>NC_138663.1:62483859-63134568 GCF_964273445.1 Streptopelia decaocto | reverse complement strand
AGGCTGTTGTGAAAAACAAGTGTTATTATAAAAGAAGATCAGAAAACAAGAATATGAATGCTGAAATGACACTGCATAAATCTTGTCAAAGCTGTCACAATACACATACACAATGTTATACATCACTCTGTATTCTTAGGCTAGTCCACATGAATCAGTTTATTTTCTAGAAACATTAGAATAAGTGCAAAGCTGTGCAGATCTGGTTATTTTGAGCAAGTTCAAGCTAGTATCTCTTCATGTATTCTGAATAGGATTGGGTAGATATAGCTTTGACAGCTTGTTGAGAAGTGCTATGTCTGAATAAAATGGCATAAAGCTGGTGCCATGGAATCATTCACAATGAATCTTCTCTATTAGCATAACCATGCAAGTTAACAGGGAATTTTAAGCTGAAATTCCTATTGAGCTTCTCACTATCAGAATAAACACATTGGTTTGACTAAGAGCTGAATAAGCTTTCCTGATGCTTTCTGTAGGTTGCAAGGTGTACATTGCAGTTCCACTGGTGATAAAGGTTACAGCTGTAAAACATTTGCAAAAATATTTGAAACAAGGCAAAAGGTGTCAGTCTGTGAAATCCAGTGGGGCTTTTCAAAGAGGTTCTTTGATATGTGCAAACGTAGGCCAAGTTGTTCTGGGCAAGGTAAGGCCAGATGCAACTCAAATATTTCAAAACACTTTAGCATTGACATTTAGATATTGCCAACCTCAAAAGTTAGACCCAGGGGAGCTGATATCTGTGGTTCAAAAAATTAACAAATAAATGGAGAGAGAGACCAGACATAGTGGTCCCAGGTGCTGAGAGATACGCCTTTCCCAGTAAAACATTTAGGTACTTCCATGTGATGCACCTGGATGGGGAACAGCAATTCCTGCCAGCCAGTTTTTAGTACAGCTGGGATTTAAAAGGAATGTCAGATTAAGTGCAAAATGAAGTTGTGAAAAGCAAACAATGTGTTTGGAGTGACTCTATTTTAGAGTAGAAGATATTAATGATAACACAACATCTAATCTCCATACTGTTTCATCAGGTAACACCTTTCCATGCAACTTGGGGACTTTGTTTCAGCTGGTTCTACTGTTTGGCCAAGAGGGAGGAATGCTTTTGCTAGGCACTGAATGGGACACGGTGTTTACCCTGACCACAGTGGACCAAAGCCACCCTCTCATAACTTCGTGCAGTAATAAGGCTTGGGTTGTAGCATGCAAGTCCTCTTACATGGAAAGGAAGCAAGTTTGGGTTTTTAAGGTGGACACCTGTGCTTGACTACTGAACATAAGAATATTGTGCCTTATCCATACCTGCACTCTTCTTCACTTCCCTGCGCATGCGCTTGAGACGCTTTAACATGCCTCTCAGGTCAGTGATACCATACTGAAAAGCAATCTTCTCATATTCACTGGGATTCGCGTTCTTCAGGAGCTCCCACACATCTACCTCAGGTTCTTCCTCTTGCTGTTTAACCTCCCTATCATTAGCAAAATAAAATTATGGGGGAAGAGTTAGTGAGGCTTTATCACACTGTAAAAAAAAAAAAAAAAAAAGATGAAGCTGAATCTATGTCAAGGTTGGAAATGTTTTGATCAAAATTTGAAGGCTGCTATCATATGCTTTCATTCACTCAGTATGAGTGAATAGCTCAGAATGACATTCACGTCTTTTCACTTCTCCAAAGCAGAATTTAGATATAAGTTTTAAATTGAGCTTTTCTGATGTAATTAGTTGTGAGAGCTTTTATATCACTTCATTATTTTAGAAAAATACCTTTGAAAATGTAGTACTATAATAACATATGGGCTAATCCCATTTAAATCCATTTTATCTGTTGTAACTTGAGTGGAATCAGAGTGGAATCAGTTACAATTTATGATGGCACCACTGAGATTTGACTCTAATCCATACATATCATAATTATGTAAAAATTCTTTCAAACTCTGAGTCCCAGTAATTGCTACTAAGGGTGGCCAATAAAAGGACATTGAAATTCAAGGGATTCTGGGTGTGTTTATAGTTACACCACTGTTTCTCAGAGTTAGTTAAAGTTGGCATATGGATAGGAACTGGAAATTTTCACACCAGCTTGGGCTTGCAAGATGGATCTGTTGGCTTCCATGTTTATCTCAGTCTTAAGAGCAGGGAGTGTTTTCAGAGGCCTGTGTGAACAACATCACCTTTATACAGAAGTTTAAATACTGTATTGACTATCTGCAGCTCCAGGCTAAGGCAACTGATAAAGAGAAGTACAATTATTTCCACAATGGCAGACATTAAGTGAGAGAGCAATGGAAGCAACCTAGACAAAATTATAATTTTTGAGATTGACAGTTTAGCTCAAAAAAGTGAACTGACAGAATGATCTCGGCATTGGAGCAGAAATCTTGACTTTTTTTTCCTGTAAATTCATTAGGATCAGACCAGGATAATTCTGATTTGATCTAGTTGGTCTAACCAAATCAGTACTTTGGAGAACAGAGAAAGAAAATAAATATTTGAGAAACAAAAAAAAATCTGAGCTTTTGAGTGAGACACTTTTAGAGCTGAGCTGTATCAAATCTGACAGAGAATTTTCTTTAACACATACAGAAATAATACTGGGGGTCCATGAGAATCTCTGTGTGTTGGGATGAGGAACTATGGCAAAACACTTTGCTGTTCAATCCATTTCAATCAGTTTTTAAAAAGAAAAAAAAAACCCGTTCACTCAAGAGTCTTTGAAATACTTACATTGTTAGAATTATTGTTAGACAACCTCAGGTATGTAATTTTATGTTTCATTTCTTTTACTTTAGCCTGTGCTCGTGCTTTCTGGAGGATGACTATGTCCAGCCAACACTGGCGTCTCAGTGAGATTCCTTCTGCATGGCGGCAAGTCCAGATCAGCTTGCAAACATATATAAAAGCTGACACACCCCATTGGGTGGAATTCTCCTCTCCCAGGGCTGGCTGCTTGCCATGCAACGCCTGTCCATGCTAATAGGAGGTACATTCCACGGGAAACGAGATAATGTACCCTTTTAAATCAGGCAGTAGTTGAAAATGAGGATCAGTTAGAGTATCCTGATTTTCAACCAGCTTGAAATAATTCCAGACTCTCTTTTCCTCTTGCATAACTGGAGAACAAATTTTGATGCTTAGAGAGCAAACCAATTTTGTCTGAGACCACAATAATTTCTGCTGTGGGTAGTGGGCAAACAATGCTTGGTATTTCGTAAGCAGACTGACCTCTCCACAAAAGCGGTTTCAGATCTTTTCCCCGAAAATGTGCATTTAGTTGAAAGATGTATTTTTTTAAAAAAATGACCTAAATGTTTGAGTGTTTTTGAGATCTTGTGCCTTTTGGAATTTCATGCCGTTACTGATCCATTGCATTGAATCACATAGTGGCTTACTGAGATAACAACTAGTTTGTCTTCCTGCAACACCAGCATGAAATTAGAAAACGGGGAGTATATAGATTCTGTTCATTTAGGTCTTCTTTAAAAAACATGTTTCAAGTATTATGCACCACAGGTGAACCACAGCTCTTTCCTTGGTAATATAACTATACAAAAGAGGAGGAATGCACCTGCAACATTGCCTTTTGAAAAAAATTGAAATGAAAATATGATTTTGTCTTCATAAAGATTGCCATTAATATCCACAGTAGCACTTAATTAGCAATCTTATTCAATTAAGCTCAGATGTATGAGGTTGCATTTCAGTGCCTGAAGCAAGGAGATGATGAACTGATTTGACCAGTATAAAATAATGGTGTTTAAAAACTAAAAGTTCACATTGCCCATAGCCACACAAAAGGTACACTATGTTTTTAGGGTTATACAGTATTTATCTTACAAAACACGTGAGTTACTTGTTAGTGAAGTGATAATGACTTTTAAGTCACGTTTCTCTTTCCACAAAAACGTCAAGATCTCTTACATGCAGCTCTCATGTTGCTAATAAAACACCCCACAGGCAGTCATGAGAACGGTCATGGTAAGTTGCATTAGTATGATAAAAAGTCAAACTGAAGATCCTAATTAGGGATGAGAAGATTAAAAAACCAAAGACCTGGTGGATTTGAATTGGTTCAGGTAATTCTTTCACTGCCTACTTTTGCCTTCAGTTTTCTCATTTGCTTTAGTTACTTAAATACTATCCTCACCATCATAGCCCATGGGTCCATTTTAATTTTTTAATGTGATTAATACTGCATATAGGGTTTTACTCTTTCAGAGTAAGCGATAGATGAGATAAAGGATCTAGGTCCTTTTCAAGTTCTCTGTGGTCAGTTGCCATCGATTTCCATGGCATATAGACTTTCTGTGATAAATTTTAAAAAATTACCAATTAACTATCTTTTCTTAACCTGCTAAAAGACTAAACTAAATTTAAGATCTAAAATAGCTACAGGCATAACTATCATAACACCAGATTTCCAAGGGAAACCAGAGATACAAGTGACCAAGTTTTTCTCCATCACAACATTTAAGTTGAATGAAACATGCTGAAACAGAAAACTACAAAGAAATAATACCAATGTTTACGGTTTGGAAAGTATGATATATGATTTTTTTTTTTTTTTTTTTTTTGGTATCAGGATGCTTATAAAATCAAATTAAGATGTACCCAAAGGGCTAAATCTAACCCTTGCAGTTTGTCACTCTTGCACCAGACTCAATTTTCTATACTGCTCATCCCTCTGTAGGAAATTGTCCCCCACTGCCCACCATGCAAACACCAAAGAAATAGCAAGTAATCCAAATGTTATTGGACTTTTTAGATTGTCGCTCACTTTTTCCCCAGTGCACTCAAATCTGAGGTTTCTTGTCTGCACGCTTAAAGATAAAATACACTGAATATTTGCATATTATACTATGAGAATAATAGTTAGAAGTACTGATAAAAATGAAAAGTCAGAAAATTCTTAAGAAGTTATTAATGCTACACCTGACTCTTTCTGTGTGAGAACCTAATGGTTTGCAATCCACACCTGCTCACTGCATCACTTGGTTCTCACCTACGTTTCAGGAGACCACTAAAGTCAAGTTCTCCTGCATCGTCTTGTCCATCACCGCTGTTATTAATAGAAAAAGATCAAATCTTTGTTTAATACAGGAAGACTTAAACAACACTCGTTGCAAACGCTCTACATGTCTCATATACTTAACACTGTACAGACACACAAATAATGGTACAAAATCAACACAAACTTGTATTCTTTTTCACGCAAATTATATTTCCTTAGGCACTTGTGAAAAATAACACAAAGGTTTGTATTGCTTGTTATTATACTTTGATGACAAATTTTTGTAACTGCATACATAAATTTGCCAGGATTTGTGTTAGATTTTGTAACACAAATAAATGTGAGCTAGTCAACACAAAGAGCTTTGTTTTTCATTTCCATAGTGTATGTCTACAAAAACAAAGGGTTTGTGCTGATCTTTTGCTATGAATGTAAAACAAAGATTTGCTTTGCTGGGTGGTGCTTCTAACAGTGCAAAGCTGTGTCAAATACTGATTGCAAAGCATTGCACTTAAGATTTAACCTTTCTCTAAGGGAAGGAAGGAATCAGTTAAAAATAAGAAAAAACAGTATATTGTACATTTTTACAGATAGAATCAGAGTCCTGTGAAGGTGCATTTCTTTCTATAATGTGACCTGAAACAGTAATACCTTATTACAAACCTCAGAGAGACAAAAAATGCCTTTAATAATTGTAAAAAGGGCAAAATACTGCAAATATTAAGCCCAGATTTTGCATGCAAGGTGTTACTTTTAAAATCAGAAAATATTCAGATACCCTTATCTGCTTGGGCAGAATAGTTATTGAAATTTTTTAAACATGTACTCAAGAAAGAAGTGCACCTTGAATGTAATATCTTTTGCATTTACTCTTTAAATCTAATCCCTCTAAATAAAAGCAGCTGCTTCTGAATCATAGCTTTGCCTGTATGTGTAAATTAACAAACAATCTTCTGTTTGTTGAACATTTTCATTCTGAATATTTCTGTCTTTGTAAGACAATTTTCTCCATAAAATATAAAGATGATATCTAGACTCATTTGAACTGCTATTTTATCACAAAGGTAACAAAACTTAAGACAAAATGCTTTATATTGCATCCTCTGCAATATATTATTTCTACTTTTTCTGTAATGATGGCCTTATGACACACTTTTTTATTGTAAGACAACATGAAGCCAGATCCTATCTCATTGAAACCAGTGCAAATTTTCTCTCCACTTTTAATCAGTACGGGATTGACACCAGGAACTTTCATATTGTAGCTGACAACTTTCAGGAAACATGCAGTAGAACATTCAAGTGAATGAAAATACTATTTTAAAAACCTCTAAAGAAACATATATGTAATTGCCTTAAATTTTCTGTCTTCCCTTAAAGCAATGACACCGTAATTTCACCATGTATATGTTGTAACTCTTTCATTCTACCCACTACCAACTACCCTAAACCCCACTTCTTTGATCTTTGTTGACATAAACATTTTTAAAAGTACTTGATATAATTGTCTGTCAAGGCTAGTGCAAGTTCTGTGCCTGCTACCAGCATCCATTACTGAGGAGCTTCATAGTATCATAAGTTACCTTCTTTTGAAAGCAGATCTGATGTCAATAGATGGAGCAGCTTGGGAAGATTCTATGAAATAACAGTAATGTACAAATTAAAAACATAATTTGAAATAAATTTCTCTAATCAGTATAATTTGGCACATAAAATTTGTTCTGTTTCCTGCTAAGCAACCACAGTTTGTGCTGCTCCTTTGGCATTAAGTTTTGATAAATGCAAAGCTGTTCAGTGCTAAGCTAAGTTTAATTCATGCATTTCTCTAAACTACTATCTGCCTCTGTGATGTTTCTCTCCCATCCCCTTCCTGCTTATACACAGGCTCTGGCCTTTTTGCCTTTCCATTCCCTATGCTTTCTCTCCTGCTTGGACCTTGCACTTTCTCAGTATGCTCAGCATCAGAGGAAAGAGCCAGTCTTCTCTACAACTACAGACTCATGTTGATTCTTGGTGCAAGGATGAATCCCCCCCATTTGTGCCAGCCTGAATCAGATTAAATGGTTCTGATCTACAGCCAGTAACTGGATGCAGCCAGGCTGGTCCCTGACTCCCTGACCTCTGAGTGCACACACCTGTGTGCCCTTTGGGCTGTCAGTTAGCCATTAAATGTCCCCTTAACTGTGACCAGCTTCCCCTGACTGCTGAATCATAGAATAGTTTTGTTAGGAAGGGACCTTCAAAGATCATCTAATCCATCCAACCTGCCATGAGCAGGGACATCTTCAACTAGATCAGGTTGCTCAGAGCCCTGTCCAGCCCGGCCTTGTATGTCTTCAGGGATGAGGCATCTACCACCTCCCTGGGCAACCCGGGCCAGTGTTTTACCACTCTCATTGTAAAATATTTCTTTCTCATGTCTAGCCTGAATCTCCTACCTTTTAGTTTAAAACCGTTACCCCTTGTCCTATTGCAACAGGTCCTGCTAGAAAGTCTGATACCATTTTTCTGATAGGCCCCTTTTAAGTACTGGAAGGCTGCAATAAGGTCCCCTCAGAATAAACCATCCAGTCTAGGCCATTCAGTATGCTTGCTTTATGAGGGTGAACAACTATTTTATCCTCTGGCTGCTGGCCCTGGCTTTTGGAAGATGTCCATCTTTCTCAGTTTGATCGTGTGGGTATGTGTGCGCTGTTGTGCTGGCAGAGCCGCTCTTGAAGGAAAAGATAAGCCTGCAGGTTAACATTTGCCAGAATAAAGACCTTATATAACACAGAAGTAAACAGAGGCACAACTCCAGTGCTATTCACATTGTGTTGTTCTTTATTTTGATGAAGAGCGAAGGAAATAGGTTTCTGGACTATGATCATATCATTCCTGATCAGGGTGCAAAGCACCAGTGAACCATGACCTCTCCATGTCCCTCTGCTCAGATGCTGCCAGATGAAGCCTTGCTCTCTGAATAGCTCTAAGTCTAGCTCTCTGTCTTGAGTGCCAGAGCCTGATTTGAATTCAATACTACTTTTATCTGCCAGTTTTTCTAATTTTTGGATAAATGTCTCACATGCTATCTATCCTAATGTTCATTTAAACAATAAATTACAGACACTTAAGAAAATTCTCTGAGCTCTATGCTAAAAATGTTCTTTTTAAGCATTACTTCATTTAAAGGTTCTGAACAGAATTAGGTGCCATTTCAGGTTAAAAAAAAAAAAAAATCTTTATAAAGCTTTTTAGGCACAAGTGGAATCTTACCAGTGACTTCAAGGTCAAAAGAGCAACTATCAAACTTGTCCTTATAAGATACTTCACAGCGATAGTTCCCTGCATAGTTTTCCTTAGCTTGAATGATATGCATCTCAAATGTGTGAATCTAAAAATCAAACATAATTTTCATTAATGTGGGGGATATATTTGCACGAAGCAGAAGTTAAATAGTAGCCTTTCAGACCTAAATGAGGACCAAGAAATAACTCAAATAAAAGGCTCTGGAAAGAAATGGAAAACTTTGATTTCCCAACCACTACTTGTCTTATGCTGGGAGAGCGGAGAAGTCTGCTTCTGTGCAGGGTCAGAGATCATCACTGAACTCTGCATGTGGAAACCAGCATTAGAATCCGATGCTCTTTAACTTCTACTTGTTTTTTTTAAACTGATCCTTAAGTTCCCTTGGGAGCTTTACCCACAAAAGAAGAAAAGACAAAGACACACCTTAGTGTGACGCTCAAAGGACTCTTTCAGCTGCAAGTGCTTCCCTGCTTTACTGGCCAGATCCATCCATTTTCCTTTAAACCACTTAACATTTGGCTTTCGAAGAAGATCTTTGGCTTCTACTTTGGCTATAAATGTAATATTCCCACCTTTTAAAAAGAGAAAAGAATAAGGCAGTCATTGAGGAACATGTGGTTGGTCAGTCACATCTGTACTAGTTTCTTTTACTATTACTCTACCATGACAGTAAAAATGGAGTCACACAGGCTGTGAAAGTACTGCAGTGTTACAGAGAGTAATGATTTGTGGTCTGGAAGACTTCTGCCCATGTCAATGTGGAGTTTGAGACACAGAGAAACAGGGTGAGTTGTTCACAACATTTGAATTTCCTTACTTAGGACAAACACAGGTGTTCCTAGGTACCAGGCAGTTGTGACCTGAATGAACTCCAGTCTGGAAAAGACAGCCTGGTGTTCTTCAGACATTTCAATCATTAATTCTTTAAGCTGAGAACAGTTTTCTCTAAACAATAATGTGGAAATACTATAATAAAAGTTAGCTCAATTTGAATAACACCACTGCTCAGCCCCTGCTGAGTTTCTATCCTGGGCTCCAGAGGAGATCACAGCTAACTCCTTATATTTATTTTCCAAATAAATCCTCATCAATGCTCTTTTTCTACTCAGAAACTGAGAAAAACAGTAGACATGCAGAAAATAACCCCATCTGATCACATCTTAGTGTATCCAAGTACACAACAGACATATTAAGTAGACTGTACTGAACTTCTCACCATTGCTGCTACCCTAATTAGGGTGCAGCTACCTTACCATGGCTCAGGAGTGCAGTCTGGAAGTGAACCTCCCCACCGTCCCTATTTACCGTGCTCTATTTCACAATACAGAAGGTCCTCACAGTCCTTGATCTCAGTTCTTTTGGGGTGAAATTCAAACCAAAGCTGTGCTCTGAGAGTTTACGACCCACGCTTTGACTGCTCATAGGTATACAGACCGCTGGACTAAACCAGAGCTAGTCCAGAGCAAATCCCCCAGAATGGTTATGGCGGGGATGACCCTACCATCTTCCCTACAGAGCTGCTTCTATTAGTCTACTTGCTAATTTACACACAGCTTTAAGGTACAAGAGTTGACCCAACAATCTCTAAGCTACGCTGCAGGCCTTTGGGAAGATCTTCCTGACATATCAATAACAGTATAGCCAACAGCATCATCGTAACCATCTCTCTTCTCTAGAAACTCTACCTCTTACTCACTGTGCTCAGTAAGCTGTTAAGATTTTGAGCTTGTCTTAAATTAAACAATTGGTTTTTTGCTTATCTATGTATAGTTCTTTTTGCCTTTGAATAGTGGAGTTCACATTCAACTAAAATCAGTGAAAGTGTTTGTAGCTGAGGGCAGAAGCTGAGAATAACAGGAACTGCACATACCTTTCCTGGCTCTGCCTCAGTCTCTGTCTGGAAGTGGCTTTCGATTTTGTTTCTAAGTACTTACCAACGCTCACTGTACCGCTCTGAGGTTTTTCGACAAATAAAGTGGATCTTTGGGAGTCATCACGTTTTTCTGTGTCTTCTGGAGCTCCTTCTCCAAGAGACCATACTGAGATGCAGAGAGAGAGGGAATTGTCAATCATCTGTGTTTTACTCCCTCCAAGATACACTTACCTGAACTTACTAAACTCTCTAACCTTATTACCTCCCTCTTCAGATGTCCTGAAAGATACGTAAGTTTTTGTTCACATTGACATCCATTGCTTGGCTGTCACATTGTGTACAGTTCCTGCAAGAACACTACCTCTGTGGTGACAGAAAATGAAACTATCAGGGAGAAAGAGAGGGGAACCTGATCAGCCAAGATGGGTTCTGAGCAACTCGAATGGCACCAGCATTCAACCATGGGTGCTTTACAGAGGCAATGCACAAAGGTCAGCTCTTTGTTTTTCAGAAGAGATGGAGGTTCTGAAAACACAAACAGCTGTAAGCACAAACAAAACACATATGAGGCATAGTTTCAGTGGGTCTCTCTCGAACCCAAACCCAGTCAATTGTACAAGCTAGTTTTTCCTCATTGTTCACAAAATAGGGGAGGGATGAAGCTGACTTTTGAACTTGGTTCTCTTTCACCATGACAGAAGCAGCGAGTTTGGAGATCAGTCAATACAACGTCCTGCCCCATGCATAGGCTGATGTGTTACAGAGAAATAGCTTGTCAGATGGAAATGACTGTCACATATTCACACAGAGCCCCTTCTCTTCTGGAAACTGAGATTTTGGAACTGAGATGGAACAACAGTACTGAGAGAAGCAGCAAGTGTTCAGTCTCCCCAGGGCAGAGAACTGTGCCAGCACAGCTGTGCGTTTCTGGTCATTTTGCTTATCTGAACAGCCCTGGCTTTGTGCTATGCAGATACATCTTGGATAAATACATGCAAAAATATGTTGAAAGCTGATTCCTAACAGAAAAGGCAGGGAGAGAAAGGCAGTGAATGTCTGTCTGTTACCTGCTCCCTTTCCACAGGGAGACAAAGCATGTGTCTCATATTCTAAACAAGAAACTAGAGAGTCCAAATGCCACATCTCCTTTTTTTGAGGAGTTATGGCCAGTGCTCAAGGGAAAGTGAATAAAGCCAGTGCTGCCACGGTAGTACTAAAGAGCAGAGTGAATGTGGAAATGTACAGCTATAATTAACACAGCCATCTGTCTCTTTCAAATCAGAGCTGCATCTCCCTTGTTCCCCTTGAACTTCTAGTTGTTTCAGAAACAAAGGTAGCTTTTTATAGTTTAACCAATGCTCTTTTGGTTTTGGTTTCATAACTAGCATGAATGGGGAACCAGTCACACAACACTTCTCACTTAGTCAAACCCTGGTCTTGAAATGAAAAGTTCCTTTCTCTGCTCAGTATTTTCTGTAGAAACTAATTTTCCAGAAGTCAGAATTCTTTCTACTAAGTAGAGTTTACTGCCACAGAAACCTTTTTGACTCATGAAAATTCCCGTTGCTTGCGAATGCAACACAACTCGCGACAACCACAGGAAAATGCAAACAATTTGCTTTTATTATCCTGAAGTCTATCAAAAATTTTTAAAAGGTGTAGAAATGTTATATAGCTTTGCTATAAAATGTCTACCTTTCAGTCTTTCAGTGAATTACAAGTAGTGTGCCTAACACCTCTGTATATGTCTGCTTGTACAATATCTCTTACAGTAAAGACATACATGTATATACACACATGTATATACACATATATGAAAACATACACTCAGACATACATGAACACAAATATATATATAGATACACATCTATATATACTCTTTCTATAATCTAGATATTTAGATTATGCCAGTATAACAGGTGAGTATATGGAAAATCATAAGAACAAGTGAGAGTTACTGGTGTGAATAAAATGATGTGACAATGCTTGGTACAGGAACTGCTCACGTGCAGTAACAAACCTAACACGCCACAGGGTGAAATGGAAAAAGCATATTAATAAATGGAGGAAGCTTACATAGAGTCATTAATTCGGTACCACATAAAATAACACCTAAATATTATCATCACCTTTAGATATTAACATTTTCCAATTTATTACACAAACAGAACAAAACGTGGATTTGATGCTGCTGCATGGGGCTGGCATAGGCAGCTATGCCAGGTCAATAACCATGGTTGAAGTACTTGCTGCTCATTTTGTTCCAGAGGCTGCAAATCCTGAAACCACAAAAAGTGGGTGCAGTGTGCGTTACCTGCCAGAGTAGGAAGAAAGAGGTTATGACTTTTTGCTAAGTTTTCCCCACCATCCTTTGAGCTGTGAGAAGAAGCTGTTCTCCTACAGTTTCCTGAGGCCTGTGTGGGGGATTCAGGGAAGTCACTGTCACCCTGTAGGCTGAGGAGGAATAGCTGTGTATCTATCTATATGGAAATAGATATAGATAGATAGGTATGTATGTATGTGTGAAATACTGATATGAGTCCTGTCCTGTGCAGCAGAGCCTTCCCTTACTCCTGGTTTAGTTGCCAGAAACCTATTTGCTCTGACACTTAAAAGCATTTCAACAGTTACAGTTTGATACTGTATAAACAATGAAAATAAATATTATCTTTAAGAAATAAAGTAGTAATGATAATTGTATTACGTAAATTTTGGAGTTTTTTGTCATTTTTTCAGGATGTCTCACCTGAATCTTTTCTTTCCGCTGGCTTAGACATCCCATCTGAAAGGGAAGAGCAATTAAGATGACACCAGCTCAGAGATTGCACCTTAACTGACCTCAGATCACTGGGATTTTAATTGATTCTTCATGCAAGAAGATCACAATAGATACTTAGGACCATACCCATGAGGAACTACTTGAATACCAGAAAATGGAAGTGAACAGCTGAGAAAAAAATTCAGAAATAATTCTTCCTTTTCACTAGAAAATCTAAGTTAGTTTATTTCCCATTCAAGATTTACTTTTTAGTAGTTCATATTTAGAAGGGTTCTGTGAAGTTGATGTTTTCTTCATGATTTGTATCGTTCCAGACAACAGATGAATTTATTTTGTTTACTGTTTATCTGAGGGGACAGTACTTTGGATTATTTAAATAGGCTATTTATTTATCTAGGTTGAGCAAAATAATGATAAATGGTCAAAATTTAATATTAGGGGTTTGTAACTTAAAATGTTATTTATATATTTAGCTTGTACCAATTATATCCTCTAGTACTGTATATCAGTTATAAGCAATTATGTGGATACATCTGTTTTGAAGTCACAAGACATCTGTTTTATTTGTAATTCTGGAATTTGCTCTCAAGACTACCCCTAAAAATTCACTCTATATTTGTTGTTAGGAAAAGATAATTGGAGTAGCTTTCAGAGGTGCTAACCGATATCTTGATTTCCAATGGCAGAAGTTCTACCAAAGACCTCAAGACAGGACTGGAAAAGAACTTGCCTGATATGAAAGTCTTGTACTTCTGAACAGAGATGAATGTAATGTAGGACACTTCAAAAAACTTCTTCTCTAATTACTATGTTTTGGGCTCAGTCCAATGGTTTGGACTCTTCCTTCATTAACAGTCAAGAGAAAAATAACATACATACATACACACAAAGCACTATCACAGTCCTAACCTGCTGGTGGAGTACTAAGTGAAGTGTCATCTTCATCTGTGAAAAGAAATACAAATAAAAAAGTGCATAAAGAAACTGAAAGCACAGACGATCATCTGCTTTAAAACAACTATGTGAAAACATAAAACCTGCAAAAGAAAGGGAAAGAAATCTCAATAGTCAGGAGCATTCACAATGGAAGCTTCAAACTGATGAAGAAAGCTTTGCATAATTCAGTAGCTGAAATGGTAAACCTTGATGTTTCAAGCAAGTAAAAGAAAAATGAGATGTGGACTGTGATCTATTATTAAATCATGAGTTTATATGAAAGCTGCTGAGTGGTTCTGTTTGTTAGAGATGTAATCTACAGTAAATACAAAAAAGCCACAATGAAATCAAGGTCAATCACATATCTAACCTGAGGAAGATGCCATTTCTCTGATGTCCGTGTCTGCAATCAAAATGTGCACCATATATGCATTCAGCATCATTAAATCAAGAAATGCAACAGTTACAAATAGTCCTCTGTATTTATACTTTGTAATTTCTGCCTTAGAATATTAATTTATAATACAAGGAACAAACAATTAATTTTTTACCATATTATAGGAGAAAAATTTAAAATAAAGACAGAACTACTATCACACTGGATTTTCCCTTTAATTACACTAAATGTTGACCATCCTTATGTATTAAAACACTGGAAGCAATTGTTATTCAGGTATTTTAAAATGTTTACTCTCATAGAGTACACTGAGGTTTATAGTTATATAAATCCAAAGCTTAAAAAACCTGAAACTGCCTTTAAACCTGAAATGTTGTAATCATGATTATTAGAAATCCAGAATAACATAAAGACTACCATCTTTACAACAGTCTCCTACATCTCTTTGAATTTTAGATGTTAAACTTCAGAGATATCAGTCTCTGATAAAAACATGGAGAAAATCTTAGTGTCTTAAAAGTCTAATGATTAAAAAAAAATACTCCTGAGGCATTTGAAAGGCTAGAATAAACTAGATATATTTAGGACTTAATACATAAGTGATGTAAAGGTAACATATTCTTATATAGTATCAGAAAATCATCTGGAGAACATTTCAATGTGGAGGAAAAGACAGTTGAACAAGAACAACTTTGGAAAAATATTAACCCACACTTTTAAAAAGTTATTTGGTCTTTTTTAGATTTTCAATTTGTGTTTCCAGAATCAGTTTACCTCTGAAGTTATCCTTTGGTTTTGACCTTAAACTTATAATTTGTCTATATTTTCTCAAAGACAAATCTAATAAGTATAACAAAACCACATATACAATATAGTTGCATTTCTATAAATACTGGTCATATGAATTTTTTATGCTTGCTTAACCACTGAAGGCTAATTGAACGTCTGTTAATAGAATTTAACTACTTAGCTGTAACATTTTACTCATTCCTTTTTAATGATTCATCAAATTTCTTTTTAAAAATCCCTTGGGAGGAGGATGTCAGTTGTAAAAGGCAGGCCTACATATCAAGGATTAATGTGTTATCTTACAAAAACGGTTTCCTATTCATAGGAAAAAGAAAAAAGAATAAAGGAATTTGTTTAGTGGAAGAGTTCTCACCACCTGCATCATCTGCATCATTCGATGGCATAAGTGGACGTTCAAGATGTTGATTTTCAGTGAAAGCACAGTAATAATAATGTCAGATTTTCAAAGAGTATTCAGCAGTCCTATCAAGGGGACTTGGCAGTATGGAAATAGTAACTGAAGTATATACATACAGCAATGGAAGTTTTAGTAGAGAGATGAATGGATAAGTGAAATCTGGAGAAATGCAAGGATGCAAACATGCAATATTTTAGCAGATGGTTGTATGGACTCTAGAGAAAAAGATATCAGTAAAACATGTAGAAATATTAGTAGCTCTCTGAATGGCTGGATGTGACCTAAAAAAAAGGAATGAGCAAATTGATATTAAAATTCAAATATTATTCCAGCAATGGGGAATACAATTGTACCAATATTCAACATCTATGATAATGCTAAAATTAAAAACAAAGGCAGAAGAATGTAAATTGAATGAGGATGAAATAATGTAAAAAATTTGGTGGGATTTCTGCTCAGTCACTTTTTCCCCTGAAAATAAAATGGATGATCATATATATCCTGATTTTTTAAAATAAATTACTTCATATATTTTTGAAACTAGAAATGCTATAAAAGATTAATGTACACAATAAAATTTTATATTTAGGTCTCTGAGCTACTGATTTACAATGAAATAACCACAAGATAACAGAATTTATCACATTGTCCTCCATTTCTTAACTTTACAGTGAACATAAAGGGACATAAATACGTAATTTCGCACAGACAATAACTACTAAAAAGAAATAGAACAGTAAAACAGACACACAGATAGATATACTTTATCTTCCTGACTTCTGCTGTTAACTTTGCCCTAGAAATGAGCTGAAAATTATGGCCTATGTGGTTTACGTGGATGACCAAGCTTTCTTTCCCAGACGCCAGGTTCCAGCACAGCCCAACTGTGCTGCAGAGAGGGGCTGTTCCAGGTTCCTACAATTTGCTGCATCTTGTAAATTATCAGCAAGGAGATCACAACTGCTAACACACAGGATTCGTGGAATTGCATTGGAATTCAGATATGAAATCTTTCCCATCTCATCCCCATTCAGGGAAGTACCCAAATCTGTTACTTCTGAAGCTACGGAAACAGTTTTATAAATAGTTTATACAAAAGCTAACCTCTAGCTGCCTGTGTCCTCACTTCCTTATTGAATCACTCATTTTCTAGTGTAAATTATTTTTGATGTATTGGAAATATGGAACCTTTTCCCATTTTGTGAATTATGTTCACCATTATAAAGATTTTCCTCTGGCAGACGAACGTGAAGCAATCACTAAAAAATGTACTTTCCCTTACTTGGTGATACTCTGCAATAAAACAGGAGCTGATAGGAACAACTGCACTATACAAAATTAAAAAAAAGTTCTACTGAGTGTCTGGCAACAACATCTACATTGCATTGCAGAGGTGACAGTTCCACTGGAGCATGGCAGAAGGCCATTCTTTCTACATACTGATATTCAGACTTTCACTGGAATTCTTACTGAGGTAGCTGCTGCCACCATGGACTCAAACTGGAAATACCTCCCACACTAAGATCTCAAACAATTTTTTTATTAGCAAAATCCTCCTAGACAGTGTAAGCAGCAAGAATGTGTTTTTCCCCTTAGGAAATACCTGTGTTCTTCACTAAATTCAGACCAGAAACATAACAATGTATACAAAGATAATAGAAGTATTTGATAAGATACCTACCCTGTTTTCTTTTCTATTCAGTAAAATGTAGACTTGTAAGCAGTGGGGAAAACACCATTGATGTTCAGTTTGGGAACAAACATTTCTCTCATATCAAAATTAAAGCAAGCAGAACTAACTGCTGGAATAGCTTGAGGCAAGACCTTCATCTTTTTTCCTATCATTAGGCATGCAAATTAGTCCTGAACTGTGTTTCTGTTCCCAAGATGACAGATTTGATTACTCACACAAGATTTTGTGTGTCAAAATAATTGCTCAATGCAAAGATAGCTGGCAAAATAGCATGCAATGAATCCTGGTTCATCATTTTTATTTCCAAAAGGGTACTTGAATCACACACTTTCAGTGTTTATATTTTGACTTTGCTGAGAAAAATAGCCATGCACTCTTTGCCAAATAAATCTGCAAGTATCAAGTATTCATCCAGCTTGTCTAAAAGGAAGGATTTTGTCTAGATGAGACCAAAAGCCAGAATACATTTTCAAGCAAGGCATTTCTTGATTTGTCATAGAAAAGCATAACCGTGCCAAATGAAAAGCAAGCATTACTTCAGTTGTAAGTATGTTTTGGTCTGGTTTAGCCTTTCAGCAGAATAAAGAAAGAAAAAGAAATAATTCATTTCAAAATAAGATTATGAGCTGTTTGAAGTCTACTTTGGCAGAAAGTACAAAGAAGGAGCAGAATTTGGCCCAGTTCCCTCAAAATATATCTTTGTAGCAAGAGGAATTGCCAACAGAGCTGGAGTCTAATCTCAGTGGCACAAAAATATATATCAAAAATTGAGCTGATTTTTGCATGCATTGCTAGTGGAACAGTTAGGTGTTTGTTCACAGCAGACCATTCTCAAAGACATTTTTCAGAACTTGTAATGAGCTCAACTGCTGGGCTCCCGATGAGGAGAGAAAGATGAATGTGAGATTTCTTTTTTTCAGATGAAAAAAATCTATTGGACCTTGCTGAAAGATAGAACATGCAATATCAAGTTTCTGTGGTAGAATAGACTGACAGTAGGAGATTGCCCATGTGTGTTATTTTTTTTTATTTTTATTTTTTTAAAGCTACTAATGTGCGTAGTGCCTGAGTTTTAGCAAGCTTGGTCAGCGTCAACATTTAGGCTCACTTAAACATGGCTTTCTGCTCATGCAAATCACTTGAAGTTTGATCTATTAATTAAATAGTCTTTATCAATACTGTTGCTAAAGTGTCAGTCTTGTTTGCAGCATTTTTGAAGATAATTGTAAGTATCATAATTTCCTTGCACTGGATAAGTCATGCAGAAAAAGGACCCAGGAAGCTTTACATCACACTTCTGAAATTTGGCATCAAAATTCTGAATTAAAGCTCAAGCAATCCAGCATCAGAACAGCATTTAGTAATGTTCTTTTTACTGTCCATTTTTTAAATATGATTTCAGACTCACCTTTACCCTTTCCAGTTCCACCCTCCTGTGGTGTTTTTTGTTCTGTGTAGGAAGTACAAGTATATTTTTGAGAGGATCTTAAAGTAAAAAGAAAAACTTACACAGCATTAAAAATACAGCAATATTCTATGTTCTGCTAGTACTGAAAAAAAGCAAAATTAAAGAATTATTGATATACGTGTGTATGTAATATATAGTTGCAATTCCATAAAGCATTTTACAGCGCTGTGCATATCAATACATTTTCTCTGTTTTGAACAAGCCATGTAAGATTGATGTTCCTCTACTCAGTGGAAGATAAATACTGGGTTCTTTAGAAGTACCAGTTGTTAGTCTCTTGTTCTTGGGCTTATCTCCAAAAGCCTTTTAAATTAGTTACATATCATTGTTAATATGAAGGGAATTGGTTCAGACATGAGATACTGCGAAATATCAATGGTATCCATAGCTCCATTACCATAATCAGTTTATCCTTAAAACAAAGTACACCACAGAGGGAGTGTATTGAGGATGTTCTTAATTCTTTATCATCATCGTCGTCATCTTTATCATCATTATATTTTCTAAGATACTTGGTTTTAGTTTTCTTGATCTTGATTGTGATCTTGAGTTGCCAGCTTGTCCTCTACTTCAAGGAGGTGAACGTGAACTAACTTTGTTCTCATGCGTATGAGAAAACTTGAACTGTATTTTCAACAAAATAACAATGGCTACACTTTCTCTATTTCAGGATTCGGTAGGATTCCTATTCTGTTTTCCTGTCATTCAATTTGCATACAAAGCCATTCAGAGACTTGTCAAATCATGCTGTCTTGAAGGTGCAAACACTCAATATTGTGTTGCCTGTGAATAATTAATTCCTGTGGCAAACTTACCTGTTAACTGCCTGATACAACATGGGTTTGGATGAAGGTCAGTGGAATAAAATTTTCAAGACGGAGGTAAGATAACTTTTGTGCCATGGAAAAAACGTGCAAGAGCCAGCTGATATTATGATTATCCTGATTTCTTGTTCACTTGTGTATAGCCCTGGTAACTATGAAGATAAAACTTGAAATTTGGAAGACAAGTCCAGATTCTGGAAGTGTGGCAGGCTCCCAGATGCTTCTGTCTGGATTCCCTGAATTTCTAAGCTCTAGTTGTCAGGTTGTCCATTTTGGCCAGATGGTCAAACCCATTCATTTTTAATGGAAATTTTGCTACAGTACCTTTCTTTTCCCTCTAGAAACTAGGAGAATTCACTATTCTTGGCAGGTGGTAGTGTGTCTAACTGCCATTTGAAAATCTCACCAGGGCTAAGTATACCAACCTGACAGCTTGACACTGAGATCTAGAAGGAACTCTTACAATGGCTTCCCAAAAATTTCCCATTGCATTTCAAAATGCTGATTATGTCCAATAAACTATTTATATGTTATAGCTTTTGGATTCTTGAACAACCAACTTCCTTCTTTGTGTGATAGCACTTGGTAATCCAAGAAGGCAGCACCTTCAGTCAGGCAGAAGGAACCTAGGAGACATGATGGGCACTTCCAGCTTAGAAATAACCCAGTTTGATCTGTGCTTGACCATACAGGCCTACTGACACCCTACTTGTTTTACAGAAGAAGTAGAAGTATGGGGAAACGGAAGGGGGTTATAGGAGTGATTTAGTGTTTAATCTTGTGTATTTTATTAGAAACAAAGATGTTATGTATTTGAAAGTCTTGATAGATGGTTTTGGTATGCTTCAAGTATGCTCTTCCTTTCTGTCTACAAAAAGCAGTTTCAGTTCTATCTAAAATTTAAGATTGATGAAGAACATGAATTCAAGCACAAAGTATATCAGATGAGAGCCTCAGTGTGAATATTTTGAAATTAATTACTTAAATATCAACTGTGCAGATTTTATGTTTGAGTAAAACACAAGCATCAAGAATGAAATATCAATTAACTTTCCTTATAAATACGTGCAATATGAAATTGTTCATCCTAACATAAAAATAATTTATGAGTTATTTAAATGTGAAATTCATTGTGGTAAATGATGCTGCTACCTTCAGACTTTGACATTTTTTGATGAAAGACTGTATCATTTAAACAAAAATGTCTTGAAACAGTTTGGTATTGCTGTTTATCCAGCTACACAGAGCATAAAACTCACCAAATGGTGAAACCAGACATGTATAATGTATATATGTATCAACCAGCATATGAGAATATAACTCAAGTTACTTAGTGCAAATCAAACTCACAAGGCAAAGGCTTACCTAACTTTCCAGCTCCCACTAAAGAAAATGAAGCAACTTTCCACAGAGCTTCAGCATTACCTGAAGCCCTAGTCCTTATGAATGTGTTTCACCTCACCTAACTCTGGCTTCCTGGAAGCTATTCACCCACTCCAATCTAGACAACCAGACACCTCAGGGCAATTGCCTATACATAGATATCCAGTCACATTTTAAGTAGGTTATCCAGGAAATGCCCTTAGGATGAGCATGTATGACCCAGGATATGCTCCACTGGCTATAGGTAGAGCACTGTTGAACAAAACCAAGATACTTAATCTTCAGATTAGGTGAAATTAATCCCATGCCTGATTGTCTACTTTATTCAGAGTGTTCCTTCAAGGAGAAAAGAAAGGGAATACTTTGATAATTAGATGCCATTCAGCATCAAAGAAGGCAGCACTATTTAGCCACAGAATTTAAGCAGTCATCCCTTTCCTCTATCCCGAAGGACATTTGCAGCATTACATAAACATTCCTTGCAAACAAAAATTGAGACTGAAAAATCAACATTCAGGCAAAGTGAAGTGAGAATATCTTATTTGGTCAGGCTTTCTTAGTTTTCTTACTGTCCTCCCACTTTCAAAGAGACAATGGATGCAAATCATGTAATGGCTACGCAGTATCTAGATCACGCAAATGTTTTTAGTGTTACAGTGCAAATTAGCATTTTTTACACTAACCTGGAGGTGGTGGTGCAGTTTCAGTTTCAGTCTCTGAAAAATGAGAAGAGAGTTATTGAGCTTCAAGAAAAACAAATCTTTTTGACATGTTTGGTACGTGTTTGTTGAATTTAGTGATAGTTTGGGTTCATTTAGTATTTTAATGGTGTTCTCAGATTTTGTTTGTTTTCACACATGCAACACATGGCACCTTCAGAGTGACGTTCATCAGAGGCCTAAAGCTTATGCTCTGTGAAGAGAGGGTACTGAACTCGTTCTGTCTGGACAGATATAATACTCACAGAGTCATAGAATCATAGAATCATTTAGATTAGAAAAAACCCTTAAGATCACTGGGTCCAGCTGTAAATCTAACACTGCCAAGTCTACCACTAAACCATGTCCCTGAGCACTGCATCTACACGTCTTTTAAACACCTCGAGGCATGGTGACTCCACTACTTCCCTGGGCAGCCTGTTCCAATGTCTGACAGCCCTTTCAGTGAAGAAGTTTTTCCTAATAGCCAATCTAAACTTTCTCTTGAACCTATATTAAATATATAATTTACCACATCAATATGCTTCCATCAGATTATATCCTATCTTTAAACAAACTTTCCATCAACTGGAATAATATCTGACATGACAGTAACAGTGAAGTGTAATGGATCCATTAACTGAGAGGATCATGCACAGAGAATCCAGAGACCCTTATCTCATTTTCACACTATCACATCTAGATTTCAGTGTTCATTGCAAGCAGGAAGTAAAAAAATCAGCTAAGCTACTCTGCCTGAGACCTACAGTACATTTATTTTTTTCTTTTCTTCAGTCATGGTTTTTAACCTACATCTCATCCCTTTCAGATGTGCGAGACAGAAACCAGGCTTTGTATTTTATTTAAATGTTACCTTTTTGGAATGATATGTTCTTCAATCTGAAAATATCAGAACAACTTAACTAGATAGAATTTATTTTTAGAACATTAAAGAAAACTTATTTTCAACCTTTAAAAGCCTTAGGACTCTAGACTGGTTGAAAATAGTAATATTTATTGAAGATAGTGCATTGACTTATAGTTCAACTACTTGCAACAAGCAAAGATTTAAAAGGTTAAAATCCTTAACTATAGTAGTAGATGGCCTTTACTGACCTTTGTCATGTTATGAGTATTAACCTTTGGGACCCCACCTCAGGTCATATTCAGGAAATAAAGTTTCATTTTCTGTCACACAGAAATGCTGGTAAGGCTATTCCTTTGCACTCATATCTAAATATAAATAAAACGTTCTTCTCATTCTTAATAAATCCATTTAATGTTTAAAAGAGAGGAATAATTTTTGTACAAATACACTTTTAAGCTGAGTGTATGAATTTGACATGGTTTAGGATCTTGCAGTTACAGATGTGAATGCTATAACAAATCCTTGTGCAGACTTCAAAGAGAATCCCTCGTTACAGGGAAAAAGCTCAGTGCTGTACGTTCTGGTCACAGCACCTAACATATGGAATACAAGGGAGAACGTATGTTAAGGGCCAACAGACACAGAGTCTGATAATAGTAAAGTGGCTTTACTTAAGTTCATAGCAATTTGCTTTTTTTCCTAGTCTAATTACAAACATAAAACTTTTGCTTTGTGGCCTAGGAAAATATGAAAGTACATCTTGAAACACATCCCCTTTACTACCATGACATTTCTCACTGCTTCCACTGAGAACAAAATAACATCTCTATGCCATGGAAGTCTATTTCTTGCATGGAAAAGTAATAGCAGAAAATTATTGACTGTATACTCTGGTCTTTTTGAAATTGAATAGCTAGAAACAGGGAGCATTCCTGTGAGCACTGAATTAGAAAATCCTCCCTGGCTCGCCAACAAGAGCCACAAAGCTATAAATGAAAGCTCACAAAACCAAGTACCTTCCAGGTTCAGATGAAAGGGTTATGAGCCTGTTGAGGGACTTGCCTTGAGTCTGTGTTTTATTTTGAAAGGTATTTTGTGTCGTCATCACGAAGTAGTTTTGGTTAGAAATCACACGTCTTTCCAGTCCTGTCTTACTTAGCAATAGGCACAGATGTTAGCCAAAATCTGCAGCACAGACCAGACCTGAAACATTATTATTATGGTCTAAACTTCATCTCATACATGCAGACATACAAGGAGATATGAAATACCTGAGCAATGTCATGGGCAACCTACTCTAGTTGACCCTGTTCCTAGGAGGGAGGATGGACTGGACAGTCTCCAGAGGTCCTTTCCAACCTCAGCTATTCTGCAATTCTGTGATAGGATGATGACTGAAGCCAGACCAAGAAGTCAGTCGTTTCTTTCCTGAACAATAATTTAAGGCAGTTTGTGCTATTGCTAGGAAAACTGAGGCAAGAAGTGAGCTCAGGGGAGAGACCTGAAGTATGTTGTGGGAGGAAAAAAGGAAGGGGGGGAGTTCCAGGCACTGGGGGTGGCAGAGAGATGGGGGATACTTCAATATAATCTTTTGGCCATGTGCGACCCCTTTCATGGTCATGCTTGGCTTATAGTTCCATTCCTGAGGACAGCCAGGAAAAAACCCCATTAATAGCACTGAGTAGTTTCCACCTCCCCAAAGAATGATATCCCTCTCTGGCTGACCTCTGCATCAGGCTTGTCAGCCAGGAAAAGGCTCTGTGAACTCAACCAGCAGCTTATGGTTGTGCTCTGTCCCTAGGAGGCATGCTTGCTGGAGTCCCCAGATGCCATTCCCCTCAGCCCCGTTGCCTATTATGGTGCTCTGTCGAGGCATTGTCAGGGGGGCTGACAGTGGAGAACGTGTTGCCTCCAGCATGCACTCTTCAGCCCCTTGGGAGGAGACATGTTCTTCACTGAGTTGTAATGATGCCTCTTGAGCTACAGGGGAAAGAGGCTGTTGAAGGTCTGGTTACTGCTGGATTGACACCATAATGTCAACTGGGCCTTCTACAAAGCAACTAAAGTTAACTTCTGTCTCACAGTTTCTAAGAAGAAAGGTAACCACCTCTTCAGTTCTTTATTTAAGAAGCCAAGAATGTTGCATTTCAGTGGGTTGTGTGGTGCTAAACACAGACCTTGCATTATGCATTGACTGTGAAACTTGTAAACCAGCTGGCTATATATAATTCTGCAGTAAAAGAAGGAATTAGCAGTCCTGTCTACATGGCTACTCAGAATGGATAGTATATTAAGTGTAGTTAGCAAGTAAAGTGAAAGCACAACTGTCACTTAGATAACATCTCCAGAAATGCTTTCATGCTTCAGCCATGTCATGAGATGCATTCAGGATCCAGTTTGATATAGGATATGAGCACTTAGAGCCAAGACATATTTATTTGTGATTTATAATTATACATGCACACTCTTGAAAATCAGCAGGAGATGCAACTTGACCCATTATCAATAATTTTCCATCACTGTTCCACATTTGCTCTGTTCAGTTTTTCAGATAAAATAAGACTTAAAATCTCTTGCTATGAGCCTAGATAACTAAGCTTCAAAAAGTTCCATGAGATTACCTATGTGCTAAAGTTATGGAAATGCTTAAGAACAGTATTAAATTGGGACTAGCATTATTTAAAGTTTCAATTCCATTTTAGGTCTGGTTGCACTGACATCTGACCTGCAATAACTACAAGAAGCTTTGGCAGGGAACTGGCAGGGTGCTTATGTGTAGTGGCCGGTTTTCAAGGGCTCTAAATTCCCACTTCCACTGGCTTCTGTGACAGCAACAAGCATATAAACTCCCTGACATCATATATATTACTTTTCATATTGGAGTATAAACATAATGAGGCATGCTGACAGTTCTAAAACAGTCTCTAGGTCCTACTCTACTACTGTGCTGGGAGCAAAGTTTTCTGGAGACTTGCAATTCAGACCATTCAAGAGCTACAGGTTATCAGCAAACCTACTGGGAAAGAGGTCTGGCTGGATAACCCTTTTCATCTTGTGACTCCATACTCATGACCAGGTTTGTTTGGAGTGAGTAGGCTTAGGAATTCTCAATGATATTGGATTTTTTTTTTGTCTTTCTTTCTTTTTTTTTTTTTTTTTTTTTTCCCCACTTAGGTGAATAAAATAACTGCACAAAGCCTAAAGATAGCAATTCACCATCACTCCATCACTGGGCTGAAACATTCACAAGAAGGAGGAGGAAAGTCTCCTGCACTAAATTCTCCCTGCAGTTAGGTATAGATTTGTTATAAGCCGACAAAGACTCTGGGCTGAACAGCCAAGGATTCAGGGTCTCAGTCTGACCAGAGGGCTTACTCCCATTTACTTGAAAGGGAAACTGGGACTGTAGCTGCATCATCGTGGATACAGGTATGATATCTATCTGTGTAACAGCAGCATATTAAAATGACTTTCATATGCCAAAGAACATGAGGATGGTCACTTAATGCTTTTCGTCACAAAGTCCTGTCAACTTGTGTCAAATTTTAGTAGGTGGATTAAGCTTGCGGACATAGCCTCAAGGGATCAGACAAATATAACTATTACGTAGGCATTCCTAAAGTGCTGACTCTGCTAGTCAGACAAAAATAGACAAAATGCTAGTTTGGGGAGAGAGCATGGCTCACTCCAGCCCTTGTGCAGTTGTTGTGCGTAAGGTGTCCCCTGTGCATGGCCCCTATAAGACACGAGAACTGCCGTTGTGGCACATGGCTTTCCCCTGGCGTAGGTGTTCCATTGAAACAGATGGGCAGGGAAGGACCAAGCATGTGGAACAGCTGCTTAACAGACCTTGTGTCCAGATTATCAGCAGAGAAAAGCAATAAAGTTTCTTCATTTCAGTATTAGTTACATGCCCTGCAAAAAAAGTGCTCTGAATAAATGTCTCAAAACTGTTTGACCATTTTTTGTTGGTTACTTCACCCAGGGCAGTACAGAATCACAGATGTGATTAAAAGCCATGTCCTCATCTTTTGGAAGACAGGAACTTGCTCATCAAACTATAGAGATTACCAGTGCATGATAACCATTTCAAACAGTACTGCTAGCAAACCCCAGATTAAATGAGCTGGGAAACAGAGGGCTTGATTCAAAGTCCCTTGTAGTCAAGAAAGGAGCTCAAGTGGACTTAAATTATACTATTCTTATGAGTAAAGAGTGGAGTACCCAGTAGTCTGCAAAAGCTGAACACCATTCTGCAGACAGGGCTGCCTGCTGCCTCATGAGTCTCGGTTATCCACAGAGAAATAAGCTGATCTATATGTAATTTCCACAGACAGTTCCCAACATGAGTGAAAGCAGGAAAGTATAATACCAGCTGAAATAATAACAGCAACATCTAATAATGATGATTATGATTATGATTATTATTATTTAATAACCATTGACATTTTCTATGTTACTTTTAAAATAAACCTACAGAAACTATTCTAAGCAAGATTCAATCCTAGGTCCTGAGAGCAAAATTCCTTCTAAAGGACTGAAGTGAATAAGCAGTGATTCTTTGGTGGCTGCCTAGATGACTATTATTGTGACAAACAGTATGATGAAGACAGACTGATAAATTTATTAATGTATTTCTATTTTCTGCTTCCACTGCTAATGATGGTGTAGACAGATGAGAATGCCTGCTTTGGCTCGCTGTGTCTGTTTCTGTTTGGACATGAAAACAGCAACCTTAGGCTAAGTACACTCTCTTAGGGCAACAAAGTGAACAAATCAGCATGTTCATTGAAGTTGAAATTATTTTTATATTCTAACAATTAAAAGTGTCTTAATCCAGTGATGTATCAACGGGTAGGGACTGGAGAAGAAATGAACTTAACAAAGAGTTTGCTTAAAAATTTGGTTTTGTATATGATTAAAAATCAAAACCATTCCTAATGAATTTCAGCTTGTAGGAAAAAAAACAAACAAACAACAAACCCAAAAAAACAAGGGCAATAATTAGTCCCAACATATAATCTCACCTACAATACTTATGCTTCAGGAATAATCTAAATAGTTCCAACTGTAGAGGTTTTTATGGGCCACAGGATCAAATCAAACCATTGTATGATAATTGCAGAATGTCCCCTGATTAAGAACCGAAAAACTGAATGAACAGTTGGAACAAAATCCTAGTAACAGTGAATTCTGTGGAATGGATTATCCACCAAAGAAATAGTTATAGATCTACTTGAGGAGCTGCAGTTTAATTTGTGACTCCAGATTTTCATTGCCATCTTCGTTGCCATCCATAATCATAGAAGTGCAAAAAGCAACCATTGCTTGTTGTGTTTTTCCAGTTCCCATTTTTCTAAAATGATGCTATTAAATCATATGTAAGATTCCACATCTTTCTGGTTTATTATGAGAACTATGCTTCCATATAGGAATGAATCTCTAAAACACTGTATGCATGACTTTGAATAAAAGTAATTTCTTTAATAAAATGTATGTTTACATATCTATATTTTCCTAAGTTTCTGCAAGTAGACTGTCCAGTAAAGAACTATGTCATCCATGCATTAGCCCCCCACCCCCATTTAATTTATGGTAGGTAGGAGGCAGCCATCAGCAGTCAGCACCCTCATCAAATGATTTCCTTGGCAGTCCTGGAGTTGTGTATGTATAATACTGTAACTGGGAACTAGCAGGCTGCCAAGCGTTGACAGTATTTAAAATAGATAAATAAAGCTAAAGTTGGTGGCTTTAGTCTAGTTATCAAGTTCCCATGCATTCTCAAACTCATTTTTAACCTACTTAGACCACAAGGCACCAACGTGGAGAAATTAAATTCCATTTGTACTTCCATTTTATCTTTCTTCTTTTTTTTATCAAAGAAATTAATTCATAAAGTTAGTTCCTGAGCATTTGCAAATCTAAGAGAAAGGAGTATTCATGCTTGTATCTCACAGACTGTAGACTAGTGGTAGACTACAATTTGAGGGCCACACTTAGTTGAATTTTTTTTTACTTTTTTTTCCATTGAGCTTTTCATACTTGCATTTTTCTACATTATTTCATAATTTAAAAACCCCTCTATTCAGCAAAATCTTGTAGACAAAGCTTTGCTGATTACACCATCTATATGGCAAAACAATATGCTGAAATATGTTACAGTGTTTACTAAAGTGTCTTGTGCCGAAAAGGTAGTTCAGTTTGCCATCGTAAATATACTTTTACGAGAAGGCTTTGTCAGCATAGCTGTACCTGCAAAGTCACTAAAAAATCTCCAAGCCTGAGACTGTTTGTGGCTATAGTGATTTGCCTTTTATTCCATGTCATGACATGCTAGGTTTTATTTTTGTGTTTGGAAATGAAAACATTTTGTTTTGAACTATCTCTGCAAAACCTGTTATAAAGTGAGGTGTAAGTAATCCCAAATGTTACTGAAGAAGTTCTTAGTAGGCATTTTTCCCATGATATTTGCACAGTGAAAACTGTCAGTTTATTCCTACTAATGATAACTCTGTGATAGAAGGTCTTAAATTTTTCTATGTTATGACTCCATTTCAGTTTATATAATACCAATTTAATGTAAGACTAAACTGATTCCTTATTCCTGAAATTCTATGTTCCTCACTTACCTACTCTCAACGACCTGAACTGTTCTTTAATGTTGCTTGAGATGATGAACTACATGGTTCTGCATCTGGTTAAACAGGGGAAGGAGAAAACTGTCTGTATAAATACTGCTAACCAGACAGGTGATTATGTCTAAAGAATAGAAGCGGTGTTCTTATTTGTACTCTGTAAAACCTACAATAAAGCAGTCCTGAAATACAGGATCCGAACTTCTCAACCTCATAGATTTACCACTGGCTTTTTATACTTTAAAGGCCCAGCTCTTTGAAGCCTCAGCAGTCAGCACAGATTTCTGTCTTCTGCAGTATGAAAAAGTGGGATCTGCAGGATCACTCCCACTTGACTACAGTTCAGCCACGACTGTTCGCTCTGCTTTTTTAATAGCACATGCTAAAAAGGTCCCACTAAGGTCTGTGAAGAGGTTCACAGTATCTGTCTAAACCCAATGGCCCCTATGGCATTTGGGGATGACCTGTAAGTGGCGCTGCCGGCTTGCGGTGTTGCCCATGTCCCCCCTGTGCTGCCTGGGTTCCCAGCCTCAGCTGTGACTGGGACTTGCAGAGCTGGTCTCATTCTTGTCTTCAGGAGAAAAATTAGTGATCTGGCTCACAGGTCAAAATTCAGTGACCTCTATTTTAGTATTTGCAGGGACAAAAGATGCACAGCCATGGAGAGCTGATGTTCAGGAGGCAGTCTTTTCTGTGTAAACACAAAATGTACATGACACAGTTTTGATTTCTTTAGATTCATTAAATGCTGCAACACATTTTCAATGTGTTAAATTGCCTGTGCAATAATAAGATTTTTGGCAGCAGGTGCTAATGAGAAATAAAGCTTTCAAAATGACTCCTAGTACAGCCGAGTGAAATTTTTTTTAATAAAACCCAACTCTAATTAATCTTTGTTATATATTTACTGAAATAAATTAATTTACTCCTCAGATATGTTTGATCTTGTGTAAAAAATTGTGATACTAGGTAAACATGTTCTCAGTTTCCTATCTTTCCTTGCTACAGTTTGTTAATAATTTATCTCTGGAAACAAATATTTCCACTTAGTGGAAGAACTTCTCTAAGGAAAAGTGAAAGCAAAAGACACCACAATATGATACCAGAGATAGCAGTATACTTAAAAATGCTAACTTCCTTTCTGAAAGCTGCAAAATGTAATAAAGTGGAACAAGTTATTGTATTAAAAACTTCATAAAACTAAGAACTGCTGCTCAGGAATGACAGTAATTTACTCCTCAAATTTAACAACATGTTTTCAAAGACAGTTGTACTTCTAATAATAGGATAGGAGTCAGCAATGAAGTTGAAAGGGCAGTTATTTGAAGACATAAGTACTTAAAAAGTAAAAAACTTCCTTTCAGATTGTCCAGATAATGTCCAAACCAGCTCGGGAAGTATTTTCCTTGTTTTTCTGAGGTATCCTGAAATTTTTCACCTGAATAAGGAAATGAATTGCAATATTGTTTTGTGGAAATCACATCATGGACCCGATGCTCTGCATTACTGGAGTGAGTTCTGCAAAGGACTGTGTCGCCTGTTGGTCAGTGCATTCGGGTTAGTCTTGAGAGCCATGTGAAGGAAATCATTTGACTTAGAGAGCTTGACTTTGAGGGCAAAATGAGGGCATCAGCATAAAGCTGTGGTGATGTGAATTCATGCAATCTAAGTTATGTCAGGAAATTATGAAGAAGAATTTGTTCTCATAGGTTTCATTTAAATCTAATTTCAGAATAAAACATTTCAACAATTTAAAATGAAAATCTGATGGTGTTTCCATTCCACAGTTTTAGAAATGTCAACTTTTATTTGAGGGTCAGGGCAAAACCGAACATGCATTTGTTGGGATTTCCTCAGAACTGAATGTCTCAGCTTCTTATCAGCTCTTTGTCAGTGTAATATGTACAACAAATGTGTCTAAACACTGTCATGACTGTGTCCAAATACCAAATAAGAAAAACATTTGCGTCAAGTCTATTTGACAGTGGGTGACAGATAATGTGATCTTTTCAAGGAAGAGTTTTAGACTTCCTTCAGATAAGAGCACTCTCCTGTCATCTACCCTTCAGTAGTCGGCCTCCTCTTGGGAGACAATGTCTTACAGAATGGGATTCTGATGAGGAATCCTGACACAAGGCTGTCAGACATGTAGGTGATTAAACATCATTTCAAGTAGCTAATCACTAATAATCCATTACTTCTGTCAACCTGAAGTTTTTACCAAATGCTTATTTGCAGTCATCAGGCTTATGGAAAACAACTCAAGATAAAAAAGAGGGTAGTAGCATCCGCTTTCTTAGTTTACTAAAGGTAATTCATATTTATGAGCTATGAAATCTAGGGACTTGTAGTTTTTGTGAGTGTCGATATTCCTGTACTTGCCAATCAAAGATGATTTATAATTATTTCTGTAAGAGAATTTAAAAAATCTCAAACATAATGGGCAATGCAAAAAAGCAGAGTTGCAGTATTGCTGATATCAAACACTAAAAGAATCACAAGTTACCCTAAAACTCAGGAACTTATTTATCTAATGGGAATTCTATGTACTGACTTTGGGAGATTTCTTTGTTTGCAAGCTTGTTTGCTTGCAGATATATATTGTTGCTCAGAGGTCTAGAATCCAGCATTGTATTCAAAAGCTTTGAGAAGCATTTTGCACATGTGGAGAGAAAGGACTGTTTCTGTAGGTAAAAATTTAGGGGATCTAAGGTCCCAGAGACCCATGGCACCAGACAAATCTTGGGTGGATCATACAGAAATATTTATGTGCAATAAAGTGATGTATGCCCCTTCATGGGTGTTAGGCACACAAAATTATATGCGTCCCTCTTTGTTAATACTATTACATTTTCTACCTCTCAATCTCATTATGCAGCAATGAAGGTAACTGTGAGAATTATAACCCTTCATTTAAAAAATAATCACTTAACTTTGCCTTTAGGGAAAACAGAACAGCAGGATGTTTGCAGAAAAACGATGAGAATTTGCATCAGTAAATCAGGAAAATGGTGTATATAAACGAAAGCTCTTACAAAGCGCCTCAGCTATTGTGAATAACAGTCACAGGTCACTGAATATAATTTCCTTCCAGCTGAAAAATCTGTTGGATAAGAGAGAAATCTTTCTTGCAAAACATGGAAATACAAAACAAGGGCAAAGAAAAAGGGGCAGAGGACAGAGGTCAGATTTCCCCTTTAAAAATAGGGCTAAGGAAAGCTTAGATGAAAGATTAGTAAGGCAGGAGGGAATGCCATGGAAAAAATGTCGGCAGGCATCTGACCCTCTGTGCCTTCACTGAAGTCTGCATCTGTGGAGGAGTGGCAGCCATGGCCTCCATTGGTATTACAGCTCCTCTTTGGGTCTAAAATAAGGTTTTTGGCCTAGATACTATGGTCTTACAAAACCAGAAGATACCAAACGTGCTACAGTGTGTGTATGTATATCTCTATCTAAGTGAATATCACAGCACAAGGCTCAGAAGCTATTAGTCAATATATTACTCCATCTACATGGCATTTCTCATGTGACTGTTCCTAGATATCTCTACCCACAGATATTCTCCACATCATCAGGTGTAAGCTTTTTCTGTAATTTTTTTTTTTTTAGGAACGACGCTTTAGTGCTACTGGAGACTAATAAAGCTGTTGAAAAAGGACAGGAGTGTAATGCTTTGTACTTTCTGGTGTGCAAATGGTTTTAAATGTTGCATTTCAGGTCAGAAAATGGTGAAAGGCCCTATTACACTAGCTAAATCAGCTCAGACTGGTAAGAAGAAGTTTTTCTTCCTTCTAGAACAGTTACAACTGGTGCTAGGGGCCATAATTTGTGCTTTTGTCTTGCACAGAAAAGATCTCATAGCAGAAAGTTATTTAAATTAACATAAAGATACCCAAAGGTTGGAATTCAGCAACTGTTCAACGGCTATGTCTTACTGCTCTTTCTAGTCCACTAGCACACTGGAGTAGGTAAGTATCAAGGGTTAAGACCTAACCCATCAACTGTACCAGTAGGCTTTTCATTTGGGGGTTCTTTCAGTTTTAGCCACATCTGTATTCAGTTTAATTTCACCACATCTTCAGGGCTTGAGAACACAACATTTGGAATATGCTTTTGGACTGGTTTTGCACACTGGCTGAGCAAAGCATGGTTCCTGTGCAAGAAAAAACTAACCATTTGAGCTGGTTTGTGAGTTGCTTTTGCTCAGTCCCTACCTAACATCTCACAGCCACACAGCTCGATAACAAGAAGTGGAGCAAATGTCTCTGCAATTCATGTGTATTCACACAGAGCTAAGATTTATTTATATGAAAAGGGAATCTTCATCTGTGTCTGTGCATGACTTCATCCTACTCTTGGAATTTATGACCAAAATTAGGAAGTTATTCTGAGCCTGCAAAGTTGTGATGAGTGTGTATTTTAAGACAGAACCTTCTCAGGAAGCATCATGGTACTCCTGAAAAATGCTTTCAGACACTCACTAAACCCACCATTTGATCCTACAGAGAATTAAATTAGAACAGAGCTTTTTGTAATAATCACCTGATCAAAATAACTTGCTGGAGCCACCACATAAAAGGACAACTGCCCTAGGAAGTAAATCACATGCTATTTTCAATTAGTAATAGGGCCAGAGGAGGGCAAATTATGTAAGAAATTTTTCTTAATCTCCAGGAAAGAGAGAGGTAATGACTCTCTTGAACATGTTCCATTGCTGCAAGATATAGCAGGACTCCCTTCTTGCTGCAGTGTCTGTACTCTTTTGGGAACATGGAGGTGGGACATAGCAGGGCTCTAAACTGTGGAATGAGTCACTCATCCACAATCCCACATCCTGGTACTGCAACTCTCTGCACTGCATGGAAGTCATGTGCACTGACTGACTTGCAATTTACTGCATTTGTTAAGGTAATTCCTGGAACAAACAGCCTTACTCCAAGGAAGAGCATGAAGCAATTTTAGGACAGTGATTATTTTTTAATTTTGAAACTTTTCTAAGACATATTTGACTTTCTGTTCAACAGCCTTCCGACACTACTCCAGGAGGTCTAATGTCCTAAATTAACCTCCATCTAGCCCTACCAGAGAGCAGTGCATGAAGCATCTCGGTATTATGACATTGAACACCATCGTGGCTCACTGCAGCAGAGACCACATTGAACTGAAAATACATGTAAAGACACTTGGTCAGGGAGTAGAGGATTGTAAGTGTGACTGGTCTTCTTCAGTGCACTCAGCAGATTACAGAAGGGTGCACTCTCCTCTGCTCAAGAGAATCTGGGCCCAGTGTACTCCCTTGGTTATTGAGGGAGAGCATCCAAGTATCACATACAAATAATGCTGGAGTGGAACTGTCTCCTTGTGTTCTCATATAACTGCCTAATGCAGAAAATACTTAGACGCTAATTGGACAAATTATAGAGAAGAACTCTGCAGCCTTATTGTTAAAGTACTCAGGAAAAAGGGAGATGCATGAATGTGTCTACAGTGTGCGCTAGGAGTCCATGCTATGATTCTAATAAGTGGAAACAGATTTTTATTCACCATAAAATAGCTGCTTATGGCTCATTTAATTTTCTTAAACATAGGTGATCAAATACATTCAGATGCCTCAGCATGCTCTTCTGGTTTCTAGCTGCTACTTCAAGGTGCTGCAGATCTCCCATAGGTCCTAAGTAATATCTGCCAGCATAGAATGAGGCTTCTGTCTACCCTAGAGCGTCTTATACGGCAGTAGGCGCGTATATTTAGCAAAGTGCTGGCTGGTCAGCTGAGCAGCAGTTGGGGCTCCACTGACTAAGGACCTGGTGTCATGATTCCAGTGGGAGTCGGAACATGTATTTCACTTGCACACACTTCCATTTGGGTATCTGGTTCCTAACCAAGAGATCTGTGGCAGTGTAAAGACAATTAGTATCTTTGTATGGTTGCAAATTTATCAAAATTTCCAATGAACTGGCATGGACATTAATGTCACATGAGTCCTCTCTTCCCTAACTCTTAAAATAACAACAGCTCTTCAAAGCAAAAGAATAAAATCTCATGGTAGTCATAAAGTGCATTGAACTCCCCTAGTCAATGATGGAAAAAAGACTTCAAATACTGGTTCCATAACAGCAGTGAAAGAGAGAAACCCTTTTTTGGAGCCTTCAGAAGTAACACTTGATTTGTGACTGAGCAGAGAGAGAGAGGGCTGGATGGGAAGAGAAGGGGCTGTTTCTCAGCCACACAGTTCCTCAGACTCAAAAGACAAAGCTCTTTGCAGTGGGACTGATAAAACTCTGATAACAACTAAGTTAATGATTCTATCAATTTGCTTTCTCCTTTATTTTACTGATTTTTTATGTTCAGTGCAAAGCTACATTAGTGTCTGGATGAGAATAAGATTTTTTCCCTCACCCTAGAGCGATTATTAAACTAGAACCTCCCACTTAGTGGAATCTCTGCATTTTCCTTGAGTGAGTGATGAGTCTAGTATTTGGCCCTATCCCAAGGGAAGTTTCCCCAGGTAATTTATTTTCAAACTTGTTTGCTCTTCCAGTTCAGGGAACCCTCTGGATGTCCACTCATGAAACATGAAATATGTTGTACAATATATTTTCAAAGAATCATTAATATGTGTGTCAGCTACCAAGGTTTTGATACCAGAGGTCTTCCCAGATGTATCTGCTAGTTTCGTTTGTTTGTTTGTTTGTTTTTGTGGTTTTTGTTTTCGTTTTTTCTATGGGACCACAGACCTTCCCATCTTTGGTAGATCCCTGAAACTAATATGAAGAAACTCATCCAGTTTGTCATGGAACAGAAAGGTACTGTAACATGGTTGTTTTTTTTTTTCTTTTCCTTTTTCTTTTCCTTTTTCTTTTCCTTTTTCTTTTCCTTTTTCTTTTCTTTTTCTTTTTCTTTTTCTTTTTCTCTTTCTTTTTCTTTTTCTTTTTCTTTTTCTTTTTCTTTTTCTTTTTCTTTTTCTTTTTCTTTTTCTTTTTCTTTTTCTTTTTCTTTTTCTTTTTCTTTTTCTTTTTCTTTTTCTGTTTTTTCTTTTTCTTTTCCTTTTTCTTTTCCTTTTTCTTTTCCTTTTTTCTTCTTCTTCTTCTTCTTTTTCTTTTTTCTTTTTTCTTTTTCTTTTTCTTTTTCTGTTTTTCTTCTTCTTTTTCTTCTTATTCTTCTTTTTCTTTTTCTCTTCCATTTTCTTCTTCTTCTTCTTTCTCCTTCTTTTTTCTTTCTCCCATTTTCTTTTTCACTTTTTCACTTTTTTCTTTTTCTTTTTCTCTTTCTTTTTCTCTTTTTTCTTTTTCCTTTCTTCTTTTTTTTTTTTAAAGCTCTCATAAAGCGATATATTTAGGAGGTATGAGGGGAAAGAACTGGGCAGTCCTTTATTTATCTTCCCAACAGGTGCAGCACAGGGAGGCACAAAAGCAGCATTTGCTAATTTCAGTTTTGCCAAGTACAAAGCACCCCCTGCTCTGCTGAAAGACCGTCCCATTTTCTTCCTAAACTCAGTGAGACTTTTATTTTAGTGCGATGATACAAAATACTTTTCCTATGCATAGATGCACTGCTTTTTGCACAGGGTGGAGGAGCATTTAAACCCAACTAAGAACAACAGCAAGCTAGATCAATCTTGCATTATTCACGTACACGAGTATTAAGAAAACCAACCAACCAAACTAAAAATGCATTGTGTAAGAAGAAAAAAAAAAGATGCAGTTCCTTCAACTTATACCATGTTAAAACAAAACATAAAGAACTCATATAAGAAGAAAAAAAAAATCGATGTAGTTCCTTCAGCATATATCATAATAACCAAAATATAAAGAACTCCAAAACTAATCAATTTTTCTTTGCCAGTGTAGATTTTTTTTTTCAATCAAATTAATCTGATTGGAAAAGAAGTTTTAAATTTAGGAGCAGTGGAGTTGGAAGGTCAAAGAATAAATCTGAGATGCTCTGGCATCTCAGAAAGAACTGCAGGAGCAACACTTGGAAATTAGCTATGGGAAAGCAAAGACAGCCTAAGAACAACTCAATTCCCAGGGCGCAACAAGATCTGTGCAGGAGGACACAGCTCTGCAGGGCTCAGGGTGGGAGGAGGGACCAACCTGATGGATCTAGTTACAACAGTTAGGCATGAGTTTGTTTTCCCTTTGTGAGGGCTTTAGATTTGTTAGCTAGAGGTGATGAAGAGAAACTTTCTAAAGAATTGAGAGGGAAAATAAGATAAGGGACTAGGGTTTCCTTCTTCCCTCATCTAGCAAAACTCATTCACCTGTGACTTTACTGCAGTGCTTGTAAATGATGTATATGGGCCTGACTTTGAGCATGATTTGGCTCTTGGACTGAAGGAAGTTAGAAAGAATGGGAATGTATTTTATAGTCATTCCTGCAGAGGGGCAATGATGGCAGCAGAAGGTGGATGTCGGTATGCTGTTCTTTTGCCTCACTGAAGCATGTATCTATGCAGCAAGGACAGCAGCAGCTGCACTGCCCAGTTTGGTGCTATAATCAAAAGATTATGCAGGTCCAGTCGTCTGCACATAAAGCACTAAGCAATGTTATATGGTGTTTGCATGCTGGGTTTTTGAATTTTCAGGAAAACTTTCCATCAGCACTGTTAATATTGATGCAAGCCAAATTCATAAACCGAAGCAGAAGTTCCATTTAACTTCTTATTCTCCTCTGAAAAATTGTCTAGCCTTGAAAACATGATATTAAAAGAAATCCTACTTTAATTAACTTTTATCCAATCTTGATACTGAGATTGATTTCCCACTGGAATGCTACTCTACATATCTACTTACATGATTTATATGACTAGCGGTGATAAAATACGTTTGACAGTGCCTATTATTCTAATAGACCATACTAAGTTATTTATTTAAATATTATAAATATAATGCAGATATAATTATAGAAGAATCATGCAATACAACAAAACCAGTCACGTTTAAAAGCCAACAGAAGTAAAGGCTGTTTCAACTGGGCTTCTTCAGAAAGAACAGTGTTATCATATCTCTAAGCAGACTCTACTGATACGTCTGTTTACCTCCTTCCACAAATTGCTTGATTTAGAGATTATCCTCCTAACAGACAATATTTAGACATAGTTTTCTTCACAACTTTTACATCTATACTATTTATAGGTTGAAAAAAGTTTTACTAAAACACTGTCTAAAGTACAGACACCGATTTTTTTACATTTTGATTCCTTGTCCATATGTGGATGTTCCAGGCACTATTCAAGCACAGCTTGCAAACCCTTAGAAAATGAAGGTGGCAGACAGTTGAGAAATGCTTTGGCTTAAAATTTGGAATAGTTGCTTAACTCATGGCCATGAATTATTTCCTAGATTGGGGAGAATAAATAAGGCAAATTTACAGAGCTGGCTACTGGTGACTGACTTGCACCTGTCCCTGTGGGATGATGCCCACAAATAGTTTGAAACCTTTGCTCTTGAGAGACTTGGCACCTTTACAAAAGCTTGTCCAAATGCCATGGCCTGTGACAGTTTAAGAAGACACCTAATTAATGGGCAGACCTTATTATGCATATTGGTTGAAGGAAAGCGGGGAGAGGAAAGCCTGCCTGAGTGATTACAATAAATTACAGGAAGTAATTATATGAGGGAGTGTTATTTTATCAGTCACCAGGAAAACTAAGGGCTGTTAAATTTAAATACACTGGTAAAGGTCTTTGGCATCACAGTCCTACCGTAGTCATCCACTGGAATCAGTTAGCCCATTGATGTAAACTTCTTCTTGAGAATATGGAATTTTAAACTAGCCGAGAAAAGCTATCTTACAACAACATTACCATATCCTCCAAGGAGGCCACAACTGATATAATATAGAGGACTTGGACTTTTTAAGAGTACAATAAAGGCCTTAAATCATTAGTCATGGAAGCCTGTTTCTACAGTGACGAATTCCATTAGGCCGGAGTGCTCCAGCAACCTTCTCTAAGCTGAATGGTGTGTTTAATTTGGTGATCCTATTTGTTAAGAGCATATTATGAGGCTACACTCTCAACAAGTCAGAACATTTCTCACTTTGGTAATCTAATAATCTTAAAATAGCTCAAAGAGCATTTGGCTTTAAAAGAAAAAAAGCACGGGAACTTGCTACAGCACTGTCTCTGAAAAACCTAGCTGTTTACTTCTGAAACTGCATGACAATAAAATGCAAAACTAAGATTTTCTTAACGTTTAAGTGTTAGCCAGTTTCTGATTTCTCAGCTGCTCGCTCTTGTGTGTGCTCTTTTTAACTGTCAGGACCTATGAGAATAAGGAATATGAGATCATTCATGTAGATTGCTTCTTTTGGAAATGTCAGAAGAATACTGCCTAGATGCTCATGTGATGCAAAAGTCTCAAGCCTCTTTTTTTCTCTGCTTTCTATTACAGTCCACCAACAAGTTTCCCAAAGGTTTCTCAGAGAGTCCTTCCATGGTACCTTCCAGAATGTAGCCAGTCCAAGTTTCACATTCATTTAACCTTAAATCCTTCTTCACACCTTGCAAATTACCCTGAGAATGGGCACATGAGGTTCTGAATTCTTACTGGTAGAGCTAGTATCAGTAGTAGCAGAGGTATTGCACTACTTACTGGTGCCAAATAATCCTGACACTAGTATAGCAAGTACTTGTACTTACTATACAAATACTGCCACCAGCTCAGGTGAGTTCTTGATCAATGAAAAATCTGTAAGAAGTAGCTGATCTCTTAAATACAGTAAGATAAACCTGTTATCACCCTCATCTACTGGCTGAAAATAAGCTTGGTCCAATGAGGAACAACCAATGTACAACATGTATGTGTCACTTTTCTAGACCTCATTGCTACTTGTGAACTCTAGCTTAATCAGAACAGAACACTTCAATATTGTTTATGCTCCTGAATATTGACTCACCAAAAATCACATTGCCAATATAATGTTCAGAGTTGCTAAACTTATGTTGTTATACAACTGAGCTGAATTTGTAATAACTGCACTGTAAGAACATCTTTGAAACAATCTAGTCTTAAATAATAACCTTGAGAAACTTGAGCTTCCTAAAAAATTTTCTTTTGAAAGTGCAGAAATTATGTTTTGAAAGTGCAGAAATATTTTAGTTTTCTTTTTTTTTTTTTTTTTTCAGTTGGCAGCCACAAAGAGCATTCTGATTAAACTGTGTAATATCCAGTCAAATAACAGATCAAATAAAAAGGACACTTAATACATGTGTAAATCATTTGAATTACAAATAAGACACCCTAGAAGTGGCTTGGCTCTAGGTTTGATATAGAGGATTAGGCTCTCGTATTAATACATGCACTTGGTGTAGCTATTTTCAGAAGGATACTTCATCCATCATTGTCCTCTAGCACTAAGGAGGGCCAGTAAGTAAAATGATCACATTGGTCTGTCAACACTAGTTGCTTAAGACTCAGTCATGCAAAAAGTTTAGTTTTTATATGCCCCCAACCCAATAAGGTGCTGAAACTGCCTGATTCTCCTCATGGTTACTTCTCTTGCCTTCCACAAAACGAGAAAACATTTCAAAAAGACTTTTAAAATAAACCAAATGCTATTGATAGGTTAGTGTTAAATCAAATGTACTTGCTCAAACTACACACGCGGGCCTATCAGATGTTTCAGAATTAATGGAAAAATGTTTAATGCCTTCTATACTTTCCATAAGCTTTTGTTTAAGATTAAACTCAGTTTTGCATTTGGGAATGCATTAGGGATACCTCTTGTATACCTCTTGTTTGCCAATACTTGAATAGCATATGCAGTTTGCATATTTATGGCTTTGCAGAAGCTATGTAAATTGTCAGTGCTAAACAATAATAATAAAAATTTCTTATCAGAATGTCTAAATTTGAAAAAAAAATAAGGGGTATGGAATTAATGCAAATATAACAAAATTATTTAGCTTAGATTTTCAAAGTAGTAAAAAATAAAACCTAACTTTTAAAAAGTTAAGAATTAACAGACCCTGAACATTTTACGCTTGTTTGGGCAGCCTCCTGTGGACAATTCTGTATCTTGCTAGCAGACTACAGACTCAGTTTCTTTCTTATGAAATTAATAATACCATAAAAGTGGCCAGTATTACTGTCTTTAGCTTTCCTTCTGAAATATAAAATATAATAATAATTTCTGTAGTGTGGCAAAAATGTATCATTCTAATTTAACCTGTACAGAAAATGTACTGCATTCTTCACTTATGTATTAGAGATATGGAATATATTTCCATCAGAATCTTAAAACTGTTTCATGAACATATCCTTTCTATACAACAACTTTATGAAAAACATATCAACATGCTGACTCTTTAAACTAGAAGAAATGCTTATTCCCTGTTTTCCAGAGTCTAGATATCATAGTTATAGAGAAACCAGTAATTGCACTACAAAAATCCTGCAGTCTTTAAAAAGTGAATGTAGCATTTGCCCAATGAAGTAGTTTATCAAGATCTCTGCAAAGCCGTTGTTTATTGTCTATAATAGTTGGAGACCAAAACAGTTTTGTGCTATACCCTACCTGAAAGTAATTTCTTAGTTTAAAAGGATCGGTGGTCTGTAATGACATAATGATGCTACAGCTATCACTCTTAGATATTATTTGTTGCTGGAATACGCAAGATGATCTAAAGGATGTTTTAGGTGTGTATATACTCATAAGCCCTGTAATTAAGAAACGTTCAGGTAATATTTGTTATGCTTACCATCTTTCTTGGTGGGTTCCGGCATTGTTACAAGAATTCTTTATTCCCAGTGAGTTTCAGCCTTTCAGATACAGTAAGTAGTAGCCCCAAGTCCAGCTGAGAGGGTATGCAGAGCAGTATGACAAGCAGAGGGTAAGAAGAATTCCTCTGCTTTATATACTGCGACTGAAAGATCAATCAAAATAGCACCTCCTCTCTTTTCAATGCAAACACTTTGAAAATTGACAGTTATGGGAACCCCTCTCACATCTGTTGTCTGCAGCCTCTGCTCCCTTGGCTTTTGGAAGGAATCTCTGCTGCATTGCATGAGGCTGATGAGAACATCTATAACTTTCTAAATTCAGCCACACTGCTCGCTCTCTGCGTCTCTTCCCTGTAACATGCAGACATGCATACACACGCAGGGAGAGGTTGAAAAAGTGACTGCCATGCTATTAAGGAGCCCCTCCTGTGTGCAGATCTTACAGGAACTACTTGTATACACTTATAACTTTTTCCACAGTGTAAAAGGGACAAATAAGTATAGACAGTATGTCTGCAGTAAAACTTCATTTTCTTCCTTTAAAAGAAAGTGGTGGGCAAAGACTAAGTGAGAAGTAGAGTACTTTGCAATATTAATGAAGAGAAAAGGGTTATTGTGTTCCTGTTCGGAGCAGTGAAGTCCCTCCATGTCTCCCTTCTGTTTACATTTGCTACACTTTCTTGACTCCTTTCCTTGCAGCCATCCTCATTTTGGCTTCATTAGAGATTATACTGTTCCTTTCAGCACTGCTGCCTCATTAACTGGATAGGTCACCGCTGTGAGATGAGATATTCTCTTTTCCACTCATCCAGGAGATGCAACACTCCTTGCCTTTGCCAAGCCAGGAAACCAGACAGAAGGAATGGAAACCCTATCTGTAACACACGCATCAAGCCCCTAAACTAAGCCACTGGGCTGCCCTTCTCTTAAACTTCTACTTAAAGTATGAATATGTAGGCAACAGAAAGGCAGGGCAAGTTACTCGGGGCATACTAGGATTTATTTTCTTTTAAACTTTTAGGATTTTGAGACAAAACTGTAGTGATTAGTGCAATAGATGAAGTGGCCCTCAAGGGTTTCATGCTATTAAAACACATTCATATCATCATTACGTATCAATAAAAACTAGGCTACTAAACAGACTGCTCAGTGTCTAAATACACCCAGCTATCATGGAAAACATATTTTATGTCTTTAAATAGGAGTTAGAAATGAAAGAGTACTCAAGTTCCTGTTTATCCTCTAGCCAATGCATGATTCTTTCCTCTACAATCTGTTGTTTTCCTGCTGTTTAGTCGTTTTACAGAGAAATTATAAGGGATGGGCATTTTATTCCTTTTTTTTTTTAAGATACCAGATTATCATCTAGATTTTTCTGCTCTACTCATTGTGGTGTTTTATTAATTTACTGATTCATGTGCTTATAGAATATAAACAAAGGCAAGAGCCCTGCCTACCCTAACCTAAACAAGCAATATTAAAGCTACCTTCCTTCTTCATTTCATATCACTATCTAGGTAAACCTCCTTATATCACTGAAATAATTCCTGTCCTTGGAAAGCAAAAAGAATGGTGCCCTGAATAGATAACTGGGGATTTTGTCCCTCTGGGTGTGGTTGTGGTGGCAGTGGGAACTGGTGCATGAACAGATCTAATAACATTTCAGAGATTGTTTTTTCTTGTTCTTCTTTCTTTCTCTGACATCCAGACACCGAATGACGTGAGAGCTGGACCCAGAGGGAGATGAAGAGCAACTGCTGATTCTCTCCAGCATGATGTTTCCTAAGTGGTCCCTTGTATTAATAAGATGTAAAGACAGTTTGATTTGCATTTCACCCATCCTATGCCAAGACCTGCTGAGAACTACATGTCTGGTGATTTCTCTTAATACAAACAAGATCAAATATGGTCGCAGTCTAGCACTGGATGGGTTGGAGAGGACTCCCATCGGAATCCCACAAAGAGAAAGCATTGGAGGCCAGTGCATATCCTTACATCCTTAAAGGACTTCCATTAAAGGAAGAGGAAGAAGGATATTCAGGAAGACAGAATCTAACTCATAGACTACCTTTTTACTACTAAATAAATCTGTACTGAGACCACTCACTGGCCCAGAGGCCAAGTAAAAAGTGTGTGATTCTCGCCCACATAGTGAAACCCCCTCTCTACCCCAAAACAAGGAGACTGCACCCAAAATGTCCACAGGGAATGGTTGCTGGCATGTGCCTACTTGGGCATAGGTGGGAAAGGGTTAGTTGGCTCAAGCCAAAATGGTACCAGGGAGCATGCTAACCATCCTCCAGCATGGGCAGTCACAGGACAACACTTGAACCTGTGCCCTAGCCCTGCTTTATTTACTAGTATAGACATAGCTAAAAAACTGAATTGGCTCAATAACCTCTGTTAGGCAGGAAAGGAAGGTAGCTTATGTGTAGAAAAAAATAATGAAATACTGTAGTTGCCTTTGTAGTGTGTGGAGAAATGTGTGTTTCTTGAGGTCTCTGTTTTGTAAAGGCCAACTGAGAGTGCAAGCAAAAGGCTTTTCAACTGCACAAAATAAAGTGAAACTGTGGAGTAGCAATCACCTGAAGAATTCCCCATCCTTTCACTCTTTCCTATCCTTACATTATACTTGTATAATACATTGGATTTCATGTTACATTCTGATTTACTCTCATAAAAAACTCCAGTGTTGCAACTCTTTAGTAATGTCATTTTTATAAAAGATGCCACTCAGAGAGTTTTAGGCTGTGATGTCTCAGAGTACCTTAGCAGTAGCAGTGACAAGGAAAGCAGTTTATTTCCTAAGAAAGTCAGCCATATTTTATTTGTTTCAGTCCAGTTCCCAGCTGAGCCCATGCTTCAAGCACCTGCAGATACTTTATACTCCAATCTAAGACAACCTAGGCATTTCATTTTTCTTCCTGTACAAATGTTTTCACAATGTTGTCCCCATCTTGTGCCGTAACAGTTATTAGTACTTTGGAGCTACTGGATAGATTTTATTCAGAGCTTGCCTTCTTATACTTGTTTTCCACATTTTGAGAATGCATGGTAGTCACCAAACTTGCCTTAACACTGCATACAGAAGAGGTGTTGATTTTGGCCAACAATTGTCCAAATTACTTTAAGGTTGGTTAAAAAAGAAGTAAAAAAACTGAAAAGAAGGAAAAACCTAACCCTTGGGTTTGTTTTGTTTTGTTTTGTTTTTTTCATTTTGGTCCTCTCTAAGCTTATGCTTCTTGGATCATAGAGATGACTAAACATACGTACAATTACTCATCCATCCTGTACACTTTCTGTTAATAAATGCATTTATCTACTCATTCTATGAAGTTCAGATTTTTAACGATTTTTTCCCTGCAATCTTGCTCTGCTTCCCTGTATATGACAATCACTCAGCTGATTTGATTGCAACTCAACCTGTGAATGAGCTAAGCCAGAAGAAAAAGCTTTTAGCTCCTCTGTGCTGAACACAAATCCCAACCAAATGAAAGGACCTTCTGACTCAGTTACCAGCCTACATGCTGAATGACTGAGCCAGAACCTTCACAGAAATTGTGAAGTGGGAAAAGCTGAATGCCACCTTGTTTCTAGCCCACCTCCGGTACCTCAGTAGATAGACCTAGAGGCTGTGCCATCCCCAGCCATGCTTTCATTAATTTACCCTACTGCTAAAAGCACCCCTGTTTGCACAGGCTGCCTCATGTCTCTAGATGGAAACGCCTCTTCTCAGAACTTATTCTCCTTCCGTAAGTTGGCTTGTGACCTTGTATTTTGCCCTTCTGTAAAGCAAATGTCTTCTGGCCAAATTTTATCCTTGTCACAGTATGGCTTTTGTGTACCACCGTAAGCCCTCTCAGCCACCTCAGGGGCCAAACACGCTAAGCTCTCTGAGCCTTTCTCTTCCATGCCCGCCCCAATTAATCTTCTGTGGTCTCCTTCCAAAACATGGGTATCCTATTTTAACTCTCTTCAGCTCCTTGAGTATTTTCCAAACAGCAGCTAACCAAGGTGTCAGATAATTAAAACATTGTCTCTCATCTGTTTTTAATAAATTTCTTTGGTCAAACATTCAAAGCCTGTATTTGCTCTTGCAGCTGCTAGATCTGCATCCATAATTTCATATTTGCTGCTATTCCTAGGACTGAACTCTCTCACTTCAGTCTCTATTTTAGTAAGTCACTGTCTGTTTGTTACCAGAGAAAAATCTTCATCTTGTCACCAGGCCAAAGGATTGGAAAATTCCCAGGAGGTCTCAGAGACAAATCTTTCACTAAACTATATAACCAAATGATGTTCTTAGTAATCTGATTTAGTTTTAGGTATTCCTATGAGGAGCAGGGAGTTGGACTTGATGATACTTATGGGTCCCTTCCAACTTGAGATATTCTATGATTCTATTTAAAAATTTTCCACTTAAAAATCTTATTGATCTTGAGAAAAGCTGATCAATTGAAATAACAATGCCGGACAGAAATGATCAGTTTAGATGAAAATGGGAAAGATGAGAGTCTAGAAATAAACCCCCAAATGCTTCCGCGTCTACGTGTTTTCATTAAAAAGAAACAGCATCTTGGTTTTGTACTAACAAACAATCTGAAGTTTTGAAAACTTACATAACAGAAAGCCATTTTTCACTAGTTTTAGTATTTGCAGCTTTGGGTCTTCTAGGAAGCATTTATAGAGCCCAAGGATTAAGGATAAGAAACAGCAACAGATGGTGCTTTCTTTCCCATCAGGAGGAATCCATAAAAGCATTTCTCCAGGTGAATCTTGGAAAAAGGTTTGACAGTGCTCAAGCCCCATTCAAGTCCCACATGTCCTGCCACCAGGCACCAAGGCCTGAGAAACCTGTTCTCCATGTCTACAGCAGAATCGCTTTATAGTGACAACATTTTGTGCTCAGATTCTGCCCTTGCCACATACTCTATTTAAAATAGGACATTATAGATTTTGGTGAATTTATTTATTTTGATATCACTGATAATCTGCAGAGCATTTTTTCTTCTCTACCTATAAAAATAACAAATAAATTATTTCAATTTCTACCATGTGGGCAAGCAAAAGCTTAAAAATATACAACCAAAAAATGCACAACTTCCTCTTTTGCAAGAGAGCAAAGTATCTCAGCATGGAAGAAGCTGCATCTCAGGATATATGCTACTTTTTAAGTCCCCATCTGATTTGTGAAGGTGGTCTTTTTAATCTGACATCTTTACTGAACTTATTGGTGTTGATGAAAGATGTCTGGATTTACCTGACCAGCTCAGTCTAATCACAGCCTTGTGGTGTAGACCTGCCAGGAAAAAAACTTTCCTACTCTGTCATGCACTCTACTTTTCTGCCATGTAAAGGAGACGTGACATTTGTTGAGAAGTGATGAGAAATACTTTCTGTATAGATGCAGCATCCACAAATGGGGTCTTAATCTATGTAGCAAGACAAGGAAAGATTAAACTTTAAAGCCTAGATTGCATTTTTTTTTTCCAAGATGATCAGCTTGGAGACACTTCAAGGCATGTACAAGATGTCGTTGACAGATAAACACCACTTGTCACCTTTACATTCTGCCTTACAATGACCCAAAGGGTGACATTACTGTGTAAGCAACACATGCCCCACGGTGTCCTATAGCAGTCAGAGTGTTTCCTTTCTGACAGTAAATTCCAGCACACTGAGGCACTCGGCACCAAAGTCAAGAGCTAGTCCCTAGGTCAGGGCAGCATGCAAAACTGCAGGAGGACGAAGGAGAGCAGCTTCTTTCTGTTGACTGCTTGGCTGGATCAGTCAGAAAAAGTTAAGATAAAAGTTGACAAGAAAGTGATGGGAAACTTTGCTGCTGACTACAAGAGATCCAGAGCTTATTTAACTCTGGTTTTAAGAGGCAATTTGAAAGAAGATCCTGCCGCCAGGAGAGGAAAGAGACTCTGTGGCCCGTATTTTTGTTCTTACTTCCACAGGTGAAATTGGGAGCAGCTCCTCACTTGAGGTATGCTTAGGTAAGCGAGACCCATCCTGGGTTTATTTGCTCCATCGTACTGAAATCTGTCTAATTGTGAATGCCTGATACAATGTATCAACCAGAAGTTCCTTCAGCCCTGATTTGATCTGTTCGTTAAGCATGTGAAATTTACCTCAGCAGCTTACAAAGAGCACATGATTTGCCCCAGCAGATTATAGTGTATCACGCTGGTGCGGTGTCTCCAGCACTGGCCAATGAGGCTTGGGATGAGGAAAACACCCCTTCATCATTATAAGCATAAGACTCTGATCTTGGGTTCTCTCTCAGAATTGTATTTTTGATGTTTTCTGATGTGAATATAACATTTCACCATAAACTTGGTGGATTAACTTTAAATTATTTTCACTGCATTTCATCTGTCTTATTAGAAGTCTGCAGAATTTAAAAAAACCATGTGTGTAGAAATTTAGCCCTGGAAATTCCTGAAATCCATAACTATCCCAGCAATAGCATAAATTTTCCAAAATTTTTTTTTCCCCTACTGATTACAATTAGGATGTTCTAGTGTCAAAACTGTGCAAGTACCTCTTATGCACAAAGATGCACACCCTATATTATGGAACTGAAAGTAACTTTGATTACTGTCTGTAAGACAATTAGAATTGTTGCAATGACAGATGCAGAATTTGTAGTTAGTGCTTATACAATACCAGTCTTTTTGGTTAAAATTGTTGCAAGCCTCCAAATGAAAATATTAGAAATATATTGATATTAAAAGAAACTTTACTTGGTCTTCTTTAGAACTTTAAATATTGCAGTCTTACAAATTCTAATACTTCATAGAGGTAGATAAATATTTCAACAATTGAGAATGAATGATGTAAATCCAAGTGTCATAATTCATTAGCATTCAAAGTAAAGCACCCAAGTCCCAACAAGGAATGGGCTGAAAATAAGACTTTAAAATTCTCTCTAACTATTTGCTAGCCTGGAAATGTTGTCAAAGTAACTCTTTCCATTCAGATTGCCACCATCTTAGGTCATCCTTGCTATATAACGATCACTCTGTGAAAGTATTTAACAGAAATACATTTAATTCCCACATGTCCAAAGGAGTTAATACACATCAGCATAAGCAGCTTCCTTATCTGGGGCATGCCTCAGTCCTGTCTGTGCAAAGTGGGGATAACCCATTATTTTACTCTATAACTATCTGTATCTTCTTTGTTTCGTTAGAGTGTGCATTCATACCTGTTTGCACAGCAGAACCTTAATCTCTGTTGCTAATATGGTATATTATTAACTTTTACAATGACTAAAAAATACTGCTGCATATTAATAGATGGAATAAAAGGTATCAAGTTCTTGGGCTGGTATTGTCTCTTATCTATTAAATCGCTTGTTCTTAGCATAACTGTGGTATAATTATAACACTGTAATACACTGAGCTAATTTGTTTGACATAGTAATGGTATAATTTCCCAGTACACATAATCCAGTGCCGCTGCAGACTGCTGCTAGCAGGATAGGCCCATTCTGCCCTCCTTTCTCTCTTCCTCCTCCTTCAACCAGAAGGTCTCGTTCTCTTCCTTCTGTTGGACGTAGTGACTATGCAGGATGAGTCAGTCCAGCTCACTGATCTGAGTGAACCCTACTTGTTTGGAGCCAGAGGAACTGTATTCCTGCTGGCTTGGCTGGCTGAAGCAACACTCTTGAGCAACCCAGTGGTCACTAGATACGAGGCAAAGGGAGCGCACAGCCGCAGGCAGGGGAGTGGGACTGTGCCTCTTAGCTGCAACCTACACACACATAGTGTCAGGTTTAATGGGAAATTATACCCTTGTTGTGTCCAAGATCCATGGTTTATAAACATCCGCTTCCTATTCTGGAAGATAATTGAGGTAAGTGTGAAGTACTGGATATCGATTTCTTAATTCCAAAAATATCTGCTCTGTGAAAACAGATTTTCTTTAATTTATCTGAATCCTTTTTCCTTTGCATTGGATGAAAAAAATCAAATTCCTTTCAACCCTCAGTGAACCACTGCAGGGTCTCACTGATTTGCTGAGGAGGGTGAACATGGGCTGCAGGGGACATACCTGAAAAGGCAGCACCATTCACTGGGAGCACAAAGCAAACCTGCAATAATGAGCTACGAATCTCTGCTTTGATGGAGGCTTTCACCTTCTCTCTAAGAAATGAGGATTATTCAGTTTTCATAATTTGCTCTGTGAGTCTGACCAGTCCTCATAACTTTATGGTTCCCCTTGAACTTGATGAGTGCTGAACATTTACCTTCATTTTATGTACATTGTGTAATGAAAGCAGTGGCATACTCCCTTTCTCACCTAAACAAATTCATCTTTTATATAACATACTTAATATGGCTGAATGACAGGAATGTGGTGGCACCACCCTAGCTTCATATATGAACACCTATTGGCTTTAACAGGAATACAGTGCCAGTTTCTATTACTATTTCCAAAGTCTTTGTAACCCCTATTCTCTTTGATGCAACACTGGGCTGGAAATTAACGATGTCTTTCAAATGAGTGATGATGAGATTTTCTTGAGTAAAACCTTGTATGTAGAAGATTCTGAGTTGAAGTTTTTGAGAACAACCAGCATGAATTTTGAAGACAGGCTGTAACTCAAAAAGTTATGTGGTAAGATTAAACATTTGAAAATACTGGTAGAATAAGTTGATAACTTACTGCATTTATTAAGCTTCACAAACAGCCTAGTGAAAGTAAGCTAGAAAGAATATTTTATACATAAAAGAATAAACAAAGAAAGTATACAGTATTTGAAGATCGGTGTGAGGTATTGGGTCAAAGGACAGGACCCCAGAGATATGGCTCTCTGTCTTTGCCTCCTAGTCTAAAGTATATGCTGCTTTCTGGATTTGTGAACCCTGGAAGAAAAATCCTAAGGGGCTGTATTGCACTTTGCCATGGACTTCACATATGAAGTTGAGAATGGACACCTGTTTTGACTTTTTGGATGAGATCCTTTATGCTTAAGTTTTAGTGAGTGCAATGGCAACTTCTGCATCTGAATTAATCTTTCCCAGCCATGCAGTCAGTGGAGATCTAGTCATCAGACTCAGTCCAGTTACTTAAACACGATCACATACAGCTATCTGAGAGTGCCCTCTGATACCCTCATGGCCTCTCATTGCCCCTGCAGAGCATGTAGGTCATCAGTAAGTCTGGTGTAAAATTCATCTCTTCCACATGACTAAGTAACCACAGGCATCTCTAATGGCACTAGACATGGATGTTTAGGCACCTGAGCTAAGCCCTTATTGAAGGGGTTTTAGAGGGCAATCCAGAAGTGAATTTTAGGATAAGATGTCTCGTATCTTGAATTTCAGTGGTGATACCCCTTAAAGTGACCAGCCCACATGTGCTCCAGTGTAGATATTCAGAGAGCCCTGCCCAATACATCTTTCACAGAGACTAATGATTATGAGAATTTTTCAGGTTCACAGCTATACCACCACATTGGATGCCCAAAAGTGAGCCCTCTCATGTGCTCCTCCCCTCTTCCACAGGCTGCTGCCTCATATGTATGAAACCCCAATGCTCATGCAGCTACCTCACAGTGGATCAGCCCAGTTTGGCATTTCACTCTTGCAGTGGCTGTGCACCTACAGAATCGCATGTCAGCCACAGTCTTTTGTCTGTGCATACATGAGACACCCAGCTCCATCTCTTCTTCACCGCTACCTCCTAGACATGCTATTGGCAGTGCAGTGCATCTCAGAGTACAAACTTCACAGTCTGCATTCTCACTATTCCTTTCTCCATGGTACAATGATGGTACAATGATGTTTTGGGCCAATCTTTTCAGTTTACCCTAAGTTCTACTGTATGGTATATTAAAAAAAATAAAAAATAAAAAAAAAGGGATGGTATTGCAGGCACTCGTATGGGAAAAATTCTTCTTCCAAAAATAAACCCTTCCTGCTCAAGTTAGAGCCTGAGGCTTAAGGTATTAGCAAGCTGGAACTGTAACAATACAAACACATGAGAATCCCAAACAGGGCTGAACAACATTTGTGCACTATGCCCTCACTGCTTTCTTATTACCAGTTCAATAACCCTCACGGGATTGCTTCTGGAGGACTTTTTCCCTACATTAACTGTGTAAGCAGGAAGCCTGTGTGCTATCATCTACTGACACCTAAACAAGCTTGACAAACTCTTTTCAAGTGACAAATTAAAAAAAAAAAAAAAAAGTTCTGTTGCTTGAAAGATATTTGCAGTAAAATGATAATTTATATAGTTTGAAATGGTTTTATTTGTATGAAATTCCCAGGCACGCAGTGGCAGACCATCTCTTGCCCTGCCCAGCAGGAACCAGCCACAGTCCCCAACTGTCAATGCAATGCCTCTTCCTTGTGTGTCGCACAGCAAATCGTTCCTATGGGCGTTTTGGCCAAGTGAGGTGGACGGTACTCAACACTCCCTCTACTACTGCCTTCTCGCAGGTATGGGTTAACATTTTAAGCCACTACTATCACCTCAGCTAGTTTCTTCTCACCCTCCTTTGGCAGTTATGGAGAGCTTCAGCACTGATCTCAGCCAGAGATGTTGACTGCACACTGAAGCAGACCAGGAGCACTGTCAGGTTCTGTTGCGTATTCTCAGGCTGCCTGGTAATTGGGACTACCTGAAAATGGCTTCTTCTTAAACCCTCCTGCTAGTTTCACCAGCAGCCACCTGGCTAACATGTCCAGAAGCTTCCAGTTTATTCCAGGAGAGAATATTAAGTCTGTGCTTCATACTCCTGCTCACTCCTATCTCCTGTCTCAAATCTCTCACCATCTCTTGTTTCTTTTGTTAGTATTTTGCAATTATTGTCCGTCATGTGCTTTTGCCAAGGGTCAAGCTGCAGAGAACTATAAAAATAGAGGGAAAAAAAACAAACTATCAGATTTCTGCAATGTCAAAAGGATCAGCCAGTAGGCTGTGTGCAGCAATATCATTTTTCCTTGGCATTAAACATTATGAATAGGGATAAATGTCACGTTAGTAAATGTCACATAATTTCCTGAATATGCTTGTGCCTGCTTTTGAAAAATATTTAAAAAGGACAAAATTTAAAGGTGGCTAGCATACTCAGTATTCAAATTTTAGTATAGTTGTCACGAGCCCTAAGTTGTCACAGGGGGCTACAGTCTACGGGGAGCTAAGTTAGTCACAGTAATCTGAAGATGGGCTTAAGAACCCAAGTTCAGGCTCCTAGTTTTAAAAATCCTACTCTTATTTTACTAAAAATGAGCAGGTACACCAATGGAGTTTATACTGCTTGATAATGAATATGCAGATCAAACTTTCTAATTTCATCCTCTACCACTGTGACCCTGAGCAAGCCAGTATCTGCTGTAGTTCTCATACCTAAAGAACCAAGGAAAATGGGTGAAAATCTCCATTTCCCTTTGCCAGTGATAATATAGGTGGGAGAAACCACCTCTGGCTTCCTGGTCACATGAAGCTGCTAAGCCCACTAAGTGGAGTAGACATGGTACTCTCAGGAACTGAGGAAGATATACAATGGATTAAAAAGTTAAAATTCTATGTATCATCTTCTCCTTGTTGCCATGCAGGTCCGTCACACACTACACGGGTCAAATTTATCCTGATTTGGGAGCTGTATAAATCTCAGGATAAGACAATCTTTGTCCTGACAGTGTTTGAGAAGGCTACTGACACACACATAGTCTTAATTCAGAAGGAGTTAGTGGTTTAGGGACATTAAAGACTTAAGGAAGAGTTTAAACAAGAAGATGAAAGCATCATAAGCTGGAAATACAAGAGGCCTCCAAAAAAGAGGGAGTTGTGAAAGAAAATGTTTGGATGTTGTGACAGGTAGGACAAAAGAGCTGTAAGCAAAGAAGGTTAGGGCTGGATTATGGCACCTTCAGGGCTTGGAGGAGTGGGAACGTGAAATGCGATTTGGCATGATGAAGAAGGAGGAAGCACTGAAGAGATTCAGATTGATGTAAAGTACCAAAGAGTGGAGTAATTTTATTGATAACTTCAACCTGTCTTGGATTTACAAAACAAAGTTAAAGCACAAAGAGATATTTAGTCTGAAGATGATATGAATAACTAAAATAGCTCTAGCGTAAGCCACAATGATGCCAAACACCATGATAGATTAGCCATACTCATCCATACGGTTTTGGTGTAGGAACAAATATATTTGCACAGAGGTATGCTTCTTCCCAAATACTTGTCCCACTGAACCTAGAAATGTTCCTCGATGCAGGTGCTGCTGGGAGTGTATGAAGAGGCCTCTGGAAGTTCAAGGAAAATGTAAAAATCCATAATTCCCTGCAGAAACTCTGCTACCTTCCAGGTAAGGATGATATTTTCTAGCACTTGCAGAAAGAAGGTGGACAGATCTTGATTCTCACACAGGAAGAAAAGGTTTTGTCAGAACAAACTCAGCTGTTCCTGAAACTGCCCCTTTCTCAGAAATCTAAGCAGTTTCATACACAGTTACAGAAGCTAAAAAAGTAAACAAGGGTATATCAGTCATCATGTTTCAAGATGTACAGAAATCCATCTGCCCACAATTTGAAAGATATTGACTTAAACAAGATTTTAACCCTCTATCTCATACTAGCAAACACTGCAGACTAAAAGGCCTCTGATAGGATGCACAGACTTCTTGTGTTCTTATAAAGCTGCTTTCTAATCCTGTACTAGACACTAAATTATCCTTCCTGTCCTGAGCATTTTGCATGGAAAAACTGACTAACTTACTGAGGAAAGGTCTATTGTAAATAATACTACTCCTTAATTTTGTTGCTATTTAGTACATGGTGCTATCAGGAGCCAGCAAACTCACACTAAGTACTATTCTATAATACTTACTCAGAAAGAGGTGATCGGAGGAACAAAATGTGCTCTCTCTCCTCCTTAATTTCAACTTAATATCTAAACTTATAGGAATCCCTATCTGGGGTGTCCTTTGGACAATTGCTCGTCTATCTTGGCTTACATTTATTAAGTTGCTTAACAGGTTGCACATCCCATTTGATCAAAGCTCATAGGGCTGAGAACTAAGCAATGATTTTCCAAAGCCTCATAGTTTTCTAATATTTTCTACATTGTGAAGATTATAGGGTTGTGGCTTTAGATTGTCCTGGGTTTAATTCCCTGTATGCTGTTCTGTTATTGACGGAATCTATCACAGTTGTTTTTTACATTTTTCTCTTCTTTTTTGTTAAAGTAAAAAATCTCCACCTTGGAATGTGCTACCTTGTATATCCAGTCCACTACCTTAATGCCGTTCATTTGTCTCATTTTCCCAGTCTAACAACATTTCTCTTTTGTGATGCTGTACCCAGTGAAACTCCTGCAAGAAGACACTGGAGGACACATTTTTGAGTCAATGCAGCCCTTCAAACCCATTGTTTTTGCTGCCAGCAGAGGTGCACATCTTCAAGTAAGTTCCCCAGCAAGCATTGTGTAGCAGACACAGTCTGCCCATTCAACCAATGAGGCTGACAGTGTTGAAACCAGACAAAGAGATTTAAGTCTACTAATTTACCTTCTAGTGTGTGTAGCTCCTTTCTTGAGATCTGTCACTGAGGCATATTTTGGCTCAACCTCTCTAGACACCTCCTCTTCACTGACATTGCTTTACTCACTGGAGGTATCACGGAGGTTGTGTTGCACTTGCAGTATCCCTTGGCACAGTGTCAGTCTGACTCATCTTCCATTTCATTACTGGGTCCGAAAACAGCTGCAGCTGTCAGAGGTTTGCAGTTACTTTGGAGCATTATGATAAAACTTTACTTACTAATTTCTTCTGGCAAATACAGCCTCCATGGTATCAAAAGAAAAGTACAAAAAATGAAGTCTCTTGCAATGCATTATGGTCATGATTCCCCAGAATTGCACAAATTTGAATAATTACACAGTAATCAGTAAGTGCAAGATGAACATTAATACACTGTTGCAAGGTGAAGGAAAAACAACTGAGACAGAAAATATAACAGTAGAACTCTAAGATATAGTATAGCATAATATAACACGTAGTATAATGTAGACATCTTTACAACTTAATATTTTGCTATTACTTGACGTTATTTTTACTGTGCAATGGGAGTGTTTAATGAGTGTACTATTTTTTACTTGAATTTATAATTTCTTCTTATGAGCACGATAACAGGCAACACATCTTACCTTCTGTGTAATTCCTGGAAGTCTTAATATCTTTCTTTTGTGTACGGTAAGCACAATTTTTCATATGCATCTAATTTACAGATATGTAAATGCAATATAGTATGTACAGGAATACAGCACAGTACTCAAAACCCATGAAAGAGGTTGGATAGATATTTGGAGGGGCTTTGCAGGCCATACAGAGGTCCATGATACTGTGACTGTACAGTCCTTGAAATAGTTTTCTTAAAACTGCAGCCATGACAGGGCAGACTTAATCTGTGAATATCCGGTGGTTCAGCTCTGATCTACTGTTTCTGAATTGTCCTGAGAACAGTCACAAATCTATTTTCATCATTCCAGGCAGGAGCTGAGACAAAGGGATAGGTGTACTGTCAGATCTAGATTATGCCTGCTTCAGAGAAATTTTTAAAGCTTGTGTTTTCCTAAGTGCACTCTTTAAAATGAACTGGATTTATCATGTGCAATTAGCTATGTGATTTTAAACTGAGATAATGAGGCTGGATCAAACACACCTTTCTGTAACAAGAACTCATCTTTTGCAAAATTGTCAAAGGTATTATAGCAATACAACAAGTCTTTGCTGGAGCATACAAAGATTCCTATTTCATTTCAGTGATTTTATACATTTTCCTGCCGAGGAGAATCCTGTCGTTCAAGCGAAGGCCTGGGTTCCCTTTCTGATGTTTAGTGATAATAGAGAGACTGGCTTTCACCTTTTTATAAACCATTTTCCTCAAAATCACACAGGGCATCAAGACACTTGTTGCAGTGAGGGATGTAACAACATTAAGTATTTTTTGTTTAGGATCCCTTCATCACTAAACAGATAGAGGTCTGACACATATGAATACACCTTTATGCTGATGGCCAGGACCAGCACAAGTGAGGTGACACCGGCTGATACCAAGAGGTAAGAATGTATGAAAAATCATCCTAGCAGTGTGAAAGGGGTGGCGGCACAAGAAATAAGAAGGAAATTTGATTTTAACTATTACTTACTTTGTAATATTCTACTTCTGTTTAATTTTTTAAAGACACGAGCATTTCAGTTTGCCCACAAACAAAGTTAGAGGTTCAGAGCAATGCTGTTTTCTCCCAGTGTAATATGTGCAGGCAGCCAGTTGACATTCATGTTGTTTCAGAGTAATATATCAAAAGGAAAACAAGCAGTTGCTGTTCATGATGATGTCAAGGTGATGGCATGAGGGTACTATCTCTGGAATTGCAAGACAGGAGATGCTGTCTGGGTAGCCGTGGGCAAGGGCTACTTCACATAGAAATCAGAGGGGATATATCTGAAGTCAGATAAAATAGGAATGGGTTCAAACTTTTCCAACACCCCTGGGCTTTCCTGCATTTTTAAAAGGTCTTCTTAATTTTTATTTATCCCTGTATTCCCTGCTGCTGTCTATGGCCAAAGCTCTGGAGGAAGGGTAGCTGTTTCTACCCTCCCTGCTAGAAGCTATAAACACATACCATGACAAAAACACAAGATTGATTATTTCATGAGATGTTTCATGATAACTCTGGTCCAGAGGCTCTGAGAAGATTTGAATAATCATTGCAGTTTAGGCACTTATCTAAGCTAGACACTTCTCTTACTGTCAAATTCAGATTAAGTATCTGCACAGAGAAATGAGAAACCTTCTCCACTCAGCAGGGGTAGTTGGGTTCATGGGTTCAGATGGCAGACTTCGACAGGGCCACCTCGGGGCTGGTGAGTAAGAGACAGGCAATGGTTGGCTCCGTCCCCTCACCACTATCTGCCATGCAAGGTGGCTAAGCTAGCGTGAGAGAGAAGATTAGTAACAAATTACTCCTCTCTTCTGAAAGCAAGGATGATGCAAGAAGGATCCTCCTGCTCAGAGGTTTGCTTCCAACTCAGACTGCAAGCTTGCTCCTGTCCCAGCCCAGCTTATCCACAACCTGTTCCTCAGAGCTGTGCCCAAAAATTACTGTCTTGTCCACCAGAAAAAAAAAAAAAAAAAAAGAAGGACCAAGGGAGGAGGAAACTCTTACACAGAAACTGTGAAATAGGAAAAAAACTTTCTTCCGATCTACAGAGGACAGCACAGCACTGATGCAAGAGGACAACAGCAACCAGAGGTTTAGAATTCATAACCTCTAATTCTTACAAGGGTACAATAATGAAAATTAAAAAAAACCCAAAACAAAACAAAACAAAACCAAAATCAATCAAACAAACAAAGCAAACAAACAAACAAAACCCAAACAAAAAACCCCACAAAGCTCTTATTAAAGAGGTGGTAGCAAAAATTATTCTATTCTAGCAACCCTGACACTTCTACACATGTTCAGAATAATGGCTAAGTTTCTGTAGATGTCAAAAGTTTGAAAAGAAACAAAATGGAAGAACAAAAATGTTGTAATTCTTAAAAAGACTAGAGAGAACTGTGTAACTCTAGCTCTGGCAGCCTGACTTCAGTTCCAGGTAAAATATTAGCAAAACCTGAGAGGCGCATCTATTTCTAGATGGACAGAGCAGATAAACCTATTGGCTTAAAGCCAGGAGGGATTTGTGAATCAGACAATGCCAAAGAAATTTGATAACCTTTTTTAATATGGTATCCGAGTGGGTGGGTTTTTATAAAAAAGACCTGTGCCATATGGAAACAGTTTAAATAATGCCTGGATAAGAATTCAATAAAGTGACAACTAAGCACTTCACATGCATACTGTGTCCTTACAGAAAGTCCTTGTACTTCTTTAAAGGGTACCCTTTTATGCAAGTACTTTCTTTACAAGAAGGCAAAATGGATTTCATTCAACCTAATTCAGAAAATAAACACAGGATCATCATAGTAAAAGACAACAGACTCTTCCACTTTACATTTCTCTTTCTTTCTTTCTTTCTTTCTTTCTTTCTTTCTTTCTTTCTTTCTTTCTTTCTTTCTTTCTTTCTTTCTTTCTTTCTTTCTTTCTTTCTTTCTTTCTTTCTTTCTTTCTTTCTTTCTTTCTTTCTTTCTTTCTTTCTTTCTTTCTTTCTTTCTTTCTTTCTTTCTTTCTTTCTTTCTTTCTTTCTTTCTTTCTTTCTTTCTTCTTTTCTTTCTTTTCTTTCTTTTCTTTCTTTCTTTTCTTTCTTTTCTTTCTTTTCTTTCTTTTCTCTCTCTCTCTCTCTTCCTCTCTCTCTTTCTCTCTTCCTCTCTCTCTTTCTCTTTCTCTCTCTCTCTTTCTCTCTCTCTTTCTCTCCTTCCTTCCTTCTTTACTTCCTTTCTTCCTCCCTCGCTCCGTTTTTCTCTCTCTCTTTCTCTTTTTTCCTCATGCTGTTTCTCAACCCTTCTCTCCCTTTATCCCTCTCCTTTTCTCTATTTCTCTCTCCTTTTTTCTTTGTCTTTCTCCCTTCCCTTCTTTCTCCCCTATTTTCCCTCTCTCACACATGCTCTCGTGTATAAACACATACCTTCATGCTTACTGGTTTGTTGGAGATGCTAACTGCAGGGTGTTGAGGTGAGCTGCAGTGAAGGAGCACACTTAGAAGCACTCAGAAGAAAGAGAAAACATTCAGTGTCTTAAGAGATGGAATCAGTGTGTAATTTCCTAACAAATTACTGCCTCTGGGGTACAATGTTCACACCAAACTTTTTATTGCGATAAACCCATGGTATTACTGAAGTGACTCAAAACTACATCAGAACAGACTGGCTCCACTCCACTCTGTAGGGGATGGACTCAGCAGAAAGCATTTCTGGGTAAAATCAGGCACTATGTGTGTGCTCCTACATGTGCTTGGACAGAGCTATGGCAAGTTTGGTTTCCTTTTCCTTGTGCAGGAGTTTTGAATTCAAAATGAGAAACAGACATGGTTCTTCTTGTGTGGGATCAAAAGAAATTCTTCTTTCTTTCTTTCCATAAGCCAATAAAGCAATGGAATGGCATGGTAATGCCTCCTCTTATTTTCATGTTGGAAGATATTAAAACCACTTTGATTTTTCTTGCAGTTCTAGGGGAGAATGCATTAGAAGCTGCATGCCAGGAAAATTCAATTTTAAAGGAATGTTCTGTCCTCAGCTGCCGCCATAGCTCACCCACTCTCCTCAAACAAAGATTTATCTATTTGCTGTGGTACAGCTTCATGCCTCACACAAAGCAATGCAGACAGCAGGCCACCAAGAGGTTGCCATTCTCTCTGCTGTGCTCTGCTTTGCTCTCTCCCTATTAGAAATGCAAGGTAATTGCACATGCACGATCAAGATCCATTACATTTTAGTAAGACTTCCTGAAAGACTGAGCTTATCATATATCTGCAGTTTCTCTGGCACAACCTATTTGCTCTAATAATTTTGCCTAGATAGAGTCTGAGAGCTTTATATATTTCTCTAGGATTTTTGGATACGTCTAACAGCTAGACTGATGGGACCGTGGGCAAAATTTCCAGACAACAGTCATGCTGATGTTATAGTGCATATAGTCATGTCTCTGTTAGCACACACAGCAGATCCGGACAGAAAGGTTATGGAAATTCTAGAAAACCCCTTGAAATGTCATCATTGCTTATGAATTTGTGTACAGAAATCTAATACATAGAGTCTGCCTGATTAGTCATAGCTGTGTGCCTAACCACTGCCTATCAATTTCTTTGCCCTTTATGATTTAAAAAAAAAAAAAAGGAAAGAAAAAAAACCAGAGGATAAGCTTCTAAAAATGGCTGTGTCTAGCACAGTAAATTTAATCCTTGCTAGCACTGCAAATTTTATGCAGTTACTTCTGTGAGCAATGTGCAGAGCTGCAGAAAACTGTGAGAATGAGTCCTTTTGGAAGCTCTTCCACCTGCATTTCCTCATGTGCCCGTTTTACGTCCTTACAGACAATCTTAGGCAAAATCAACTTTAATGCCCCTCCATGGGAATGAGTATGTTGACTAGAGCAACTCTTTGCAGGACAGTGCTCTCTGTCTTATATTTAATGCAGAACCAGAGTGTGAGTAGTTGTCACAGCTGTACCATATGTAACAACGCGTGAAGGAAAGTTCACTCTGTCTGCTCTGGTGAGAACATGCAATTGCCTTCTTTGCTTAGCAGTTTTAGAGCAGGACTTGATCAAAATTGAGAGTGACAGTCCAGGCTAGAGGCTGTGGTGAACACTGAATAACTCTTCCTGGATGAAGGTTTTATTGCAGAAATTGGGAGTAAAGCCAAAACAATAGTAAGCTGACAAAAACCATGAAGATTTCCCCTGTCCTAGGAAATCTTGCAAGCACTTGATCAAGAAAAAATTGTGAACCACACAGGTATGTTGCATTTCTACGCTTTAACAAGGCTTAATTCGTAATTTATGAGCAGCAGAATCCTTCGTTCTCAGTACATTGTCACTTCCAGAGACCAGCGATTGAAATTAAATTGGCAAAATCAAGTACAATCAGGTTTCCTCCTTATCTTCAGCCTAGCAATGTCTTCCCAAATGACTGAACCTTCATCCCCAGCTGATTCCCAACTGTGCTGAAGCAGACAGAGCCCTGCCAGGCTTACTGGAGCCTTCTCTTACAAGTATTGCACAAATAAGCAGAGCAGGACCTTAGCATTTTTTCTGAGGACAGAACCAATATTACCCAAATATTCATTTCTCCAGCCCATGATCTAAGAGTCAAATCAGTCTCAAAGGTGACTCACAGGACCTATGTTCATATAATTATGCCCTTACATTCAGCCCAAATAAAAATCCCTATCTATATGTGCATACATGGTATGTATATATATGTACATGTATATATCAATGGGTGTTTAGATGTGAGCAAAAGCACCACTTAGCTTCTAATAGTCTACTCAGAATCTCATTTTAGCTTCCTTTGGCTGGATTTCATTTCATTTCATTTCAATAAAGTCAGCTACACTAGTAATTAATTTTAGTGTTTTAATGTGTTTTGACACTATTTCTCTTGTACCTAGAGGTTTCAATGATTATTGACAGCTCCCATCCTGCAGTGATTACCTACTATTATTTATTACTCATATGAAATATTTACAATAGAAAATGTTATAAAGTTGTAAGAAAAATGAGGCTAGAAGAAATCTCAAAAGGTTGTTTCATGCAGCCTCTGTGCTAAGGCAAGGTCATCTGCCCTAGCACGATTCCATTTCTTTTCCTAACCTGACCACAAACACATCCAGGGCTAACGAAAGTGTACCCTCCCTAGGGATATGTTGCATTGACTCATTGCTCTCATGCTCCCAAGATTTTTCATAACAACTATATTGAACTTTCTGTGCTAACATATCTGGTACCATAGTGGCAAATGCAGACTTTTAAGCAGCAAATGTAATGGTTTCAGGGAAAACTTAGGGGAGAACTATGAAAGCAAGCAATGCAACTTTTACTTTTCTCAGCATTTATGAAATGGCTTTTAGATATTTTTTATAACCGGAGAAAAGACCTGAAAACCTTCATGAAGATTAGTTTTTCTGAAGTTTATGTTTTCACTGATGACATTTAATGTTGGTGTTGGAATCATCTCTATAAGTCATGTCACACAAGGAAATTAAAAAGAAACTCACCAGTTCTTTTTGTATAAGAACAATAATCTGTTTTATTCCTGCAAGATTTTCAGTAGTTATTGTTATTACAGATGAGACCTTGATACTCCTAATAACACCAAATGTTATTTTGGGCATCCATTCACATAATACTTTTGCAAGAAAGAGCTATGCCAGATTACCAGTGGGATGTGATTTGATATGAGTTGCTTGTCAAGAACTGACATCAGTGTTTCTATTTTGATTGCTGAAAAATTTCTATACAAAGCTATAAAACATTCATGTCTAGCAAAAGGAAACAGATGAGGTGTACCTTACACACAGATATGTGATGCAGTTACTGGAAAAGTGAAAAGCTGATATGTTAGCATTGCTAGTACCCTGAACACTGAGTTGTCCTGGATAAAAAAGCATGTTGAAACTTTGTCTGAGGCTATCCAATGTCAAACATGAACCAATACCATTGAAGGTTGGTAGACAGTGAGACCAGGAGCTTTTGGGACCATTGCAGAGAAAGAACTTCAGTAAGTGTTTGGGGACAGGGACTGGGGACTGGAAAAGGGCAAGGCATGGGAGACGATCAGAGAGGAGCAAAAGCCATTAGGAATAACTTTAACAGTACAGTGAGCCGTGCACACGTTGGAGTACAGTTCCTTATATAAATGCCATAGACATAAGGTCATGGATACAGTTATAATACTGCAACAATTGCTTTATACCAAAAGGGGAATCTTTCCTTCCCATAGATATTTGTGTCCCCAAATCTCTGAAATTAAGCTTTAATGAAATTAGGGAGCGCAGTTTGCATCCTATCAGTCCTATGTGCTGGAAATACATTAAAACCAAGGTCACTGGACAACGGCTTGTAATGGAGCTCTCAACTCACTACAAATAAGAGTTGCCAATTAACTGGCATCTCAGCTCTTTTCCTAAAGAGGAAAATAGAGCAAGTATTCTGTCCATGTGAGTAAAAAAATTCTTTTAAAGCTAAAGCTTAAATTGCATACAAAGAGCATGAAAGAAAAAAAAATATTAGCTCTACAGTGATCTAATTTATGTTCCTTATTTGCAGCAGCAACTCATTCTGAAGCTTAAGTGATCATTAACCTTTAAAAAAATGAAGCTTTAACCAAAAGGATTTAAAGGGTTTTAGTGTTGAATTTTACAGACCTTGCCAAAGTGTAATCTGAAGTCTTAGATTTTTGTTCCCATCTTCAGCATGCCATAGCTTGAATCATAAAGCTAGTACTCGGCATCTTGGCTGGGGGTCAAGATCAACTGAAGTCAAATGTAGGGTAAAGTGGTGAAGGTGACATTGCCTCCCCTACCTGGCTCAGGAAAAAAAAAGATCTCTGCAGCAACTTCTGAAGGACTTAAGCTCAAAAGTTTGTGTCAAAGACTCTCTGGTTCCAGTTTTCCACATCTAAATACACTCTTTAATATCCAGAGTAAGAAAGTACTGGACAAGACTGGATGTAAATTCATCACTGACCAGGGACATACAATGCTGTGCTCTTTGATCATATGGTTGACAACTGGCAAGAGCCTGCATTGTTTCTCTGTTACCTAGTGAATATATTTGCAAGGTATTAGAGGCATGAAGTGTCAGTACAGGGTGAGAAAAGGGGAGAAAAACAAACAGCAATAAATACCCCCATCAAAAAGTGTGCTCCACGGCGACATTAAGCTGAAGCGAGGATCAAATGCGAACACCAATTTTTAACACTTCTCACTCTCATGGAGTATGAGAGAGGCAGGTCCAAATACAGCCTTCACAGTGTGCTCATCCCTAAGTGGAGCAGGCCAAGCAATACCAGTTTTTGGAATATGAAATGCCAGTTTTGTGACTCCTAGGCCAGGCTATTCATAACAAGAGAGTTAATTAACTGGGACTATTCAGGTCATCATCAAAGTAGTATATGAAGCCTCTGCGTGCCTCCTTATGAAATATTCCTATGAAATACTCGTAACTCCTCCAACACTGGTAAAGAGCTTGAACGCTTCTGCAACACCACTACTACCAAATAACACCAAAGAAGAGGTGCCCACGCGAGGCAGGCTACCCTCAACCTCACCATCAACCACTGCCAGCTTTTCTTGCAGCTTTCCCCAAGCTCTTGGCATGGGCCATGGCTGGAAACAAGAACCTGAAGTGGCCCAGCCTGGCAGATTCCATCCTACTTGTCATGAGACTTGTTTGCAACATGAAGAGGCAGTCACAGCTACTGACATGGAAAAAAAACCCAAACAAACACTGAAAAATGCCTGTGCCCGTGCTCTTCTAATTGACTGACCCCACGAGGCCGCCCTGGAAGCGTTGACAGTGCTGCTGGGGACCCCAGTGTCCTTCCCTGCTCCCATATCTTCAGCCGTCACACTGCAGCTCAGGATGGGGTGGCTTTACTTCCACAGACAGATCCCTGAAATACAACAGGGTATTTACCACCCCAGTTATTTTTTCCCCAAACATGCCCTGGAATAATATTTTGGTGCCCACAGAAGCAAACTCCGACTTCTATTTTTAACGTTTATTGTCTGAACAAAAGTCATTAGGAGGCATTTTGGGGTTCAGTTCACCTTGTCCTCAACACAGTGTTTCAGCACTACTTAGACCTTTAAATTGTTGCTTCAGGGCCACACAAGGCCTGGGAAATTGAAATTAAACTGTATTTCCCAATAGGTCATTACGTCATTACAAAGAATTTAACTCTTTCCCTATGTCGGAATCAGGAAATAAATATGGAAGCACAAATTTTATTCAGGTATTTTATCTACAAGATTATATAAGTGTGTATGTGAAGTTTATGTATGTATGTGGTTTCTTTATTTCTATTCACAAAGAAGATCTCTTCTATCCTGCATTTAAGTAAAATTATTTCCAACCAGTACAAAGTGGTACTCTCTTCCACTTCCAGGCAAGCATCTAATTACATATCACTTTATTTCAAACTGCTCTGTAAAGCTTTTATTCATCTATTATCAAGTATTTCCAACAGTACAGTTACAAAGATGTAAAGTTCAGTTCCTTAAGTGTTTCTTATAATGCAGACCCCTCAAAACAATTTAAAGACAATAAAAGCTATGAGTATAACTAGAAGTTTTAATGAATAACTGCAAGCAAACTGTTGTGTCTCTACAGTCACTCACACCTCTCACTACCTGGAAATTAAAAATTGATCCTGTCAAACAGGCATAAATCATACAAAAAATTACAAACTGACTCATTTTTAAAGGGCAATGTAATATGAAAATTATTTTTATGAGATACAGTTCACCTATCTGATGAACTACTTACATCAACAATCAGACAACCACAATCACACATCATATTAAAGGAGTACAAGGAGTTCAAATACTCCATGCCTTTCTGTCTTTCTGTTTCAATATATGGAGAAAATCTAACTATTTATTGCATCAGTGCCCATTTGGGTATATAAACTTTTATGTGCATGTATATGTTTTATATCATGCAACATTAATGATGCAAATATGTAAAACTTTAAATGCTAGACATTCAATGATTGAGTTATGATCATATATATGCTCCTGACTGTTTGGAAATCTACAGATATGCAATAAACGGCTCATTTCACTGTGTAATCATATAACCTGTTAATTTCTTGAGCTCCTGACTATCTGGACTGCAGTTGGCTGACTCCATGGATGTCCTCTGTACAATCCTGTACTTGAAGGACTTATGTGAGTTTCGTGCAATGCAAAATTAAGACTTACAGACTGAAACCCCTGTAGAACTGGAGCTTAATCTGCCTTCTCAGGAAGTGCTGCAGCGTTCCAGGCCTCTGAATATCTTTGAACAGCTGTTGTTGAAAAAATAACTATGACACAGTAGTACAAAGGTTTACATTCATGTCTGATCCCATTGCAGGTAGTTCAGAGTCTTGGCAGACTGGGACTCTGCTTCCAAATGACTCTGGCCTGAGTCTCAAGCTGACAAAACAGTAATTTATCTGACCCAAACTGCACATCTGTGTCTAGTTCCAGGCCTAAGAAACACAAGAAAGGGAGATTTTTTTGCCACTGGGAAGTAAGAAATTCACCTTCCTTGTGGTACGTAGTGCTTCTTCCTTCCAGTCCTGGAATATTATTAAATATGAGAGTTTAAGCTAATTCTGAGCACTTTTAAAGGTGTGCATTTTTCAAGTGGGCTAGTTAATTTTTCTTGCAGTTAAGATGAATGGAGAGCTTTGCGTTACAACACCTTTCACACCTCATGGTGGAGCGTCAGGTTGCATGGATACTTGACTTCCAGCCCAGCACAGGGTGGCAAAAGTCTTAATCTCAACAAAAGGGAAGATTGATGTGGGTCCCCTGGAACACCTGCTGCTGAAGCCATTAGTGTTTGGGGCACTCTCCTCCCTACACTGAAGTTGGTGTGAACTGTCCTCTTGCCCTTCACAGAAAGAGGATCAGGCCCTTACTCAACAAGATTAATAGGAGCAAGCCTGCCATTGATTATGTGCCGCTGTCCTCACCATGTCAGAGGGCAAGCCAAGGGGTGAATTACAGCTACCCAGGGACTCCAAAACATGAGAAGAAATCAAACCAACAGACATACAGTGGAAATTAAAGCATGCTGTATCTGAGATAAATCAATATGGAAAGCAGAAAGACTTATGTTTCCAGTTACTTGCAGCCTGCAAACAGTCCAAATCCTGCAGACCTGTTTCATTAAAACATCTCTATGCTTAATCCAGATAAGGAAGTGCTACTGACAACTATACTTGTGTAATGTTTATTCCATTGTAAGTGTGTTTTTTGCAGAGATCCACAAGGAATAAGAACTTGCATGAAGAGAGGGAACACTGGTGTAAAAATATTAGTTCAAATTTGCAGTTTAGAACATAATAAAAGAACTTCCCTCTGTACACAAGAGCTACATAAGAGATGTCTTTTTCTGTGCAGAGGTCAGAGAGAGAATGAAATGGTCCCATATGCCAAACAATATTCTGAACTACTGATTAGATACTATTTTCAAGTAATTCCATATGACATCATGTTTCATTGTATTTCCCAGCATATGAAAGTGTCATTCATTCCTTAGGACTGAATATTTTAACAACTTGCACCTTGGTTGTCTTTGTGTCCATAAGCAGCAAGAGCAAGCTGCTCCACAAGGGAAGGGGAGCAGGATGCTGAGCACAACAAGGTGTACCAGGCAGAGACCTCGCTGACAAGAGCACAGTCCTGCAGTACCCAACCAAAGTGAACAGAACACATTGGTGACACTAACCAGGTCAGACACAGTCCCGCGATTGCCAGACAAGTCCACAGTGATGAGGAAGGTCTGTAGTAACTTCATGAAGTCAGTCCATGGGTCCAGGTGAGTGTCTGGGTCAACAAGACACATGGCCAGGCAGGGCATGGGTACAGCACATCTCAGGCAGGGTCCAAGTCATCTTAAATGCAGCTCTCAAGCAAAAGGGCAGAGTCCCTGCTGAGGTTTCTTTCAGCTTATTTTCGAACAGCTCTGTCTTCACATTTTCAAGGCCAGACAGCTCTTTCTTGAACTTGGTCCTGAGGCCAGGCAGCCAAACCCGTGGGAGAGGGAAAAAAGCATTCAGGGCCCTGATGCTCTGTAGCCAACCCAACAATTTCTGTTTCTAGTGTGCTTGTCACAGGACACAGCATAATCTTACATTGACATCAAGGAAAAACTGCAGCTGTCCTTCAGGACTGCTCTCAGTAAGGTGCCCAGATGCGTCAGGGCCTTTTGAGACGTTTAAGCCTGATTCTCGTCTGGTTTAAATACTGTGGACTGTTAAACGCGTGGAATGGACAATTAGACTCTGTGGATTTTGTCCCAGCATGCCAAAATGCCATATAAATCCTTTGTCTTGGTCTATGAAGACTGAGAGGCTCTGCAGACCTCAGAGGTCACAGAATCACAGAATGTTAGGGATTGGAAGGGACCTCAAAAGATCATCTAGTTCAATCCCCCTGCCAGAGCAGGAACACCTAGATGAGGTTACACAGGAAGGCGTTCAGGCAGGTCTTTGAATGCCTCCAGAGCAGGAGACTCCACAACCTTCCTGGGCAGCTTGTTCCAGTGTTCTGTTACCCTCACTGAGAAGAAGTTTCTTCTCAAATTTAAGTGGAACCTTTTGTGTTCCAGTTTGCATCCATTACCCCTTGTCCTATCATTGGTTGTCACCGAGAAGAGCCTGGCTCCATCCTCGTGACACTCATCCTTTATATATCTGTAAACATTATTGAGGGCACCCTTCAGTCTCCTCCAAGCTAAAGAGACCCAGCTCCCTCAGCCTTTCTTCATAAGGGAGATGCTCCACTCCCTTAATCATCTTCGTTGCCCTGCGCTGGACTCCCTCCAGCAGTTCCATGTCCTTGTTGAACTGAGGGGCCCAGAACTGGACACAATATTCCAGATGTGGTCTCACCAGGGCAGAGTAGAGGGGAAGAAGGACCTCTCTCGATCTACTAACCACCCCCCTTGTAATACACCCCAGGATGCCATTGGCCTTCCTGACCACAAGGGCACAGTGCTGGCTCATGGTCATCCTGCTGTCCACCAGGACCCCCAGGTCCCTTTCCCCTACACTGCTCTCTAAGGTCCATAGTAATCCAGTTTCCTAAAACCAGACAAGAAGAAACAGGGCAGCAGGAGCTGTGTGAAAACGTGGCTGTCTGCGTGATTGCACAGTCTTCCAGTGGCTGGGGACCATCTCACAGATGCATCTTTTTCCTTTGTCTGTCTGCAGGTTGCTAACTGCTTGTAGTGGGTGGGCTTGCCTCCATTATAGAGCACATTGTTGCTTGTAGAGTAGATAGCATTTTCCTCACTATTCTGCATCTCTCCAAATGGGCTGCTTTTCCAATAACCTCAGCTCTCCCAGTATTCAGTCCTTTTTCTGGAAAGAGTGCTAGCCTCTACATAGCTGGGTGCAGGCTAAAAACCTGAAAGCAAGATGGTTAAAAACTGAAAGGCAAATCAAATAATTCAAATATTATTATTTTTAAGACAATCTCATGATTTTTAAGCCATCTTTTGTACATTCTGTATCTCAACAAGAGTAATGGTCTTAGCCAAATCTGTAAAGAATTGTGCCTTCTAATTGTGATTGAATTCTGCCCTAATGAGGCAGAAAAGTCAGCCTAGACCTTTGGACTACTAAATGCTGCTAATACTCCGAATAGACTTGCTGAGTTTTCATTTCCTCTGTAAGAAAATATTACAAGGCTTCACCAGCATTCTGCTTGGAGATAGAACTGTAATGATTAGCTGCATTCCACTTTAAACTGTCATTAATATTCTCCATATGTAATTAATGCCTCTAATTCTACAGAGATATCATGACAAACAACCAGCTGTCTTTCTTTTCATTTCATTGTGGTTCTTGAACCCTTGGCTCAGGTTATATGTTTCTGGAATGTCAAATAAGGAATTTACTTTTCCATCCATCAGCTTACACTCCGCCTGCAGTTTAATGGCATCTTGCTAATACAGCCTGGTTGCACTGTAATTCACCTTATAATCCATTGTATCAACACTGACTGTTCAATGTGCAACTTCCTAACAAGGCGACTGGTGCCTCCTAGGCACTATATTGCCTTGGAGGAGTGATATTTTAAAATGTATGCCCAGCACCAAGGCTGTCTGGTTTGAAGCTCCTGACTGTTGTAATTAGATATAATTTCCTTCACTAGAACAAAGCCAAAAGAAATACTCTGCTCAGGACAAAAGGTGCCCATCTGCTTCAGAACTGCCCTTCCACCCTAGTGCATCCCACATTTCACATTTGAGTTGTGCTGTTGAGCAATATCAAAAGCTTGGGCTGCCTCCAGATGTGCCCCATGTGTCAGTGGAGGACTGCTTACTTCACTTCGGGGCACTTCCAGTGCACAGATCGGATTCCGCTAATTATTTTACTTATTTATTTGGATGCCTTGGAAACAGCAGGAAGCTGGACCAGCACAAGTTGGACCTGGCTGTTGGTGCAGAACAGGCTCAGGATGCTGGTCCTGTCCTTCCAGCCTTGTCACTTAACTGCTGTGAGTCCACAGATGTCTGGCTACACTTCATGTGTGCTCTGCTCTGCCTGCAGATACAATGGGGATAGTGGTACTTTTACAGAGTCCTTTGAAATCTCCTGGTGAAGGTGATATAATAAAGGCCATGATAAGACAGCCATATTATAACATAGTTACTGTGTTGCTGGTGATACACTTTGGTGTTAGAGGTCTACACCTCTTTTGAATAAATTCATGGTGAGTTCATAGTTACTGCTGCAAGGTTTTGGCCACGTGAAATTCCCGGTAGAACAGCAGGGAAGACAACTAGAAGTTGGATGAAATAAGGCTCTAAAACAGTGGTAAATTTCAGCAGAGGTCCTTACTCAGGTAGGTAGTAACTACCTGTCATGTGCCACCCGCAGGCCAGCTGGTAACTCACAGAGAGCTCTGGTGGACGTAAAAAACCCAAGTAAACTATGCATTTTGGCAAACGCCCTCTGCTGTCACTATCAACAAGAGATTTCTCTACATAGTGCACTGACTATGCAGTTTTCCAGGTCTTCTGTAATACATGTTAGGCCTTAACCACATTGCCTAATGGAATATTACAGGAATTTTTTTAGTCTGAAATGCAGCATCTTTGTAAATCTGACTGGAAGGAGAACTGAAAACCATTGTCAAAAAAGATTTAAAATGCAAATTTTGTTTTATGGTCTCAGACTCTCCCCAGTCCCTCAAGTGAATCTGTTCATGCAGACAGCAGCAGGAACATGCAATGTCACTACTCTCAACTTCTGCACAGAGGTAGAAATCTGTTCCTGCAGTTTAGTGAGAGTCTGGGAGTTTGCCTTGACCCTCTTTGCAAAATAAATTTTGGGAACTAGAAAACTAGGAAAAAGTTGCCAACGTCATTGAAACCTAACTAGAAATGAGCCTGAACACCCAACTGGAGCTCCAGCACTACCCTGATATACCAATGAGTGTTCACGCTCATTTGTCTTTAAGGCAATTAGCCATGGTTGCTTAGATGTTGCCAAGAATGCAGGGGCAGCTCTCATTAATCAAAAAAGATCACACAACTTTGTTTACAACTTGCACTCAGGATACTTCTTAGGAAACAATCCATGGAGCAGTTTCTTGAAAAAAAGCCCACCACTGTTTGTAGTATTTTCCTTCCTTTTTACACTCACTAAGCAATGTATTACTGGTAATGGATGCATCACCCCATGCAGCTTTGTGATATGATAGGGTAAGATCTCAGCTCATGAAAAGTAGGGACTGGTAACCTGGTGCGCAACATGAGACAGTATCCAGCTGTACTTGGGATGGTGGGACAGTCTGACCCATATGTCACCAGAATGCACATCTGGTAAGCATCTGACAAGGTGGGGGTAGGTACTTGACATGTGCTCAAAGTGCTATCAAAGGGAAAATTTTTGCTGGAGTTAAATTCAAACCAAATTAAATAAAATCAAGTAATTTTTGACCTGGAAGCTAAGAATCTCTCCTGCTTTATGTCTGCTGAATGGGAGATATGTATGTAAGCATGGCATAGGCTGGACAAGATGGGGTAGACAAAATATGTTACAAAAACCTCTTGGTTCTATCTCCTTCAGAAAATCTGTAAGGTTGTCAATGTTGTTCCTGCTCATAGGATTTCAGAAGTCTAAATCTGAATGATGATCTTTATTTTTTCTTCATGCACCACCCTCAGCAATGTTGGAGGCCACTGCAGCCACACTTACTTTGGAGAAAACATTGAGCTGCAGCTATAAAACTGACTGTTGTCCTGGGTAGTCGACACTGAGTTGTGAATCTGCTGACATAATAAAGCAGATATAATGTGTCTGCTTTAATTTGTGTGTTTCATATCATCATATCAGTCACAAAATTTTCTGTACCTGCCACAAATGGAATTGGCCTGGTAATAACTTGAAAAGGAAAGATGTTGCTTCTGCCACTTGCAGCAGCACTGTGCACGAAGATGAAAACAATTAAACATGGTGAAAAAAAATAAAACAACAAACCAAAAGGGATGTGCAGAGAACAAATGACCAGGAGGCCTGCAGGAGTCACAAATTCAGTGTGAAAAGCTGTCCGTTAGTGCCATCTCGTGGGCCCAGAGCCACCCCCACACCAAAGAGGCAAAGCTCTCTCCACCAAGGTGTAACCCCACCTCACCCCATCCTGGCTTGTAGCACAGGAACCTTCCATCAGAGGAAAACACTGAACCTACAGCAGATATGCAAGGCATGATAGACTACCTGTGGTCACTCAAACAAACAAGAAGTGTGTTGGAGAGAGGCATCAGCTCAGAACTCACCTGGGACCCTCAGATCTTGTCTGTTGTGTCTGAACAGAAACCAACCTGCAAAGTCAGCACAAGGGATGAGCAAGGAGACTGTCAGCGTGTCTAGCTACACCTGTGCAAGAGGATTTCTGCAATCCCTTCAAAGGCATACTTCACTCTGAATGGCTCATGTCCTTATTAAGTGCCTGAAGCATCAGGATACACAGTATTATTTACATACAGGACTTCAGTATGGGGCACCACCTTGCTCAAACTGGGGTATCCTTTAAACTGGGGTACTGAGTGTGGGAGCTGGGAGCAACCCACCTTCTTTCCCTCACCCCTAGGCCTTATCCCAGGTTTTTCTGAGGCAAGACACAAGCTCTGAGGCAGAGGTGCATGTGAAATACAGGCAGATGGGTAAGCAGGCAGACTGCTTTCTGGTCTGAGTTGGCTACTGGGGTGAGGAGATAGGAGACAAGAGTGACACAAAGGCAAAATCAGAAATCACAGAATCACTGAATGTTAGGGATTGGAAGGGACCTCCAAAGATCATCTAGTACAAATCCCTGCTGGAGCAGGAACACCCAGATGAGGTTACACAGGAATGTGTCCAGGTGGGTTTTGAAAGTCTCCAGAGAAGAAGGCTCCACAACCCCCCTGGGCAGCCTGTTCCAGTGTTCTGGCATCCTCACTGTGAAGAAATAGCAGCAATGGGCCAGTTATCAAGAGTTACATAGATAGAATAAAGCTGCTGTCTTGGGAGCTGCCCCTCATATTTCCCCTGGGTGCTTGGCACCATCACAACTTGTGACCCAGCCTTGTGTCCCTCAGATGAAATGCAGAGGCTGATGGTGGGAGCAGGGTGAGGTGCAGAGGGAGCTGCACCCATCCCACTTCTGTTTAGATCTCCACAGGTAGCCTTGAATTTCCTACATAGACTTACATGACAGGATCCTACAAATACTGAGGCTAGCAGGAGTCCATTTTCCTACACTCAGTCTTGTGTTTTGTGGTGTGGCCGTGACTTTATGATGACTTTATTGCAGTACTGTACATCTTAGAAATCAATACGGTCTCAGGTTAAAGATACTGAGAGATAGGAATCCACTGCATCCCTTAGTGTGTTGTTTCTGTGGTTAAACACTCACACAGTTAAAACCAGCTACACCTTATTTCACACCTCAGTAAATCTAAGTCTGTGCTTCAGATACTGGGTAATCTTCTGGTTTTGTTTATGATTTAACCTGACTTTGCTAGGCTAAAGCATTGCTAACAGTTAAGAATGTTTTCTGTATGTAAGCCAAGTATGGGTGTGTTGCACAGTTAAACATTCTTGTCTATACCCCTAGAAATACAATAGTAGCTTCTAAAATCTCCCCAGGTGCATTTGATTGGGGGGGCAGAAGGTTTTATTTTTCAAATAAATCTTGTTCCAACACTGGCAGTCCCCATGGTTACTCCTGTGGTTGAAATCTGTCTCTTCCTATCCACAAGTGTTTTTTCCCTCATTTCTTCTCTGCCTGAATTTCCTTCAGTTCTTCTTACCGCTTATGCTCTTTCAGCTCTGTGCTGTTCTTCCAGCTGCAGCTGTAACACCTTACCTGGTTACCAGTTTTATAGGAAGAAAATGTAATTGCTTATACCTAAGTTAAAAAGGTAACACAGAATCTGAATAAGAATTTATCTCCTTAACAAGTAGATGAGGCTGAGGAAGGTGAATCTAAACATATTGATAAGGTAAGCATTTTACACAAAGCAGACTCTTAACCTAGTGTATGTTATCAACCTTATAAATAACATGAAATCAGTGTGCGATGGGTGACAGCTGGGCAGTAACTAAACTGTGCAGTTTCTTGGCAAATTTCTGTAAATTATGACATTCAAAATGTTACATTTACATATGTGCTCTCATAGTGAAGGCATCCCAAGTGAAAGACCTCAGTCCTTTGTAAGAGTTAAACTCTCAGTGTGTTCAATGCTACAGCAGGATCGAGATTCAGTTCTATAAGACCAGATGCATTCTTGTGTCTATTTTGTAGTAGCATTTACATTTTACAGGACATTATACTCGAAATATTAACAACACAGTTACGACTTTCTTACTTTGGTAGATGTTTACTAAATTAAAACTTGGGTCTGTCTGGTTTCAGTGCTATTTAACATGCTTCAGATTTCTAAGAGTATGCATCTTCCATCTTACCAAAGCGCTAACTCAAACCCTTGAGCAGAGTGTGTTGCATTGCATCTATTACATAAAACTATATCCCTGTACAAGTAAGTAGGAGTTAGACCAAGGAGCAACTATAAAAGTCAGTGAATTCCATCAAACATATCAGGCCACTATTTAAACCTTTCCACAGAAATTAATTTTCTCTTTATTAATATCCAAGCCTGTACCCACTTGAAGTAAAATGCAGAATTTGGAATTGAATGCAGTTGAATATAAGTATTTTGGCACAGCAGCCTACTCATACGATGATACAAGTTGATCAGCTAACAGAAGTATAAGAAAAAGTGGGTTTATAGGTATCGTCCTGGCATAAGGGTCTAGTACTCTCTTTTTACCTAGATTTAGTCCTTCTTCCCCATAAAGAGAGCATAAAATCACTGAGCCTTTCAGCTACATTCCCATGTAGGAAAAGAGCTGGAGAAGTGAAGTTGTACACATGTGCCTAAAGTTATAACTTCAAAAGATGTTATAAATAACAAAGCTATATTTGTTAGGTGAGTACAGAACTGATGGATAAAAGTGAAGCTTCTCATATTAGTGGGGGAAGAACTGTAAATAACTTCATGAAAAGCATAATCCTTTACTAACCCTCTCATGGTATAGTCACTTTCCCAATTAATCCACTGCCAACACTGAAATGTGCACCTGACAATGCTAATACCATGTGTCAGGATCTGTCCTAAGATATGTTAATTTAAGTGATTAAGGATTAACAGCTTGGCCAACAGGTGCACCTTCATGTGGACCCTATTGTTCAGCCAGGCATTCACTCACAAAATGTCTCTTAACTAAGAACATTTATGAAAAAAGCAGACAGCAGCTTCATGCAGTTGATGAATCTCTTCCCATTCTAATTCACATGCACCCAGCTCACAGGGACCATGTGTGCTATAGTACAACAGCATATAAATTCTGACTGGAAATGTTGAGGACATGCATAAAACTTCGCATGAGTGTTGTCAGGATGGGATCTTTGATGTCCACTAACAGACAAAAGCCTTAATCTGATTTTAGGTATACCAGCTTGAATCTGAAGTGATTCTTCTGATTGATGTCATGGAGAATAGCACATGCCTTACAACTGCTGGTTTTCTTCAATAGTGAATGACCATTTATCATTAACTTCAAAAGGAACAAAACTAGGCCAACACAATTTTCAAAACCCATCTTTTGGTGTGTTTGTATGAAATCTTCAAGGAAAAGCTATGTACAGAGAAGAGTTCCTGTGCTGGGAAGTATTATGAGCTAACAAAGGCCTGTTTATGTGAAAGACACATCTAGCTGTTAGCATGCTGTACTGCATAACCATTGTTATACATGTAATTATTGTAACTGATCCACTCATCTGCACACTGATATTCTTGATTAGACTGAATGTACGGATGATAAACTGTTTCTTTTCCCAAGAAATAAGATGGAGCAAGTCTCTGTAAAACAACAGCACTGAACTGGTATGTCAGCTTCCTTCGTATTTTTATGATTTCACCTGTTCTTCCATAATTCCTCAGTGCTCTGGCCATTTTCTGATATGTCATGATCTTGCGATTTCCCTTTCTTTCTCCCCACAGCTCTGCAAGTTTCTCTTTGTTTTTGGAGACAAATTGGAAGACTCCATTGGGCTTATCCACCCATTGGATGCAGTTCGCCATAGCTGGATCATACAGAGACTCATGAAGGTACTCAAACAGTCGAAGTTTTTTTCTACCTATTAAGAAATAAAGTATAGAAGGTCAGAACAGAACTCATACCTGTTTTAAAAGGTGATCAGTTGTTTTTTTCCTGGAAAGGATCTTACAAGCAAAAGCATAGTTAAACCTGATACCCCATCACAAATTAAAAGATCAGTATAAACTATTCAATGGAAGACCAGCAACAGCAAATGGGATGATAGTTCTGAAACATGTACAGATATGTGACGACAGAAAGGGATTATCATTAGAGTTCCAAGAGCGGGTTATTTGGGGATGTGCAGAAGTGTCAACTTGCATTCCCATGCAGAATAAAGCAAGTTCAGTACTGCAATATTTGTCAGTTAACTAAGAACTTCTCCCCACAGGCTCAGCTCTCAAACATAAGTTTACCAGTGAGGTTTATTTAGTTCCACTTAAGTCTTGTGGATCCCTCTCTCTGAAGTACTTCTAGTTCCTTTCACAAAGCCAAGGGTAAACAAGAAGCTGCCACAAGGAGGAAGAATTGAAGATTATGAGACAAAGAGGAACATTTGCAGAACAGGGGAGTCTTCCCATCATGCAGAAGAATGGCTTCCACTTGGACCAAAGTGGAAACGAGCAGCTGCATCTAAAGTTCATAAAATTTTGTCTTGTGTGTCTATTTTAAACTAGGAACAGGGGAAAAGTGACAGTTGCTAAGGAACACTGAGGTCAAGCCAAGACATCTGGTAGGGATGACAGTGATTCTGCATCTGGTGGTGAGGAAAGAGGAGAGAAGTGACAGACCAGGAGGAAGAAGAGCCTAAAATCAGAGGTACTTTCCAAAAAATTAATTTCATTATCTAAATAAAAATTAGCCTGTGACTAGAAGTATATATTCTACTAGAAATACATGCAGTATTATAAGATGAGAAGCTTAAAGTCATCCAGTGCAGGATGCTGCCTGGTCACAGTAAACGTCTTAGAAGGTGGCATCCTTAGGTCCCCTCCAACCTGAATTATCCTATAAAACTATGAACCTATGGTAGAACAAATAAGATGAGGGGAAAATCCAGCACCTACTGCAGACTGAGTCTCTGCTGGAAAACGATAGTGTAGCCATGTCTGTAGCAGCATCTGATTTCATGCTCTCTGTCCTCTTAGTTCAGCTGCCATTTCTGCCCAAGCTTTTATTTCTAGACACATCATCTCTAGCTAATGTCTTGGTTTGAGAGGGCTCATTGGCTCTTTTGTGTTAATGCAGCTGTGTTTCTAGAACCTAACTTTTATCTCCAAAGTGCTATACAATGCGGATGCTCCAGTTTGAGCTGAGCTTAGTTCACAGATCTTTGTACTGCACCTCATGGCATAAGCTAGTGGCATTTGTTACCAGGCCCTAAAAATCAGTCTAAGACATCAGGCTGGTGTCTTCAAGTTTCTTATGTGGTCACTGGAGAGAGGCAGGTTCCTCCAGAAGGCATTTCAGGGCATCTGCATTAGATTTCTGTGCTGACTTGTCTTGAGGCACCCTAATTCTCTCTGGATGTGTCTTGTTCAACTGCATTTCTGAAGTACCTCTCTCAATTGTCTCCACTCATGGAGCTTTAGTTTAAATCATGGAATGGTCTTGATGTGCGTGAACTGGTCCCTTTTCAGAGGAAACCAAACTCAAAGATGCTTTCCAGAGGCATATCTAAGTCACTACAGCTTTCAGAACTTGAGGCCAGCCTAGAGATTGACCAAAATAAATCCCTGTGAAACACTTTAAACACAGACTTTGAGTCCTCAGTACTGATTGCTTCATCTACAAATCTATTCCTAAAAGGCCACACTATTTGCTAGTGTACAGAAAACTTATTATGTCTCAGTAAAAACCCAAGAGGACTAAATTTATTTAGGTATAGTGGAAACAGTCCCCCAAATCACAGTTTCTGGCAGGAACATCTCCATGGACACAAAGAAAACCCATAGGAGGACACAAAAAAACCTCAATTAAGAATAGTCGGTCTTTCTGAAACTATATGTAGTATGGCCTTCTGGAAAAGGAGATGGAAAACAACATAGAAGAAAGATGAAATAGGAAATTAAGTTCAACAGAGCAGTAACAACTGAAGGTGAACTCAGATACTGACATGTAAAATTCCCTGGTGCAATACTGGGTAAGACATATAAAAGCAACATTTTTTGATTGGAAGACTTTCATTTGCAATGGTGAATTTCAGGCACTAGAAGTAGAGAACTTAAAAGGAGAGGCTACTCTTCTCCTTATCCCAAAGAATTTGTAGTAGTAGTAGTAGTAGTAGTAGTAATAGTAGTAACTATTAAGCAACAGAAACCACAGTGTTCAACATCAATGGGAAGACATGATACCAAAAACTGACACCATATGGTTAAAGTTGAGAGAAGGGGATTTCAAAAAGCAGTAAAACCAGGAAGCTACTTGAAAAAACCCCACAAGCAAAACAGTTCAGGGTGGAAGCCATAGAAATCTCATTTAGCAAAGTCACAGAAAGGATGCTGAGTATGAAGGAAAGGCTAAATAATGAATGCAATAAACAAATGAAGTGCTGGAATGACCAATGTAAGCCAACCTATTCTTTGCAAAACAGATATGCACTCAAGTAAACTCAAACAAAAGGAGTACAACGCAAATTTTTAACTATAAAAGTGCACATTGGAAGCGACAAAAGCTAAGAAGTAATTTGAACGGTAAACAAAGGAAGGTGTAACATCAGGTGCAAAAAAAAAATCCACATATGTGAAAAACATTCAAGAAAACCGCTCCTTATTGAACGACATGAAATAAAGTAAGTTATTAAAGTGGATAAAGATGTTGCTGGTAGATTGATTTACTTTGCATCAGACTTCATCCAAGATGATTTGGAGTGAAACACATTTCAGATTTGTTTCTCCATGTACTAATCAAGATGTTAACAGATTTATCTTACCTTATAAGATTTATCAGATAGGAACTGAATGTTGGCAGTTGTATTCTAGTTACTATTAAATGTTATTTTTTTCTGTTAAAAGTACAAGGAAAAAAAAAACTAGGAAAAAGAAAAACCATGATTTGCCAAGGGATTTTTTTAAACTTACACAAGGTACACATCAAGACATGCTCTTTCTACACACCTTTCCCTGTTTTTGGCTGGCCAGCAGCAGCATGCATCACTTGGCTTTCTGGCGTATTCTGCAGTGTATGGTAGGCAGTCTCTTCTGCATAAAAATCCACTGCACTGTTCTTCAAAAATGAAGACAATGAAGAGTTACTAATAGCATACATTCTCTGAGGAAAAATAAACTTGCAGTAATTAATTGCCTGGAGCCACAAAATGGAACCTTTCTTCACCTCACCCATGGAAGACCTTTTTCGGCCACGAAGGCATGAAGTGTATTGTACCAGTAACAAGCAGGACTAATTTATGTCTACTGGGAAGGACTGCCCACCAGGGGAGAAATTCGGAGGGAAAACACAGTAATTGCCTCACCCTGGACCTTCAGCCCTTCTGATGGAAGCAGAGGAGGAACAGTGGATTCTGTTTCCAGAGCTGGTAAAAGACAAGGGCCATACAGGCAGTGGCTCCTGTCTACTCTGTAGTTCCTGCGCCACGTTGTTGCTAATCTGCTGGTTGAAAATGGGCTTTTGTGGAATCTGTTTACCTCCAGCTATCTCCCCTGCAATATTCATTCTCCATCACTCCTGGAGGCCAGGGTTTTTAAGAATGGACATGGACTCTGCAGGCTGAAGATGAGCTCAGAGTCCAAATAGTGCTGGTCTATCCAGCACTCTTAAAGCAAAATGCTGCAGAAGAAATCAAAGGCGGAGTACTTTCTCACAGCAGCAGAAGCAATGCAGAGGCTGGAAGTTGTTCTCTGCCTGTTCCCAGGTAACAGAGAGAAGCTCTTTTTCCTATAGTACTGGTAGGTTTGTTTGTTAGTCATCATGTTATACGATGAACCACAGAAGAGCACTAGAGGCAAACAGCTAAGATGAAGCCTAAAAAGAGACTATTAAACAAGTTTTGCAAATGTTTCTCAAGCCAATTTAAGCTTAATCATCCCTGCCCAGACAGAATTTCTGTTAGAGTTAGCATAATGATTTGTATCAGAAATCACAAATGGGCAGCCAGTTTTCCATATCTCTCTGACTTTGTTATTAGTAATCTGTTCACTTACAACCACATTTCTCCAGCTGTACCCTGGGTCCTCTGTAGATGGTGCTGCAGAGTAGCTGGGACTCGCTCGGAGGTGATGGTGATGGTTGATCACAGTCAGGCAGTTCTTATATCCTGAGGATCAGGAGGATGAAGCAAACACTGAGTGAGTAATGAGATCAGAAGAAGGAGAAAAAACACAGTGGCAAACAATCTAATATGCTGCTGGATTTATCAAAAAGCATTTATCCTATGGCTGCCTTCTAGATGATAAAGTCTCTAGTGCCAAGATGTTTCATATCAGCAGGTTATCCAGCATAATCTGTACTGTTACTGCTAATAACACTCTCGGGCTGGTTTTGTTTGTCTTCATGACGAAAAGCAATATTTTTTAAGATAAAATGTCAGATATTTCATAGCATCATTAAATAGTTTGTTTAATAGAAAAAGGAGGGCCAAACAGATCACCAAACATAATGAATGAGATAATTATAGACTACTATAATACACGTATTAGAAAAGAAAAGAGAATGTCATGCAGTTCTTCTGCAGGCCGTTAGTACAATGCAAGTCAGAGTTTCCAACTGTGAATGAAGTGAATGAGCATCAGAGCATCTTCAGTGCCTAAAGGAATGACATGGAAGGAACCCAAGACCTTAGGGTGTTGGAAAGAAGCAGAGGACAACACCAAACTGAGACACTTGGAATGAATTATGCACCACAGGTGGTCTGTGGGACATACTAAACACTGAGTTGCAAGTGTTTAATACCCCTCTCCATTGGCCCTTACAATAGATACAGGCAAGAACATTGCAGGACATTATTTGTAGTGGGTCATTCAACATCTGTAAATTACCAGTGCAGAGGAGCCAACAATTTACTTACAACAGCTGAAGTTGTGGCCCAACTGATCTTATTTACATTTCAGTATATAATAGACAACATGTAAATAAACTTCCTTGTATGAAATGCATTCCACACAGAAGACAGTAGACACTTTGTTCTGGACATAGAGGGTTTGTGATGTACCCTCCTATTTTCCCTTCCTTCCACTTCTATTTGCAATGTATTATAAAAACACCAAACACATCTTTCAAATTTTGTAGCAATGTAATTGCCAAAACCTTGCCTCAAGTAGAACAATTTACAGCTTGACTGTATTTTAAGTTTGCAAAGTAGAAAATTCTTGAAACCAAGAAAAACACTTTTCTACCAACTCTCCAGACTCAAGCTATCATTTCTGCATAAAAAACCTGAAAATTTGTATTTTAATGTTAAAAATTAATTGTGGAAATTAATTTCACCTGTCGTATTCTTGGTTTTGGTTTTTTGGTTTTTTTTTTGGTACTGGAATTCATTTTTATATGAATTTATTCACAGCATAACAGAAGGACATTTTTCAATTAAAACATTAAAGCTGGAAAGTGGCTGTTGTACTACGGTCATACATCACCTGATGATAGAAAATCTGAGCTCAATGCACCCAGAATAATACTAGGGGGAAGTTTAAGAGGGACTGTCAGACAGTTTCCCTGTGCTGTGACAAGGAGGATGCACACTACACTGAGCAGTGCTAACAGAGAGGTGGAATCCCTCCGAATATTCTTCCACCTTTCCATTCTCCCAGCATACCACCCTGCTGCCCATTAATTTACCTCAAGGAAATTACTGTCCCACCTATGTGCTTCAAGACGTACCTTCCTGTAAGAATACAAAGTGGTAAATTAAATGGAATAATGGTCTTTTTTACCTGGTGAATACTGCATTTCTCTGTCAGAGTGCTGCTGCAGTACTTCTAGTGCATCTTCGAAAGCCTGGCCCAGTACGTCTTGATCAGGAAAACTCTGCAAGGACATTATTCTGTCAGGAGCCAGAAAAGACCAGGCTGGTTCTTTCACATTGTCAGTTGGAAAATCCCAAATAAATACAGTGATTACATAGAATATACATCCTCCTGGAATATGTATTTTGCAGGCACTGAGGCATTACCATCATCGGTTACTATTGTGAGAAAGTTCTCACTCCTTTGAGTCTCTTTGGGGTCAGTGGGACAACTCACATGGGTAACATTACTCTCTCATGCAAATGTTTCAAGGTTCATTTCCTTAATTTGCAGCAGAAGTTTACATAAAGGGTGTTACTGCTATTGGAGTGTTTTATAGTATGTAATACAGAGGCATGTATCACTTGTGTAACATGATTTACGAAGCCAAAGTTATCATTCAATAACATTGACATGACAAAAATTATTACATACAAGATATGAAGAGGTTATGCAGACAAAATGCTATACTATGCCAATACAAGAAACCAAATGTGAATTTTCAGAAAACTGTTTATTATAATTTTAGAACACCTTGTTCTAAAACAATAAAAAATGCCCCCAGATCTGACTTTGCGTAAGAGTTTCTGTAGCATATTTAAAGTGCTCAATAATGAAAGATAATAAAGGCGTTGTAGACTTACCATTATTTAGGTATAAAAACTTGAATCCTGTTTAAAATAAACAACATTTTAAAGATTGTGTATTTCAAAATAAACAATAATTCTCTTAGTATAAATTTAACCAAATGAAATAAAATATATTTAATAACACAGATACAAATAATTTAGGATTAGGAAGTGGTATTTTAATGAAATTTAATACTTGCAACATTGGATTTTGTGAGGGTTTTGTTGTTGTTGTTGCTTTTGTGTGGGATTTTTTTTGTAATTAATACTATTTTTCATTACTAAAGTTTCCAGTTTCATTAATACTGCACAACTACTAATTTCTCAAACAAAATACTGACCTGAATTAAATGCAAGTGTTTAAATCCCTTTAGTTTGCAGACATAGTTGAAACAAGCTTAAGGGTTTTCATAATTAGCATATGACTGTGTATGATTATGTGTAAATTTGCAGATTAATTGTGCGTTCCAGAAACAAATTTGATTGTTTGATAAACAGTGAAATTAGACACATTTTCAGCCAGTTTAACATAGATTATAGATTATACTTTATACACCACATTACTCAGAAACAATTCCTTATACCTCTGTTTTTTCATATTTGTTACAGATTACAATAATTAGGTTTTGTTGCCTTGCAGTTTTTTTTCCTGTTCTCTTCTGCATTATTATTCCAAAATTGTAAATATAATAATCAAGTCATCAGTATTTTACTCATTAAAGATTTGATTACAATCTCTTGAAAATACTGGACATTTTGGCAATGATTTCAGCAGACGGAAGATTGGTCTCTGTGTGATGTTTTAAAATGCAAAGTGGAGACAAGATATATAAATGTAAACAAGAAAGAATTTTATCCAAGACTCACAATGAATGTTCTAACCTGGTAATTATGCCTCAGATAAGCATGTTATAAAGTACTGTCAAAATTTCTAGAAGTTTTTTTTTAAATCTTGATGATCAAGCACATATAGTGAAATCCTGATGATTTAGTAAATTGACCTCATTGAAGTCAATGGGCTTTTTCTCTTTGACCTCAGTGCAGCCAGTGTTTTGAGAAACTGATCTAATTTTATCCTAAAACCAGAATGGGTTTCATTAATCCTTTAGCTGCAATGGTGGCCACATATTCTGGGGATATAGAGCTGTAGAAACTAAAGACATGAATGTCCTTTGTAAGGATCCTCATGCAGTGTTCCCCTAATTTTAGATAATTCACTTTCCTTAAATTGCTTTTGTTTAATTCAAACTCCAAACCGATACTTGGTCACCTTGAGAGAACATTTGCAGTCACTGTTGATGCCTTACAAAGCCTAAAAACAACAAGTATCATCAAGGTACTGTTGAATGGTCTTACCATTTGCACAGCTGAATTCATACCAAAAAAGAAAAAATCACACCTTAAGTAAGTTTAAAAAGTAGTCTGGACACTTACCTACAATTTCAGCTCCACACACAACACAAGAATCTGTTCGATTTCATAAATAAATGAAAGACTGAGTTCCCACAACAATGGGCTGGCAAAGGGGCTGCATTAAATAGCTGATTTTAGGGAAGTGTTTTGGCTAGGGATTTTTTGAAGAGTAAAGGTATAGCACACTGCTAGCATGGCCCTTCATTCTGCACAAAAGAAGGGCGATTTGGACTGATATAAAATAAAATTAAATGTTGTAATATTGTCCAAGACTTGCAGATTCTAGGCCACTGGGAGAGATTCCTTTTGGTTTATAGCACATCTTGTCACCAACATGGTATCTCTAAGGCAAAAACCTCCATCCATCACCTGTCTCACATAGACTGCAGTGGACCTTGAGGTTTTATTTCAACCTCTTGCTTAGCTCAGTGTAAGAAGCAGACCAAACTAGACCCCAAACTAAGTGTTTCAGGGAATTTCAGAACTCTGCTTCAAAGCTCATGTTTGTAGCCCTGGCCCAGCTCTGAAGCATTTACTGAAGTATTCAGTAAAGATTCAGACAAGCTGTAGTTGCTGATTTGTCACACACTTTCTGAGCAGCTATAAGCCATGATGCTGCATCCTATAGGATGAGGACTCTATGTTTTTAGTACAGAACTTCTTATTGCTTCTCTGCCCTGGTTCTTTGCATACAAGACTTGCAAAGTCGCATTTTACAAAATTTCCTCACCATTTTCCTGTAGAATTAGCTCTTACAATATTTATATACACTACCTCAACCAAAAGCAATAGTAAAGAACTAGCCTGGCTATGAATGCTGAGTGGAAGTCATCTGAAGCCAATGTTAAGATCAACCACTATCTGCTGGTTTCAGATGCAAGCTGCCTTTTCAAAATTTGCACCACAAAGCTTCAGAATATTGTGTGTGTGTGTGTGTGTGTGCGTGTGTGTGTGTGTGAAGTATTTTAATACAGGTATGTGGTTTTCTGAACTACAAGTTCCACTTTGTAGGACTTCTCTGGATGATTTGGGCTTATAAGGGAAAATTAACTGGTCACTGTGCTCTTAAATCATAAAAATGTGAAACAGCACTGGATTTCAGGTCAAAATATGCTTACACAATTAACTTCTTTACTTAGCAACATGGAAAAGCATGGATTTCATGGTTCAGTTCTTTTCTGAAGTAGAAGTATGTATCAGATTCAAAATTGTGAATGAGCTTCAAGATCCCTCCTGGGTTCCTTCCTGATAAATGATGTGCTAATAGATCCTCTGATGATGCAATCTGACCTGCCTACTGCAACATCTCCACCTGCAGCTGGGCAGTCACTGTTCTGCCCTCCTGTGCTCCCCACTCATCCTGGCCATGAAACTGCAGGGGTGGCCCATGCGGAGGAGGTCAGGAATGTCCCGTGCTAGTCACAGCTGATTCCAGACGGCTCTGCAAGGGACCCACCACCTGTGAAAGTGGAGCCCATCAGCCATGTGTGCGGCACCTTTGTGAAAATATACTGAGGAAAGGGCAGAAAATTCCAAAGGTGAAGAGACAAACCTGAGAGCAAACGCAAAAGCAACTAGGAGACAATAAGGGAATAAGTGGACAAGGATGGGAACAAGGGGATGAGGGGACAACAAGGTCAGAGGAGTTGGAGGTGCTCCATGACTGAGAAGATGCCTCCCCAAAGAGATTGTGGCCCACAGAGGGACCATGCTGGAGCAGAGGTAATGAGTAAGAAGAAAGCAGCTGCAGAAGGAAAATGGTGAGAAACAGGAGAATCAGAGAAAAAATGCTACAACCTGGCCCCAACCCCCTGTGCCACCCATCACTTCACCAAAGGGACTGAGAGTAACCTGGGGAGATAACAATAGGGGAGGAGTTGTGTCTGGACTGGAGTTGAGCCTGGGAAAAGGGAAGGAAAGATGTTTTAATGTTTGCCTTCTTTGCTTCCCAACACCTGAATCAGCAATTAAATAGATTATGGCAATAAATTAAGTTAAATTCCCAAAGTGCAGGAGCAGGTGTGTAGGTGTGGGGCTGCTGTCTGGGGCTAACCCGCCCTAGTAAAAGGGGGTGAAGGTCGAGAGATTAAAGCTAATGGTTTTAACACCATTAAAACGATTAATCTTCTTAAATTAAATTGCTTGATCAGAATGTTCTCATTTCAAATAAGACGCGACACCATAAGGCAAGCCAGCAAAAGGTTTGTTTTCAGAGGAAATGGGAAGGTGCCACGTGTAGCACAAACACCCAGCACAAAACCAAGAGCAAATGCTGTCTCAGATGGTAGATTTAAAATCCGTAACCCATTTGCACATTGCATCTTTGGCCCATCACAAGCTCCAACTGAGGACTCAAGCTACCTCACTGAGAAGCCTGGAAGGATTCAGAAGAGGCAGAGTAAGGTACAACTGAGGAGGGAGCATCAGCCGACACTGACTGCTCACTCCTCAACAAATCACTGTACAGTCACAGCAGGCAGCCCGTTGGCCTCTACCAAGAAATCTTATTACTGAAGAAAGCCTGTTTTCATTTTTGTATTGGATAGGAAGAGGAATTCTGGATAAAAACCTGAAAAAGAGAACTTACTATATAAATTTTAATGTTTCAAACAATTGATGTGCCTGATATCAAAATTTGAATATCAGTTAGAAACCACAACATCAAGCTCTTCTTCCTTCATGTTTTAAAAATAAACTTCCAACAACAGAGTGATTGTTTAAGTTTCAGAACTTTCTTTCATCCTTGCGTGGCACTCAAAGCTTTTTCATAGTAATGGTATAGAAGCAGCATTTTCACTTCTCTTTGAATAAAAGACAGAACTAAATAATGTATTACAGCACTTGTTGGGGTGCTTGAGTAAGCCCAAAGTCTCTCACGTGAGGCATTGTTCAAATGTAGAATACAAAACAATCTCTCCCTTCCCAAAGGAATGTAAAACGTGAAGTGTCAAGTTTTCTCGCCAGGTATTTGTAGCTCTCTCAGACTTTTTTGAATGCCAGGCAATTTGTAAACTGTCCAAATAACACACAGACCACTCATGATAGAAGGCACTTCATAGAAAAAAGCAACTGGTTGCAGAAATTATTCTGTCATGGGGATCATTTGCTCATGCAGAACAGACTGCTTACCAGCTCAACAATCTCCAGAAATCAGAAACAGGTGAATGGGAGAGCCACAGAGAGCTTCTGTGCTTACATATTGTTCTTGCCCTTGGCAGACCCCTTTGACACTCCTCTTCTGGCTGTGCAGCTCTGTAATAATCTTTGTCATGAATCCTCATGGGTGTAGATTCACAAGAATTACACAACCACAGATGCTGTTTCCCTGAAAGTGGAAGGGATGAGAAATTACACGCCTGTGCTCACCTCCTGAGTCTAACCATGTTGATCAGTGGACTTTCAAATCTGTGCCATTATGCTGGCTCTGGTCCACTCCATTCGAGGTAGAAAAGAAATTGTAAAGTTTCTTGCAGCAAGGATGCAGCCTCTTCTCCACACAGCAAGAAGAGGCATCAACACACGAAGAGCTTTCTTCTTTTACATGTAGAGTGCAATAATAATCCAGGCGTGAGTATTTCACAGTGAATCAGTCTGCAATCTGAACTTCAAATTAGTGGGCTCAGAAAATGCCTGAATTCACATTTCCAGCCCTGGAATAACAATGAAAACTCTCCTTAAAACACAAAACAAAACACCACACACAAAAGGGAAATAAAGGCTCCTTAGTGGCAGCTTAAGTACTAGGGTTTACCATGATTTTGGTCAGATAATTTAATGTAAAATGCATACAGAAAAAAACCTGAAAAGGAACATAAACCCCAAAAACACAGTTACAGCATCATATCATATAAACAAATAGGATGACAAACTAGGTCCATTTGTGTTGGGAGAATTCAGTCTACGCTTTTTAACAAACATGATCATTTATTTATTCAAAATCCATAAGATGAGGATATATCATAAGTTCAAACTCTTCAATTTTTATTACAAATTATTTTATAAATGTCAAACTCTCTGCAATTCAAAATACAGACTTGGTGGAGCTATAGTATTGGTTCCTTAGCTGGAGTAAATTGGTATAGAGTCACCAAATCCAAAGGACCACTGATTATTTGTACAAACAGAGGTTCTGGCTCATAGTTGACACTAGTGTTATTTTCAGTACAGTAAATGGAAACTTGCTGGCCCAGCACTAATGTTGCACATTTTTCCCTGACTTCCTGATTTGTTTTAATTCTTTGGCCACCTTATAAAGCTTTACAGTTGGTTAAACAGAAAGAGTGTTGTTTTTGCATTTTAATCCTTGTAAGAGCTCCTTATAGTTACTTACAGGGCAACAATTTTCAAAGAGCTTTGTCCAACCATTATCTCAAAGTACATCTTATATATGAAGCTTTTTCTCTTCTTAGGGAAGAAAACAGATATTGAAAATGTTTTACAACTTGAATATTAAGCCTAATATGAGAGACTATCTTAATCAGATTCATTTCCTTACCTTTTAATATGAAAACTTGGCATATCACATCGGGATTCCCATCTCAGAATCATGTTTTTGACTTTAATATTGCTTTAAAATATTTTGCGTTTAAAATGTTTTAATGCTTTTAGAGTTAATAATTTTCTGGACTTTATAGATCCAAAGAAAAAATGTCTTGCTCTTTCTTAAGAAGATACTATCTACTTTTAGGCTATTTCAGAATTACATATGTTTTATTTTAATGTAAAACTGGAACCAGTGATATATTTGAATCTCTATGTTTTTCTGCTTTAATAACTTACCCAATCTTAAAAGATATATTTACGGGTTAGTTTTACATCTGCAACATATTCCACTTAGAACCATCAAACAATGACAGTCAGAAAACTAGGTATTTGGATAAATCATTGCAGAGGTTAGTCTATACACTTATTTTCATTTTCACTTCTGGGGCCTAAAAAGAGAAGTGCACCATGAAGGCTGAAGCTGCATGAGGGGGCAGATCAGCTCTTCAATGGAAAACCCACATCTGAAGCCCCCACTTCACAACTCAACCCAATACATTGGTCCAGTTGTCCGTGTCAGCAGGGCTTCTCAGGAAGCTGCTTATTTGGCTCCATATAACCAAAGGAAGTGACTTTCTACTGGGAAGCCCCGAGAAGATAGAAAACCAGAAACCACAACAGAAGCACAAGGAACTAATAACAAAAAGTTCATTGCGGGAAAGAAAAAAACACCCTAACTAAAAGATTTTAAAGTGAAATATGAAATAATTAGTTTGATCAATGTACAGGTATAATTAATACTCCCTTAAATACTGAGATAGCTAAAACACCTAAAAGTCAATAATACTTCAGTAGAAAACTATCAGAGCAAGACTGGAATAATAATAGGATAGTATTTTGTAAAAGTAACAATGGATAAAAAGAAAGACTGTCAGTAGGAGTTGAGCCTGACAAAGTGTATAAATGGAAGTCTTTTACTTAAAGAGAAAGCATATAGAGAGAAGAACACAGTATTTCAATAATCCTTAATGGTGAAACTAGGGAAGCCAAATAAGAACTAATAATTTTCTGAGTAACTGAGCTATTTGTAGAAGAAAAATACCTTCAGGTTCAAGGGCATTTAGATCACTGGAGTTTAATCCAATACCCCATTTCAATGCCATTCCCCTTAAATCATAAACCTGAGATTTGACAAATGTTAAGACTAGGTGACAGAGACTTTCAAACTCCAAACAATGTAAGGAAACAATTGTGTCTATTTTGGAAAAGCTGAGAAGACAGGCATGCAGTAACTAGTGTAGCATTTGCAATCATATTACAACTCAGAAACCCTACCTTTCTACTGCATAGACTTATGGTCAGATCAATAAAAAGAAGATTTACAATTAGAGTACTGAAATATATATGGCTTTGGTTCCTTGACTCCAAAATGCAATACATTGCTCTACTTAGGATCCTGCTGAAGCTTTTGGAGGCAGTTTTGTACCTCAAAATTGAATCAACAGCCACAGCACTGATTGCAGAGGTGCCCCAGAGGGTACAGATGTGGGTTCAGTTCCCTCCTCTGTTTCAGGAGTTTAACCTCACTTTCCTCACCATTCAAGAGAAGGCCCTGAACAATTGACCTGTATGTTAAAGCCAAGCTATAGCACTTCTTCACCTTGCAGCTGTGCCTCGATGGAACATCTACATTCAAATCTCTGTGAACCATTCCATACCAAGAGTTCTCACCATTGAACCACAACACTAAAAATAGGCAGCTCTCACCCACATTTTCACAGGATCACAGAATGTAAGGAATTGGAAGGGACCTCAAAAGATCATCTAGTCCAATTCCCCCACCAGAGCAGGAACACCTAGATGAGGTTACACAGGAAGGTGTCCAGGCGGGTTCTGAATATCTCCAGAGAACGAGACTCCACAACCTCCCCAGGCAGCCTGTTCCAGTGCTCTGAAAGTGTTTGAAATCATATTAGGAGGAAGGCTGGTATATTAGCATTAGAAATTATCCAGAAACAGCTGTCAGCTTTGACAATATAGGTCAACTTAGACAGGAAAAAGTGCAGCATCTGGATCCTGGACAGCATCAGGAAGAAGGAAGGCACTGACCTAGTCAGACTGGGCCATTTCTATATATTAATAAAACCAGTATTGTTTCCTCAACCTGGAAAAAAAAAGAGAGTAGTAATTGTTTGAGAAAAGGAAATATCAGAATATATACATGCCTTCTAAGAAAACTGATAAAAGCATGTAATAGTATGGCTGCTGGTTGCAGTCCAAGAATTTGAAATTGTTGATGGGACTCTGGAGACATTCAAAACCCGCCTGGATGCCTTCCTGTGTAACATCTAGGTGTTTCTGCTCCGGCAGGGGGATTGGACTAGATGATCTTTTGAGGTCCCTTCCAATCGCTAACATTCTGTGATTCGGTGATTCATTTTGTAGTTCAAAACCAGAGTGATTTGGCTGTGAGCTGAGGAGAGGCAGCATTTAAGAACAAGGCTTTAAGAACAGGGCTTGAGCATATAAGAATGGCTGAAATTACTCTAAGCAAAAGTCCATCCAGCTCAGTATCTTGTCTCTGATTGTTGCTCATGCTGGATGCCTAGGGAAGTACGTAAGAATGGGAGAAGTGGGAAGACCTTGTTTCCAGCAAACACTTGCACACAGACTTCCTTGTGGCCAACATACTTACTTCCATGAATTTCTCATTCATATGAAAAGCAGAGTAATCACTGATAGATATTATCAAGTCTCAAAATAGGCTGACTTTAAAGGATCTGCACCAAAGTTTTGGATATAATTATGATTATTATCACAACACAGACAAAATTGGAAAAAAGGTAGGACAAAGATTTGAAGAAAAAGGAAAAGAAGGTCTTAGAAACTCTGTAACAGATGAAAGAAAAAACCTACAGCAGACTTGTATAGAAGAAAACAGTATAAATGTAAGGTAACACTAACATTTTTAAGACAAGATACATACCAGGTTCAGGCAGACAGACCACATAAGCATATCTTAAAAAACCACATCTTTTGCTGTTGAACAAAAAGAAAAATCAACATCTAATTAAGTAGGCCCTAAATTATCTTTAAATCCTCTGCAAATTACCAGCAATAGACAAATGTGCCTGTAAGATGAAGTGGTGGAAGAAAATCACAGGTCCGCACTGGAGTTCGTAATTCTGTTGAGCTAGATAATAGAAATAATGAGAATTATATGAATACAAGGTGATTTTTCATTATAAGAATACAAGCTGACCTTTACCTTAAAAGAAATTCAGCACTCTACAGGATACTAGTATAAGGCCTATGAAGTGTACGTATTTCATTTATCACTTTGAAATAGAAATAATATGAGACACTATGAAAGAAATAAATTTCCTCTTAAAATAGGAGAAAAACATTTTTAACACAAATACGAGTTTTCTGCACCATCCTTCATGGTATATGTGCAAGACCAAGAACTGGCAAAGCAAACTGCATGTTGACATTAACTTCCTGAAAACTGAAATGAGAAATGAGTTTGGGCTTTCAACTAAAAGACAAATGTTCCATAGGAATTTTCCTCCAGCTGTTTCTGCTGCAGGTACTTTTTTATTAAAAAATTATAAATAAGGTACTCTGATAGACTGGCCCAAATTCCACAATGTGCAACTGAAAGGCCAACTGACCTTCTCAGGCATATGCATTGCAAAGTGAACATGCTCCCATTTTTTCTATTAAGGCAAAATGTGGGATCACATTTTGATATCGTTCCCATGCAAGTTATTACTATACTACATTACTGTACTACATGACTGTAACCACCAAAAGCACAGCAGTTCGAGCCTTTGACAAAACGTCCATTCTTAGGAATGGATATCAACATTAAGTTGCACCAAATTGTTGGACAGGTATTTCCTACACAGGGCTGAGACAGAAAAAGTGCAGTTGTAGAGACTTGAAAACGGGTCATTTAAAAGGAAGGAAGCTGTATGGCTGAGAGGAAGACAGTAATAAATAGTTGTGAGAGGTAACCAGTTGATCTAATTCAGTTGGAGACACAAAAACATGTCTGATCTTACAGTCAAATGCTCTGAAGAAAAGTAGTTGAAATACAAAAACTATTTAAAGTAATTCTTGCTGTTGCAACTGTCATATTGCAAAAAGAAAAAAAAAGAACAAACAACCCACAACCAGCATATTCTATCTTTACTGAAGGAGTAGAATGAAGTCAGATTTCTGCCAGAATTCTAAATAAAACAAATACATTTTAAGGAACTGCAGAGCGGTAAAGGAAGTTCTATAAGAATATGATTTCTCTCGCTACTGTACCCTGAGGGTGACTAAAAAACAGCTGTCCCAAATAATGGGGTTTTATGCTTTGATGAGGCAAACAGTTATGTGGGCATAAAGTGCTATGGCCAGCAAATAAATGCTTCCTATATTATCAGGGAAGTGCCAAAGAAGCACTTAGGCTTTGGGGATTTTTACAAACTGGTGTTAAAGAATTCTGTATCATGATTGTAGAGTAGAAGGCATGTTGATAACATAGTTTCCTGGCATGGAAGCTTTATGAGCGAATTTTCTAAAGCTGAGTGTTTTTTGTTTTTAAATTTCAAATGAAACTGTCTTTTTGCAATAGCTTTTATTTGTTTCAGTTTCTTTTTGAGGTAAAAGAAAGGGTAAAGTCGAACAACTAACTTGTCTATGAGTATTTTTTCCTACATTCCATTGGGTAAATGAATAGTAAAGGGAGATACAAGTGCGTATGTTGTCAGTTAAGATGAAAAATTCTGAATGTTTTTTTGGCCACGTTGCCATTCCTGCTTCCACTCATCAGCTGCAGAAGCCCAGAGAATCAAATCATCACTTTAAAATCTAATTCCTTCAAAAGAGACCTACAACAGAAAGCTGCCAGAAGCCTTCATTTTGAATTATCATTGAATTCAGCAAAGAAGGAAGAGACCTGAGAGGTATGCCACACCTTAGCCTTATGTATGTCCTGTAAATGTCTTCCATGGAATTCCCCCAACCCACACCTACAATATGATCTCAGCCAGTTGAGCTCACTCAGGTTTTCTGGGATGTATTAGATAAAGTTAGCTAGAAAAGAAACATTAAAAAACATGAAATGAATTGAGAACTGGAATAATGGGTTTACAAGCTAAGGTTTATGGCTACCTATTTTATGAAACTGTTATTAAGCTGTTGGTCAGCTAACTGTTTAATTCAGTCATATACAAGAATCTAGAATAAAGATATAAGAGGTTTAATTTAAAGATCACTTCAAAGACACTCAGAGCTAGGGACCCAGTTCTAGAAAACATTCAGATGTGGCCTTAAACTCATGCCTAATCAGAAGCACATTTTAACTTAAAACTAAGTGAGAAGAGAGGATTGGAACCTATTTGGCAAGAACATAAAAAGAAGGACAATACTCATAAGAGAATCTGGACTAGTTCTGTGGGACCTGGATGAAGAGAGTATTATTTGGGATTACAGCATGGTAAGAGGTATTGGCTTGTATTGCAGCTCCCCTAAAAGATGTCGAACACTTCACAGAAACAAATATAAATAACATTCCAGAAAAGGCAACTTCAAGTTACAAGGTTAATACCAGGCAGCAAAGGAAATTGAGAAACATTCCACATCAGTCTTCAAATAAAATAGTATTTTTGACCCATGCCTGCTGTAGTTTTCTCATTTCAAGCCAAGCTCTTAACCTTATTTGTGCAAAATACACATTGGAGGCTTGAACAACTTTTAGATTCAGGGCATCTAGAGCCTATTCAGTTAAATCAAGCACAACAGAAACATCCCATATTTCATAGGCCCAGAGTAAGACATCAAGCTTCACTCCATCCCATATCATGGAGTTACAAGGATATTGGGCATGACCCTTAATTCTTGCCTGCTTTCAAGTTGATTCTAAATATATGTTGAGAAAGGTCTGAAAATGCAAATCATGACAGAAATAACTGGGTAGATATTATGTTTCATGCCATTTTGTGCCTCGTGTAGAACACTCATTCAGCAGTGTTAGCTGAAATGCATGGCCACCAGAACTGCTTTGTCCTTAAAAATCATCTTCTTCAGGGCTGTTTAATTATGATCAAAATACAGAAAACCTCACAGGTGTGATACTATTTGTGTTGAGGATATGGTTTTTTTCTGTCCCACAAAAACCCATCTGAATTTAGATTACATTGCAAACCACTGCAGTTCTGCACCTGTGCTCAATGAAGTTTTACACTTCAGCATCTGAAGCTGAAGGATCCTGGGCAGGTGGGTGTGCATTGTTTCTTTCCAGCTTCTTCCCAGGCATGGGACTGTGCATGTAGTCTTCCACCAGCACATGTGTGAACAAGTACTGCAGGGGCAAATCAGGACTTGCCCTGTAACTGAAGCTTTATACCAGGACATAGTTGAGCACTAGCAGTGCCGGAACTGGCTTTTCCCTGCTTTTTCAGGTCGACTTTTTCTTCTGTCGCCTCCTGGAGAGTGCTGAAGCTTCATGGGACAAGTAGCTGCTTGACTGGAATACAGACACAAGAACGGCTGATTTTTGAGAGGAGGCAGTACCAGGGATTGTTATGCGAGATTCCATGGGAGGTATAGGAAGGAAACTGTGATTGGTAATTAGAAGAGCAGGAGATGCTGGGAAGTAAGACTGGGAGCTGGAGGTCATCAGAGGTGGAAGGTGGTTGCACAGACACTGGCTCTGAACCCCAGTGTGTGCAGTGGAGAGGTGGGGTGAAGTGCCAAAAGAAATTTCACTGGGATTTGAGAAGAGAGGATTGGAACCTGTTTGGCAAGAACATAAAAAGAAGGACAATACTCATAAGAGAATCTGGACTAGTTCTGTGGGACCTGGATGAAGAGAGTATTTATTATTTGGGATGAAAAACCTGTGCTAATGTGTGTTGGGTTGAGGAGGGCAAGAAGAACAGAAGCCAAAGATCGGGGAAAAGATAGGATAGGATTCTGGCTTCAGAAAGATAATAGAAGGAGGTGTCAAACTTGAGGAATGGAGGGGAAATACCAGTGTCCTTTTCCCACTCTTGAACTCCCAAGACTACGGTGGAGCCCAAGATTTCACCTGGACTCCTAATGCTTCCATTAAACTCTCTGGTGAAGGAGGAAGGCAGCAACCTGCTATTGCCATCAGAGAAGCAGCTAACTCAAATGGTGGAGATGCAGGTGGCAGACTGAACAGATTTTTTTATACCATTTTTTTTCCAAATATTATTTTAGTTAACTGAGGAATTTCTCTCTTCCGGGAAAATGAGGAAGAATTCCAAAGACAGAAAATGCCAAAATCAAGCCAAAATCATCTAATTTCCCTCCTCCCTGGGTGTATGTTTTAACATTTTCCTCTGAAGGACCCTAGCTTTTTCTGTGCGTGGGATAAATCTTGCTCTAATGGTAAACTGGGACTGTTCAGTAAATGAGACTGTCATTTGCAGAAGCCCTGGTGCATCTGTTGCAGAAGTTATAAACTACCTAGTGAATAAGGGAGAGGATGCTCTCAAAATTAAAGCAGCTGAATGCTACCCTGGAGAAGTGGGTTCTGGCCCTGTCTTTACCACAGAGTTCCCAAATGATGCTAGGCAAGTCCCTCTGAACAACTTTCACAGGTGGTCACTGACTGTATGTTCCTCATTTTTGGGATTTCTGACTTGAGACCCCGGTATCAGATTTGCAGAAATGCTGAACAGTATCAGCTGCCAAGTGTAGTCACTGAGCACTGGTCTGTGCCCACGAATTGCCCACAAATGCTGAACTCCTTAAAACATGAGTTCTTAGGTATCTTATATTGGATACACAAAATTAGCGGGTATCCTGTAATTGAATCTCTTTGTGCCTTCATCTGTAAAGCAGGGGTAATGAAATTATCTTCACATCACAATGCTCTTATGAATACTTACTGCCTGCATAGCATAAATATGCTGTAATGGAGGGAGCATAAAGGAGCCTATATGGAGGTTAGCAATTCTCTCTTGAATGCAACATCTGACCGTGTAGTAAATAGGGCTTGGGGATGCAATCAGTAATGGCTAGTTAGTCACTAAAACAGCACTATCACATGCATACACTGAACGAAGGAAAGATCTTGTAGCAGCAATTACTGATGATCATGTCAAAATAGTACCATAACACACACAGTGAGGGCAAATTGAAGTTGTACCAGTCAACTTAAATTGTCATGTGTAACTAACTTTAGATTACTTTGTTTGTAATCTTAATATCCTTTTAAAGTACTTTTCATTGTGTGCACAGATAGAAGGGTTGTGCTTTTAGCAGATCCCTACTTATGTTCCTTTTTAAAAAAAAAAAATGATGGACTTCTAAAGGGACTGCTCAATCTTTACCAGAAGGTGCTTTAACAGCAATAACTTTTTTTTTCCAAAATATTTTGAAGACTCTTGACTCAGATAGGGGTATTCTTATAAAACAAAGCTAGCAAAAATGTAACTACCTAAACATTCTTTCCCCCACTTCTCGGACTCTCAGTGTTCATCTCTATTTTCAAAATGACTAAAATAATAAAATCCCAGATTGATTACAGGCACAAAGTACACACACCGTACTTCAGAAAGCTGTGGGAAGGGGAATCTCAGGTCAGAGATGACGAAGATGTAGCCAGTGCTCCCTTTGGGAGAGTGTCTGGACAGAGCTTGAAAATAAATTTCCCAGCAATGTCAGTCTGAGCAGCACCACGTGAAGAATTGGGATTACTAAACAGCTTTTTTTCTTCATACAGACTCCAGTTACTTAAGAGATGCAGTTAAAGCTTGAGATGTACCCGTGGCTAAGCAGCCAGAGCTTAGCACATCTACTCTCCCCAGTTCATTGTTTCATTCATTTTCTAGCTGTCCATGATCTTCTAACACGAACATGACACGAAGATCTTGTAGTGAAAAAGGAATCTATTTATATACTGATGAGGAAAGAGAGACATCTGGTCTTTTTTATAAGCAAAATTTAAGAGAGAAAAACAACATGGCTATATTTTCCTCTGTGCATAATTTTAAAGTAATCAGATTGTTTCTTATTCATTACTATTTGCTTCCGGTTAAATATTAAGCATCGGTGATAATAAATCCCACAAATGGCCTTTCAGAGTTCATTCTTTGCTAATTCAAAGACTGACAAAGAAAACACTTGCTTGTAAAAATGGCCGAGACCAGCACTAACTTGGGAACTGAAACATACCAAATGAAAGGAAAATAAGCTGAAAAAAATCTCATCAGCCTTGATTAAAATAATCTCTGTTGTAAGTATGGAATTCCCATGAGAATACTAGGAAACAATTGTAAATCTACTTTTAGAAAACTCATATGACTCAGCAGAATGTTTTTTTACAAGTAAGTTCCTCTTTTTTTTTTCATGGAACTTGAATCTTGCTAACACATAGTAGCACGATTCTCGCAGAACGAAAGCAATATTTCCATTTCCTATACTACAGCAGATATACTAGTTTTATTTTAAGACCCTATAAGAAGTAAATGCAATCATTAGACAAAAAATACATGGAATATATTTTTATACAGAAATTATAAAGTACTACATAGATATATAGCCCTTTTATGGCAAGAGGGAGCATAAGGCTAAAAGAGTTCAGCTGATAAATGTCCTTGTTCTATGACAACATACAACATTTGCCTTGCACAACAACAGATAATCCGGATTAGCCAGCCTATCTTGCTAGTTATAATGGGTACCCGGGCAAAAACCTCTATCATAGGTCTTCTGACAAAAGACCCGAAGATCCAGTGCACGTCTCTGAAATGATGCTTTTTTCTTTGCCAGCAGTAAACTGTGTTATAGAGCATACTGTCTTTGGTCCTACTGGAAGTACTTTCCTACAGAATTAACTTTATCTGATTAGTATCTCCGAATACATTCCCATTTTGCTGCTGCATTGCCAGTTAAACTCTACATGTTTAATTATTTTGTACAATTTAGGCCTCCCTAGGCATATATTTTAGTTGGGATTCTAGGCAGTTGTTTAAGATAGTATGAATATGTTCGTTATACACCTCAGTATACTTTTGCAAGAAGCTTTTGAAAGCACAGATTTTTGGTTGCTTTTTGACGAGTTCCTTTTCTCCTTCTGTTTATCCTCTGTCACCGTAAACAGCTGCTACTGATCTCCAAATCATTTCCCTGTGACATTCCAGGTGATGTGTGGCACACCACACGAGCAATTGTAAATTTAGCTGATGAACACACAGAGAAGAAAATGAACTCACAGAAAAAAAAAAAAAATCACAAGCAAATTGTAGAAAGCTTTCACTGAAACTAGGAAGCTTCAATGGAAAATAGGGTCTAGGAGCTGGAAAATAAAGTCAGAAGTTTCTGATTTCTTGCAAAGGTAGTTTAAAGGTTTTTTATATTTGCTTGGGATGTTTCCCTTATACAGCTGTCTGCTGTCTTGAAAGGCTTTGGGCAGAATGTCTGAGAAACACACCAACTCCTTTTGAAATCTCTCGCCTTCTCCTATGGTGACGATGATCCTGCTTTTTCCTTGGTGTCTTCAGAGGTTACGGGTCTTAAATATGTTGCAAAGTGCTGAAGAGCCTCCAGGGGCTCAGGGTGTCTGTTGATTATGCTGCAGGCTTTGCTGAATTGGATATCTAAAAAATCAGTTGCTCGTGATTGTGACTAGAGTTGATGATCTATTTGATTCCTTCTGTCTCTTGTTTCAAAGTTGTTTGATGTTATAAAAATACCAATAATCTACCCATAAAATAGCAAGTTGTTTGGTTTTTTTGTTTGTTTGTTTGTTTGTTTTTTTAACTAGTATGTGCAGACATAGAATTTTCATTCATAAGCAGTGCATGTTGCCATAAATATATCTCTTCATACAGCTGTTGGAGAGTGAACAGAGGTAAGTCCTTATCAGTGGAATTTTATATTTTGTCTAACACTGGATGAAACACTGTATGCGAAGGCCAACGTCTGTATTGTTGCTGATTGCAGTGCAAAATGAAATGTGACATAGGTTCAACAACTGTTCTGGTTCCTGACAAATGACCTTTTTTTAATCATAGGAAACTCTGAAAAAGTACTGAGCTTTTAAAAAAGCTTTTTGAACCGTTGGAACCGCTCATTTAAATACGTGCATGTTGAGCAAATATTTGTGATACACAGATAAGTGGTTTGGTGGCAACTCTTATCTTTCAGAAAAGAGAATTACTATTCACTAGCTGTCAACAGGGAGGCCACTCCCAGCAGGAAGTGGAAGGCTTAAAGGAGAAACTAACAGATGTATTTCGATTCAGTGTATCGGGACAGTAGGTAATGTGGTGACAAATGCAGGCAAAACTGCTGCAAGACAACAAAAGGATTCCAGACTTTGGCAAGTTTCATTAAACTCGTTTTGTTTTGGCTGGTTCTCATGGTTCCCCCCTCTCGACCTTGCACAAGTTTCACCTTGAATTTCTATTCTAACTGTAAAGAAACAGGAACATAAAAATTTAGCTGAAATCAATGGATTATTTTTTTTTCCCATCATAACCATGAGGCTTTCCCTGTCCTTTAAAGAAGTGACTTCATGGGTTAAGATATTTTCTCAAGTATAAAAATGGTCTAAAAAAAAATGGGACAAAACCACACAGGGCCACTTGTTATGGACATTCCATATAGATGTAGCCAGCAAATGTACTACCATTCACACAGCTTTTCCATGGGTGAATCAAAATACTGCTGCTCATGATATGGCTCAGTTACTGCTCATTTGAGGATCATTGTAGTATTAAGAACTGTTAAGAACTCCTGGAAAAAAACAGATGTGCTTCAGAGGCTTTCTTCCAGCGAACACATGTTTTAGGGACATGTCTATATGTGAGATGACAGCTCTTCTAGCAAGAGATGAGCCTCTTGAAATACTAAATTAGGGAAATAACCACCAGGAATGAGACCTGTGGCCTCAAAAGTAATGGAAAGATTACCTCCCATGTTAATCCTCTGTGAGTTTAGGATCAGACCTTGGAGAAGAATGCACACTCAGTCCTTACAAGAATAAAGCAGGGGAGACACAGGATCTGTAGAGGAAAGAAGAGTCTAGAAGAGAGGTTCTTAGGAGGTTTCTGAAAGATGGAGGAAACCAGTGCAGAAGCTGACTGATTTGTGTGAATACAATAACTTTTTGAGGGTGTGAAACTGAGAAGAACAAAAGCCTATGAATCGCACAATAAAGAGACACTTACACCTGCACCAAGTAACTAGAACTTCAACAAAATAAAACCAGAGGTGTGTCAATTGCAAATAACAGCATTGCTAACTATACTATGAATTTTCGGCCCAAAAGTACTTTTATTTTCAGAAGCAAGACCACTTGAAACATATTTATGCAACAAAACAAACTGTACACAATACAAATTATTGCATGTTCCACTAGGCTGGCCTATTTTTAAAAAATAGAGAGTTTGTCCTATATCCTGTCCAGACTACACTGATAGTATCTGAAAATACACCCGGTCCTGAGGCAGCAGTAGAAAATGAGGATTTATCCTGCTCTTTGCAGAGGCTGCAAGATCTCTGGGACAGCCAACAGCCCCACAGTCTGGTGCTACTTATGTACTGCAGCAGAGCCAAGTTCCCAGTTTCTTGCTTTTGCGTTGTGGGTGCATGTGTCATCTGTTGGCTGGTTAGTTTGCAGTTTACTGTGCTGCTGGGAAACTCTTGGGATTGTAGCTGTAAACTTGATATGTAGCCAGCTAGTCCAGATTTCAGGAATACAAGCCATACATGAAGAAAGTAGTACATAGAAATAAAATATAGGAAATACAAGCCATTATAAACAGGCCAGTTGCAGACAAAATTATTGAAGGTTTAGTCAAGCATTTAAAAGTAACCATGCTGTCAGACCATCACTGGGGAAATGATTAGCCCTCCAAATGTGTGTTCAAACATAGATTGAGAGGCAAGTCAAAACATTTGCAAGTAAATGCATCATATTTCTAACTAAGCTTCTGAACCCTGGAGAGTCAGCAATGCAGCTGTATCAACCAGCTGATATTTCAGTAGAGAACATTCTAGCTCATGACTGTGTCTAAAATCCGCCTTGTTCTGCCCATTTTCTTTACACCATCCTCCAGAACAGACAATGAAAAGCTAGGAGCTTCATTTCACCATGCTAGCTAGGAGAAGGGCTAAATCAGGTGGATGGGGTGGGAAGTGAGAGCACCACTTACTGTCATGATAATGGATATTTGAAAGATGCGTACAAAAAAAAACAATGGGAAAAACATTAAATAACTACCTTTTGAAGACTGATGCATGCAAGATTGTGAAATGATGCTGCCATTCTAATTAATACCATTATCTATTAACTCTTCCTAAAAAAAAAAAGTCTATTGATTGACACTCGAAAGATTCTAGAGTAAAATTTTCATAGCAAAATACATCATCAGCTGCTGGCAAAGGTGGCTCACTGAAACTGCAGTACCTGAAGTGCCACAATTATTAAAACTCTATGTGTTCTGAGTCAATCAGCTCTTCAGAAAACACAGGAACTGCTCAAAGGCAGCTTATTACATGGCCAATGCACACAGCAGTCATAAATGTAGGTAGTCACATGCAATTATGTTACAATGGCATTTAAGAAAACATTTCCAGCCTTACCTTTAATTAAGGTATTGAGAGGTGAAGAGCCACTTGCCTTATGTACCCTTGAGGTCTCACATAATTCTTTCTTACATTTGAGGTACTTAATTTTACAAGTGAGAATTGACTTTTCCATTGGCAAAAAATTCTTCTGAAGAAGCAGAAAACACAATTTTGCTTATATATATATATTTCATAGGTAGGGAAGTTCTATCAAATCAAAGAGGTACTTTTTTTTCTTCCTGAGGAACACATCACAAAACAAACGACAAGAAACGTGTGAAAGAGGGAATAAGATATTATTTACTTCATGTTCAGGGATGGGAAGGTGCTTAAAATCAAAGGCAGCTCTGCAGATCTTCTCTCTGCATCAATCATTGGCTGTTTCAATCATTGCCTAGTTTTACATTTGTTCTCATGAAAAGAGAGAGAATGATAGCTCTGCTCCAGAGCCTTGAAAAACTCATTCTAGCTGCAAAGCAGAAACAACAATGTGAACTTCCTTGTGAAACACACACCAGCACATTGGAATGAATTGCAATGGTGTAAAGCTGCCATCAAACACCCCTCCAACCCTGACCTTACACTGCTCTCTCTCTGTAATGGACTGTCTCTCTATAAAGTGGACATCTGCATTGGCATAGTCATTCATACAAATCTTGTGATGAAAAAAAATGCTTTATTCCTGCCAAATGAGTGGGTTTTTTGGATGCATTAGGAAAAGAAGTGTGGAGGGGAGATGCAGTTGGAACAGTGACCTTGACTGCGCAGGGACGCTTGGGCAGATCTTTAAGATGGAAAACATTGGAAGCCAGTTAGATACAATGGATTTAGGGCACTGACCAGAAAAGGTAAATGGAGCCCCACTGGGGAGAATGAGAGTTGTCTAGTACCATGTTGGCTTCGATGTTTATAACCCTAAAGGGTTCCCCAAGTCTTGTTTCCGTCAAGATATCTCCTATGGCTGTGACAGTACACGTAGTTTTCCAACAACTTGAAAACATTAAACAACACACCAAAATTAGGAGGCTTCCACTCATGTTCTGAACAACCCAGCGGAATCACTGAATTTGGGGTTGGACCAGATGATGTGCTGTGGTCCCTTCCACCCTCAACTGTTCTGTGGTTCTGTCAATTACTATCTGTGGTGTGTGATCTCAGAAGTGCATAGCCACTAGAGAACCCTATGTTCCATTTGAATATGAGGAGAAACTTACTTTGAGGGTGCCAGAGCACTGGAACGGGCTGCCCAGAGAGACTGTGGAGTGTCCTTCTCTGGAGACATTCAAAATCTGCCTGGATGTATTCTCATGCAATCTGCTCTAGGTGAACCTGGTTTAGCGAGTGGGTTGGACTTGATCTCCAGAGTGGCTTCTGGCCACTTTAATTCAGTATGTGCACATATTCTTGCTATTATTTCCTTTAGTGTGCTGTTCATTCTTTCTACAGGTCCCGAAGACTGTAGGTGATAGGGAGTATGTAGGTTCCTCTCTATTCCTAGTGATTTATACAAATGTTTGCTTATATTTGCTGCAAAGTGAGTACCTGGGTCTGACTCAATTGACTTTGGTACCCCTTAGCTGGGTATAATTTCTTCCAGTAAGGATCTTACTACCCCTTCTGTGCCAGTCTTTCTCATTGGGAAGGCTTCTCGTATGTCTTCTTTCCTAATGAGCTCAGAAAATAAAGTTCAATTTACAGAGTATATTGTTCTGTAAATTTGAGATATCTAAATGAACTGGGACACTCCAACCTCAAAAGTAGTCAACTGAATCAAACAATAAGGATTATTAGGAAAGCAACAGAAGATAAAACGAAAACCACTGAAAGGCCACTGTGCATATTTCATGCACTCACATTTTGCATACCCTCTGCAGGTCTGACCCTTAAGGAAAGACTGCATTAAGCAACAAAAGACAAAGACAGCCCAAGCTATGGAATTACTTCCATACAACAACAAATGAGTAAAATAGACCAAAACTTTACAGTTTGGAAAAGAGACAACAAAGGAGTGTATGATCTGTGGATGTAAAATCAGAAGTTGAAAGAAGAGAAAAGCACTTTTCCTGTGTTTCAGGAAAGCTAATTGGTGGACACTGGAAGGGAGGGATAAAGGACAATAATGCTACGGCCTCTCACATTGCCTCCTAGGCATCTGTTGACAGCCTGTTGGAGGCAGGCTATAGATCTATATGAACCTCTAAGTGACCTAGTATAGCTGTTCTTCTGTCCCATGCACTTGTCTAGCTTCTTGTTTTGTCACTCCTTCCTGATCTTACAGGGCAAGTAGGAAATAAGATGAGACAAGGGGAAAGGCGCAACAGAAACTGGCTGGCAAAAGAAGGAAGTAGGTGTGATTCTTGCTCAATGCGAATCACCATCTGCTTTGTCACCACCTGTGCCCACTGCTGCCAGTCTGACTTAAATAAAGGTACTGTACATCACTGTTTTACTGTCATTTAAAGCATGGCTCCGAGTGAATGTGATGCACCACCAGGAGTACCAAAACGACCCAGAGAAAAGCACTTAAAAAAATGAAAAGAACATCTCACTTCTAAGGAGTTTCTGAGCTCCCAGAGGGTGAGCACATTGCTCGGCCACAGTCTGGTGCCAGGGCTGCAGTGCAGGAGGATGCAGTGACACTGTGTACCAGTTGGAACCATGAGCATCGCAACCAGGGCGGTTGCATGTCCAGCAGATGCCTGCCCATGACTTCAGCTTTCAATTTATGTGTTGAAAGGAAAGGAGTGTGAGAGTGCCCTTCGTGATGTACTATCAGAAAACTGACGCAGGTCAGAAACCTTAACCAAGAAGTTTTTCTGGCACCTAACAATGGTTGAATTCACATGCCAGCCTTTTTCCTGTAACTGAACGTGGTGAGGGATACTCAGCTGTGGTCTCTCTTTTGCCCTGGGCCACTTAGGTCTCTAGGAGATGTGTGCCCTTGCAGCTGCCACCCTTCTTTTGGTCGAATTCGGTTAAAAATGGCCAATACATCCCAAAAAATCAGCAGGGGGAGGAAGGCAAAGGCCCTCCCCCTCCCCTCCCGCATGTGTCTCGCTCCCTGCAGTCAGGTTAAAGAAAAACACAAGAGATGGCACCACAAGCCCCAGTGAAGAGATAACGAAGTCTTTAGGGTGACCCTGGGTTTTTGGGAGCATCTCAGCAGGTGAATGGAGACTTCGGTCTTGCTGGCAGGGATGGCCCCTCCAGCGACAGGGACTTCGCTCCGGCTTTGAGGTGGAGGGGGCAGCCCCGGCCCGGCCGGGAACAAACCTGGGCACCGGGACGGCACCGGGACGGCACCGGGACGGCGCAGGAGGGCAGGGAGGGGAGCGCAACGCACCTCGCTCCGCCCCGACCCCTCCCCGGGGCGGCCGTCCCCGCAGCCCGGCCACCACCCGCCCATGCCGCGCAGCCGCCGGTTTCGCTTTCGTTTCCTCGCCCCCGCGGCTGGAGCGTCCCGGGGCGGAGCTGCCGGGGGCCGGCCAGCCGGGCGCAGTTCCGGACGGGGAAGGCAGCACCGCAGCGGCCATGGCGCTCGCTGCCCAAGCGCTGCGGCTTCTGTGCGCCAGCGGCGGCTGCCTGGAGCAGGGCGAGCTCCAGCGGCGGCTGCCGGGCCGGCCCACAGCCGAGCAGCTGTCGCGGGCGCTGCGGGACGCGCAGCGGTTCACGCTGGTGCGGCGGCCCGGCGAGGCGGGGGCGGCGGCGGCAGGCGGGGGGATGGCGGCGGCGGTGGTGGTGGTGGCCACCAGCCCTGTGCGGCTCTGCCAGGAGCACGGCGCGGGCTGCCTGGGGCAGTGCGGGCGGCTGCACCTCTGCAAGTACCACCTGAAGGGGCTCTGCCGCAACCAGCAGGCCAGGTGAGCGGCGGGCCGGGGCGCGTCCCGGGGCGCCTCCATCGCCGCCTCTATCGCCGCCTCTCCGCCCGGGGCTGCTGGCGGGGACCCGCGCAGCGCTGCCTGGGCCGGGCAGGCGGGGCTGGGCCCTGCGGTGGGGGAGGCGCGTTTTCCCGGGGCTCGTGTGCTGCTCCTTGTCCCCGGGCGCGGTTGCCGTCCGCATAGCCCCCTGTCCCCGCGGGGGCAGGGGCCTCGTCCGTCCTTGCGGGACCACGAAGCGAAGCCGCCTGTGCCCCGCGGCGGGGCTGGGCGCTGCTGCGGCCTGTGCTGGCCGCCCCGTTGCTGTTGATAGCGCTCACTTAACGCGTTTGTGGGGCTGAAAAAAAAGTGTTTCCGAGAGAGAAGTCTGTGACTTTTCGGTTGGGGGCGGGTGCTGCGAGCGCTTCCGCCTCTCGCCGTGGGCGGCTGAGAGCTTGGGGCTGGGGGCTCAGCCTCGCCTCACTGTGTCCTCCCCGCAGTGGAGGGCGGCTTCCATGGAGGCTTTGCTCCCTCATCCATGTCCTTTTCCCTCTTCATTTTTCCCGAAGGAGAGAGACACAGAGGTTGTTCTCCAGACTTTGGGGAGCAGCACTTCCTCCCCGGCTCACCCCCCAGCCAGGGCTTTGCTCTCTCTCCCCTTGCTGCACACGCTGCTGCACGCAAAACTCTTGAGTGCTTTGTGCTGCGTTTATCGGTTTGAGTGCATTACTCTGGCTTTTTGGTGTTTTCTTACGCGTGGTTGCGAGTTGTGGGTCAGAAATACCAGTATTGTCAGACTATGCTGATGCTATAATGACTGAAAATCAGAAATAGCATGGTAATTATCCTCAGAGTAATTATGTAGTCTCTTTAGCAAATCACACAATGACTTTATAAAGGAGCGCTACAGATTCTTCTGAAACTAGATAATTTGGTGTGCTTTCTAAGCTGTTTAGTGTAGTATTGATAGGGTAGCAAAATAGTGCTAGTCTGTTACATTCACTTTGCACTTGGGTTTCTTAACTTGTAGGAAGGAATGCAAGTTTGTTCACAACTTCTACTCTGACCACAATCTCTATGTTCTAAAACAATACGGACTTGAGCATTTAAACAGTGGTGAACTTCGCCAGCTTCTGCTTCAAAATGACCCTTCTCTTTTACCAGAGGTGAGTAGTACTGTGATGGTTTCATATCCTTGTATTTCAGTGAGCATCACAAAGTGGAAGAGGCTTGATACTAGATGGAGATGTTAGGTGTCAGTTTAGTTAACATAATGCAAATCTAAAACTTTAAATCTGCATCATCTGTTCTTGTCTGTGGTGGGTTGACCTTGTCTGGAAGCTAAACACACAGCCCCTCACTCACTCACTTCCTTCTCCCTTGCCCCCAGCAGAACAGGTGAGACAAAACATGAACAACAGAAGTGATAAAACTTGTGGATGGAGATAAAGACAGTTTAGCAAGTGGAGAAAAGAAGGGAGAAGTGTTACAAAGGAGGTTAGTCACCACCTCCCACAAACAGACCCATGTCCAGCAAGCCTCAGAGCAAGAGACACATTGTACAAAGGCCTGACCTCTGCTCCTTCCTCCCCTTTTTTTTTTTTCTGAGGCGGGGCAGAGTGTAGGAAGCCTCAACACTGTGCAAGTACTGAGCAGTAGCTGAGACATTGGTGTGTTATCAGCACTGTTTTGGTCACAAATCCAAAACATAGGGCCATACAGTCTGCTATGAAGAAAGTTAACTCCATCCCAGCCGGATCCAATCTCTCTTACCATCAAATTCAGGTCAAAAAGTTCACCATTCCAAAACTAGAAAACCAAGGAGTCTGGGTAGTGACATTGTAAAGTCCATTATCCTACATTTATATGACTTAGAACAAAATCCTGTCTGCTTGAGAATGTCTGTAAGATGGTTGTTGTCTGTTGAAAGATCTTTCTAGATGTCAACAGGGAAAAGGAAGAACTATCAAGTAATCATTTGGAAGACAAGAAGAAAGAGGGAACTTGTATAAGTCTTTTAAATGCAAATGTAGACATGTAGCTGTAAAAATTTAAAATCATTGATTCAGACAGTCTATATGAGGATATTGTACTTTAATCTTTATTTCTTTTTTTCCTCTACCCAAGGTCTGCTTGCATTATAACAAAGGTGATGGACCTTATGGATCTTGTACCTTTAAAAAGATCTGCACCAAACTGCACATTTGCCAGTACTTTTTGCAGGGACAGTGCAGATTTGGCAGCAGCTGCAGGCGATCCCATGACTTATTAAAGTCAGAATGTTATGAGAAACTGGAGAAACAGGGAATGAGTTCAGACATTATTGAGAAACTGCCCTCCATTTATAGGAATATGTATGACATAAAAAGTGGCAACAGGAACACATATGACATAGAAGATGCCAAGTCTTCACCATGCAAAGGTAAATGATATCATCTTGTGAAAACACCAGAAGAAAAGTCATTATATTGAATGTAATATTCTCACAGATGTCATTAAGAAAAAAAAAATGAATTCACATCTTGATGTGTCGTGCACCTATCTCACTGACAGAGATTTGTGTCTTCCTAAGTGAAGGGGATTTCAAGGCATGGGCTCCTGAGAAATAAAGTGCTTAGTGTTTGTGAAAGTCTTAAATGTGGGGTTAGAAAAGCATGACAGGAACAGGAAACAGGGAGATCTATATTTTTTTCTCGATAAAAAACATAAAAAGCATAAAAAGTGTTAGAGAATTGTTTAAAAATAGGGGTGGCATTTACTTGTGTGATTGTAAACTACTCATATTTTCTTTAGTGGTTGTCTAGCATAAGAATTCACAGGCAGCAGTATCCCAGGTACTTCTCAAAGATGTAATACGTTTTTTGTTATTTTCTTTTGAAGTTCCTTGGAATTATAAGTATAATAGGGAAGAAAAGGCTAACGGAATGGTAAATCCAAGTGTGTGCGTTCATCTCTGCTATTCTCCCAGCAGGTCCTTCTTTCCTTCTGTGTTAGGTGTGCTTTAATTTGCAGAAGTATCAAATTTTGAGACTTCAGATTTTATAACTACCAATGTGAACAGCTACGTGAAATGCACGGTTGACTCAATTCCTTCTAGAAATGCAGAGGCATTGAATTCTGTTCTTATTTTGTGGTGATAGCTAAAATCTGCATTTGAGGAATTCAGCCATTGCAGGACAGTCAACTTCAGAAAGGATGGATAAAGGCATAGGACTTTTGAGTATACAAGGTTATCAAAGACTTCAGCGTCTTTCTGGAGCTGAATGCAGTTATAAATACTGTTTTCAGGCTTCTTCCCTACCTGCAGGTGCACTTTTAAGAGGTCTTGTTGAAACAAAGTGTATTAATAAGGCTTATTCCCCACTCTAGAGAGAAAACACAGCTCTAGCCGAGAGTCCTCAACTACAAATGATGAAGAATTGGAACAGATCTGTTTATATCATCTCTGCAGAAGTTGTGGCTTTAAAGGTAGGTGGTGACTGTAGCAAGTGCAGTCTATTTTCCTTTTCTCATAAAGAGAAAGCAATAGGCATCTTTCACAGAAAGGGGAAATTTCAGAGCTTATGCTTATCTTTGTTTAAATCTCACTGTAATCTTGAGTGCTGGTAGGAAAGTGTTTGACCTACCTGGTGTACAAAACGAAGGAGCTGTTTTGTTTTACACTGAAATGTATAATATGAGCACGTGTTGGAGATTGGCTACTCCGTCTGTGTTCGCCTAAGGGCTTGCTGAATAATCGAGTCCTATTTCCAAATAGCTACAAAAAGATACTCTGAATTCTGCCTTCTTCTTTTTTATTTCTAGCATGCTTTGCTTCCATCTGTCTGAGCTGTCTCTCTTTCAAAATGTACCAACTTGTCCAGGAAAAAGGCTGCTGTGCCGGCTTTCTTGTTGGGTTGTCCATTTGTCATCCTTTTTCTTCTTGATGTTCTTGACCTGTAGTAGTCCCTGACATACTGCACATCTTCTCATATGAACTGTGTGGTGGAGTCTCCTTGACTTGCCCTGATTGCAGATTGTTCTACAAAAACTAGCCTCAAGTTTATGCATGTGTGTACTGGTGATGTGATCTTCACTCTTATGGAGGAGTGACTGCATACTGACCCTTCAAATGGTTTCTGAGTAACACTTGTGATACATGCTACCATTATTCTTGTTCCTGGTGAAGCCTCAACCCTTAGAGACTTCTTGAAGTCCCTACATGTGCTACTTCCTATCCTAAAGCTAAGCACTGTTGGGTTGTTTTGTTTGGTTGTTTTTTTTAACCATGGTATTACCACTTCGAGACTAAGTGGTTTAGCACAGATATTTGAGTCTACACTGTTATTCTAGACATGAAATAATAGCCTGTATGAGCTTCTCCTCTCAATTTATTGTAAATTTTTGACTCTGAAACACTTCTACCACTGAGCTCCTGCTAGTAGTTTCAATGCACAAAGAGAATGTAGTAGATACAGAAACTGAACTTCTGCCTAAATTCAAAAATGAAGTTTTGCTTGCTTATGCCGGAAAATTCTGAACTACTGCTTGTAATGATTCCAAAGGTGAATACTTTCCATAGCTATGCGTTTGATACTTTGACCAGGTGTAGAGCACTGAAATGCTGGATATTTTTTCTCATTGCCTGTAAAAATAATGTTTGGGTTTGTTTTTTTTTTTTTAACATTTACAGACAAGTGTATTAGAACTCATTTTCACTTGCCATATAGATGGCAGATTTCTGATGGTAATACCTGGAAGGACTTGAAGAATATGGAAGAAATAGAAAAAGCATATTGTGACCCCCATAACACCAGGTATAAACTCTTATAAAGATCTAATAAACTTTAGAGTTTGCTATATTAGACCTGGCCCTTAGTGGCTATAAATTGCTACGGTTCTATTTCAGTCATTACATAAGTGGCTTACTTTGGTATTCTTCTACTGACCTCACTTTGCTGATCTGTTGCCAGAGATCTGATCCATTGTGACTTACTTATGCCTGGAGATTGTATAGGACCCTCTGGGTTACCCTACTGGATTTCGCTGGCATGGAGTTGTCTTCCTTCGTAGCAGCCCATACATTTGTGACTAAAACAGTGCTGCTAATACACCAGTGTTGTAGATGTTGCTGAGTAGTGCTTGCACAGAGTCAAGGCTTTCTCTTTTTCACACTCTTCCTGGAGGTGGGCAAGGGCTTGGGAGAGGATCAGCTGGGACAGCTGACCTGAACTGACCAATGGAGTCTCTGATACCATATATTAATAACGTTATGCTCAGCAGTAAAACCTCAGGCAGAGGAAAAAGAAAGTTGTGGTGTTGGTTTCCAAGGTGGCTGCTATTTGGAGGCTGGCTGGATAGGAGACTGCCTCTGGTAGGTGGTGAGTGACTTGCTTTATTTATTTGTTTGTTTATTTGCCACCCCCACTTCTTCACCTGTTGAACTGCCTTCATATTGACCCATAACTTTTCTCATTTTGCCCTTCCTATTTTCTACCACTTGTCAAGCAAGGAAGGGCAGGGGGATGAGCGAGCAGCTGTGTGGATACTTGGTTGCTGATTGGGGTCAATCCACCACAGTTGCTTTATGTGACTGACCTGCAGACTCTCTAGTATTCTTTGCTGTGAGTAAATGTATAAATACTTCCTACTGCTGCTACCATAACAATACTTAATCCTCACTGAGGATGGCTGGAAAACTACAGAGAATGGTGTTTTTATCAAAAGTACTTGTGAGAATCTGTCTTTGGTTAGAGCTTGTTAATACACAGCTTGACCCCATGATTAGAAGTAACCTTCTTTTTCACCTTTTGAGCTGGAGGATGGAAAGGTAGTATAAGACTTGGCCCTCTAACCCCTTTCCCCCCAGTCCATATTGTAGAACTGGTAGAATACCTTGTGTACCTGGAGAGAGAGAGATACTCTTGGGTTTAGGGAACCGCTAAGAGTATGGAAACACCTTTAAGATTTTGGAACGAGTTATGTGGCACAAAGAGGGTATTGGAAGGGGCTTATGCCAGTGCGCTGCATCCCATGCTAGAGGATTTACCTGGCCCACTAATGTTACGTTAGAGGCTCCTTGAAGCTGTGCTTAAGTTATGACACTGTTCAGTTTAGAGTGTAGTTGGTTAGCAAGAAGCAGGCAGTGTACATTTTCCACTGTTTCTGTTCATCTTATGTATCTCATGAATTTATGCGTTGATAATGGTTACGATCCAGGGAGCCAATGCGAGATGTAATATTGTAATGCAAAATCCATACAAACACAAGACAGAGCCAGGATTGTTGTAGAAGCTGCAGGTTTGCGTTCTGTTTCTGAGTGATGTTGACTTAATTTGAAAATTTGTGGTGGGCTTTTGAACCTATGTGTAAAGTTTCACAAACAGTTCTGAGTTTTTTTCTCTCTTCTTGTTCTTTTTTTTTTTTTTAATAGATTTAATAATGGTGTTACTGAAAGTGGCTCCATCTTGTCATGTATCTGTTTTCTGAATATGCGCTGTGGGTTTGAAAAGATTAGACGTCTTTCTACAGCCTCCTCTGTGACCAAACCCCCTCACTTCATTCTTACAACAGAATGGATCTGGTACTGGGAGGATGAGTATGGCCGGTGGCAGGAGTATGGAAAACGAGTAAGTGTGGAGAAATGGGGAAACTCAACTCTGTGTTAAAAGCACAGAACTACTAAAAAATACAGTGTTTATATCCTCCCACTCTTTTGTTACCCTTCCCCCTGCCTCCACTGTACAGATGGACTTTAAAGGCCTAATGGGATCTTTTCCCTGCAAATTTAATTGGTTAAGGTAGGGGAGTGCTTGCTAGTGAGTCACAAATATAATTGACGGATAATTCTTCAGTGAGTCATATCAGATAGGATCACATTAACACATTGTTTTCATTGCTTGTGTCCGAAACTTTATTTTCTGAGGTTCCGTTACAACTCTGTCTTTCCCAAGGTGAATGTGTGGTCTCAGTAGTCATGTTCACTGCATGCACTTCAAAGTGTAAGTTTAGGCTTCATAACACTGCTCGGTTTGTTTTAGGGGCAGTTTCAATGGCTTAATACATGTTTTTTGTCTAATGTCTATTATCATGCACAGAAGTTGGTACATGCTGCAGCCACCATACCATCTAACAGTTGTTGGTTTTAAACTTGCTTGTATATAACAGACCAGGAAAATTATTTTTTCTATGGTATTGGCCTGACAGGATGTTGATCATGTAGCTGCTACTGTCTCCAGTGATGACCTAGAGAAAGCTTATATAGCCAAAAGTTCTCCAAAGCTGAACTTCGAAGCTGGGAGACATAAATATGAACTCAATTTTGGAGGTAGGTTGCATTTGCTTTGGTTTTGCATTTTGTTTCTCCTTCAGTCCCTCCCTTCCTCCTTCACAGGTCCTTTGTGGTTTTAAACTACATTACTAAAGGAGATGGGATAGAGAAATTTGAACTTTGAACTACAATGCTTAGAGAGACAGAGCTTCTATCAAAGTTGTCAGAATAAGAGCTGCTCACATAAGCAAAGTGGCATTCCTATTCCTCCATTTAATTTTTGAGAAGTTCTTTTGCTAGGTTTCAAAATGTCTGCCAACAAGTCAAAGTGTGATGTCACCATTGATGCTTTCACCAACACAAATGGTGAGAAACTTCTGGAAGACTTGGCAAGCCAGCTTCTGGTCTGCTATAATCACTGGCTTGCAGAGGAAAGAGTTTTTGGGCAAAGTGTGGCGTCCAGACGATCCTTAGTATTGCAAGACTTGTGTAGCTGTTTGTCCATAGCTCTACCTGTCTGGAAAAGCTGAGAACATGCCGTGTCTATGTCAAAGTAGGAAGATGTGTTTCCCAAGAGTTCAGGAAATGTAAACCACTTGTGATGGCACTGTCATCTCTAATACTGTTACCTTTCCAGATAGTCTCTTCAAAAATCACAGGGAATAGTGATGGTGGGAATCAAGCCATCTAGACTGTCATTTTGGTGTAGTTGCCTTTGATCCAGCTCTCCATTACTGCCTCATTCTGCATGAAAATAAAAAAATGAAGCAGAAAGGGCATATGATACGTGGTTTGTGATTCAATTTAAAGCAGTGCTGTGAACATCTATATAGGCTGGGGAAACTTGTCTGGCTTAGAAAAGAAAATTGCATAGTAAATCAATCTCTTTTCTAAGGTTTTGGCTTTTTTAGTAACCTAGGCAAACGTGTGCTATGTCTTCCATAACTTAGTTTCTAGGCTTGGCAGCGCCAAGAGGTTTTTTTGTTTGTTTTCTTCCTTCTCTCTGAAGATAAGGCCTTATTCTGCTGGTTGCTACCAATTCTTAGTTACTAGTATGATGTGGCAGTAGCTACAGAGGTTCCAAGATCCAGAAACAATGCCTCTAAAATTCAGGTTGCTGTGACTTGTTTCTGTTTGTGGTCAATAGAAATGATCTGTGATAGCTGTTAGGTTGCATTTATAGGATTTGAACTCTACAACTACACATAAGAAAACAGTATCTTGATTGCAAATTGAGAAGGGATGCAAAACATGGAGCAGAAGTAGATATTTGGTTTACAGTGATTCTTTTCAGTAAAGTGTGGCTGATGGAACAGTGAAGGAAAAATAGCTACTGGTGCCTGTCATTCCTTCTAAAGTTATGAGCAAAACTGAAACTGAAATCCTTATCAGTGGTTTATACAGATAGACCGTGGGTTCCACATCCTGCTCTCACTTCCCTTTGTGTAGCAAGAAAAAAAACTTTGTGCGTTTTTTTTCAATATTTTTGGCAAAACAATGTAGTAGCAAGTTTTTTGGAAGTGTGAAGGCTTTCTAAAACATCTTTCTGATTGTTCAGTTTTTGTTGTCTTTGTTGTTTGTTTGGTTTGGTTTGGTTTTTTTGTTTTTTTTGGTGGGTTTTTTTGTGGGGTTTTGTTTCTTTGTTTGTTGTTGTTTGTTTTTCTTTAGCCATGATTCAGAAAAACCTTCGCTACACAACAGAGAGAAGGATTTGCAGAAGACCTAAATTTGTCTCTCAGGCTGAGGTAGAAAAGGCAAGAGCAAGGTAAGCTGCAACTGCTCCTTCTGAGATGATGAATTTAGTGCATTGTGAATGCAATGTCTTCCAAGGTGAATGAGTAGCTGTTAAGACAATTTTAAAAGAAATTGAGAGAGGAAGGGACATACCTTTCCTCCAACAATTTCTACCCAGGGCAGTATTGCAGCCTGACCAGCAGTTTTTAAGCAATTTAGGAACCTTGGAAATAAAGGAAGTTTGGGTTTGGTCACAGAAAGTGTGGAAGCATATAAAATAATTCAACATGTAGCAGTGTTGTAGGGAGCCTTTGATTAGAGGGAGCTGTCTTACTAGAGCAGCTGATACAGATGGAAGCAAGAAGTTTTATGCATAGTAGCCATTTCTGACGTCTGAATTCAGTAATTTTCAAAGCTAATTACAAGTTTAGAACCAGTTCTTTTGAGAACAACCAGACGGTCTGAGAGGAAAGTAGTACTTGACACAGGTGGCGCAAAAGGTGACAGTCTGCAAGGGGAGTTGTTCTATATAATTGTATGCAACTCCCAACTTTTTTGGACATTCTCTTGCAGCACAAAGTGCTTGCTTAAACAACAGGAAAAAGAGCAACTAAACACACTAAAATTGAGGTGGAAGTAGAGTGAAGGGCTGTATATATTCTGTTTCTGACATACCGATACGATACTAGATGCATTTTTATTTATCTACCCTGTTGTAGCAGGGCTTTTATGTATTCATTCAACTCTTTGCAACTAAGAAGACTACTTTCATCTTTAGTTCAGTGTATATCTAGTATTTTTTTTCCTCATTTGGCATCTCGCTTCCTGCCATAAGTCTTGACATGATGATTTAGAACAAATATTTTCATGTACCGAAATATTTCTGAATATGCTCAGCTGCTGATATGCTCCATAAATTTGGCAAAAATGTTTCGTATCGTGTACATAAAATGTAGGGATTTGTTTTGTTTTAATTACATGTTTTGTAATATCTTGTAATGTACAGGGGCTTTAAACATACAGAAGAGTTTAGGGGCATTCCAGCTCACTGGGACAAATCTGCTGTGCCTGAACTGGGATTCAAGGTTTGGAGCTTTTTGGTTTTTCTCTCCATCAGTTTTGTTGTGTACAGGTTTGTTACATCACAAGTTCAGTGTTGCTTGTGCCTTCGTAGATGACTGTTTCTTGTGTAACACACTGCAGAGGTGTTGGTAAATTTGAGCTTGGTATCACACTTGACAGGCCTAGAGCTGAAACTAGAGCCTAATTTCAACTAACAAATGGTGGCAGTATAACAATGGAAACATTGACTTCCAAAGGCTACTATTTATCCCTTTCCTTAGCAAATTTGCCTGAATTAGCAAGAGTGTTACAGGTGCCCAAGATACATAGCTTGGAAACCCAACGTGCTGAAGTATCAGAGCTTAATCCTGCCTCTGAACTTCGGGGTTGTCATTCCCTGAGCTGTGTATAAGTAGACTGTTGTACATCTGTTGAGCACTGCTGAAATCAACAGAGTTCAGGCTGGCATCATTTATCACTCATCACTCCAGTGGAGTGAACTTGTTTACCTTTGTAACACACCCAGTTAATATCTGCATGGTTCACCTTTGCTGACTTCTTGCTTGCTTCTGCTACCACCTCTGACAACTTTAGTAACTATACCTGCACAAAAGATCTTATATGAAGCCTGAAAACTACTAACTTGCAAAATGCAGATCCTCAAGAAATTGTCAATAAAAACTAGGGAAGGCTAACATTGACATTCTTGATGTTCCAAGGGAAAACATGCAAGTAGGAAACTTTGATTGCTTTCAAGACTCTCATGTAAGAAAGTGATTTTTGGCAGTCTGTCCCTACTCTTCCCTAGACCTGTTGAACAAATAAAGCGTTTTCAATTTATTTAAAAACATAGCAGGCAGTGCAGTTTATATTCACTGGCTGTAGGGAGTATAAACTATAAAGATTTAAAAAGCATGGGTGTAAAGGTGCTCTTTGATTTACTGCAACATAAATTCTTCATTCTTTTTTATTTATGTGCTCATTACTTCTATGTATTTAGGTACTGTTTGATATATGTATGCAATTGTATCTTGGCCCAATTATTAAAAGAGGCTGGGTGGCTGCACAAAAGCATGCAGCTCCTTTAATGTCTTGTGGGAGTGCAGTCTGGGTGTCCTAACTCCAGGAGTTAATTTTCCCTAGGTAAGAGCTCACTTTTACAGAGCAGGGATCTCTAATCTCCCTTTCTTCCAAGAGTATTTTTGATCCTCGTACCTCTGTTTCACAGAAAAGACTTTAAAGGTCTGAAGAGTGCATTATGTATGGTGGCTGTGTTATGATTCAGTGAAAGATGGGAGTAGCTTTTTAATTGTTTCCTTACAGCTGATCGAGCTTCACCCTTCTTCTGAAGAATACAATAAAGTAAAGGTGGACTTCCAGCGCACAATGCCCAAAACAGTTATTAAAAGAATTCGTAGAGTTCAGAACCCATCTCTCTGGGAACTGTATCAATGGTATGTGTCGAATATTGCTCTGGTATGTGTGCATGAAGCTTGTTGTTTCTGCAGTTAGCTGTATGCAAGACATAATCATTCCTCAAATGTAGCTGCAATTAAGAATCTGTTTTCACTCCCTCACTGAAGTACCTAGCCAGGGTCAACACTGAGATAAAGAGCTATCAACAAAACCAAAATTCGGTCATGACATAATGCTTAGAATAATTAGATGAGCTCTGTGGGAGGAATCCTTACTCTTGGGTAAGTGGTTCTGACTTCTGCCAGGCCTGTGTACAGGACAACTGCCTTCCACTGAAGCTTTGAAGCTGGTAATGAGTCACATCTGGCACAAACACTGGTTTGTAGCTGGTCAAAACTGAAACAGCCTTCAAAACTAAATGCAGAACTCACTGAGGGAAAGCTTTAACATGAACTCCTGTGTTCAGAAAAAAAATAATGGATAATATTCTGCCTACTTCCCAAAGACAGTAAATGAAACAAAACATTTTTCTTGTTAAGTATCTGGGGGCATTTGTGTATAACAAAAGCATTTTTGTACCCAGCTAGACAGCAGGACACCCTCTATGCCCAAAGTTCAGACCTTAATGTAAGTATTTTCAGAAAGTACTCTGTGTGAAATTACCTCTGAGTGCTAGTATGGCTGGAATGTGTCTGGGTACAGCCACTGTGAAACTGCAAAAACACTGCTTCTTATTGCAGGCAGAAGGAACAAATGCAGAAGAGCAATGGTGGAAAGGCTGCAGATGAGCGATTTTTATTTCATGGAACCAGTGAAAAATACATTGATGCCATCTGTCAGCAAAATTTTGACTGGAGGATCTGTGGCCTTCATGGGACAGTCTACGGCAAAGGTGTTTTTTCATCTTTTTCGTTATCTTGGACTTACTACAAAATTCTCAGTAGTTACTGCAGAGGTGTGAAGTTACGAAGAGGGCGCTCAGCCAATCTAGGGCCTAGCTCTGTGATGATGAGGATGACATAGCTGACTTCTGCAATGGTTACATGGAGCTATGGCATACTGAAAGGCCTTTATGCTCCACTCTGCCCTTGCAAGAAAAGACAAGCTTAGGAGAGTCCAGTTCTAGGGACAGTTTCTCCTAGAGTCCAGGCTTACTTCTTTTCCAGTTTCTCCAAGCTCCTACGGAAAAGGAAAATGGCATTATTTGCCTTTTTTTTTTCCAGGAACATAAATGCCATTCTGAGTACAGGCTTTTTGCATTGTTAGCAAATGATATTCCTTTACATTGTCCTGTGTGCAGGAAAGGATCAACATACCAAGTGGAACAGCCAAGTGACAGGCTACCCACCCATCCGATTGAAGACCTCGTAACTCTCAGAAATGTTCTGCTGAATATTAGTAGCCTCTCTTAGGAGAGGAAGTTCAATGAGACTGGGGAGGGAGGTAGATGTCTAGGAGAAGGAGGAAATCTTTTTGAGGAACATGATCACAGAATCACAGAATCGACTGGATTGGAAAAGACCTCAGAGATCATCGAGTCCAACCCTTGGTCCAACTCTAGTCCATTTACTAGATCATGGCACTAAGTGCCATGTCCAATCTCAGTTTAAAAACCTCCAGGAACGGCGAGTCCATGACCTTCCTGGGCAGGCCATTCCAATGCCTGACCACTCTCTCTGTAAAGAATTTCTTTCTAATATCCAGCCTAAATTTCCCCTGGCAGAGTTTAAGCCCATGCCCCCTTGTCCTATTGCTAACTGCCTGGGAGAAGAGACCAATCCCCACCTGGCTATAACTTCCCTTCATGTAGTTATAGAGAGTGATGAGGTCACCTCTAAGCCTCCTCTTCTCTAGACTAAACAACCCCAGCTCCCTCAGCCTCTCCCCATAGGTCTTATGTTCAAGTCCCTTCACCAGTCGCGTTGCTCTTCTCTGGACCCGCTCCAGCACTTCAATATCTTTCCTGAACTGAGGGGCCCAGAACTGAACACAGTACTCCAGGTGTGGCCTCACCAATGCAGAGTACAGGGGAAGGATCACTTCCTTTGTCCTGCTGACCACGCTATTTTTGATACAGGACAGGATACCATTGGCCTTCTTGGCCACCTGGGCACACTGATGGCTCATGTTGAGCTTCCTGTCAATTAGTACCCCCAGGTCCCTTTCTGTCTGACTGCTCTCCAGCCACTCTGCGCCCAGCCTGTAGCGCTGCAGGGGGTTGTTGTGACCAAAGTGCAGCACCCGGCACTTGGCCTTATTGAACTTCATCCCATTGGAATCAGCCCATTTTTCCAGTCTATCCAGATCCCTCTGCAGAGCCCTCCTGCCCTCCAGCAGGTCGACACTCCCTCCCAACTTGGTGGGCAAATTTGCTGATGATGGTCTCAATCCCCTCATCTAAATCGTCAATAAAGATGTTAAACAGGACTGGACCCAACACTGACCCCTGGGGAACGTTATAAACATTACTTGTGTGGCTTTTTAGTATGTGTGCTGTGAAAAATAAAAGTGTAGGTAAAGCACAGTGGTCAGTTTCACTAAGAATGCCATTCAGGACAGGAGTGAAGGCTTTGGAAAGGCTGTTCGTGAACTGTTTCATGGCTTTTTCTTATGAATTCACTTTCACACTGTATCACTCCCTTCCCTGCAGTTTTGGTGTCTTATCAACTCTGTCTTGGTTTTTCTTCTGCAGGAAGCTATTTTGCAAGGGATGCATCTTATTCTGACAACTACTGCAAGGAAGACTCATACACCAAGACAATGTTTCTGGCACGGGTGCTGGTGGGGGAGTTCACTCTTGGTTGTTCTTCTTATGTTCGGCCTCCCTTGAAGGACAACCAAAACTTCTATGACAGTTGTGTGAATAACTATTCAAACCCTTCTATCTTTGTAATCTTTGAGAAACAACAGATTTATCCAGAGTATCTCATAGAATATATTGACCAAGCACTGGCAAAAATGCTATAGCAGCAAAACCTGTGCTGGTTTTGCTGGGATCGAGTTAATTTTCATCATAGTGATTAGACTCTTTCTTTTTGTAGCTAGCACAGTCTTTTCTTTTGGATTTATATGAAAATAATGTGATAACACACTGAACTTCCCGTGCCTTTGCGTGGCTCAGAGTTAATTTTTTCTTTCCAGTAGCTAGGCTGTGTTTTTGAGTTAGTATGAAAAGAATGTGAGGACTGGCTAATGTTTTGGCTGTCGCCAAGCAGACCAAGGACTTTTTCAACTTTCTGGCTACAGGTGCACATAGAAGCCAGGAGGGAGCATAACAGGACAGCACCTAGACTGACATCCAGGCTGGCCAATGAGCTATTCCCTACCATTAGCGTCATGCTCCGTATGTAGCTGGAACCAGCTTTTCCAGCTCTGCCATTTACTCTTTTTTTTTCTTCTGGGATCGGCTGTTCAAGACCAGCGTGCTCTCTTTTCTGAGACCAGCTGTTCAGTATGATCATATTTGAGCATGAACTGCTGTCCAGATCTTCATTTTTCTGGCATCGGCTCTTTGGAACTGGAGGTCGCAATTGCTGCTCAGGAATGGGCAGAGTATTGGTCACTGGTTGGTGAGCAATTGCATGGTGTATCACTGATTTTGTATATACATTGTTATAATTTTCTCTTATGTCTTATGAAACTGTTCTTATATCAACCTATGAGTTTCTCCCTTCCCATCCAATTTTATTCCTTATCCTGGTTGGGGCAGGGGGTGGGAGGTGAGTGAGAGGCTGTGTGGTCCTAGTTGCCAGCTGGGGTTAAACCATGACAGAGAGTAAAAGTAATTTTTAGAAGTTTTATAATTGGGTAGATGAATGTTCAGAAACATTTATTCTCTATTCTTTCTGTGCAATAGAAAATGAGGGATAAAAAGACACAAAGGATGTCTTAGAATTCTTAAACTCCTGTGCCTATCTCCTGTTGTTTAGCATGCATCATGTTTCCCTGCCTTACTAGAAACTTCTGTGTGTTAGTTTAGTTCACTGATGATTGTAACATGAGAACTGGCTATGACTGCCAAGTTTAAACAATATTTAGTTGTAATTGTTTCGGGAAAGATCTTTACCCATGCTTGTTGGTCAGAGGCTGTCTCCTACCTGCTTATCTTTTAACTCAAAATTTGATAAAACCTGGGTTTTTTAAATAATGTGTCTCCTGTAGCAGTAGACATTGAAGCATTTGCAAATGAGACTGTATAATCTCTGTGCTCCACTTATTGCATAAATTCTTAGCAGCACTTGTTTTTTGTCCCTAGTTAATCTTCACCAACAAAGCCTCAAAAATTAAACTTGCTTGTTTATTCTGGTTTTGACTGCGATATAGTTAATTTTCTTCCTAGGAGCTGTTATAGTGCTGTGTTTTGGATTCAAGATGAGAGTAATGTTGATAATACGCTGATGTTTCAGTTGTTGGTGAGCAGTGCTTACACAGAGTCAAGGACTTTTCAGCTTCTCACACCACCCCACCAGCGAGAAGGCTGGGGGTGCATAGGAAGCTGAGAATGGACAGAGCTGGGACAGCTGACCCAAATTGGCCAAAGGGATATTCCGTATGATGTCGTGCCAAACAGAAGAAACCTGGGTGAAGTTGGCTGGAGGGTGGCAGCTACTTCTCAGGGACTGGCTGGGCATTGGTCAGCGAGTGGTGAACAGTTGCATTGTGCATCATTTGTTTTGTGAATTATTTTATTATGATTATTATTATTTTCCCTTTTTTATCCTATTAAACTGTCCGATTCTCTGTCCCAGTGGAGGGGAGTGAGCGAATGGCTGTGTGATGTTTAGCTCCCTGCCAGGTGAAACCACAGCATTGTTGAAAAGGAACTGGGACTTATTTTCCCTTGTTAATTTTCTCATTTAAAACAAGTACCAAGGACAGGAAGCATAACAAGGGTTGCTTGGTGCTGTGCTACTCTGAGTTACTTTGTCGAATAAATGCTGTATTTTAGGTCTGTGAGAACTGAAGTTTTTAATGACTTTCACTGTGTATGCAAATGAGAGAGTGCTGGCAGGTGCCCAGGCTAAAGAAGAGGAGGCAACTCCTGCTGTAATTTAAAAATATCATGGGCGTGAAATACACAGTTTGCACTACTTGATTAGCAAAACAGTTGTTTCTGTGGAACTACTTTCTGGTACTTTACAGCTGTTGGGAAGGACAGTGAGCGACTCTCATTACGTTTACTGTCCCTTTGGTTGCAGGAGATACACTGGTTACCTCTGGAATCAAGGTGCCTTTGGACTTTCTTGCATGAAAAACGTGCTTTCCTGGGGAGTGGTCTTCAGCCACAGAGCTGAAACCTTTTAAAAATTATTAGTGTTGAGCAGGAAGCATACATATATGCAAATAAAAAAATACTTGAGCTGTCAAGTATTTCTTAAGATTAAAAAGTTGCTGATGAATAGATCAATACTTTATCACAAATTTAATGCTCCTAAATGAGTACTTGTTAGCTATAGTGTGCTGCAAGAGCCTTAAGATTTACTTTGTATAGGACCAAAAAAAGCTCATCTTTACCTGTACTTGAGAAGTGCTTCTTTTTGATTCATCTGGATGATGAGTGACAGGTGTACACTGGGTAATTCTTGTTACTTCAGCACTGTGAACCAGGAGCTTAGCCATGGTTAGCTGGAGTAAGTCTGTGCAGAACTCTTTATGTGACTGTAAAGCTAGCAATATAATATCTAAAGGAAAATAACTCCGTGTTTAAACCTAGAAAAACACAGGATGTGGAAAACCAAGTTGACTGCATTATTTCTTTTGAAAGATTTGTAATAGAAAATATATAATAAATCTCGTGTCAGTAAATGAGCTTTTCGGTAAATGCTACATTCATTGAGGAGTATGTGTATGAAAGCTTTTGTACCTGTGCAGAATAAGATTTTTCTGCCAAAACAAAAAACATGTTAATCTGCACATTCCTGGCAAATGAGAATACTGGTGGTATGCCTTTCTTTCTCTGAACATAATCAGCATTTCAGCTAAGAACTGGAATAGATAAAGTCATGTTAATATTTTGCCAGAAAATTGAAACAAACATTTTTCCATGCAAAAAGTTGAAACATTTTTTAATAACATTTTTTGAGGGCTAGTAATATTTTTAAAACCTTAATTCTTGGAGCGGATCTGTTAGTGTGTGTGCAAGTGTGTGTAAATAAAATAACTGGAATAAAATGGCTGGTTTTGTTACTTTGTCATCTGTTATTTCTCCATTAACACAAAAAAGTTACCATGTTTTCCACTTTTGAAACTGCAATGGTAACTTTCTTGTGTGTAGTAAATAAACAACTATTTCAACTACTAAAGTCCTTGTAATGATTTTCTCTCAATACTAAAAGCACCAGGTTCCTGAGTTCTTAGAAACTTTCTTAGAGGTGCTGCTTTTAAGCAGTGGAGTCCCTCTGTCCCTCTACACCTGTTTGGGTTGCATTTGGAAATGAACAGATGAAAGTGTGATTTGCATTAAATCTATACTTTAGACAACAGTTGATATTGAACCTCTTTTCTGAGTGAGGAGGATATCTCTTGGCTACTTAAGAAATGGAGCAGGATCAGTGTAATAATCCATCCCTCACTCCTACAGCATGTGAGGAGAAAGATAAGCTGCAAAGGTTGTTCCCTTTCTTGAGAACAGATCCATCCTGGCAAGACAGATGGCAAGCCAGCAGAAGCCAAACAACTTTGCTCTGCCAGTAGTGCCCAGCGTGGAGCACCGTAATTTATGAACCCCTGACCCCCACCCACTGGGCTGGTTAGGGGTCTGGCAGGTTAGGAGTCAACGCACCACACCATTTGATGAGTTTTACCCGTAATCAGGTTTGTCGTGATATCCTGCCTCGATTTTATCAGATGTGTGTGTCAAAATCCTTTCTGTAAGTGCTGGCAGCGAAGGAGTGGCAGTACATTGCCAAGTTCAGATGCCTGCAGCCTGGCAAAGTAGGGGTGGTGGAGAAGAGGGACTTGGGTGGATGGCATGTACCAGCTATGGTCCTGTACTCAGTGCTGCTTGGCTTGGAGAAGACTTCCACGTTGCTGCTTTGCTTTTTTGCACTTGAGCCAAAGGGAGTTGTAGAAATGCTGTTTTACTTGGAATACTTTTTCTAGCACAAAACCCGGGAGGGTGGGTGGCTGTTTCGTATTGCCAGGTTTACTGATGCTTACTTGTTCTAGCAGGGGATGGGCTTCATGGGCCTGAAGAGCTCCCTTGCACTTTTTGGTTCAGGCTCAGTCATGGCTTCATCTCTACTTGCAAAAATCCTAGCGATTGAGGGAATCCTGCTCTCTCCTTGAAAGTAGCCCTAGCACCCAGCAGTGTAGGGAGCAAACAGCTTAGACACTAATCCGAGTTTTCACAGTTGGAAGAAAGACAGCAGGGCCAGTGGCAACCAAGCAATGAAATAAAGGTCTGTAAATCAGCTTTTAATTCTTTTAGCATATTTATTACTGTGAATGCACAGAAGTGTCTGATATTAGGTAAAGCTGATTCAAGATGGAAAGATGATTTAACAAAGGGAAATAAGAAGGTGGTCATTTCAGAAAGTATCACACACAAAGGAAAATCTGCAATTTATTGCCAGGTAAGAATAGATCAAATTTACAATCATGCAAGCAGAGCCATTTTTAAAACCCAGCTCTGATTTTCCAGGATTGCTATTTATAAAGTACAAAACTGTAAAGGTTTTCTGTCTCAGCACTCTCGTTTAAAAACACCACTTTATACTGACAGCTTTCTGTAATCATTGCGAAGTCCCAGAAGATGTTTTTAATAGAAGCTTTCCTTTACCAAGCATCATTTGCTTTGTATCAGCTGTCAGAGAAGAACTGAGACCCTTTTGTAAAACAGACATACCTGGTTTTAAACAAACCCGCAGCTCAGCAATGCAAGACAACACACTTACTGTTTCTGAGGAGAGAAATTATTTAAAATCAGCTTCCTTGTTCCTCCCTAGTATCAACTACTGTTGAGTGAAGCATGCTGTACCATAAATGCTAACAGTCACTGTTAGTTAAGGATATTATGTTTTCATGTTGCATGTTTTCTTTTTAAAGGAATACTAGAGCCAACTCTGTTCAGGATCAGTTTGAAACCATGTTATATGGGTGACAGACACACTGTGATTAATAGGATATTACCAGTTTGTGTTTTGCAGAGCTGCTGTCAGTCCTCTGTCTCATTTTTTGCAAATGTGTCCTTCCAGGGGGCTAAAGCAGCACGGGTCCCTCAATACAGCTCACTCTTTAGGTATGTTGCTGAGGCCACACAGCCGGGGTGAGGCCCAGCATCGTTAAATACCCTGGTAAAATGTGCGGTGTCTGGTGACTGTATCAGCAGCTGTTGTTTAAAAAGAAGAAATGGCTTGGGGCTCTTCCTTTAGTACTGGAAAGTTGGCAGCCTTTTCTCTGTCTTTCTTAATTCTCTAGCTGTCTCTCTAGGTCTGCCTGTAGAACACAGGATGATGTGCATCCAGGAATCTGGCTTGGCCCACACTTGCAAAAATATTTCCTCTATTCCATACCACTGCAAACTGACAGGTGATAATAGGTAATGCTTCCTAACCAGAAAAATTTGCAGGACACTTGAGAAAACCTTAGTTCAGACTCAAGTGAGCTTACTTGCACATAGTGTCTGTTCAACTCTGAAGTGGCTGGGAAAGACTCTAGGTGCAGTTTCCAGGCCTGTAAAATGTGATGGACAGTTGCAGCCAGTGCGGTACTGTTTGGTTTTTTTCCAGTGGAGTCAGCAGGATTCAAGATGATAGTGCTCTGTTCGGGCACAAAAATATGAGTTGTTCAACTGCTCTACACTTTAGTGAGGATACAAGCAGCAATCAGATGAACAGTCAATACAACAGTGTATTGAAGAAAGACAGAAGCTTGATTTTGTTTTGGAGCATTTGTTCAAAAATGAAGCATGCAATGTCCTGTTAAGTCATTTAAAGAAGAAAAAGATTTTTTAAAAATTGAAGAAACAAACAAGCCTTTGACAGATGACTTCAGACTGGAATGAGCTTCCTGCTTGTTCAGGTAGGTAGGACATTTTTAGGTAAGGCCCATCCAACTTTTTGCTAGTTTATATACAAGCTCTACAGAAAATCAGCTGCCAGCATGCTATTTTCATGAGGGAAAAATGATGAATAATGTGTAGAAATTAGAGTATATACAGTATATTGCTTTTCAAATAACAATCACTCCATCGGTAATTCATATAATGCGTGTCTGTAAGAGGGCACTTAGTAGCGTGCCAGCGATGCTCCAAGGAAACAGGAACAATTCCAAGACTGCCAGGTCAGTACTTCACCACTCCTACCTGTTCGGTTCTGTTAAAAAAAAATCCCTTGAAAGAGACAAAATCTTCCAGGAGCAAGATACAATAAATTGATCAGTGTTCAGTCAGGATGTGGGAAGAAAGCAGCAAAAGGTGCTTGCTGGAGAGAAACTAGGGAACTAGCTGGGGATCAGTGAGCAGATGGCTCCTTCCAGCAATCCTTGCAGTGATGCTGAGCAGTCAGTGTCTTCCTCCTCCTGCCATGATACTTCTCCATGCATAATGTCACCAAGAGAAATGCTGTACCTAAGGAAACCCCAGAGTATGTCAGCAGACCACATCTGCAAAGAACTGAAAGGTGCTTCCTTATTCTTATGATGCCACAAGAATTTTTGCAATTTATAAAGAAAAAATAAAAAATAAAAAAAAATCAAAGGACCCTGAGACTATCTCGTCTCACGGTTTTGTTGTACAGCCAACCAGTTTGTGGTACCCACTGAAGGAAATGTGTTGGTTGGTTCTTTTTTCAGGTCAGTCACTGTTGTGTGATGGTCCACTAGCTGTGTGGTGATTAAAGGGCTTTGTAGAACAGTAGGAAAGAGCATGGAGGGAATGCGAAGCATGGGAGTGTACTGCTGCTTTGGCTGTGAAGATGGATGTATGCAGCCATACAGCTTGAATGGACCCATGGTGGTGCTGCTGCAGTGGGCAACCAGACAAGTTCCCTCCTGAGCAGAGTGAGGCACTTGGGACATGACCTGTTCTGAGGACACACAAGGAATCAAGAGAGCTGCTGGGACTGATGATTCTGGTCATTGCCATTGGCTTTGGTGCATGCAGTGCTCTTAACTTCTGTGAGTCAATGAGCCGAACAAGGATGGTGTCAGCTGCAACGCGTGGAAAGGAAAGGCCTCAGAGCAGTGAAGTAGATGTTGTAACAACACCTTCTGAATACCCTTAAATTTCCTCCAGTCTTCCTGCTTTCATTGAATTTGTATATCTTCTTTTCTTCCACCTTTCCAAAACAGTTCAGTAACTAGCAAAATGGATGCCACCTCATTTCTTTGGTCTTAGCTGCTGGAACATAGCTAGTAAACAAGGGAACTCTTCATTCCTCTTCAATCAAGTCAATGCAATGTGCCAAGTGAAATTGTTAATCTAAGTGTATTTCAAATAACTTCAAAAGCCTGAAGAAGGTGCAGCTCCTTCCACTTTGAGAAAGACACTGGGATAGATTAAGCATTGTGCAGGAGTCTCTGCTTTGATTTTTAGCAGAATTCAGGATAAAACCCAACATACTAATAGTGGATCACAGGTCTTCTGCTGTAGCTGTGGTGCCTCCTGGGCTTTTTCTAGAGTAGGGACTTAGAAGCATGAGAAGGATGAATAAGATAATGAATTGTAATCAAAATCTACTGTGAATTTAGTGTGCACTTAACATCTGCTCCATTCACTGAACATAAACATGAAAAAGCATTCTCAAAGATGAGTGTAAGCAAATGCAATGTAGAAAAGCAAGTGAAAGCGGGACGCTTCTTTACAAATATTATTCACAGCAACGTCAAAACCACCAAATGACTGTGGAGCCCACATCTCATTTTAAGAAGTGACTGGAGGATCTCCCACAGGAGGTGAGGCAGCACCTGCTTACCATCAGTGGGACTTAGGCTCCTACCTGTCTTTGGGGTTTTGAAAAATATTATACCAAGTGAGTCATTGAAGAAGGGGTCCCATCTCAGGAGGTTTCTGGATGTACATTTTCTTTTAGCGAGATTCTAGCATAATGTAGACTCCATTTTTTGGTCCAAGTGTGGCTTTTGATTTCAGCTGCAAAGGAATCTGAAAGAAAAAAGAGCAGTTATATGTATTTGTGTGTATAATACCCCCACGTACCGACAGGCATTTTTGCTGGGGACCAGTTCACACCAGGATTACTGTGGAAGCTGTAAAGTACTTGTTTTACAGTTAGCTGTGGTAGTATAATATTAAATAGAATTTACAGCCAGAGGCTGAGGCAGTGCCTGCCCAGGTATATTGTAGATCTGAACAGGAAGAAATTATCTCTGTAAACTCTAGAGCTGCCAAATAAGTGCCAGGTGCAATATACAGGGTGTTTCAAAAAGATGGACCCTATTTCAGAAATACAGTGATTTCAAATTGGGTTCATCATTTTGAAACACCCTGTATATACCAATAGGCACATAGTAAAGTACTGAGATCCCATGGAAGTTGTACACCCATTCTTACCCTGTATAAATGGAGATATTTTGGCTGAGGTGTTGCTACACTGCTCTCCAGACAGGGGTCTGTAACTGTTTGTTTTGTTGGAAAAAAATAAAAGTGATATCACATTTTGATTAAAACATGTAGTCCAGGCCTCTTATGGCTCCTTATTATGGAAGCGGCCCTAGAAATTTTCTCAAATGAAGAAAAAGTCACAAAGACAAGTAAGCTGTCCTGTCTAGGACACAGCGTCAACTCAATGAAGTTAACAAGTGTGGCCTTCAAGCATCTGCATGTACAAACCTCCGTCTCTGGGCAGGTCTTAAATCGAAACTTCTGCAAAATCCTCAGCAGAGTCATCTTTGTCTCCAGCAAACCCATCTTCATGCCAATGCAGCCACGGGGTCCTGCCCCAAAGGGCAGATATGCAAAGGGATGTCGTTCCTTCTTGGCCTCCTCTGTAAACCTAGAAGGTGCGGAGATGAAAACTGGTTCAAGAAATGCTTTTTGCTCCTGATTCCATGTTTCTCAATTAGTTCTCAAAGGGTGGTTATTTCAGTTGGTCTTAATGAACAGGTCAAAGAGACTACTGACAGATTATGTCCTGATGGGGATGACACCCTTAAGTAAACAGATAATTAACTTATGACCATCAGCTAGTGATTCCAGGAGAGGAGAGGCAGACATTAGTATTACTTCCAACCTCTCTTTAATGAATTGCCTTTGTTCAAAGACCATGCTCAGAAGAACGATAACTTCAGGTACAGACACACTAGCTGTGTAGACATTTGGATGAATGAGGGAGGGATTACAGCTCAGAGAAAACTAATGGGCTACAGTGTGAACTAACCAGAATTGGCAGAAGAGCTTCCCTGCCTTGCACCACAGAAGTAGAACAACGGGAATTTCTCTTGGAAGTTTATGAGGGGAAACAAAATCTCATGGGATTGGACAGGCTGTGGAAGAGAACTGTTAAAATTCAGGACAGCCAATCTTCCTGTTCTTAACCCAAAGTGAGCGGGTTCCCAGTTGGGAAACACTGAAACTGCAGAGATTTCTGTTCTTAGTGCTGAAGTACCTCATTCCAATTGGAGAGACTGATGAATGTGGCAATCTGTATGCAGATCTGCATCAACTAACTAGCTTTAAAATACTTGATCAACCTGCTAGAAATGAGGCTTTTTTTTTTTTTTCTCACAAGGAAGGAAACAAAATTCCTATTTGAACAGTAGTACAAAAGGAAAAAAAAGTAAAATCTCCTTGCCAACATCTGCAAAGATAGATGTGTATTGGACAGACAAGAGTACAGAGCATGAGTCACTACAACTTATTAGGGCCAATTAATTACAAGTAATTAGGGCCAATGCATAATCAGCAAGGTGAGGCTCACCCTGGCCTGTGCTGAGTCACTGATCCAAATGGTTCCTTAAAATAAGGAAACCTTCACAGCAGCGTCATTACCATGGAAATCTACATAGTCCTCCCATGTCATAAGGTATTCACAGCTGCTCTAGTAGTACAAAACTACTTTTTCAGTTCTATATGTGAATAAAGGTTTTGTCCTTGATGTATAGGGTCATCTGTGAAAATCTCTCATCTCTTTGGATACAGTTTGCAAGAACTTCAGACTTATAAGGCCCAGAGAACTCATGCAGGGTAGACAGAGGGGAGAGGTAATACAGGCTATTTTGAAGTCTGAAAAAAAAAATAACATTGTGTATTTCTCCTAACACCATCCCCAGGCTTAGACATCCTAAATGAAATTGGGATACTACTGCAGGGGGTACTACAGAAGCCTGTACTTTGAGGCTAAAAGAACATGAACTCATGTACTGCGCACTGTTGCATATCCTGTGCAATTCTTGCCTTGCTCACCCCCATATATCATTCTGGTAAATTTAAAGTCTTCCTTGTATTATTCCTGAGGCAGATTTCAAAACTAAATATTAGGGGGAAAAAGGCTGTAGCTGCATTAATTTATTTTTTTGTTAAGCTCTTATTTTGTAATTCTTACTAACATTACCAACTGATACAAGCTGGGGAGAGTGTTAGTAATTATGCTTCATTCCTCAGGGAAATTTCAAAAGGGAATTCATCTCAGATTCATAAAAAACAGCAGTGTATGAGTCAAGGGGACTGCAGCCCCCACTATCCATTTTACCCTGTAACGTGCTTTCATACTACTGTTAAAGTGGTGAATAAACAATTAAGACAGTATTTCTAGATAAGCGTTGCTAAACATTCCCCTCTCCACGCCCTGACTTCCAGTTATTGCTAACATTCCTTCCCAACAAAAAGTTTGGGCCTCTCTAACCCTGGCATTGCTCTTCTTCATGGCCTGATAGAGCATCTGGCAAGATTTGCTGCAGAAGGAGCATTGGGCAAACCCACCTACACTATACACGTTGTCCTGCTGGCAAAGATGGTTTTGGGCTGCCTGCATCACACCCAAGTGTTTATGGAGCGTGCACTTTTTCTCTTAGTAGACTTTTCAATGCAGTGGTAGCTTAAAATGCAGCTGCCCACAGAGCAGCTTAAAATATAGCTGCCAACAAAACTCAGTTGTGCTTCCACACGGCACTGCCTCAGCTGAAACCCTCCCTGTAAGCTCAGCTCAGCATCTGTAAGATAGGGCAGGGTACACAGACACAACTTGACAGTGCCCCCCGCAGTTGAAAAGAGAATAAATGCTCCATGTGAAAATTCATCTTGCCAAGCAGAGCTAAGATCCCAGGATCCTAACTTATGGGCAGAGAGCATATTCCCTTGGAAGATGGGGTAGGATCCCCATTCACAGTGTACCCATGCCATTAAAACATCTCAGGTGAAAAGTCTGCTCTAAACCAGCCAGGAGCTGGATGAGTTTCCTGGGTAGCTCCAGCTGTCTCACTTCAGGATTTCTGCATCCAGACATCACACTATTTGCAGCATCTGATTTGGAAACAGATCTGAAAACCTGTGCCACATTTCAACCTTGACCAGTCCTTGCACCTTCTGTGGGATGCGCCACTATCACTACTTGCCTAGTTTGGTAGAAATTACATATTTTAAACTGTGCTCCTCTTGGTGGAAATACTACTTTGGGTGAAGAGCGAGTGACTGTGGCTGTGAAGAAGCAGCAGAATTTGGTGTCTCTGCTGGACAGACTGGAGTCTTGTGCCCACCCTAATGCATGAAACAGCATTTAAGGCAGACCTTTGGTCCAAACAGGCCCAAATAAGGACTTCGACCTAAGAATGGAAAGCACCGCTCCACATACCTCTCAGGAATAAACTTCTCAGGCTCTGGCCAGAGCTCAGGGTTGTGGTGGAGATGTCCAACTGCAGTTTCAATGACAGCCCCAGCTGGAATATGCTGTCCCAGCACTACGCAGTCTTTAGCTGCTTCCCGAGTGAACCTGCAACAGTAAGTGTCACATATCCCAGATGATTAATAAAGGTAAAAACGCAGCAGAAGGGAACCATAAAAGTCGATCTCTTCAGCTGGATTGACCTCACAATTTCGGGAGTTACACTTTCGCAGAAGATAAATACAGCAACCATTGCTGATGTGAGTGTCTTCTCATGTTACTCATCTTCACCCAGAAGTACACAGCTCCAACCCAGCTGGCTTACTTTTGCCCTTTTCACAGCAAAGCATTTCTGACTGCTTATGGTTCCAAAATGTTAACTGTTAAACTGCAATTTATTGCTAATGTTGGTCTTGGACTAATTTTTAATGAAAACTGCAGGCAAAATGTGTCAGTCATCTCTAATAACAGACAGAAACCGTATGCTGGTTTGCTTTCAGGAAAAATTATATCAAATATAGTTTTGAGTTTGTTTATTTGAGAAGCTCCCTCACATTGAGACAGCACCTGAAACTTAGCAAGGGATGGTTTTAATATTAGGGTTAAGTCTGCTGCTGCTGCTACAAAAATACCACCAATTCACAAGCCTTGGAAAACTGCCGTTCATATATACTCATCAAAGACAGGCACAACGTTAGCAACAAAACTCTCCAGTTTCCTCCCACCCTGTGGTGACAGAATAGGACTGTCCTTAGGAACTTCATCATGACAAGAAGGCTGAGAAAAGCTGCCTGCCAAAGCTGAGCTTGGGTCTGTGAACCTTGTTAAAAATGGTGTGTGGGTGTGCATGTTGGCTGGTAGACCCTGATCTAGACCTTTTGGTGCTTGGGCGGTCACTACAGACCCCAAACCAGCCCAGAGCCAGGTGGGTGCTGTGCTATTTCAGCCTGAGATCTCTTCCCCATCACCAGTGGGGAGAACAGGGGCAAGACAACATGCAGGAGCTCCTTTTGCTGCTCCCTGCGCTGCACCTAAAAAGTTGAACAAAGATTTCAGCTCCAGGGCTGTCAGCCTGATATCATTACAGGAATACATTCTTTCCTCACTGTCACCCATCTCTCTCTTTCTCCTAAGCAAATAAATAACAGAAGCTCCAAACCTGGAACAAAACAATGGCATGCTAAAAAAACACATTGACAAGCCATCCTTCTCATCTTTACATGAATTTGGTGACAGTGGAAATGTGAGTTCTGAGAAAGAAAGTTCTCTGGCTAGCAAGTTTGTTGTTGTTGTTGTTGTTGTTGTTTTGTTTTGTTTTGTTTTTTTTTAATAAAACAACTCACTTTATAACAAGTTTGGCTACTACTGTATTTTCCCCTAACTCAGCATTATCCTTGTCATAGGCAATTAGCATCTTTCTGAGGCACTGGGCTGTCCTATGCATTCCACATCAATCAGGGTAAAAGCCAGATCAATAAAAACCAGGAACGCCAACCTGAACTTCAGAACAACTTTGCTCTATTTTAATTCTGTTTCCCATCTGACGAACATTGATTGTTTCCCAGTGTCTCAGCTGAAACTCAAAGATATCTGATGTTTTAACTGGCAAAAAAATTTCCACTTGTATACCATGTATAATATAGTCAAGCCCAGTCATCTCATCCAGGAGCAAGTAGCTTTGACATTCACCCTCTGAACAACCCTGCAGATGTCCATGGAAACATCTTGACTTCTGGTCTTTGTGAACATGGAAAAGAGAACATGATTTTAAGCTTTTTTAAGGTGCTTGCAATCGTGAGGTGCATTTTTCAAAGGCTTTCACTGCAAGCTTGGCTTTGGCTCCTTTCTAGTAATCTGAATTTTTCCCCTGGCTTCACAAGCAGTGCAACCAGTTGACCCCTTCAAAAGTTCCATTCTTAATATTTGCATTTATGCTCATGATAACTCGAATATTTGACAACCAAACAGCTTTTTAATTATTTTCCCCCTTCTTTTCAGTTCATCAATATAACTTAGTAAAATCAGTCTTGTGTGACTTGAGGCAAAACTTTCCAAATTTAAGGGATGCAGCCATTATCTTAGCTATATTAGTATAACACAGTACTAAGTGCAAAACAGTAGGGGTCCAGTTTCAACACATATGTAAAATACAGTATTCTGAATGTGCAGCCCTTCCCCACATTAGGGCCTTAATGGCCAACAGGGTAACTCATACACCAGCCAATGGGCTGGGGTAGGTCCTTGCTCTGTATCACCAAAGCCCGAGGCATACAGAAGCAGCAATGTCTGGCTTTCTAAGGCCAGTCTTGCTGCAAAATGGCTCTATCCTCCAACCTTGGGGGATGTGAAGAACAGTGAAGAAGAAATCTTGGCCAATCTGCTGTAAAAAACTGCTTTAGAACTACCAGTATTATGCAGTTTTCCTTCAACAGGCCACATTTTATCTTTCAAATGCACAGGCAGTATTGATGTTGGCACAGAGACCAAGGGCACATTGGTCTTCCAAGAGCAGATTTCCATTTTATACAGCTAGGGATCTACCCTGTAGAATCAGAAGGGGGAAAAAAAAGATACCTGAATGCAGGTGGGTACATGCGCAATGTCTCTGCAATCACCATGTCCAGATAAGAGAGCTCTTGTACATTTTGGTAATCAGGGACCATCTGAAAAGGCAGGAAGAAAGGAACAATTACATTTTCTCACATTTAAGCGCCAAACTCATCTCAGATTAGCTTTTAAATCATCTATTTTTTACTGAGCATTTTTTCTGTAGAAGAACTCGATGTCTCATCTAAAACAGTAAATGATAAAATTATACGAAAATGTGGGCAGTAATTAAATGTGTGTATAGCATTCCTTTCATGATCAAAACACTTTGGTGTGCAGCCCAGCTGAAGATATAATAATAAATCAACCTGCTGGGAAGTATTAAAAGCCGGGTATTACAGAGAGCATTAATAGCTACAACAGAGCTATTGTTTTATACATGCACGAAAATCTGCACAGGACCCTCGTTTCTTCCCAAAGACAAGGGTGTACAGCTCAAATCCCACCCAGCAGGATTGCGATGGGACCTGGGGAGAGAAGCCTGTTTGCTCCTGTGGCCACCCCTTATGTAATGCTGCTTAATTTTACGTGGTGAGCAATGCCTGAGCCCACATTTTCACAATTTTACAGAACCAGCCGGCCCTTGATAACAAGTGGTGGGCACTAAAAGCCAAACAAGGATGTAGCTCAGAAGACTTTGCCCTCTGACAGGCAGCAAACAGACTGTGAGAGACACAAAACCGCAGTCAACCACCAGCAGCCGTGACAGGACTCAGTACATGGACGAACAGACAATTTGTCCCGCTGCTACCTTCCCTGGAAAAAAGGATGTTTTCCTTGTCTTATTGAGTGCTCTCAGCAGAGGGCAGCCAAAGTACATCTAATAACCTCGTCAGGAAAGCAGAGTTTTGTTTCAAATTAGAGCTTCTCCTGAAGACTGACACGGAGTAAATTGGAGAAAAGCACAGACGTCAGACTAGACTAAACCTTTTATGAAGATTTGGGGCCCCTGTCGTTCACAAAGGGGACTGGATTCCATCCTTGCTTTATTTACTACAGCACTTTTCATGTATAATGCATATTTTATTGAATTTTCATGCAAAAACATATGGTACATACTGAAAATACTAAGCAGAGAACAACTCCAGATGGTATGCAGAAAAGGCGTACAATAGAACAAGGATACCTTGCTGGATTAGGATATCCCACTTATTCAGCACTAAGCCACCATGCACCATTTCACATTAACTGATCTTTTCTAGGAAGGAAATAGATACATTCTATTGTCCCCATTTTTTGGCTTGGGAAAGAAAAGCAAAACCAGAGAAAGAAATTTGCACAGGCTGAGTAGAACCAGTGTGTCTGCTCCTCTCTTAGGGAAGAAGATGCAACTCAGCTTGTCAATAGATGAAGTATTTTGTCAGTATACATCAAATATTATCAATAGAGGAAGCACAGCCTGCACTGACAGCCTTTCAATGTTGCTTTTATATTGCAGTAGTGCCTACTAACTCAAATCTTTGGCTTTGGTCGATGGTTATCAGACAAAGGGCTAGGAAAGTAAAAGCCACAAATGTCAGCAAAGTCATGAAAACCATTGCTGAAGGCTGTGCAAGGAGCTGTGCTCCAATAATTTGAAAGGCTGAAACCAAAGATGGATGACTATTACCATCCTTGTTTTGCAGAAAGGGATCCAAGGGCTACCTGATTTTGCAGGGGGAATAAGTAGCAGAGGCTAGAAATCAGCTGTGATCAGACTCAAATTTCAGGCCTTCAAGGCAAAACCACCCTTGTCAATGACCACACAGGTGCTCCACATCTTGATGCAAATACATGCTATGTTGTGTATTAACTTTTTATTTTTTTTCCTCCTAATTTTACATCTCTTCTTCAGAACTTCCCTCTGCCCTTTTTATACTGCTCTCCTGAATCTCTTTGAATCCTGGGTCAGCGTCTGAGTCCTGTCTCTGCAATCCCTTCTGATTTCATGGCCAGGCTGGCTGAGGGAAGAGTTCAGGCTCAGAGTAAATGAGCAGTGGAGCCACGAGCACGCTGTGATGTGTTCGATTCTCTGAGCCATGCTCTTTCCACTGGGCCTTCCTGTCTCTCTCATAATCCCTCTACTTACTTCTGGAGTCAATAATTAAGATAATTATATGGTAACCTGATATAATAAGTAGCCACTAAATCAAACCATACAACAACAAATAATATAACACTAAATTATGGGAGCTTTGGTTTGCTCTTTCAAATACCTTCTATACCTTCAGGGGATTAGCAGTTCAGAAAACAAAACAAAGGTACAAAACCAGCTGATTTTCCTTACAATAAAATTCTTTTTGCTTATATAAAGAGAGAGGGGTCGGTCAAATGGCAGCACAGTGAACTTCGCTATCTTGAGCATGGCAGATACATCAGTCATTTCCTACATCTGATGCAACTTAATTATTGGCACTTCCATGCTTTTAGCGTCAAAGTAGCTGGACCTAATTTAGCAGTTGTTTGCAAGGTCTGACCCAGGGCTGCAAAAAGTACACACCAGCCAAGTATCTCTATTTAGGAAGGACAGTTTGTTGCTTTTTTTTTCCCTTTCAAAGAAAATATTTTCCATTTGTTTTTCCACTCCCTCTCTTAAAAATATTCCTTTAGCCAAGCACATTTCAAAGGAACTTAAATATGCTTTTCTCCCTAAATGTCCCTATTTATATCTTTCAACTGCTGGAAGGTTTGCTGGGATGGGGGGGTGGTGTTGTGCAAAGATGACACTTTAACCCCTGGCAAAAAAAAAATTGTCTACATTGCCTCTTGTTCAAGATTGGGTGTTTTTTCATTAAGAAAGAGACTCCTTTCTGTAACAAGTAGACATGTGGAGGGGAAAAGGAAGCACCGCAGTGCATGTAATAAAACATTCTATATTTTAATTTTGCAGCCATTGCTTTGCACAGCAGTGTCTTGTATGCTTTGCACAGCCTTTTACTGTCTTTTCCTGTTGACGTGGAAGTGAAATGGCCACCTAACTTCTTGCAGCATTTCTCTGTGTGCATGTTCCCCTGGTTTGATTTCCGGAGGTGTGGAGGTACATCCTCACCCATCCCAGGATGTTCAATCCCTTCTGAGGTCCAGAAAGCATCTAATTTGGCCAACAAACTGTCCTTTATGATTGACAGCAAATCCCAGGCCTCAATTCCTTAGAAAAAGGTGGGAAATTAATTCTTCACAGAGTACCCTGAGGTGAAATACCAGCAGTGATTATAAAATTGCATATGTGCTACGAGGATGATGTGTGGTTTAATTCCCACATGAATTCCAAGAGAGATAACTGCCTTCAGATCCACCTCTGCTTTTTAGTATACTGGCTTTAGCATTTTCTAGGCAGGCAAATCTATTTTTTGCCACCACCCTCAGTTAACTTTTAATTCCTCAATGAACACGAAGGGAATCCAAGTGCTGACAGGAGAGGTCTGGCCAATCTTTCTGCTGCAGTTTGAGATGTTACTGTTCCCAGTTGCTCGCTTCTCTTTGCTGGCTGTGGTTAGCGTCACCACAGCCAAGTCAGCAGAAGGGAACATATGCCTGCACCTCAGATGCTTCCATACAACGTCCAGCATGAACCCATCTTCAGCAGCAGTTTAAGACAAGATGCTAACTTTTCCCCAAAGTAGATGCTGAGTGAGGCACAGATCCTCCTCTACCACCTCTGTTTTGGGAATGGTAATCCAAGTACATATCAGTGAATGAAAGATTTCCACTTATCCTATTGGTCATGGTCAGAGGTGCTCAGCAGCCAGAAATGAAAAAAATCAGAGAAAATTTTGTGTAGCTGACAGAGTGTGACGTGCACCTGAAATTGCTCTGGAAGCAGCCAAGGTTGCAGAGACCACATTCCTCATAACTAGCGCTGCTGAGTCATGGCCTGAGACTGAACCAGCTGCGGTTTCTTAGAAATTGCAAACCAAACCAAATGCCTCATGGGCAGGTGTGACTGTGACGAAGTCCATGTCAGAAAGAAGATGTGCAGATCTGCGAAAGTGGGAATGCAGATCCATGAGTTATCTGTGTGTGCATAGCTACACAGCCCACATCAGCTCTCCCCCCAATATAGACTTTGGATGGCAACAGAATAGGAAGAGGTGAGTCAAAAATAAGCCATCATTGTCCCCAGTAACTCTCACCCACCTCCCCTTCCAAATTGCCCAAAGAGCTATTCAGACCATAGCCATAGCTAGGATTCACAAACAGGTCAATAATATTTCTTGATGAAATGGATCAAAAGCTGCTGATAGATCAAAGAGTCTGTCTGGGGTTTTGATCTCTCTTTGGTCACCTCTAGAAGCTGCTCGTCCCCTAACAGAACTAGAGCCTGTGTGCCATGCTCAGCCTGGGAGAGAGGGAAGAAATGCAGGAATACTATGTCAAGTCAGGGTTGACCCATGACAACCTTGGTAACAACCATATCAAGAAAGGAAAGGTTAGAGACAGGACAGCACTCGAAATGCAGATCAATTGAAAAAAGGGGTGGGATGGTTCAATGGGCTTTAACTTGCTTAAGGAAAGCTTGCCTCGTGTTTTACCATTTCTACAACAACATGCTGGAACACCTGTAAAGTAAAGTAAAGTAAAGTAAAGTAAAGTAAAGTAAAACTTCCCTACAATGTCAGGCAATGAAATCGGGACAAAGTTGATAAAGTAAAATTTCTTGGCTTTATCCTCAGAACTTGGACCAAATACTAAAAAAAAGCTTAAGGTAGTCCTCATGCGATACTTTTATTACAAAACCTTTCTCTCTGTGGTCTGTGGTCCAGCCTGGACCTGCCAAGTGAGATGTCTCCCTGAGGCACAGCACTGGGCAGAACCAGCCTTTGCCTCTGGGGAAACAGGACCCCGAAGCTCCTGAGTCCCACTCATCCCAGCAGGCAGATCACAGCAGAAGGTGTTGCTTTAAGATACCCCGCTTTAACATAGAGAAGAGCCTATCTAAAGGCACCAAGTGTCTGTTTGCATTTCCAGTGACACAGGCCTGGAGAAGGGTTTCTTCTAGCAAAATATTTAGTTCCTGACTATAAAATTGAGAACATGGTTCAGGAACAAAAACTAGGACAACAAGTCTGATTTCTTGATTAAGACACAACAGCAAGAAGCTTCCTGAGTGGCCTAGCACCTCTTCTCTCAAATCCTCTCAGGAATTAACATTAAAGCAAGTCCTCAGCTCCATCCCCTCCTGCCTCTTTCCCCACAAGCAAGCAAAGGCTACGCAAAATATGTTCTCCTAAGCTTTCCCTTTATTTCTTTATTCCATGTCAGTTACCTGCCACCTCTCTCATCTGCTTGGGTTGTCATTCAAATGGAAATGCAGCTTGCAGGCCCTCACTCCCACCCTTGGTGGATGCTCGCCAGGGTTGGGAGCATTACTTTGCTCACTGAGGCACTCCCCAAGCTGCAAGAGCACTCAGTGCTTCAGGCAACTCAAGCAAACTCCTCCAGGCTCCTCCTAAAGACTGTGCATACCAAGTAAATTTAGTATTACAGCTTTTTGTTCAAATCGCCTGCCGCTCACCCTCATACTGCCTCCGACTCTACCCTTCACGTTCCCCTCTTGCCTGGTCCATCTCCACACCAGTCGTGTGAGCACAGGTGGGGGCAGGTGCAGATTCGCGGGCCAAGTTGAGAGGTGGTGGGAAAGGCCAGCACACCAGTTACACTCCAATAACCACATCACACACAAACCTGGCAGCCAAATTCCCTCCGTTACTTTGGTGCAAATCCATGCAGCTCCCTGGGGTTGTATCAGTGTAACGCAGAGGCAAATGCGGTTCTAAGTATGTACCGAACAGTGCTGGGGAAAGAGCCAGAAAGTATAACGTTACACCAATGTCAGCTCTTTAATGTTACTTTGCTTTTTGAATCAAAGACTTTAGCTCCTGACAGAAGACAGACCTGCACTACCTCCACTAGCTTTCGTGGTGCTAAAACAAGGTCTTCGTAGCATCGCTGTTCACAAGGAAACTTCTGTGAGATAAAAATACTTCCTGGAACTGAACAGTGTCCCAAAACCAAACAGATAAGCACAAAAGCTGTGACCAAAACAGTCAGAAATCCTCTTCCACCTACATTACTACTGACACATGGCGATCACCATGAACAGAATGAGTGCCATCAGGTAGAAGATCTGAAAAAAAAAAAAAGGCAGGAAAAAGAGAAGAAAATCACTACGGAAATCCTTGATGAGGCAAGCTACAAATTAAAAGAACACAGAAAAAAACTGTTTCAATCTGAATTTCGTAACTTTGTCAGCTCCACCTAGTCCAAAATTCTCATGCCAAGAGAACTGGGTGCCCTTGAATTGAAAAGCGAGTAAATAATTGGGAGTGAGACAGGGCACCTGGGGTGCTCCACTGTCACGAAGGACGGGGCAGGCCCCAGTGTGCTTTTAATACACAAGTTCCCTCACTATACTGTCTTTCTTTTTTTTCCTTAGGTTTGGTGGAGAAGAGTAGCTCCTCTCCAGAGGAGGCTCCCTACCTGCATGCACTGCTTGCCTTGCTCCAGCTGTTTGTGGATGTGAAATAATCCCCGGCTGTGCATTGTAGTGGGCTAAGCCCATCAGAGGCACATAGACTGCCTGTTTCTCGTCTCCTTAAAAAAATCACTCAGCCCCCAGGAATTCCCCCCGCGGGTTGTCTCCTAAGTCCACCGAGCCTCGAAGTCTCCCTTTCTACACTTGTCTGGCACAATCAAAATTTCTACTTGGGTGGCAGAAATGCTGAATGGTGAAGGATCCCAGTGGGAGGGAGGCAAGGAGGAAATTAAACAGGAGAAAGGACTGCCAGAGGCCCAACAGGCCGAGAAAGAGAATTATAAAACTGGGGTAGGTCTGTCCGAAGGGCATGTCACCAGTCCAAAGCACATTAAGCACTGAAGTTCGTGCAAGACTTAATCCTTCCTGCTATAGAAGTGTCCCTTGGTGGTTGCTGCAGATCTACAGGAATAAAGAGAAGGGATTTTTTTTTCCCCTCTCAGCAGACATTCATGGTATCACATAAGAGCCAGATGATTTAATTTAATCATTCCTGCTCCAGCTGGTATTTTCTCTATGGAGGTGACAGTGCTTTAAATTAGGGCCTTGCATATAAAAGGCCTGTGTGTTTAGCTTAATGAAATGTTCATTTCCTCACGTTATGTTTATATTAAAAGGCATCAGCATGAATTTTCATGTTGCAAATAGAGGTTATCATATTGGCTACGTAGTGAGGACCTCTTTGGTCTTTCTTCATTTCTATGGCCTCGTATGCTTGGCAGCCTTTTTGGACTGAGAGGTGACTCAGCCCCAGGCCTGCAGTTTGGGCAAATATGCCCTAGAGAGCATGCTCCAACCTATGAGGAGAGCAGAGCTTTACACAAAATAAATTATTTCGGTAATTCGCCCTTCTGGAGATACTTAAATATGGGCTTGAGCCAGTGCATGCTTAAGTCATTGGCTTCAGCCGTTGCTGCATGAGACCTTTTCTGCAGGATTCTCCCATCACTCAGCCTAATTATTATTTGCTCTGACAAGGGCAGGTCAGTTTTAATACCACACAACATTTATGTAGTGCCTGATGCCTTGAAAACATTTTATGTACATTAGGTACAGTACAACAATAATAAAACTTTGCCTTCCCATAGTTGCTTTTCCCCTGAGGCTTGCAAAGTGTTTAGCAAACATTAATTAGTTGGTCATCTTCCAAATGCATGTGTGAGGTGCTCCTGGTAAATAATCCCTCCCCGTACACAAGGGGCCAGCAGAGGTGCTGAAGACTGAGGCCAACAATTTACCACCTTAAGAGTCAAGTACCCACCAATTTGAGCCTTAATAAGTAGCCTGATTTTTTTTCAGCTTCAGTATGACTTCTGTGAATAAATAGGCAAATACTGCTCCAAATACATAGAGTTAGAATGACCAAAAAAGAAAGAAATACATTGCAAGGCATTGAAATACGTCTTAAACAAAAACGAGCTTGCTTTGTTTTTAGCTGCCAAGATCATAACTCAGGGCTCAGCATGTCCTTGAGAAACTGATGGTACTATAAGTACAGAAAGAAGCTTCACTAGTGTCAAAACTCCAATTCCCTGCTGTAGACTCCCGCACCTCTTGCTTAATATAGGTAAAATCTTAACCATTCTCTTCTTACTTTCCCAAAGCAAAGGATCGGAGCCAAAAGGAGAAATAATGTTTTAATATATGGTTCAAAACTGATGAGCTATGCAAAGCCTTGGAGCAGAGGAACACTGGTATGTCCCATCTGTGTGGCAACTCTTGATCTCCACCCCTCTTTTCTCCCCATCCAGACAGCGCTGGCAAAGTTTCCTAAGTGAGACCTGTTCTGTGTCACTCCCACTTCCTGCCTCATTTCTTGACTGGCAATGTGGCTTATGCCATGTCCACTTCTAGCTCCAAATTTTAGCATGTGTCCTTCCTGCAAGGCACAAGGGAGAAGTCTGTTTCCGTTGAGACTTCTCACACTTCAGCTGCAAATATGAAAAATGGAGAAAAAAATGGGAAAAGCTTTTCTGAACAAAGCTATTCCATGACTTTTCCTCTTCTGCTCCCTCTGGAAAGTGCTGACCACCTCGGATACAACAAAGCAATCTTCAATTAGTATGTGAAAAAACTTGATAGCACTTAAAGCAGCATTTGTGTTTTCTCCCTCTTATGCATGAAGAGGATCTTTCAAAAAACATAGATGCCAGTCCAAAACCCACTACCCCAAGCTCAGAGAGGAGCTGTCTGTGAGCTGGGGTGTCTGCTACCGTGACACTATCCTGTGACAAACCCCCCTAGATATCCAGATAAAGCCGTCTGTGACGAATCCTGGCAGACGCCTATTCAAGGTTTTCTTTCCTTTTCTTCTCTTACTCTCTCTCTTCTCCATCTGGGAGCAAAGAAATTTCCCTAGGTCTGTTCACGCTTAGATTTAGTGAAGCCATCATGGTGTCATAGTCTGGCACTGTTTCGTGTCTTTGCTTTCCTCTACCCTTTGCAGAGCAGCATGGCACGGCTGTCCATCTGTTTATGATTTACTTCACACAATTACTTGGTCCCAATTATGCTGATAGGCACAGTAGGTTATTTGAGGGCCAACTGGACCTCTGTAATGACACTCGAATTGTACCCAAGTCATGGGAAAGTTTCCAATCAAAAAAAGGCCAGCAGAAAAACTCCACTGGGACTCTCCCAGGAGAGGCTTTCTGTCCTTCATCCCAGAAAGCAAAACCAAAAATTTATATTTTTATCTGTAATTCTTCTGGAATTATCAGTGTCCACAAAAACTGAACAGAAAACAAGACGAGAAACTGACACCTGGGTCTTTCTGACTTTAAAGATGCATATCGGAGAAGAGATTATAAAGAACAGCATTCAACTCAGGAGGCCACATCTTTCATGGTCTCCTTTAGCACTGACCTGAATCACAGAGTCAGAGCAGCCGTACCAACCTGCGCCAGCTGAGGATGGGCCCAGGAAGCGCAGCCATTTTGAGGACTGTGTACTGCTGCAGGGAGGGAGCCCCCTCCACGAGTACTGAATCACCGGCCCTCATAGAGCAAACGGGAGTGAGGGGAAAAAAACCCACAACTCAAAAAGCTGCAGGATGAAATCACAGGGTCAGCAGTGAGAAAATACAGAATTAATTTGTAGCCTGAATAAGGTCATTTCTAGAATGTTTTAGGATGATATAAGGCTTTACAGGGAAGGCAAATGGAAAGTATTGCTCACGATTTCTTCTGCTTCATGAGTAAGCTGCTTTGGCCTTTATTTATTTATTAACTCACAGTCCCACAACAGTCCTGGTGTGAAGACCAATTTGCTGTTCTCTCTCTCTTGCTTCTCAACGATATTTTTGCTTTTTGAACCTGACCCTTTCCTGTCTCAGTGCCTGACCACCTCACTCATTTACCTCTCCATATTTCTAAGGAGATCTTTATTTTTACAATTACCCACACCTGACTTCTGTGCTGTCATTTCACTTAAAGCCACACTACTTTAATGCCCAGTATTTTATCCTTTCTTCTTCTTTTTCAAAGCTCGAATCTACTTTATGTAGTCACAAAAACTCTGGGCTGCAGTGTGGAGACCCAGAAGAACCTGCCCCAACATAGTGGTACCCACCTAGATTTGAGCCAGTCCTGTCATGGAGGACACGGATGCCACTGAGACACAAAGGTGGCACCCACAAAATGACACATTTGTTCAACCAGTCAGCACAAAAGAGCACTTTTAAGCCAGAAAATTGCAAAAGCCATAGTGGTCTGCAGAGAGTTCATTAGCAATTTTGCACACATAAAATACCTGATAAAATACAGTATCCTGTGCCGTTTTTATCACAATTTGTGGCTCAAGGATCTATGGATACCTACAGATGGGATAATTTGGGTGCAGGGAGTGATTTTCTGAGAGTATGAAGTTGAAGTACAGCTGTAGACTTTTCCTGTAAAGGATCTGTCACACACACACAAGAGCAGATAGGCATATGCAGAATATTACCAACCCTGGTCACTCAAACATTATGAGCGAGGCCCCAACATACTTAGAAACTGGCTGGAAAACACATGAGGTTTATGACTAATAATAGTATTTTGAACTTAATTTGCCTTCTGGCTTACGAACCAGGATTCATGTTTTCAGTCTTACCTTTTCAACTAGAAACCTTTTTTTTTAATAGGTTGGTTGCTTTTTGTTTTAATAATGAAATATGAGGTTCTGGTTATACACCTGACTTCAGTGTCGAGTGATTTGAAAGAATACAAAACAAATACCCAGAGACTTGCAGTGCAAGGGCAGGATGCTGGTAATACGCCATTTACAGAGCACCATGGGCCATCCCTGCCTGCCCTTTGGCCATCTGCTACTAGTGCTCAGCTAGAATCACACAGATCTTTTTAAAAAAAAAAGAAAAAAAGTCTACAAGACTGGGAACTTCACGTGGATAAACATCACACAAGCATAAGCTGCCCCTCAGAGTGCCCACAGTTTTGTAGCACATGTTTTCAGGGGGGAGAGGGTGTTACTGCAAGAGGGGCTTCGGACATTAAGCATCCAAACCTGCTTTTGAGAATGCCGAACTTGGTACCTTGGCAAAGCTTGACACAGAAGGAAATTGAAACGTGCAGACAAAGTAACTGGGGGGGGAAAACTGTGCTAAGTCTATAGATAGCATGTTGTTTCTTCTGGGCACTAGAAGGGGGGTGGGGAAGGGAGGAAGTGAGGGGGAGAGAGGGAGAAGAAAGATAAATTTTGGTTGCTGCTGTCATACTTAGATCCACTTATCTATGGCTGAAGCCAGACAGCTGTGACTCTAAATGTAGAAATTTAATTAAAAAGTAAAAAAATGAAAATCAGCAAGAAAAAACAGAAAAAAACAGGACTTCACGATTCCCACACCTACTCTGAAGTATAAATAGAGACTATCTGACTGATGAAGGGTGCTTATTATTTCTTTGACTTCCATGTGTGTAAAGAAACCTACAATTCTTTCTAGTGAACAAGCAGGATAATCACAAATCTAATGGCAGGTTGCTGGTATTTCAACTTTGCGGCTCTAGCTTAAATGACGTCATGCGACGTCTTGGTAGTCCCAGTGATATAATGCCTATAATGCACTTAAATAACAAACAAACAAACAAACAAACAAAAGGGTTTGGATCAATTACGAAGGAAAAGATTTTGGAAAGCAGCTTTCTTGGGATCGTATTTTGCCTGAGTTACACCTCTTGCAAGAAATACGTTGGGGAAAAATCTGCAAGTGGATGCAACTCCCTTTTGCAACTCTTGCATAGATAGACCTGCCTTCTGCCAGCCTAACTTAGAGCAACCTCGTGGTTTTTCCCTGCCTTAGCTCCCAAGGCATTTGCGACGTGGCTCAGAAGAGCCAGAGCATCTTGCACTTATGTCCATACCCACTGCTTTTCCTGACACATTTGCTTCCCATTTCACATTATAGCACAGTAAGAGAAATCGGTATTAGTACTTTTGGCCTCTCTTCATGTGCGCACACATGTATGCGTGTGTATTTTCTGTAACACATCCATCAATTTGAAATGGTATAAAAATGACAAAAAAAAAAAATCTTTAAATCTCAGAAGATTCAAAGTGTCAGTGCTGTGAAGTCAGAAAATTCATTCCAGTTCTTATTTATCTAGGTCAGGATGTGGGAAGACTTTTTTTTGCCTTGTGCATATGCACGTCACTGATTTTGCACCTTGGTATTACACAGGCTGGCAGCTGAAGAACCAGGGAAGATGACGGCTTGCTCCCTGCTTCCTGTGGACTTAATAGAAAAATCCCTTTTGTGTTCCTTATAATGGAGTCTTGTCTCATCTCTACCACAAGAGACACTTAGGCCACTATGTTACAAATACCGTGCTGATGGTCAGTGCGTGTACGTAGCTCTGACTCAGTGCCACATCACCACTGCCCTTCTTTAAACCAGAAGAGAAAAGCAGCCTACAAAGCAAGGAACAAGTTAACAAAAGGCTTCATTTATCTCCAGCTGATACCAACATGACAGCAGGAAGTGCGGGGTCAGATTCCAGGCACCTTATTGCAAGGGCAGGAGGAGCACGGGGAGTAGCTGTTGTGTGGCGAAGCCACGGGGCTCGCAGTCAGGAGGTCAAGTCCTGACGCAGCTTTCTAAGTGCATTTGGGAAAGTCTCTTCCTCTCCTCCAGTGCTTTTAATAGGACCAGTAAACCTTAACATGAGATGGTGCGGATTCTACTGGCATGCTCAGAGGCAGGCAACATATGATGCTCCGTTCAAATGATGTTCCTGATCGTCACACAGTACTAACTGTAACTATACTGTGAGTTTTTAAAAATTTTTTTAAGTCACAGATAATGTAAGGCTTGTCTGTTAATACCCATATTGTAAAAAATAAAGGTAAATCTTGAAGGGACAACAAAATTGTGGACAGACTAGTAGAACTGAAATTTTACACAATCCTTTAGTGTAAATAAAGAAGTAAACTTAACCCATTGTTAAACTTTGCTTTACAATGTGCAGTTGCTGGGGGAAAAAAGCTGTAATGGGTGTTATACACTCACCCACATACCAACAACAAACAAGCAAAGAAACTCACTGTTTACCTCTACCTTTGATGGAAAAAAGTTGTAATTTGAAGTTTAAGGGCTCTGCTTTCAAAGTTTATCTATACATGATGACCTTGGGTCTCAAAGAGAGGCTGGGCTCTGTGGGGATCCTCCCTGCTCCCCACACCTCTGCCTATTCAAATTATGAAGGGAGAACCGTACAGGGAGACTGCTGCTGCTATGGGACCTCTGAAAGAGAAGCAGCACCAAAAGTGCTCCCCAAGCAGAAACCAGAACAGGCTTCTGCAGCCAGTGTCAGAGATCAGAAGCTGGGCTCATGCCACTCTCATATCACATGGTCCCCAAAATCCAGATGAGAGGGTGTCGGGACAAGGCAATGCCACTGCACTGTATGTGGTGCTACCAGTGCATCTCTGCTCCAGCCTGGATGGTGCTTCCCTATTTGAATATGTTTTTCCATAATATATTTCTTATCTCATTAAGGGGAACTATTAATCAGGTGACCCCGGTGTCACCACAGCAAGGATGGAGCTGGTGCTCTGCTGGGTTCCGACACGTTCCCTCCTTGCTGGAGCTGCAGGATGGTTCACATTTGGAGAGTGCTGCCTGTGCCGAGCTCCAGACAGGATGCAGCATGCTTGGCTCGATGGGAAATTAAAAGGATATAGGCTCTTTTGTCAGCTTGGCTTGGTCTTAATAATGTTTAAATATCTGAAGGTCACTAAATGACAGAGTGCAGCAATTTGGCACAAAGGCCCGTCTCTAAGATTATCTAGGTTTGCTAAAGTAAGACAACAAAAGAGAATAAACCAGACTGAGCAAACCCAACAACCGCTGCTAAAATGTTATTCTTCTCATTAAGTCTATGTGCTGAGCCTATAAAGAAGGCAGCATTTCCTGTCCCTCTTGCTGACAGTTCAGTATTAGGGCACAAAGGCAGGTCACTGTCCTTGGTGATATGGTAAACAAAGATAAGATCTGAAAGCAACAGAGTATTTTTTTAACCCTGATAATTCACTCAGAATAAATTCCATTGTGGAGAGATTTATTGTTTACTTAGCACTCCTCAAAAGAGTTCCTCAGGAATGCAATCTCCTTCCCATGCACCGGACACAAAACACTCATTTCAGCTGAAAGCACTGTCCAGGGCTGCTCTGGGCATTTGTTACCCATCCCTGGAACCACATGTATGAAATGTAAGCGAACCTACTGGAAAAATGCAGCCCCAAACATCTGCTCAGATCTGCTTGTTATCCTGGGTTGGGAACTTAAACAGATGTCTTCAACGGGCAGCTGTGCTCATGAAAATGCTTTGCCAAAATGCCAACAAAAAGCCCCACTGCTTTCCTTTCCTGCTCACAAAATGTCTGCAGCAGAGTGGCACAGGAGTGAATAACATCGGTGTATTTTCTGGCACTCTAAGTAAAAGAAGCATCAGTCTTCCCTCTACCTTCCCCAAATAATACTGCCCTATTCCCTTTCTCCCACAGCACATCTCCCCAAATGCAGACATACCATGCCACGACTCGGGGAAGCACGCAAGGAAGGTCTCACTGCCAACAGCACAGACTGTCTTATCTTTTTCATGTAATGGCTCAACAGCTTAAAGTAAGGCAAGATTTTAAGCATTTGCTGATTTGAAGCTTTTGGCATCTGTCAAGAATTTGGGAGCTGTGGGTGCTGCAACTGAAGTGGCCACTTAATCCCTCCGTGGCTCCCCTTCTCACTTGGGAAACAGCAACGAAACCTCTCCAGTAGGTTGCCTGGTACCTCTGAAAGGTGCACTTGATAGACTTCTCCTAGTAGTAGCAGACATAGCTGCAAATCCAACTGGATTAGACTTAACTGCTCTCAAGAACAGCATAGAGTCAGGATTGCAAGAACAACAAGAGATTTCTCATGGTTTGTGCTGTACATTTGACCTTCCCTACCTTTTCACAGGGTCTCTGCATGTCAACAGAGACAAGAATCTCTTTTCAGGACACAAGAAGGTTTGATGCAACACAGTTCTCAAACGTGCTTACTGAGGACATCCTAGGATTGGCAGAAATGCATTACCTATGGCCTTGGGCTGTGCTGTAAAGTGGATTGTGAGTTTAACATGTTTCTGTTTAACTTTCTGAAAGAGTTATAAGCTTAGCTGTTGCTAAAGTTTCCAACAGCGTTCTTAGGGACGGATTTTGTAACCTGATCTCATCTCCAAGCCTACATTGCTTGTCTATTCAGACTAGTTCCTCTATATTTCTCTGAGCAAATAGGAACTCTTTTCGGCTCTCACAGCACCACAAGATGTACGTGTCCACATTCCACTTGTATGCTTTCACATCACTGCTACAGTGGGTGGCAGTTGCTCTATTGATTGCAGCAGGCGTGTACTTGCTCTTTTTCAGCTGTTCTCATAACCTCTTTTTAGCAGCTTTCTTGCCAGATAATCTGGCAACTCAAAAAACAGAAGCAGCAAGTTCTGCTGTCTGTTCCAAGGAAAGTTTTTTCAGGATCACTCAAAGATGCCAAAATCACAGAGGAATTGTTTACACACTGTACCAACATGCCATCCAGCTTCTGATATTAAGGTCAGTCGGGGTTTATCAATATAATCGGTGGTTCTTGTTGCAGGTATCTTATTGCATTGAGACCAGTCAGCCCACAAACAGAAGCTGAGCGGCTGTGGAGTTCTGAAGAAAACAGCAGTAAAATCAATCTCTTCTTCTGTATTGTAGTGCACTCATGGAAAAGGAGAGGAATGTCTGCCTGTGGTCATCACCCCCAAAATACACTGGGGGTTATCTGCTGTCTTCTATTCCTCATTCCATGTGCTTCATATCAAACTGAGACCCTGCACCCACACACCTACACTCTGTGCTATTTGTATAGCATACAGTATATTTATATTCATGTGCTATTTTATATATGTTAGAGCAGTATGTACTGATTAGTAGAAGGGTGCTGAGGCTAAACCTTACTTTCAGAGGTGGAGGTAAATTCAAGCATAGTCTACTTAAAAATGTTAGATAGCATAATAAATCAGGAAAACCTATGTCAGTAGAAGCATACTTTTATTGACTACTTTCACTGGACCCATTTATCCGAATACAGTGAGAAGAAGCAATATTACCAGGATGCTTTTGCCAGGGAATTGCATCCGTGCTATAATACATCGCAATTCAGAGATGCAATAACTAAAAGCTCATCAATGAGTGTTGGTGGAAGACCCACACAGTAAGTTTGACCTGTGTAAACATTAGGCAGCTAAAAACAGCAAACAATGTCCCATCCAGATACGTATATGGAACACTCTGTATACAAACTAATGTGCTTGGTAGAAGCCTTAGCAGCTGTCAAGAGGTGTTGCTACACCAACGACTACCAGTTCTCATGGATCAACACTGAAACACATGCCTATGCCTTGTCTGCAATTCCTCAAAGGGAACTTCTTTTCAAAAAGAAGCAAAACTACAAACTTCCATCCAACATCTGAAAAAAAAGACAGTAAATGGATTGATAAAATTTCTTCAACCCTCCTTTTAAACAGTGGTGACAGAAAAGAGCCATAGAGCACGTGCCCTGATGGCAGGCTTGCCTAATTTGACTAATAAACTGGTTTAGAATTTGTATAATTATATCATATGAGAAATCCTTGTAATTAAAATGAAATAAAAGTATAATGTAAAGGCATTATGTCAAACTAAAGATGCTTGTACAGAAAAAGGGAAGTTATGCTGATAGAAGCAGTTTTATACTTGTATACTCCTATGTAAGCTAGGAAGTTGCATGTCATTAACTGTCTTGATTTCTAAATTAACATAGCTATCAGCTATAGCTATAGAGATGTGTGTAGATGTGTATAGCTATATACACATGTGTACACCCACTCACATCCTCTTCTTCCTTCAACACTGTACACAGAAATTTACTGTTCTTTTCTGTAAGAGCAGCCATTTGAGTAATCTGTAATACAGCAAGGGCAATTAATATACTGCAATTTATATACATTATTTTTCAACAAAGATAAAATTTAAAAACAAGACCAAAGAAAAAAAAAAGATTAACAAAGTACCCATCCACACAGTTTTGACTAAAGTTTTCAATCACAATCCACTTCAGAAATAAGCAAAAGATTCCTACATTAAGATGCACACTCACACAAACACACATGCATGCACACATGCACACACAAAGGAGAGACTAACAGTTATTTATGTTTCCTACTTCGAGAAACAGGAAACCTCCCTTTGCATCTGCTTTTTTCTCACTAAGGAAAATAATTTTAATTACAGTCACTTGGCAGAAAGCCAAGTTTGATTTTTTTTTTTTTAATGACATCTGTCTAAGCATTTTTAAACTTCCTGCTCAATGTAACTTCCTTCATTTTATAGACCAACACCCAGTTACAGCAAAAAAAGAAAAGGGAGTAGCAAATGATTTATTCATTTTTCATGTTAACTCTTATCAGGTATATCAAATGCTTCATTGTTCTGAGAACTGACGGTACAGAAAGCAGATTTACAGGGGGAATTTAGGACTCAAGCAGTCTGGGACAGGGGGAAAAAAAAAAGGCATGGAAAAAACCAACATGGTTGTAACTTAACCCTAAAACAACTCAACAGTTCCTGTTCTGCTGACTGATTTTCCTAGGTTTGGCTAAGCTTCTTCTCAGGAAAAAAAATGAGGGTTGAGAACAGGGCAAAAGTTGGGACAACTTAACTAAAACCAAGAACATGAGTCGTCACGACCAGTGGACGCCACCTACACCAGCTTAACTGTGGGCAAGTATCTGCTGCATCACTGAAGTTCCTATGGGCTTGGGCAGTGCTGCAAAGATAGAGGCTGGGCTTGAACTCCACATCCCAAGCTGGCACAGCCCCCTGCTTCAGTCAGGTAACTGGGACAGGAACAAGAACCCCGGAGCTCCTCTAACAAATCTGACCGCAGAAGCAGCAAAAATTTAATTTTTGGATGCTGAGTGTAAAAGCTGCCCTCCCTCCTCGCCCTCTCAGGCCACCACCAGTCATGGCTTACAAGGCTACGTCGCATGGCTTGCTGTTTTCCTCCTGTATGAGGATCATGTTGAGCCAAGAGGTGAAAAAAAGGAGGCAAAAACCCCACCACCAGAGAAGGAAAGCTGAATAACATGAAAAGAGAGAAAACAGGAGAGCTGGATAAAAAGCGGGTGGTGTGGGATGAAGAGAAGGACGCAAGGACAGAAGCAGTGGTGGACGAGGTGGCGGGGGAGCTACCCCGTCAGCTGTCACAGCCTTTTAGGTACCTTGGCCTGTCTCTGAGATGTAGCACGGTGCCACATGGCTGGGGCCAGGGGAGGGCTGGGGGCCAGGCCAGGCCAGGGAGCAGTGAGCAGGAGAGCTGACCATCAGTGTGGAGGAACACGTTTTATGTGTCCTTCTCGCCACTCATTCCTTGCTCTGCTGGAGGTCAAGCCACAGACGTGTACCCACACCTGGTGGAGGGAAGTCCCAAAGGGATGGGATTTATAATGCACATCAGACACCCGGTGTTAGCTATAAGAATATCTGCCTCTTGGCTGGCCCCACTGCTGGGACACAGGTAAGCCTAATTAATTGTTAATGCCTTGACACCAAAGCTGCATTTTCATTCTTTGCTCCAGACAACCTAGATTTCATTCTTTTGAATTACATGTTTTCTTGAGCAGGGTAAATCATCTTTCAGGATACATGGACAACACAACACAAACAACCTGGCAGAACTAAGTCTCTCTCCTGCACATTTTGCCTTCATGCAGATCTAGCCTACAGCCATCCTGAAAGTGCTGCAAAAGTTTCCATGTGATTTTTAATTTCCTGGTCCTGGCTGGAACCAGGACTGAGAGTGCTGGAAGCCTCTGGAGGAAAAATTGGTATTGTCAGATTCTGCCCTAATTTTCCAAGATTCAGGAGTTTCAAAGAATATTTCAGCTCTTTAAGTGTTTGGAGACTTCACTCTCACAAGTGGCTGACTGCCTTCTGACTTGAGTCAACACAGCTGGAAAATGGAGTAAAAAAAAAAGCCCTGAAATCTCACTGAAAACCAGATGTTGCCATTGAGCAGAGCTACTGTGTTAATAAAACACTAGCACCCCTGCACTCCCTGAAACAAAATGAATAACTCTAATAGATTTCCCAAACTGTGTTTTATGCCAGAAAGAAAGTAGGAGAAAAATATTTTAAGACTTGAAGCAGACTGCGGAGAGGTATGGTTCTGGTGCTGGCACTGCAATTACTGCGCTGTAAGAAAGATCTCTATTTTTAGGGAGGACAGGCTTGTGTTTATTCGGCAGGAAGCGATCAGGACCAGTGATTGCAATATTACTGCTGGACCTGTGGTCGGCTGGATATGAATGATGTGTTATAACACAGCATTTGGTATGGTGGTGCTGAACACACAAATGTTGCTGACATGTGCCCAGTGTCATGTACCACACAGTTTAAGCAGGGTCAGGAGTTTATATGTACCCCCAGGGCACACAGTGTTCCTTAATGGTACTCACATTGTAGCCATAAAAGAAAACATCTCAGTGCTGTCAGCAGCAAGGCAAAGACTTCAGAGCAGTTTTGCTTAAAAAATAGTGGAACTTCTTTGCATACTCCCATCAAAGATATTTTTCTATCAACTACATAGGCCTCACAGGACAAAGATGCATTATGTGATATGATATATACACAGCTAAGCAGGAATGCAAACAAGAACTGAAAAACAACAGTGGTTTGATTAAACGCCCTGTTTCATCTCATCCAGCCAGCATCCCATTATGAGCCACAGGGGGCCAGCTTTCTGAGGCCACCAAGATGTCAACAGTTGGAGGAAACATTCACTCAAATGCCCCTGGGGTTGCTCTGAAAGCAGTCCCTGACATGACATTCACAGCCTTCTGCAAAAGAAGCAGCAGCACAGATTTGTTAGCAGGCTACGTGAAGTTGCACGAACTAGAGGAAAGCTCATGTCTTTGGAGAAAAAAGCTGACCTCTCTCTCTCTACTTCCCATCACACACAAGACCCTCATCTTTTCTCCCTCAGCAGAGCTGGTAAAGGGTCTTTGGAGCTGAGGAAGAGTGCAGACAAGATCCATGCACCACATGGATGTAGCCCTCGTGCCTCAGCCATGGCACACACACATCAGCTCCTGTCGGCTCGGTCTGAACCAGATGCCAGGAGAAAAATGGGTTTCACTCCTCATGCTGCTTTGTTGTGATTGAGCCCTAAGAGCAGTGGTAGTACTGACTGATTGTACCACTAAGTTTAGGTTGAATCACCGACATGATTTAGACTACTATGAACATCAGTGTGCTTAATTTGTGGGTGGCTAAGCGATGATAGCAAAAGAAGAGCCAAATTTAAAGTATAAACATGATGAGGTGTTTCAAACGCAGAGCTGTACATTGTAGATAATGTGCTGAATGTATCCAGTGTTCTGACACTTAACAAAATAAAAATATGGTACCTTTCACCTGGCAATCTCCAGCCATTTTTTACAAAACAGATGGGGAAGCTGACTCATCGAAAAGGTAAAATGTTTTGCATAATGTCACAGATCACAAATTCAGTGCTAGAAAAATCTGCTCCTTAAGCTAATTCCCTTGCTTTGTCACCAGACAATATTTGCAGCAGTACACTTGAGCAATAAATTAGACTTTAAAAAACTCAAGGGCATTAGCAAATTATAATTAAGCATACATTCTGCAATGGGATTAATTGTTTTTATAATAAGCAGCAAAAATTAGTGCCTATAAATTTCACGATGTAGGAGAGTATTACTCCTTCTTAGAGACAACAACAAATACTTTTGCCAGATTTTGATGATGCAGATGTGTGTGTATGCGTGTGCATGTTTAGAATACAATGAAAGCAATAACAGCTTGGCTGCACTCATTGCTGTGCACCTTGATGCGGAAGATAACTGATGCTAGATCCAGAAAACACTTCAGGGCCTGATTAAATTCAAAAAGACACAGTATTTTTTACATTAACACTGCTAAACATGTGAATTGTTTTTCCTGGAGTGAATGATTTAAGCGCAAGCCCCAAAGAGACACCAACTGTCTTTGATAAGTGGATAAACTGCATTGACACTTAGTTATTGCTTCTTTGCAGTTAGATGCTGATTGCAAAATCAAGATGACAAAATCTTCAATGACATACCATATTCAAACTTCTATGCTTAAAATGAAATGCCAGATTAGGACAATCCTCATAAATGTTTTGTTGCTAAAGGACGCCGAACATGTAAAGCTCTTATTCATGTTGGTGGAGATTGCTGGTGGTTAGCCTTTCTAACAAACTCACACATCTATTTAGATGCTTAAATACGGAGTTACGGGCCTGACTTTAGGCACCCATGACTGAAAATACCACTGCTAAATACTATTTGTGTAGGCTGATGCTGAAATACTACTATGAACTTTCCATAATGTCATGAAACACTAGGAGATATAATAAAATTATAATAATATGTTCTCTTCCCTAAATGCCCTTCAGCCGAGAATCTCGAACATCCGTTCAGAGAAATACAAGAACGCTTCATTTACCACATGAACACACTGTGGTCTTGGAGCAAGTCAGAAGTTAAGAAAAGTCAGAAACAAGGAGTTCAAGTAATGTTAGCCAGCATTCACTCCCCAAACAAGAAACCCGCCTTTCCCTCTCTTTTCAGAGGAGGATGAACAGCACATCTCTCAGCATGTTTGTTATGGTGCTTCTGAAAAGTCCAACACTATGGATGACGACCGCTATTGCCAGAGGTCATGTCTGAGTGCATGCCAAAGTTGAATCAAAAGGAAACAATATTTTCAGCTTAGAGCCTACTAAAAAACAAACAAACAAACAAACAACAACAACAACAACTTCAACACCTATACTGATAAAGCAAACAATAGTATTGCTCACTGTGCTCTTTTCTGATTTGTTCACTTTAAATCATCCCAAGGTAGCACCTTCCTCCTGGCAGGAGGGCTGGTCAAACACATGCATCTACAGATGATCCAGGTGCCAGCTGGCACAGGGTGAGAGGGGCAATAATGCACAAAAAGGCTGGCCCACATCTTCTGACTCTGAAGATGTCTGTCACCTACTCCGGCTCTTATGGCCCACAACTAAGCCATGGCACAGTGCGTCTGCTTTTGACTTGTCACTCTGCCACGCAGCCATCTCTCTTCCTTGGAATTAACAATTTAGCTTCTAGCAGGGTGCAGCTGTTAAGACAAGCCTGTTACAGCTTCACGAGCAGTACTGTTGATTAAGCAGTTAAACTACATGCTGCTCCGTCAATCTAATAAACAAAGCCCTTGTTGTTGATATACCAACAGTGCCAAAGTGGCATGCAACAGGCAGAGAAAAGAGCTAAGAGATGTCTCAGCAATCACTAGCTTTACACCTACACAACTTCTTACATACTGCAGAAACCCAACCTGCAGGGTTTACACCCATTGAAATCTTACCCTCTTCCCCTTGGAGCCATATGACCAGAGATCGACTGGCAGGAGCCAGCAGCCAAAGCGACATGCAGGGTCCTGCCTGAAGCCATTGCTGGCACCTTCCTCCTGCCAGGACAGTCTAGGTGTGATGGGCATCCTCCCTGAGGTCTCCAGGACTGCCCCTAGGTCAGCCTGAGGATAGCCACAGCCCTGCCAGGCAGCCTTCCCCCATCGCATTGACGGGAATGTCTACTTCCATTTCACAGAGCAATTAAAAGACCACTGGGCCCAGCCCTTGAAGAGATGACCACCTCCTCTTCTGCACTGCTGGGGCTGGTACTGTGGCCACTGAGCAGCTGGCACTGAACAATAGGGGCTGAGACCCAGGAAGCACTGCTCGACCTGCAAGCCCACCTCACCTGAATCACCCTCTGAGCCCCCAGATTACTAAATAATGAGAATCCTGCGTGACCGCATCCTTTTTCTTATTCCCACACTCGAGTGGCTGTTACCTGCAGTCCCACCAGAACTTTACAACCTTCAGTAAAATCTTTGTGAGCCCCGTTTCCCCCTTGTCCTGAGTGGGAATGGTGCCCGTGGCAGCACCCAGCCCAGCACCACCACACGCTGGAGTGGGAAGGACACAGGACATGCAGAACAGCCCACAGCAGGGATTTCCCTGACCATTTCCAACCTTGTAAAGACAAGCATATGGCAACACAGGCTGCGTGTAGATATGGCATGTTGCAAAAACTTACAAGGTCTGTTACAAGGCAATGGGCTTTTTTTTTTTCCCTCTGTTTGCTGGTGTGTTACAACAAAATATTCTCATCTTGTTTGCACTGTTTGGATAATGAGCAACAATTCATTTTGTATAAAAATACTCTCTCAAACCTCTATCGCTTTATTTGTGCATGCATACAGACACAAGATCTGCTACAAAATTTTCTGGTGAAATCTCCCCTAATTATTAAAGCCACCTCTGTTCCTACATGGAACAAGGAAGTGTCATATAGAAGCTGGCTCTCCCAGCTGAGCTATATTCTGCTTGTAAATAAAGTTATTAATACTCCATAAAGCATAAATAGCTAAATATCTATTTTTAAATGTATGTAATTATCAGTCTGCTAACTATTAGTTTGCTTCTTTAGACCTTTCCAAACGGGCTTAACTATAACACAGGCAGCATTTATTTCTCATTTAATTCCAGTTACTCCAACTGGAAAAAGGTGGCTGCAAAGAGGGTGACTTATCTGCAATGCTACAGTATCTGTCAGAATGACATTCTGATTTAATGTGGAGGTTATAGGGCATGTATGTTTTATTATGCTCTGGCCATTTCATGACACTTGCAATTACAGAATGAACAGTGTTGATGTTAGGAATTAGAAATAAACAATAGTTCATTTAATGATTGATATTCACTGAAAACAAGATTATCTTTAATGTAATTGAATAATTAGTTATTGATGAAGGGCTCATGATTAATTACAATTTACCTGCCTTAGCAGGATTTTAAAGATCCAGTATGCATTATTTTCAATGGCAATGAAAAAATGGATAAGGAGAAGTTGCAACTGTTAAATGTAACAATTTCAACACTATGATTATTAGAGGTAGTTAAAAGATCTGAAAAACCTTCCTAATACGTTGAAAACAAAACCTGGTTGCTCTCTGCCTCTGGGCTACACAACCCTCTCCATTGCAAACCCTCCAGATTTGAGCCTGAGGCTTTGGGCCAGTGTCAACTGGTGCAAATCAGCATAGCTCCCTTGAAGCCAGTGACACTAATAGGAAAAAATTCAATTTAACTGGGTACTTGCATAGGTCACCAAGATCATTTACAGTTTGTAAGGAACCCGGATGCTGAAATTGTGGGATCAATTGAAAACTACCAGATAAATATTTAACAGTCATTGTGTAATTGATCAATGATGGATGCATGAGGATTGATTTATATGACATCACATCACAGCATCACAGCTATGGTAACAGTATCCAGGAAGGGCATGAGGAAGCAACCATGTTTATGCAAGTAAACATCTTATGAAGACAGATGTTTCTAAAACGCTGACTAGGCTTTAGCCTTGTTGCTTCCATTTCTGATTGCAAAAGAGAGTATGAAGAGACTCCAATCCTAGCTAAAGAAGCTGTTAAGAAATGGTTTCAGGCTCACAGATACTATAATACCTGCACTTTCTTTCTTAAAGCATTAATTCCTTCATTTTGGCTTGATAATTAGTGTCCTCAGTCTTAGTAATCCTCAACCAGCTCAAAGACCTCCACATCTTTTCATGAGAGGGAAGAAGAAATGACACTGACAGTAAAGCAGTCTTGAGGTGGATCAAATAACTTTTGCACAAAACATCACTGTTTTTCTGGCTGTATTCAAGAACGCAACAGGTGCTGGGATCCCTCCCAAGAATATAAGAAAGGATCAACTAGATGGAAAATAAAGGTGCAAACACTATAGGTTTCCAAAACCCGGCAGATAAAAATAATCCTGATGAAGTCAGTCCAAGACATCTCCTAAAATTCTTTTGTTCTGCATGTCTCTGCGGGACACTTTCTCCCTCTCACCGGCTCTATTCCCTACATTTGGATGTAAAGGATTTCACTATGCTCCTTTCTTCCTCCTACCCCCTAAACCCTAATTCAGAGGCATACCTTGCCCTTTCCCTCCCTTCTCCTCCCCAGAGCATAATTTATAAAAAAACCCCAAAACAAACAAACAAACAAAATCAAACAAGAAAATAAAAATTAAAAACCAAAGAAAATGTAATTTACAAGGTGTAAGTAATATAACATATATTGATGCCTTACAGGGAAGCCCCACTGCTCTAATAAAGAACTAGTAGGACCTTGGAATCATTCCTTGTTGGGAAGGGTTAATGGAGGCCATGCTCCTTTGCATCACAGTATTAAGCTTGACATTTTTAAAGGAGAAAACACTCCCCACTAAAACATAAAAGGCTTTGCCTACAGCACTGCCTATATGTACCGCTTCTCTTATGACACGAAGCTAAAGCATGGGAAGCTATAAACCACTCTGCAGTCAGTGCCAGCAGACAAAGGACTTTTTTAGGGAGAAAGCCAGAGTCTGCAGCAAGAGTTAAACCAAACAGTTACGATTATACAGCTCACTTCATTTTCCCTAAGGAAACCGAAACATCCCTTTCATTTCACTCCCGCTCCCCCTAAATCAAGTTCAATCCACTCATATGAAAGGGCCACAATACAATACCCTTAAGGAAAACATAACCCAACTGTGATGTGCACTGCTCCTATCTGAAGACCTTGGAGGTCAAGGCTGTGCTAAAAGAGCAACCAAACAGCACATGAGTCTGGAGAAGTTAAGTGAGAATCCTTTGCAGCAGCTGTCTACGGGAATCCAAGGGAAACCTTGTGTAAACTGATGGCTTTGGGGAAGTGACCCTGGATTGTGTGATGGTAGATTCAACCATCGCCTAGTGGGAGCGTCCTGAGAAATTCAATTTTCAGAAAAAAAAGCACTTGGAAAAGGGGCCCTTTTTATGACTTCATCTGACACGGTAAGCTGTGAAAATATAATTTCTTTCTATAGTTTAGGAAGATTTCACTCGCTATTAAAAGGTTAATGTGAAAATGAAAACCATTAAAAAGATATCTGTGCTCATCCATGTACTAATTATAGCTTTGATCATTGAAGACGAGTTTTATTTAACAAATGCCCTGTTACTGCCAGGACTTAAGATCTTGATCTCTCTTTCTTTCTTCCCGTGGTACATAATAATTGCAGCTAGTGATGTTTTAATAGAGGTTTCAAGTTGGTTAGGAAGGCCTGGGACATGTTACATGATCCATGATATGTTCATAGTGTGTAGAGAAGATTTATGGACCTTTTCAGATGAGACTCCGAGCGTTTGCTTCCACATGAAGGCATGCACTGTGATAACCTGTGTCGTCTCCCTGGGTTCTTAAGCAGGGAGTGCAAAAATCTGAAGATTGCATTTTGCCTTCATGTTATTTCTTTAACTTTCTGACTTTTATTCAGAATGGCCGGTGGACCATGTAAGCCACTTGAAACAGCTTTATGGGGCAGTGTTGCCCTGTGGTAGTAAGTTGGGTAGGTCAGCATCTGGCTGTGTCGTAGGCATACTACACGTTCTGTGTGCATCTAAGCTGGATGAAGTTACTGCTTTCATTGCTCATCACTGCCCTCAGCTACGAGTTACCAACCCCTCAGACCCTGAGAGCAGATCTGCTCACATATTGGCTCTCCACTCATTGCGTCCAAAATGCTCTTCCAATATCATCATACTTTATGATGAAGCCTTACACTAAACTAAATTTCTTCATGCTAAATAGGGCCATTTTGACTGAGGCAGGTGTGGGGGGCAACTACTCAGGCTTGCAGATTTGAATGGGAGCTGTGGGGCAGGCAAAAGGTTGGTTGACCAACTGTTGCTGCTCTGCATGCAGCTCGAGTGCATCTAGAAGACTACATGACCATAGCACAAAGCTTCGATGGTGGCCTCAGGAAACGTCCAGCCTCTAGTATCGCAGAGGGGATACTAGGAACCCGAGTGCTTATTCAGGGTCCTATTCAGTTCAGTGGTTTTTCACTGAAGAGCAATGGTATATCCATCTGCAGTTCCTCTATTAGGAAAGCAGTCAACATCTCCAACAATGATATACAACCTTAAATCCACATTGTTTTGTCAGTTTAAGTACAAACCACAACATTTTAAGAATCTATGTTCTATTAGGTTTTTTTGAACATTGCATGCTCCAACAAAACTCAGCTCTAGGATGGAAATTCTCAGTGGTATTGTAGAAATAATCACAGGAATAAGGATTGCAGCAACATTCCCTCAGGAAGTCTGCTTTGCTGTCTGGTTCCCATGCAGCAGGAATGTGTAAATTATTCAAATGTACCATGCAGGAAAAGAGGACTTGTATGAAAATAAGTGCAATTGTTATTTAAGAAGAGAAGGAAACAATGAAGCAGCAGCTTTTTAAAACATATCCGTAATTTTTCCACAAAGCAACAAGTGGAAGTTGTACACAGAACTATTTACTGTGAAGGTGTGGTTTGTCTGTTTTAAAACAAAGTATCTTTTCAATCAGAGACACCAGAAATAGGGGTACAAAGCAAGTTTGAGGGATTTACAAGCGGACATAGCTTTAAGATATGACAGTAACCAAGAGCTTGTTCAATTAGTTTACTTGTAGAAAGCTCTTCAAAATTTCATTTTACTTACAACCAAGGCTTTACAAACTTGGGCTTACACCCATGATATAAATTTCTTTGCTTGTTCTGTAATGCAAGAGAAAAACGGAATTCCAAGTGACCTGGCACAAAACTTCAAACCAAGTTCATGACAGCATTTACAAAGCTAATGCTGTGTGACATGGTTTTCAGGTCACACGAAAGCAAACCAGAAAGTGGAAGTAAATGATGTAAGAGAATTATGTTTAATTTGGGGAGGTAGAGCAAAACTTCAATTGCTGTGGTGTTGCCTTGAAAACAATACCGGATGGATTCAGAACTCCAAATGGAAGAAAAAACCCTGCCAGCAGCAGCTGCACTTTACACTTGAGTAGCCACATGGGGAAACCTGGGGCAGGTCCTCAACCAGGGTAAATTGCCTTAGCTCTGAATAGGACCTGAATTCAGTGGGAGTCTGTCTGTTCATCGACTTCAATGAGCTGTGAATTAGACCCCAGAGTGCCAGGTTTCCACAATTTCAGAATGTTCTCTTCCTCATTAAAATGTACTTACTAGTGACAGCAGCCAATGTTAACCTAATGAACAAAGAAGCTCATTACTGACAAAAAGTGCTACTGAATTTCTATGTGCCACTCATGACAAAATCATCTTTGAAGAAAGCAGAGTGAGATCCTTCACCCCTAGCTAGCTTGGACAAACTCCTCATCCAAACACTGTAGAAGATCTCCAACATCTGTCTTGCAAACATAAATGCAAACACTACCTTGGGCTGGAGAAGTTTGGAAAGCAACAGTGCTCTGAAAACTTTATCTGGCCTTTTCCGGAAGAATCTGTTTTCACTTAAATTTCCCAAGGCTGGGGAGTATTAAAGGAGGTGTAGTATTTGCCCCAGTGAAGCTGAAACATGGACAAGGTGTCAAAAGGACACCTTCAGCTTTTTTACCTTAAAATTTTTAAGACTTTTTTGATCCCATCTCCTTTGTCCTGAAAACCACACCAAGATTCTTAGATTAAGTTTATAGTGTGGTTAAGGCCACTGATGTGGATGTACCTGCTGAGCTCGCTTTGAGCAAGCTAAGAGGAATGGAAACCACACCAGAAGCAGAAAGGTCAGTGAGAGCTGAAACTCACCTGAATAACTAGGTTAATGCTGAGATAATTAACTTGTCTGTTGTGTAGGCCAAGGTTACTTAGCTAATAAAAAGCTAAGAAAATCCATTACCTTGGTTATGGAGCAGCCCTACTGTCCAACACAGTATATGCATAGCTGGCCCAATCTTTTTTGTTTCTGGGCTTGATAAAGGCATGCCCTTTTGAATGCTCCTCACTTGTTTTGTTTGCCCTGTAGGCTGTTGACTTCTCACGGCAGAGATAGATGTTCTGCCCTAGAACCAAGAGTAATGTCCGTTGCTGGCCCTCAACACACCCCATACACAGTTGTAACATTACAGGAGCAGCACCAAGGCTCTGCTGGCTTGTTCAGCAATAAAGGGAGTCACTCAGCCATCTTCAGAGAAAGAGACCAAGGAGAACACTTTGAAAGCCAAAACCAGTATACAGATGCCAAGTTTCCACCAAAGGACAGTAAGAGTTAGGCTAGAACATTGCAGGGCATCTTCCAAAGCACAAATGGCAGCTAGCTTGCCCGACTACCACTTCAGCCTTTGAGAAGTAGCTGGTAAAATGTCTGGCCTGATTCTTGTCTGTCCAGCACGCTGCCAAATTAGTCACACTTTTACAAACTGCATAAAATGCACCTCAAGGTGCTTACCTCAGAGCTGCCTAAGATGGAATTACACGAAAGACAGACCACAGGGCATCAAGCTCACCAGCTTCTGAATGGGAGAGGAGTGATAACAGCATGTAGTGAGGGAACCTCAAAAAGAACTTGAGTCACCTCAAGACAACCCAATTCAAATGGCCCCTGAGAGGCTGTAGAGTAAGGAGGGCTTGCTACATCCAGCCACATCCATTAGCTCTCCAACACAGTTTCAGTACGGAGCACACCACAGGCAAAAGTGAGGAACAATAGTATTGCACCACACATGTCCCAAACAGTACCTGAAGCCACCTTTGAGACACGGCTGGCCATATTTTGGGACATGTATCAATAATTAAGAATGACATATAAGACTCTTCTAAATCCAAAACAGCAAACCCAAAACCCAGCTTCACTCTCCCAACACCAAACCCTTAAGCAATACTGGTACTATTAAGAGCATTAATTGCTCTACAGCTTCAAGAACTCAACCTCCTGAGAGCACTGCATTAAAAGATAATTCTGGCTGCCATTTCACAGCACTGTGCCGAGCAGGAAAGCTCCATAACCTGCCATAAACGCAGACAAGCATACAGTATTGCTGTAAATACCATCATGTCTCAGAGCAAAATCATAGTGACAGGCACTCTGGTCTGCTGCAGTTTACAATTGCATGGAATAGGGGTGTGGGTAGAGTATAGTAACAAATAACAGGTATAGATTTCAAAACAGAGAAACTCATTATTTGTAAAACAGATGCAGGCAGGAGAACTGAAAGGCAAAGTGTATTGATGGATCCTTAAGTCTCTGGATGTGGATCTTATTTTGCTAAAAAAATTACTTTATCCCCTTTTCCACAATGCCATGTTTACTTAGCAGGCATTAAAAAAGGAGGAGAGGAAAAAGGGTAAAAGAACAAAACCTACAATGACTGAAGCTAAATTTATACGCACAACAGAGACAGATAAAGCATCCCAGGGGACCTTATCAGTTTAACACAATAACCAACAGGCTGTTTCCTGTATATAGCGGCTTAAGGTCGGCGGATGTTTATTAGAGGCAGAGGGGAAAGGAAATGCAGTATCTTTGACTGACACAGTGTGGATATATGAGAAGTGCTATTTATGCTTTTGACTTGAATAAGAACCACAGTGACTCATAGCTGTCTTGTACTTAATATTCCAATTAGTGCTCCAGGAACACTGAGCACCACTGTCCCAAAAATGTGGGGCTTGTTTACTGTGCCTGACAAGAAATATTAGAGGGTAGTAAGAATTTAGGCTTCTTCAATCCATTATCATCTCTCAGTTAAGAACTGCTGGGATAGATCAACCTCTTTCCACCCCCTTTGATTTTTTAAAAAGAGACATTAATTATTAAACATTTATATCATGTCCAGTGGGAATCCAGTCTAGGTTTGAGGCCACACTAAATACAGCTCTGTGGTATGCCAGAGAAATCGGCTGTCTGTGTGCTAATTCTTTTCATTCCTGGAAGACCTGTAGAAACATGAGAAGAGAGGTAGGCATTTGGTCCACTGTTTTTTTATGAGTCGACCTAATATATTATTGAATTGGGAATTTTGGGAGCACAAGAACATGAGAGGAGCAGAGGCAGGGAGATCTTGTTTAACCACAGTTCTCCCTGCTATCGAGCCATGATTAGAAGCTTTAACCAGAGGTGGGACAGCAAGATGGAAAAATCAGGATCATACTGAATATTCAATAGAGACCCTACCCTAGAGAGGCAAATAGGCATTCACTTGCCATTGTTATGCCGCGGGGAGCTCCAAAAGTAGGTCTTCAGGGCTCCATCGTGCTGATTTAACTCTGCACTGAGCCTGGGGTACAGCCACGGGTGTAACATTTTGGCGTCAGAGGGGTAACGGAGCGTGTGATGCTTCTTGTTCATGAGGAAACAAAGCATACAGAGAAGCATCTCGGGAAAACAGGGCAATGTGCTTCTTGCTTGGAAGAGGAGAGACAAGTCTGCATCTGCTAGAGATTTTGGAACTGATATTTCATTTTAAGGAACATGAACTACCCTGCTGTATGTAACCAAATGCTTCCTTTGCTCACCCCTCTGATGAGACAGTAAAGTACAATTACAATTCTCTTACTTGCTCTTTAAGACACTCATTGTTTTCCATAGTGCTGTACAGAAAGCCAGTGATCACACTCGGAGCTTTGCCTGCCTTGGCAGAGGAGATGACTTCTTTTGTGACTCTACATAGAACGGACATAGTCCCCGAGGTCAAAGGCACAGAGGATTTTCTGGTTCTCAAAAGGGACACAAAGTTGAAGGCAGGGACAAAAGTGCAATGGAACTACCACTCTTTTTTCCCACCCCCAAGATTATACAGGCCTAGAAATATGAAAGAGTGCATGCCGCTCTCCTAGGGGAGGTGAAGATGTACACTTGTACATCATCTGAGAAAAAAAGTGCTAATCGTTACAGTTCTCTGCAGAGAACAAAACCCCTTACTTCATCACCCTGGACAAAAGGGCAAATATTCACTCTGTGCTCCAAGTCCCTTTTACCAAAGCAGACGTGTAAAAATATGTATGGTTTAATCCTATTCAAATACACATGGTTGCAAACCTACCTGCTGGACATGAATCATGCTTTCTCGTGTCCACCTGGAGATGCATTGAGGGTAGGAAAGCTATAGCTGGACATTTTAAAACTATTTCAAATAATATCCCAAACAAATTGGAAGCAAACTTACCTACCTCGCAAGAAGGACCTCTACTCTATTTAGGAACGCTGACTTTTCTAATCATAATTCCTCCCTTTTGAGATGCACATTTTACAATAAGGCTTGGATGTTCAGAGGGTTTGATTTCTTCTGTAAGCTTCCAAGAAGGGCTCATCTCCCACCTAAAAGTCTTGCAAGGGACAGCCCAACATCTGAGATTCAAACACTTGGGCATACTGGTACTTATATTATTAGTGTGTTAGATGCACACAGCTATCCTGAATGCCTGAGTCTTATTCAAGTGCCTAAATGGCAAAAACTTTCAGAGGCATCAGCTGCAGTTGGGCACATGCCTTTCTTACTCTGCCCCACAAGCTGGACGTCATCTGGGTAAAATGGCAGCAGGATGGAGCTTCAGGCCAGCCTGGAAGCAGCAGTGTGGTCCATAATCTTTATTCCAGAGATCAAGTACTCTGAGAAACTCTGCCACCACGCATACCCTAACAATCCCTTCTAGATTCAAGGCTCACCTGCATACTTGTGTCCTGCAAGGATCGGTTCATGGATACCTCTCTAACATTTAGGCAAGTATGTGCACTATAGAAAATCACCAAACAAGTGTTTGGAGAAAATCTATCCTCAACTGCAGATGCCAAACACCGAGTTGAAGCAATCTCCACTGACTACTTTGGAAAGGGTAGGCAGGTGGAGACCTTGAATTACTGAGCCGTTAGCTTCAGCTGCACGTCTCCAGCTTTTCAAGCAATGGAGAAGGAATGCATGTCCCTAGCTATGTCCAAGAACTCAGACTTGAGGAATACAAGTCAACCAGTAGTAACAGCTGTTCTTGCCTCTCAGAAGGCTGCCTTGAATAAAAACAGGGATACATTGAATTGAAATGATTGAGGTTGGAGATGGGAATGAGTTCACTGTGAATCATATGGCTACAAAAGGGTATGACATGCACAGCCTTCTGTACAGCACAAGGGAGGGAAGACAGGTGTCTCATGAATTATGAGTAAAGTGGGACAATTTAGGGAAAGTTTTAACTTTAAAAAAAAAAAATAAGAGGAAGAGACCAAAAGCCATTAGATACATAACCTTGTAGTCTAATATGGCCATAAATTAACAGCTGCACTATATTATGTAAATTTATGTTAAATTATTCACTACCTGTCACCATATCCCCATAAAAAATCTACGTACTGACATTTACGAAAAATGACATCTTCTGATAATAGTTTTGCTACATATTTCAGTGGCTGCAATTGCCTTTTAACCATCTTGACTGCTGCTGAGGCAAACACTACTGGAACAGAGATGCTTTAGGAGGTTTAATGAATTAATTACTATTCACGATTTACCCTCCAGGAGGGCACCGTCCATGTAAGCCCGTGTCCTTAGGGCAGTACACTTCTTCCTCCAGTTTCAGAATTTGCTGGAGAGGAGCCAGGAAGCATCACACAGGTCCCTGCATCGCTCTGGCTCTGAGCTGAAATAGGATACCCCATAAAGGCCCTGGCTGCACCTGTTTAGTGTTGAATGTCCTGGCCACCAAAAAGAGCAGGGCCATGTTCAAGGGATGCACCGCCCATTTTGTCCTCCTTCACCCATAAGGAATCAAAGCGATCATCCAGTCGTGGAAACCTGGATCAGAGCTCTTCTTGAGATGAGATGCTGCCTGAATCACACATGGCTTGAGGTGGTCCTTCCACTTCCCAGCTGTGTGCTTCTGCTGGTTGTGACTGATAGGAAAGTGGGACTCCCCAGCAATCCTGCCTCTAGTGAGGCACAGCACACAGAGACACGTTATCCATGCTTATTCTAAACAGGACACACAATGGGTTTGGGAAATTGTGTGTGTCTTATCCTTCACAGCCTCTGAAGCAGCAAGGCACATAGGGCTTCACCACATCTTATTTTGGCATCGGTGTTAGAAACACAGCTACCTTAAGCTCCCTTTTTCCCTAGCCCACAGAGAAAAAAAACTTCTTCTCAGTGAGGGTGACAGAGCACTGGAACAGGCTGCCCAGGGGGGTTGTGGAGTCTCCTTCTCTGGAGACATTCAAAACCCGCCTGGACATGTTCCTGTGCGACCTCACCTAGGCGTTCCTGCTCCAGCAGGGAGATTGGACTAGATGATATTTTGAGGTGCCTTCCAATCCCAAACATACTGTGATACTGTGAAAGAAAAGTCCACAGGGGATCATTCAGATCTTACGACAGGACACAATTACCCCTATGTGCGTCCTTCCCCACCAACTACAGATGCAGTCTGTGATGTGAATTCACAAGAGCCTCACACAGGTTTACTGGCCTCATGCTGCCACTCTGCAGAGATGCTGGAGCCTGAAAAGCAGGCTCTGGCTCTTGGCTTCCTTCTTAAGGGTCTGGGCAAGAAGCTCCGGTTCAGCCATCCAGTCAAGGAGAGAATTTGACTGGATTTACTATCTGTTTGCTAGCTGACCTCTGACATCCAGCTTATACACAAACTATCTGCACCCACAGAACAGCTGTCTGCTAGTGGCAACTGTGTCATGGCTTAAGATGGTAACAGCAAGTGGAGTTTACTGAAAGACTCCCGCTGATGAACTTTGGACCAAACCAAGGATAAAGAGGAAAGCTCTGAAGTTCACTGAGAACTGGAAAGAAGTTCAGCTTCTTCTGCTTCTTCCTGCTAAATCTTGAGTGTAAGCTCAAAAAACGAACAGAGGGCAAAAGATAAAAGAAAATTCAGGTGCTCCCCTATTAAGCCAAAACCCATGCAACAAACTACTAATGTACTTCCAGGGACACTGTCCCTAATTTGACCTTGCAGTTCTGCTCAAAAACATTAAGCAAACATTTCAGAGACATGAAAGAGAGGGGATATATGTTAACGAAAGAAAGAATAGAGGAAGGGGGAGGGAAGGCAAAAGAATAAACAAGCTTTTGCGACAGCAGGAAGCTTGCTCTTAATTCTGAGATAATGAAACGCTTCTAACCAGGCCCAACTGCTGAATATTACAAGAGCCACCATCTCGTGTGGATTGCATGCAGCTTTATTTTCTACTCCCCTGCATGGACTGAATATGATTCACAGCACAGTCACAGGAAACAGTCATTACTATTTATTTGGAGTGAGATGAGTGACTGCTCTAAACAGCATCAACTGCACCTGCAATAGTGCAGAGAATCTTTTTTTATTAAGCATATCCATGCCCTCTTTCCCCCCTCCTTCTTCTCTTCAATATTCTCTTCACAAAGAGCATTTTATTACAGTGCTGGCTGTGTAGTTCAAAAAGGAAAGAGGCAAATTTATAGCGATCATTAGAGAAGATGCAAAAGTATGGCAGCAAACGCTAGCTTCGCCACTTTGTGTGCACAGAAACATCCCCACACTGTACACAGGCCACACAAACAGCATGAAGAGACAAACGATCCATAAAGTATAGCTACTTATAATACAATTATCATATAATAACATATCTGGCAGTGGGGAAGCCTCCTCGCCTCCATTTCTTAGTCTTGCTGTGGCTGGAACACGTCAGAACACCCTGAACTCACTCTGCTCCAGACAAATCCAAAAAACAGCTCGTCTCCCTCAACCCCCAACACAGCTTCTCCATCCTCTTTACAAGACACTGCTCACAATTTTGCTGCAGCAATTTATCTCTGGCTACACAGAGATGTGAGCAGTCGGCTCCCAGCTTGCTGCTGCTCTTTCCACTGCTGTACTTTAGCAGCTGATGCAGAAGCCTCGCTGGCCCCCAAAACACTGCACCTATAAGGTGCCTCAGCTAATTCACACCCCACAGTTATCCCCCAGCTTCAGCAGTCTTTGCTGATGAAGGTAAACTTAGACTGCTATTTTGAATTTAATATACAGCTATAGAAAATTCAGAGCGCTCAAAGCACAGACCTCTCTCTCATCTATAGCCTTTATTGCCCAAGTGCATACACCTGATGTGCTTACAAAAAATGTCCTTGCTGGCAAAATCCTCTTAAAATGGCATAGTTCTGTTTTCTGCTTTTTTCAGGTCAACAGTATGGAGAAGCTAAGGCCATTTCATCCCACTGCTGTAGGTATCAGTGTCTCAAGTACCTGCATCCTGTGATGCCATTAAAAGCTTCAGGAGATTAAAAGTGTTGGTTTCCTTGTTTTTCTAACAAAGTAAGGTACTTCACAAAATAATGGATTGCTCTTGAAGATTAATACTCCTAATAGCAGTGAACAGATGCACAGAACGGATTGTTTTTTCATAGTGCACTTGGGTACTTATGTTTATAAATTATGTGTGGCCTGTGGAGCAAGTGCAATTTCAGATCACAACATTTACTGGAACATCCTGCTTCTATATGGTCACTCTGACACCACTCGTTGACTGACACCTAGAAAGTTCCCTCACCAAACAGGGAGCAGCACAGAGTCCAGCACTCTCGCACGCAAGGGGCCATAGTTAGACTAATGCCACAAAGGAGAGCAAGAAGGAAATACAGACCATGGAAGACTGGACACATAATGGAGGGAAGAAGGGGGGAGAAAAGGACTTCACGGTGACCTGTACTCCACTCACATTACAGCAGTATAATAATCACCTCTGCATCCAGCACCCAGACACTAAAGCAATTGGCAGAGATAAAAAGGTGGTGGGGGAAAAATAAGCAAATTGAGTTAATACATAAACCACTAAACACTGCTTAATACTGCTTCTCCTATCACCACTTAGCAAAGGACTATTAGAAGAAAACACACTTTCCAGCTGACACAGGGTTGCACCCACCTTAGGTGTCAGCAAACTGCCCTGTGAGGAAAGCAGCACAACACACTTCTCCTCCACCAGGCTGAGAGCTCTGCTCCACCATCCACAGAGACAGACTTCGCCGACCAAGAAATAAGGACTCTCATGTCACTGTCACAAGAGTATGTAGAAAAGTGGAAATGGTCTCGTATCAGGCAGGTGAGAAATATATAATTCCCAGCATCAGGACTTTTCTTGATTCCAAAGAGAACATCTTAAATCTTGAGGCAGAAGGACCATCCTGTTATGGTACAGTTTGTTTTGCAATATATACACTATCTCAGCTAGGACCTGATCCCAAACTATTATTACTTCACTTTTGCCTTTGATAGCCATTAGTCAAGCAATATCTGGGGACAGATTCTCCTCCTGGTTACAGCACAGTAACACCCTGAGCTGACAAGATTATTCTTTATTTATACCCCCAGAACTGAGAGGCAGGGTTTTGGGTTTTTGTTTTTTTTCAGGGTGTTTTTGCAGCTGGAGGTAGTTGAGGTAGGTTCTTAGGGACATGGTTTAGTCCTAGAGTTAGGTTATGGTTGGACGCAATGATCCTGAGGGTCTCTTCCAACCGAAATGATTCTATGAGGTGAAGTGTGGGAATAGCCTTGCAGGAGCTGTGAGGGAGCAGTCCCTTACTGACAGGAGCAGCACAAGGCCATACCTGCTCACAGGGCCAGGCAGAGGGGAACTGGCCAGGGAAGGATCTGCCCCATGCCCTTGGCAATGGGGAAGGAGCTGCCCCACATCCTCGGTGATGGCAGCTTCCCAAGGGACAGGTCACCCTCATGCCAGGACGCACGAGGGCTCAAGCATCCATTGTGCTTACCACTGCTGTTGGAGCCTTCCCTCCTCAGCACCATCAGGGCGGTGCCTTCCCCACCAAATTATTTCAAGCAAAAGCCAGGGTTTGAGGCAGAAAGTGCTTCTCGACACGTGAACTCTCAGCCTCTGAGCAGAATGAGTGCTGCGAAAGATTCGTGGGCCTCCCTCTGCCCCCACCATGCCCCCAGTGTTTAAACAATTAATTAACAATTTCTAGAAACCAATTCACAGAAGGAGAAAGGGCAGATTTTCAAAACTATCAGCTTGTAAATGGAGCAGAGCTGATTCTCTGGCAACTCTTCTAACAAGGTTTCTTTTTTTTTTCACAGTATTTGTTTTATGCTTCCTAAAGATCTGTCCCTAGTCTAAATCCCAGCAGGGGGAGATGCCAGTGGAGTTTAATTACATTCCACCTATGGGGAACACTCAAGGAACAGGGCTCTGAAAGAAACCACACAACTTGGTCTAAAAAAAAAAAAAAAAAAAAAAAAAAAAAATGAAAAAAGTAATCTGATTAAAGAAATGATATGAATGTGCTGCATCTCCTAATCAACAGTTTAAAACATTCTCTTCTTAAAAGTCTCAAGGCAAAGAGCCAAATTCTCTGCTAAAGCAAACAGGGAATTTATACCATCCATTTCCAACAGACTTTCAGCATTCAGGCCTATGACTTAAGTAAACAGTGATATTTTAAAGGGTTTTGGTGGGTTTTTTTGTTTATTTTGGTTTGGTTTTTAATTTTTTTTTCTTTAATATAAACTAGACACGCCTTGTGCTGTGGTGAAAATCCCTGTGATTCAGGACAGGTTTTAGCTTGGACATGAGCTATTGTTAGTGTTTCAAGGGATTAAAACAGGCCCTGTGCTCTGCTGGCTGGGGGGCGTGTGTGCAGATGTTGGAGGTACATCTGACCCCAGCCAGGAGGGTGGGCAGGAGTTGAAGAAACGCACATTAAATGCAAAACGGAGACTCACTGATCTGTAGCCATGTCATGGGAACCCACTGCCCTCAGCACAAGTGTGAAGGAGAGGGAAAGAAAACTGCAGGCTGCCTCCACCAGGTATAATTCTTTAAATCTGGAAAACCCATCTAGCTGAAATATTTTTCTCTGCAGGACTCAGGCAAATGACTCCTGTTCATTCAGCTGGGACACCTGAATGCTGGACTAGACAGTGGAGGAAAAATACTGCGTTCAAAGCCGGGAGGCTGGGAGGGAAAATTAGGCTTTTTCACCATTCCCCCTTCTGGTACTCCTAAATCAGCGCCCTCGGTGTTCTGCAACTGGCCGCGATGAGACCCAACCTCAGTGCTCAGAAAGCAGCTCCCACTAGGGACTGCAAAAGGGATAGTGAACACGGCTTCTCCACCCACAATCTGGAGCTTGGCATTATGTCCTGCTGCACACAACAGAAAGACTTTGCACCAAACAAGCACTGAAATATTTAATCGTTTGAAACATTCAAGTGCGACAAAATTATCAATGAAACTAATTAAGAATCTTGAGATAATAAGCACTGATGACAAAATGTTCCACTCTAGTGCCTGCCATCAGGCAGTCAGGATTTATAATATCTGTCGTTTATAAAACTTATACCCTGAAGGACCTCAATACGCTTTCAAAATGTGTGTCTCCGCATACAGATAGTCCTGCTCCCCAAGGTGACTCCAACTACTCACACATACCCAGCAATGGTCCTCAGATTCGGGTCAGGACTACAGATCACAACTGTGGAAATACAAGTATATATGGCCTTGCAAGCAGAGAAGGTGGAAAGTGCCAGCTTTGATGTCTGCAGGGCCAGGTCCAGAGGTCTCACCCAACCCAGCTTTATCATGGAGACCCAGAAGGACAGGCCATGGGAAGTCAAGTCAAGAGCAACGGGGAGGGAGAAAGTCATGGATTTGATGAAAAGCCACGGCACCAGCATTTTATGCTCTGGGATTTTTCAGCAATTTAGGACAGGAAGTGAACCGATGTCAGGCGATCGACGCTGCAGATGGGTCTTTAAGCAGCCAACATGTAAATGGCGTTTGGCAAAGATACCGTGACTAACAGCCTTTTTTTTTTTCCTTTTTTTTTTTTTTTTTTTGGTGAGAAATGCCATTTTTAGATACAGTCAGAGAAATGCTGCCTTCTGCCTGCTAAGAGCAGGTGTACAGATGTCGACAGCGAGTTCAGGCGAGTGCCAGGTACTCGAGAGTTGTCACTGGCTATGTAAGCTGCCTAACACCATCTCCAAGCGTTTGGAGAAGGCGAGATCTTTTTATTTTGCTGAGGTTTCCAACAAACTGCTCCTCTAGCAGACCCTGTCTCTGGGCTCAACAGATCAGTGTAGCCTGATTTTTAGTTCGCCTTTGTTCCTTAAGTTAAGCCCTCTACACCAGGCCAACTTCCAATGGAGGAAAATGGTAGGTTCTCTCTGAATCACCAGCGCGGCTCCCGATGAGCTGCCCACGAGACAGGTACAGCTAATCTGAAATGACGCCTGGTAACTGCAACGTGTAATTTCAGACTCAAGGCACCAATTTCCCAGTCAGTTTGTAGCTACACTCTGTTACCGCAATGGGTTTTCTGCACAATTATCACAACACTTAGCAAGTTATTCATTTCCGAGAGAGCTAAGGAATGTTGTAAATGATTTTCATTTTAAAGAAAGCAGTCATATTTCCCTCTGGAAGAAACAAATAGCAAAGTTTCTCCCCTATATTTTGTTTATTAATAATGTTTCACAAATAATATTATTCCATCATTAGTATTAAAAAGTATTTTAAAAGATGTAATAAATAGGCAAGAATTTATAAACCAGGTGTGTGTGCCTTTGTGGCAATGGCATGCATCAGGCACAGGCAGTTTGAATATTTTATACTTCATAATTTTTTTCCTAAATAATTAACTAGCTTTAACTAGTGGTTGTCCAGTCCTACCAGTGCTGCAGGTTTACCTGCACATTATACCTCTGAATGTTCCTTTGGCAGCCCCGCTTTTCCCCTCTCTGAATCCAGACAAAATACATTCACAAGCCCTGCTGGATTTTTAACTTCAAGATCTGTTTCCTACGTCACTCTGAACAGCAATGTAAATCCATGTCCTACAGCTTTCCCTTCTGCAGCAAACCCAAACCGCTCCAGTTAACATCTCTTGGGTTCACTGGATGGACCTGCATTCAGTCTGGTATCTCTTGGCACAGTGGGCACACCTCCTAGCACCAGCTGGCAATGTGGGCTCATTCGATTCTCTTCTTGCTTCGTGCACTCCAGAAATGAAGAGGTTAAAATCTTCTAGCTTGCTTTAATTACTGCAACACTGACAGCAATGCGGAGCTGGACCACGAGATGAGGCACACTGCACCACTGAAGAGTGGTACCCTTTGGATAATGCATTGAAATGGAACCCTTTCGCCCCATTGCTGACTTGGAAAATAAAGTTCTCCTTTTCAAAAACCATCTACTACCAAGGGCATTCTGGCCTATAATTGCCATCCCATAGCATAGTCCAGTGTTGAAGGATATCTAAGTATACATATATTTAGATCCTTATAGATGCACATGAGGGCTTAGTTCTAAGTGTACGTATATTTAGATGCATATAGAGGCATATGAGGGCTTAGTAGCATTTGTCCTGAGTTGGAAGGGACCCACAAGGATCATCAAGTCCACTCTTGGAAACACTTAACTCCAACAACAATGACAGCACTTGAAACAAGGGTACACTGAGCATAACCAGGTCTGTGAGATAATATTACACACTGGTGGAGATTGCTTTTTGAATACTCCATCCAATTCTAATATTCATATTTTCCAAAGGATGTTAAAAACACAGGTGAACCTCTGAAAACAGGCACATAAACTGTCCAACTTACTGAAAAAAAAGAAAAAAAGAAATAATTTTTAGAGACTTACAGTTTCAATACACAAAAACACTAACAGGTGATATCACTGCAGCTTATGACTATAGTCCTACAGTGAGGAGAAAATAGCTTTCCTATGCAAAAGGTCTTCTGTACATCAGTCAAAGAATGATGGAAGTTCAGGGGAATCTGAAGGCAACAATTTAAAGACTGAAACAAACTTAAACTCTATTTAAGATAAGGATAATTAAGTATTGGAAGAGATTAAACAAATACATGGCAAATTTTCTGTTGCCACAAAAATCAGGGTAGAAGCTGGAGGACCCCTGGCATGATATTCCCAGCCCTGTTTATTCACGATCTTGGGACTGGTGGCAAGATGAAGCCTTACAGCAGGAACAGGAATGAAATCAGAGCCCAGTTCCAAATGTTGCCAAACAGGGGACACATTCACATCTGAATGTTATGACCTGGATCTCTATCTATGGTTTTTCTTGTAAAATCAGAGCTCAGAGGGAAAGTAGGATGTTCACTTCACACAGAGTCTCTGTGTCCTTGCGTTGTTCTCTATTTAAGTGCACTGCTAAGGCTCCACTGATAATAAAAGATTGATTTAAAAGACGATTCTACAACCTAAGCAAACACCGAGCCTGGCTAATGTTACATATCATATCCTCTTGTCATTTACTGCTACTCTGTATGTTTACTGTGCCTCTCACTCCCCCTCAGTATCAGCCCAATTTACAGCAGAGCAGCTGGTCCTCTGGGGCTGAGCGCACAACTGTAACTCCGAGCCCAGCAACAGCAGCCTCTTGATTATAAAAGCACAGCACTGATTTCGCTTAGGATCTGAACCAAAGCAGCACCCTCCTGAGGCTTTGGGTCAAGTCTTTACAGATTGCCTAAATGACAGGCACCTCTATATCACTACTCTACAAGCTTAACCTCTTGTAAGATCCAAAATTTAATCAAATTATCTGCATTCCTGTACCAAGGCTCTTACTTCAGTCCAACAGAGAATACAAAAGAAAGTAGTGTGAACAGTAAAGAATTTAAAGAATATTGTTTCCACTCCATCTTTAACTTTTATAAGAAAATCTGTTATTTTGCATTTGCTACATTTCTTGTATCAAAGTCGGTACACAGCACGACAAAAACATCCATGTTCTTCCCCCTAATAAGGAAAACTTAATGGAATGTGTCATCTTTTCTCTTTTCTTTCTCTTATTGTTTTCTGTATCACTGGTTTGCTTTCTACTCCTTGCCAGCAAGATGAGCATTACTCTTTAAATAACTGGATTGTAAGAACAAGAGATGTGTCTTTCAAGCCCAATTCCCAGTTGCACTAAGCTCCTACTATGGCAGCATAAACAGGCCTTACCATAGTTGCAAGTGCTTGTTTATGTGTTGACAAGATAGCATCACGCAGGAATAAGGTGATGATAAAACTGCTGCAGATGAAGTGTGAGGATGATGTACAGGCACCTTGACAGTCCATTCCCTCTACCGAAGCAGTGAAAGAGGGCATAAGTGTAAACTGAGAATCAGGCTCTTGGTTTGCAGTTACCCTGGATACAGTTTGTAGGATTTATATGTTTAATTAACACAAAATGTGGAAGGTTCCACAATTCAATAAAGAAAACACATTGAAGACAGTTCTGCCCAACATTTCTAGAACAGTAGAACTTGCAACAATGGAACATGGATAATTAAAAAGATTACTAAAGCACTTTGTTTTGCTTGTTCTTCTTGGGATCCTTCATTTTCAGAATCAGGAAGGACATTTTATGCCACCTAATTAAAACAACTGGGAGGGGTTTTTTTAAACAGATGTACTAATTCAAACAATTAATTCAGTGAAGTCCTATACCCATGGTTGTACAGAAGATTAGACTGCACAGTAACAAACTCCTAAACTTAAATTCTATGACTTAATGTGCTTCATAGACAATACCTCTTTTTTTTCTCCCCTACAGAATGGATATGAGTGTGCTTTGTAGGGACTGCTCAAAACACTGGTGAAGACACAGTTTGCCTGCCTGTCCTTGCATAGGGTGATGCATACACATCCTTTAATTTGTGCACACAAGCAGACCTATTGACTTCAGTGATTTGGATTTCTGATGAAAATCACTCTATTTTTACTTAAACCCATGGGAGAAACAAACACCAGATGATTTTATAAAGGATTCCTTGTGAGATGTAGGTTAACTAGAATATGCAAATACAGCTTGATGAGTTCCTTTATTTCCCATGCCAAAACTTTTAAACTCTTTGTGCCTCAGCCTGTAGAAGCAGGGCCATTAACATTACAAGCCCTGTAGGTACATTTAGAGGTTAGCATTTAGATATCATTTGGGTGTTATCATATGAAAAGTGTTAAAGTATCCTAAAATATTTAGAAAAGATACAGTATCTTCCTCTCACCGGCAGAAGTCTGCAATGCCAAAGCAGCCAAGTCCCAGCCTAATGTTGGGCTAAACATTGATCAAAGCTGTAGATAAAGCAACTACTCACCTCTCTGGGTAAATACAAGAAATAGATAAGGTCCATTACAGAATCAAGTAAGGAGGATGACAGCTCCTGTGCAGAGTTACACAGGTGACCCTCACAGTGCAAAATGTCAAGCAAGGCTGTGCATAAGGCATCTGTGGGCAGAGTGGTTTCTCCAGGTAGTTCTCTGCAGAGATTCAGGTGTTCAGGAGAGAAGGAAAAGGATCAGAAAAGGAAAACAAAGGAGACTAGGAAGCACCAGGCACAGCTTCAGACGTATGGCCAACCCAGCTTGGCAAGGGACTGCCACTGTCCATGCTGCTCCAGGAGCTGTGAATGCAGGAGCCACGTCCTGCTGCTCCGTTCCTGCTGGGCTAAAAGACAGTTCGCACATTCCTTGTAAATAAGGAAAGTAACTTCAAATCTGGATCCTAGCTCTAAGTCAAACAACACAAAGGCCCTAAAATTTCAGCTGGCTGCTCTGCTTAACACAAGTAATCAACGTAAACAACCATCAAATCATGATACGGCACAAAAACTGACAAATGATGGAATCTTTCTTGGTTGACATGGTAGCCACATCCACAGAGGTATGCTCACACACTCCTTTGGTGAGGCATCAAGCACTCCAAGTTTGCAGCCAAATCATGCATTTTATCTCACATTGAGCTCACCCAGGCGACAGGCAGTATTTTAGGTAACAACCTACTACTTCTTGTTCCTCATATCTCCATAGAAAATTGCTGGTAATCATGACTTTCTTATTAAAGAAAGTATCAAACACACACAGAAGTTTTAAAATAACGAGTCGTTAGGGGAAAAACCCACAACCTGTGACAGTCATGCATGCAACTGGTGTCAAGCTGTGCCACTTAAAAGCACTCTGTGGCACTCACCTACGACAGCCTGGCAGTACACATTTGTGTATTTCTCCCAGGCACGGAATAAAATGCTTTTAAACATCACCTTCCCCCTCCCCTCCCAGCAGGGCTGTCTCTGCTGGCTGGTTTCTACTGGGCAGGTAGAGTGAGATCACTTTTAAAGCACAATTTCTTCCATTACTGGATTTCCACTCCCCAAAGCGCAGGGACATGTACCTGAGCATAGCATTATAGAATCATAGAATGTTAGGGATTGGAAGGGACCTCAAAAGGTCGTCTAGTCCAATCCCCCTGCTGGAGCAGGAACACCTAGATGAGGTTACACAGGAATGTGTCCAGGTGAGTGTTGAATGTCTCCAGAGGAGGAGACTCCACAACCCCCCTGGGCAGCCTGTTCCAGTGCTCTGGCACCCTCCCTGAGAAGAAATTTCTTCTCATATTTAAGTGGAACCTCCTGTGTTCCAGTTTGTATACATTGCCTCTTGTCCTATCATCAGTTGTCACCGAGAAGAGCCTGGCTCCATCCTCTTGACACTCACCCTTTATATATTTATAAACATTATAGGGATGCCAGCACCACAAAGTACCTGCAGCACAAAGTGTCATACACTGGAGTGAGTTGTGAACACCCCTGGCCACCCTTGGGGTCTGGTGGAAATTCAGCCCCGGGGTCACCATGTAGCAGAGACTTTGGTGGTGCAATCCAGGGAGTCTGAATGTTTCCAGAGCATCCATCGCAAGCAAAGCTGCTTGTGGAGACGTAATCTTCAAGAGCAGAGGGCAATGGCACGAAGCTGGGAGAGTGCCATAATTTGACAAACCACAAAGGGCTAACCAGGCACTCATCCTTGGAAAAAACAATGGAAAAACTCACCTTTGGGTGAAGGGGCATTCATACTGCTGGCAAATTGTGAAGCGAAATTCAAGTAAACCCCTTGGGACTACTCCCCACTCCTCCCCTTACACTGAAACAACATCAGAGCTATCTGCCCGTGGTGCTCAAACGTTTGTGTTTTTCACATCACAGAGCCAGCAGTTTTGGACCCCCTTATTCTTACACTTACATACCTTTGGAAATTAGCATAAACACCTCAGCTGGCTACCGATGTGATTAAGATGTGCCTCCGCTTGGCAATTTTTCCTTTGAAACAAAGCAAAGGCTTTCATTTGTTAAGTGAAAATTCCCTGGTGGAAACCCCTCTCTCTTTCCCTCCCATTTTTGACCCCATATTGGGCACTTTAATCTTATTTTGGTTTGAGGTTTTAGAAGCTGAAGGCTGCTTCTGAAGATCACTGAGGCAAAAAAAATCACTGGGAGGAACACCACACTTTGAACTGAACGTCCCTGGCACAATGCACATTGGAAAAAGCAGTGAGAGCATTTCCTAGTCAATGTAGCAGTATTTTTCACACCCTGTTAGAAGAAATGGAAACCTGTGGTAAATAATGCTGCTTTGCAGAAGTCCAATTACCCTAAATGATAAATTGCCTAATTATTTTGGCTCTAGAGTCCTTCCCAAGTTCTTTATCCTTTTCTTTGTAGTCATTGTCTGCAGAATAAGAGCATTTGACTGTTACTAATTAGTGAGAGAGAAAGATGCAGGACACTCAGTAAACTCACTTCCCTTTAAATCCATCTTACAGTTATTTTTCCCCAGCACAGGAGAAAAAAAAAATAATAAAAAAAGGTAATCATTTATTTAAAAGCTGCTCTGCTGGAAGAAATTTTTTCTCCATGACTGCTCTATGATACTAAAACAGTCAGCTTTTGTTTTTTACTTTCTCCAGAAAGCCAAAAGATTAAAGGCACAGCAAGTTTAGACTAACACCTTGAAATTATCTGTAAGGTTCTCTACTTATCAGGCTATTAAATCTTCAATCCTGACTGCACAATCTTCATATTGTATCCTGAGTGCATATGAACTTAACACACCTTGAAAACAAATTTCAAAAAGCAAGAGCTCTTAAAAGTGTTTTGTTCCAGCTCACAATAAAATGACTTTCTGACATCTTGTTACTTCCTTGTTACTTCATTTAGATCAACAGCAGCAGCAAGGGGCTGTGGATAATTCCCTCACGTTCAGAACTTTTCCAGTTCTTCTCAATTTTATCCTTTAAATTTGAAGTGTAACTAGGAGTATTGAGAAAGATATTACAGTTTATTCAAAATTTCTATTGCACTAGAAGGTCAAAATAATTTTAATGCAATCCTTCTTTTGAACCAAGTGTGTGTTTTGCATTAAAAAAAAAGCACACTCTGTATTTTCCCATCTATTAACAGAAACTTTTCTGAAATTAATTTTTTGTTTAAGATGTATGTAAAATCAAAATGTTTCACATATAAATTAATATGACTATTTTGTTGAATTCTGAAAGCACAGATTTATACAGGCGGAAAGTATCGAGTCAATATTTCTGAAGAATTAATTCTTCTCCTTGTGCAATGTGCCCTAATGCACTATGCCTCAGAGACAGCCATGAAGGATAATTCCTAGGACTGAGAAAGCAACTGAGTTTTCAGTCTCATCACATCTGAGACCTGACTAAGGAAACTGCAGAATTTGGTACCAGTTATTAAAGGAGTCTTAATTCAAGCACCTATTTACCCATTCAGTGTTGGCTAGAAACCAACAGTCCAGTCCATACAAGCAATTGGTGTTTCTAGGGTACAAAAGTTCTCAGTCTCCCCTGACCGAGGCCCCGAACTGCTATCTTGGCAGCTGCTACAGTGGTGAAATTCCACTTCTGACCAGCCTACTTCCCTGGAAAGCATTTTGCGGCATAGACCAAAACATTCAAAATGTGACTAATTACACTGAGGGACAAGTTTCGGTTCTTTAAAGGATTTGATTTTGGAAAAGACCCACAACTCGTTTGAAAATCAGGCATCAAATTAGCTGCCAATACTAGTGAAAAAACAGGTATCATCTGAGACAGTAAAATCCGCTAACTGGTGTGAAATGGAAAATTCCTTAAATAGCATGAATTTCCTACTTTTCTTTGTGTTTTCCTGACTACTCCCTCTGCACCAGTCTTGCTATCTGGTTAAGTAAGGAAACGTTCACTCATATCACTGGAAGACCACTACATTTCTAGAGCAAGGGCACACCCAGAAATACCACATTTTCTTTCTTTCAGTATTAAAAGGGAAGCATAAGGTGAAGCAGGACAAACAATACAAAAGCCATCTCACGCTGATTAAAAGTAACACAAAAACACATTGTTATAAATGGAAATTATTTAAATACATATGTTCTGCCAGGGTGGTAGAGAAGGAAAAAATAAAGTGGGGGGAGAAGGTCACAAGAAGTTCATTCTACCAAGAACTGCTTTACATAATCATGAAATGCAAACTAGTTTCCATTCCTTCTGGCACAGGCTCATTCAGCCTTCACTTTGAATGCTTATTGACAAATAAATGGACTGGTTACTTCCTATTAATGCTACCTAATTTATGTACATACCTGGAGGAAAAATTCCATTTTGACCTCACATTCATACAAGCTAAGATCATTTTTTAGCTATGAATATGCTGAATACAAGTTTAATTTCAGCGTGGTAGCTGCTGGGGATTTGCCGTTTCTTGACAAATTAGGCATGTGTTTTCCCCAGCTCAGCTTTTGCACCTTAATGCACATAGTATGTGCAATTCAGGAATCTGTGTTGAACTTCCACATGAAAGACCTTCTTTTCTTCAGCCATGATTCATTCTCTCCCTCCTCCTCTCTCTCATATGCAGGCATGTGCACACACACACACAACTTGTTAGTCATTTTTGTTTTATGAGCTGTTCCCCAATACCTCTCCTTGTCTCTTCCTCTGCCCATTAAAAGTCCTTACCAAGAAAGTGATACTTGTTTTTGCAAATCTCAAAAGTTGCTGTTGTCCTGACCAAGTAAAGTGCTACTAAAGTAAGATTTTATCCCTGAGTCTTGAAGGCATCTCAGAAGTAGACGGCTCACCGGAGACCCCCACAACAGATGAAGATGCCAGGGCTGGACCATCATCTTCATCCCCTGAAGAATCTGCCGGTTACACTGTGGACATGGCAGGATCTCATTCCAACTGGATGCTAACTAACACAGAGCTTGAAAATACTTCTCTGTATGGTTTAGTGTTTCATATTCCCCAGGACACAAATTCCTGCCTGATGAATGCGATTGGCTGCTAATGCTGAGACACAGTGTGGGGTCCTGACACAGGTGCCCAAGGCCACCCTCTCTCATTTGTAAGTTCTCTCAGGGCCAGATGGTTTGGTTCCTCTGATTTTTTGCATCTGAGGTTGTGTCTATGGCTGGCTGTCCTCCCTTTCATTGGCAGGTATTTACAACTCAGCAGCACATACTCTATGAAAAACTTTTTGACGCCTAACACCCATTAAAAAAATATAGATAGATAGGTAGGTAGGTAGGTAGGTAGGTAGGTAGGTAGGTAGGTAGGTAGGTAGGTAGGTAGGTAGATAAAGAGAGAGAGAGAGAGAGGGAGAGGGAGAGAGAGAAGCATAATACCTTTCTGGACTTGACCTCTACTTCACATACAAAAAACTCCTGAGAGCTAGACAGGTTGCCATAAAAAGATCAGACACTCATACCCCTGAAGGGCATTCCCACTCCTGAGAAGTCATGCCATGTGCACCTCTCTTTCTGCCACACATAACTCCTCTGGGAAGACCAGTGAGAGTATGTCCCTCCCAAAGCCGTGGAGGGAGCTGAGCTTATCTCCTTATTCACTTCTGCAAGGCTCAGCTGCCCAGTGCAAAATTTGATCTATCAATTCTACCTGAAACTATGCTCTATCCTGCAAATAATGTGACCTACCTGTAGCTAAAGTTAACACTCATACTGGTAGTTAGCATTGATTAAACATTGATGTTGGTATGAATTTGGTTTTCTCTGTCTCTGGGGGAAGTATGTTGATTGTCAAGTAATGTCCAGAGTGGTACACAGGAGCAGCTGGGATACAAATGCTTAATAAAACTCTAACCAGTTTCTTACTTAACAGTGATATTTTTCCTTAGATTAAAAACAAATATGCTCTTTCCTCCACAAAAGCCTCAGATGGAGGGTATGGGGGAAGGAACAGAAAGATGAAGAAGATTCATCCTTCCCTTTACTTCCTCTTTAAACAAATCTGTCTAATCACATTTAAAGTACTATGTTATTAAGATCTTCACCATTAAATGTTCCATGTCACTAGAAAAATTTATTCTTTAACATGAACCCTGTAGCAGTAATAGTGGGTCAATTATTATGAGGATGGCAAAATACCAGGAAAATTCAGGGATGAAAATGAGTATCTGTCTCGCATACATTACCTGAGACTCAGTTTTGCTCAAGAACAGCAATAAGGCAGAGTCACTGAGCAACACGTGACATTGCAAGTAAAAGATAAATTAGTCTTCATGGGCAAGAGACTGATAAGCTTGAACTGAACAAATGGAAAAATAAAGGACTTTTTTTTTTTTTTTGTGAAGAGGGGTAAATGAACCCTGCAATGTCAACAACAACAAAAAGTTCCTTGAAATGTGGGCACATTAATCATCTCAACAACACCTCATTCCAGGCCACATAGAATCACAAGTTCTCACCTGTCAAAAGGATTTCCCTGGGAAAGAAATAAGGTTTTTTCATACCCAAAGCCAAAACATTTCTAAAAGATACCCTGGTCTTACCAGCTGATCAGTTCAACTCTTTCCATATTATAAACAACCTGACTCTCCTGGAAGTGCTTTTCTGTTTAAGAGGTACCTGTGGAGAAGAGAGACCTGCAGATAAAGTGTAAGAACTACAAACACGTGATAAGCAAAAGGAATTGCCCTCACGTAGCTCCTGGCTGCTCACACTCTTCCTGCTTGCCCGTGCTTCTGCCAAAGGGTGACCATGGCTGCCTACAAACCACAGCTTCTGTAAAGCATCCCACAAGCAACAGGGATCTTCCAGAAAGGCCCCCAGGACAGCTTCTCTGGCTGGTGCTGTGAGGGTGCCTGGGACAGAGGGCAACTTGTACAAGGAGATACCTGAAAAGGCTTGTGGAGTGAGCAAACTGAGCCCAGGCTTCCCCCACAAGGTGCTTCCCCTCAGCTATGGAGTGTCAGAAGAGGCTTGTGGCAAAGTGGGAGAACATGAAGCAGGCTTGGGCACAAGAACTTGCTCAGGCTACCCCTCCTTATAAAGTAGAGACAAGTCAGAGGAGACCAAAGTCCTGAGTCTCAGAGGTCCTTAAGTGGTTGAAATTTAGGAAGAGTTAGGAACCAAAATAACCTCTGCCTGAGAAAAGTGACTTTGGGTCTGTTGAGTCCAGAGCTGTCATTCAAATCAGTAGATTCCAAACACTAAGAGAAGGGGGGAAGTGTAGGAAAGGGCTTATTGTCTTCTCCTAACTTAGCAATCTTCAACCTGTATGTACAGAAGCAACACGAGACAAAGATAATGAACTGATTTCAGACACTGAGCAATTGTATGAAGAAGTGCAGAAATATGACCCAACAGCATTCACTCACTACATGCTTAAATGCATCTTTTTATTTGTTAACAACAAACCCGATTGCTGACAGCTGACGCTTGTGAATGTGACGCTCTGCAACATCATCTTACACAAACAAAGAAATCAGAGGGTCATTTCCTTCAATAGCATGAACACCACCACCATGCAACGTTACTTGTGTTTAATGTTTTTGTAGGTTTTGTGCGTGTGTGTGTCTGCATGTGTAACAGTGACTCTCTTCCGCAGACTTTTTTCTGCAAACTATTTACAATTCAGGCTCCTGTGATAAATGCAAGCCTCCACTGACAGCAATATTTGCTCAGTGAAGCTTAGTCTCTGTAGTTGCAAGCTTCTGAGAGCATAGTGCCTTGAGATATTGCATGAAAGGCACCAAACTCATGCAAATTGTTGTGGTAATTCCCTGACAGTGTCATCTCTCTGAATTTCACCTCTCATTTTCACTAATACTCAGAGAAAACAGTCTGTGCTGCCAAGGGGATTCTCTGCATAAACAGCTTAAAAATCTAAAGTACTCTATCAGACACAGAGACACCATAAAAACAGTCCTATCTCTCACTGCTCCTTGGGAATTTTATGGGAAGGGAAAACTGTGAAATGGCAAAATCTCCTTTGCAATAAGACATCTCCATTAGACTGCAGAGATATTAGTGAAGGAGTTTTTCAATGTGAAGACAGAATCATAAGCCAGTGGAAGACAGTGTGACTCCACTCAAGTCAATAATGACATGTCAAGTTACTCCAAATGAGCAACTGCCATTCCCATTGGATAAAAATGCCAAATCATTAATCATAAAGGATGAGTTTATGTATCAATCCAGTTCAACCTGGCCCATTCACAACTGACCACACACAGCAGTTAAAATAGAATGAAACTGAACCTTTTCATAAATGAAACTATGGATTGTAATGACTTTGGGCTGGCATCATTCAATATTATTGACATGCAGGAATACAATTAAAACAGTCCAGTCAACATTTTCAATTATACCTATTGAAAATTTTCCTTGGCCCTCGAGCCATAGAAAAGCAAATATTTATAGAAACAGGAAGATTTATTTCCATGAAAGAAAAAACTCCAAACCTCTATTTAAATAGTGAGAGAATATCACAGAACTTTTTTTTAAACAATTTTTTTTAAACTTTATGGGCTCTCACAAGTGATGAAAATGTTGATAAGTCACATCTGCACTGAATAGTCATGCCAGTGCTTTGTGTGGATAGGAAAACTGATGGAGTAGAGACAGGATGGGGCTTATCCTGCTCTTCATTCTTCTATACACTGATGTTTACAAGTCTCATATCAACCAATGATAATCATGAGCTGTGCCTGGCATTTTAAAAACAGAAAGGAAAACCCGGCTGGTCTTGCAGTCTCCAATGAATGTTTTACAGTAATAGCTGCCCTTTCATCTATTTACTTTTATTTACTTTTTTACTCTTCCTGACTCCTGTGCTCTCCTTTACCTTTTCCAGAGATCCTGAAAGTATTCCTAGGCATTAGCAATAAGGAATGAGCTGCTACTCCATCTGAGCTTCACTAGACCTCACTCTCCTGGCTGGCATAGAACCACTGCAGCATCACATATCAGTGCAGCAATACATTTCTCAAGTATTTAAGCAAGTTTCAGTAACTAACACTAGGCCTTTGATACAGCTGTTTCACATGGTGCTTTATGTAAAAAGAGGCTAATGTAGATATGAGCTAAAAACCAAAACTTGTTATGTACCAAGTCTTCCCATTTGTTAATGCAAGACACGGTTATCTGTTACTGAGAATGTGCAATAAATAATTCCTGAATCACAGAATCACAGAATGGTTGGGGTTGGAAGGGACCTCTAGAGACCATCCAGTCCAACCTACCTGCTAAAGCAGGTTCACCCAGAGCAGATTGCACAGGAATATGTCCAGGTGGGTTTTGAATGTCTCTAGAGAAGGAGACTCCACAACCCTCCTGGGCAGCCTGTTCCAGTGCTCTGGCACCCTCAAAATAGTTTCTCTTCACGTTTAGATGGAACTTCCTGTGTTTCAGTCTGTGCCCATTGCCCCTCATCCTATCACTGGGCACCACTGAAAGGAGTCTGGTCCCATCCTCTTGATACCCACTCTTGGGAGACTTATAAACATTGATGAGATCCCCTCTCAGCCTTCTCTTCTCCAGGCTGAACAGACCCAGTTCTCTCCGTATCTCCTCATAAAAAAGATGCTCCAGACCCCTAATCATCTTCATAGCCTGCCGCTAGACTCCCTCCAGTAGTTCCTTGTGCTTCTTAAACTGGGGAGCCCAGAACTGGACACAGTACTCCAGATGCGGTCTCACCAGGGCAGAAGCTGTGATAGAATTCAGGGTGCTTCTTGCTCCAGATTTCTCAACACTTGACACCTTCAGGTATGCATTTCTTTATTACATGGAAGCAGACCACTTCATTCTTATACATCTTTTGCCCTCCTTAGCTGTCCCAAAGCTTACCTGCTTTCCCTCTCTCAAGAAAATGACCTAATTTCAGTGGATTTGTTTACTTTGCAACAGATCAGGAGCACATACATAGCCACTTAACACATCACCTCGGGGCATCAAATAACTTCTTATGAGAAGTTAACTTGATCACCTATGTTTTTTTCAATCTATTTTTTACCACTGCTCTTCCTGTCTAAAATTGTGCAGTCCAGTAAAACAACAACAAGAAAGTAATTTATAATTGGGAATGACTCAGGCTTGAGAGAAGGGAGAAAAGATGGAGTAAGAGAAGACATTTAAATGCTAAAATGGGAAGAGAGTTAAGAAAGAGAGATCTCATACTAAGGGAGTTCTCAGCATGAAAGGTGCAGCAATTTTTCATGCCTTAAGCACTATAACTTTGGACAAACCACTCAGAGCAGCTCAGAGTGCAGTGGGGCTCAGAAGCAAGTGTCCATCTGCTCCGAACAAATGTGTGCTGCAGGTTTACTGTGCTTCTGCTAAGCCTTCTGAAGGGCTCTTTAAGAGCTCCACACAGGAGTTGTTGTTGACTGAAATGGAGAAGGTGAAAACCATGGATGTATTCTTTCTTACCTGGTTAATGTGAATAAAAACATCTCTTTCACAACTTTATAGCCTCTAATGGTTTAGGGATGGTTAGGCACAAACTGAATAATCTGATCTTGAAATAGCAACTTTTTTTCTTCCCTCCATCCTCTTTTACTGGCATGTAGAAATTAAAGGTTAGCTTCTCGACTGGTGTATAACATCATACCTGTACTAATACCAAACATGCTGTGCCAGTTTACACCCTTCTGAGGATCTGACCCCTCTCTGCTGTCCTGTAAACAGATCTGCAGTCCCTGCAGAAAATAGTATTCTATTGTACACACACAGATGTAGACGTTCTGCCCCCACTAGATCATATTTAATTCTCTTTTAATCTTGTTTATTTTGTTTTCATGGTATCAAAGCAAGATGCAGACCCAGCAACAAGCTCGCAGCAAATAGGTGCATCTTATTTTCAGTAGATGGCTTTTCATGGACCGCATACTACACCCCCAGGGGATTCATGAAGAGGACCATGTCAGAGTCTCTATGATTTTAATTTCAGTCCTTCTGATAGTGGAATCATGCTCAAAATTGTCTTTCACAGGAATTCACAGTTAGAATGGGAAGACGCAGTGTGTGGTGACTGTAGTCACCATTCAGTAACCAGTCTCTCTGCTTTGCCAGAGACAATGAAAAGCTGTGCACTCTCTTTCCCTATACCCCAAAAATCCAGACATAGGTGAGGAGGGTAATAACCGGTGTATCCTGCCCTTTAAAATAAACAAGGATAGAGGTTTCTCCTACTTACCTAGTCCACAGAATCTGAAATGGGCCAGGTGCCTTTCCTCACTTTCAGGGAAAGAGATATCATCCAACCCCCACACTGAGATATCAGCCAAGAAAAGACCTAAAAAACAATGACCCACTCCAGGTACTATTTTCTGGCGACACTGTCCTGGAAGTGCCATCTTTACAGTGCATTCAGACAGTGTGGTGGAGAGAGGCAGAGAGGTCTCCCAGGACAGCTCTGACACAATCTGGCTGGACAAAACACAGCAGGACAACCTGGTCAGTTGGACCTGCTTCTCCTCTGGGCTCCCAATTCCCAGCACAGCACTGGGGCCAGATCACTTCCAGCACCTAAACTCGTATTTCAGCACTGCACCACAGCAGCTTGCACCAAGGCTGGCACAGGGATCTCTAACACAGCAGTGCCATGGCTTTCTCCTTCTCCTTCACTCTGCCCCATTCTGCTAAAGTAACCACTATGCAAGCAAGACAGATGAAGATCAGAGCAAAATCAGGAGTATCCTCAAGTACACCATGCAGAGCCACCAAAATATCGTTGTACGTCCAGATGGACCAACCTTGCTCTCCTCACTGGCTCTCACAAGGTCACTGTGATCTGAGTTTTTGACTAGTGTGCCAAAAACCCTGAACTGGGCCTGTCATTTATAGTATTTTTTCTCAGATGGCTCTCAAATGTCTTTATAAACTTTAGCAAATGAGTGTATAAACTAGATCTATCGACACACAAATCACTCTGCCCACCACCAAAGTACAGCCATCCCTGGGATGATACACAGCAGCTGCTATAAAATCAGACCACAGCTCTGCATCACAGATTAGGGCAATAAAACACTACATGAGGCAACCAAAATGGTTGGAGGAAGGAAGGGGGATGTAGTGGAGAGCATCTTCTGGTTAAAATTACCTGAGCATAAATTTGGCTGAAGAGGGTACTGTGTTCAACGCTTGCATATCTGCAAATCAAAGCAGTCTTCCACCACCTGTCATAACAACCTGACATTCTCCATGTTTTGGCCTTCTAAAGCCCTTTCTGAAATTGCAGAGCACCTTGATAAGAGCAAAGCTCATGTGCTGAGCAGAAGCAACAGCCTAATCAAATTTCTTAGCAAGTGACTTGATAACTAACTGTGAGCCTGTAGCTGCTATGCCCCCTCCCTTCCTCTCCCTTGCATGACAACTGAACACAGCATCTATATATTCCCAGTTTTAAAATAGCTCTTGCTCCCGTAACGTGCAAACCGTTCACACAGATCCTATTTTCTAGGCTAAATGTAGTTAATTACACTCACGAAGGGGAATGAACTGCTGCATCCTTTTTCTTATTCTGGAATGGATTCCTTGAGCACTGCATTGCCACCCCTCAAATCATGAACCATTTATAAGAGGAAATCTTTTGAAGGATGGGGCTGTAGAGATTAGATCTATTAATTACCTGGAATCATGGACAGCAGATGAATAGTTATCCTTCTCTCCCTCTTCACCTTGGCCATATAGCTATCTATGCCTCATCTAAAGCTAAACCTGAAAACTAGTAAAGTATGGGGAAGTGATTTGAAAGGTCCTTCCCACCAATATACGACATGGGACAGCATGGTTTGGGATAAGGCCACCAGTTCAGGTTGAGGTACCACACAGACTGTACAGTGCTGACCTGCAAAAATCATTTGAGTGCCATCTCCCTACACAAAGTTCTAACTTCTCTGCCATGAGTATCTCTAGCTCCACAACCTCTCCTAGACACTGCAAAAGCTGAAATTACTAGCGAAGTACTCCTGTTAGAGAACAAAGAGAGTCAAGCATTACATGTCTGAATTGGATTATTACTGAAATAATGCTAGTAGTGATGGCTCAGGCAGGCCATATACAATGTAGGCTATGTTTAGTTCTCTGTCTTCAATCAGGAGCACACTCACATGCAAGTCGCTTGCGCTTGTTCACACTGCAGTCTCCAGGTGCGCAGCAAAGGCTCCTTTAACTGGAACTAAACCAGAAGATTGGTTCTACTGCTAAGGGGAATTTGATACATGGGGCCATACTCAAACTAACCCAAAATAAACTCCTGAGGTGTGTCCAGTGTGCACCCAATAGTTCTCATTACCAGCTGTGCTAGATGACGAATCTGTGTCTATGGTAGCACACTACTTAACATAGACCTAGCCATGTACATTATCTCCCTATATGAAACATCTGTAAGCAATGAACCAGTTAATGACTGCTTTCAGTCAGCTTTCCATGCACTTACATGGAAAAGTTTACTAATTCCTAACCCCATCTGCAGACAGATATGAATGACATTGCATACCTATCATATTAGATACCTGTCCCAGCGGTTTCACTTCAGTTTCTTAGGCTGTCAGTTTTCAGGAACTGGCAAGGCAATGAACCATATTTTCCTTGGGGCTGCATAATAGAGGTTTCTATGTGCAAATCTGCCACCAGTATTAACCAGTAAGATGCACATAATCCAGGCCAAGTTGCACCTTCACATCTTTGCAGACCTCAAGGAAGTCAGTTGAAATAGCCAGACATGAGGGCATAATTAGACTTGCCATATTTGAATGAAATGAGTAAACACACTCCAACTGGAGTACTGTAGTGCTAATAACCTAAGAATATTACCCAAGCACTGTAAGTTAGAACATAACACATCAACAGTTTCATTGTACTGAGTTAACTCACACCAGAGGTACGAAGCATGCACCAAGGAAAAGATCTGTGGATCAGATTGCGCAATCCCAGCCTCCACTGCTGCCATGCATCTGCACCCTCAGAGAAAAAGGAATCTTAGATGGAGAACCACCACACTCAGAACCTTATCATACAAGAAAAAAGAAAATATTTTTTGTGTGCACAAATCCCGACTTTTAAGTTTGCACAACCAAAAGGAGGGAAATGGTAGCTTTTGAATGGGCACACTCCTGCATAGTAGAGAATTTTCTATTACCAGCAAAGCAGAAAATTCTACAACTCTTTTCTTCTTCTGTAAGTACAACACGAGTATGGAATGCATAAAATGTATGAAACTACCAAAATTGTATATTTAAGGATTTCAGCATGCAAATCCAGCAGCTAAAATACTGCATGACAGCCATACCTGGTGTCATTTTATTCCTGTTATCCTCATGATCCATTATAAAAGTGTTCATAAAAAGAAAAAGACCCTCAATCTGAATTGTCACAGCTGACAACTTTTGTGGAGAGTGTAGGGTGGAAGAATGGCTGCTTCATGGTCTGCTAGATATACAAAATACTGTCAACAGTTATCCAGAGAACATAAATGCCCTTGGTAAATACAGATAGTGAAGGAGAAGTAATTTGAACACAGCATAAGAGAATTAGATATTGTGATTTCTTTTTGAAGCATACACATATATTCTACTGCTGAAAAAAAAAAAAAAAAGTATGAACATTCAAAGCAAAACTTTGTAGTTCATGGTTTTTAAGAATGCTGTTTATGTCCCTATCAGGATCAGTAAATAACATTGACCACAAAAACAATAAAAGGATCTGAAGAGGAGGAAAAAAAATAGAAATGTGTAGTTTTAGAGTCTGATGACAACTGGTTTATTTCAAGAGTGTAAAATGTAAAGGTTAAACTTTGACTATGACATAAATTTACAGGGCCATCTCTTCAGTTGCTGTAAAGTGACATTATCTATCAGGTCTCTCCAAAAAACTAAACAATATAGATTAATTTTGAAATTTTGACTGAAAATCTTAATAAAATGTCAATATACACATACATAAGCGAAACAAATAGGGGTTGTGCAGGTTCCACAGTGGCATGATGACATTCACATTGCCTTGGTCCCTGCACGAAACTCCACACCAGCACATTGTACTCACGTGTTTTGCTGAGAACGCATCAACCTCCTGAAGCACCTTCTCCTGGCACTCTGGGTTGGTGGCTAGCAAGTACGTGGCAAAGGACAGTGTGCTAGTGGTGGTCTCATACCCAGCGATCAGGAACAAGAAAGCTTGGCCTGCTATCTCATCCTCCGTTAACATCTTCTGAACCTTTTCAGATGGTGTCCTGCCAGCAAGAGGTGCTTTGTTCTGCCTGGAAGTGATGGATGGACCGATCACATCAGAACACTCAGCTTCCAGAGAGTCAGCTGAGTTGCGGGAGTCAAGCATCCACTGAAGAAAATCTCTGCGCCTCTGCAGAATACAGGAGGAGAAGACACACAAAGAGTCGGTCACAGAACAATGCTTTTACCCATGGGGGATAGAAAGAGAGAGCTGTTTCCTATCTATCTGCCCACTCAGCTCACATAGAATGACTAACAGCATTTCCCCAAATGAGGAGGCTTCTATAAATCAGCTGGAAATGCCATCATTAAGAGCTGGTCACTGATTTCTTCCCAGTGGGATGAGACTGATCTGCCTCCAACACACAACAGGTACATATTTTCACAGAGGATTGCAAATAGCCAGCTCCATACAGAACTTCTTTCATCCTCAGGGTGAGTTCTTCACACTTGCTGCAAGCAAGGTGATAGACACAGTCAATGCTCAGTCCCATGTGCACCCACCAAGTGGAGGTGGCACAACTCATGCTTGGAAGAGTTTGCCCATCTCCTTGAAGGCACCATCTTCATTTGTTCACATGGTCAAAACATGAAAGTCACCTTATAGGTTTAGAGTTGCATCTACAATACTTTCAGTGTCAGCTTAACAAGATAGAACTAGAAACTGATCTCAGTAAACTGGTGCATCTTTTTATGAGAAAGTAAAGTTATGAACACTTGTACTTACATGAATTTTTTTAAAAACATATATGCAGAAAGACATTACAACAGTAAGCATTCCTCTACCATAAAACCTGGTTTGATGGCTTGTCTTTGCAAAATGCCCACTGAATGATTCTACTGTTATGAAAACTGCTTTCTTTCACACTAGTTTCTGACAGAAATTTTCTAAAATAATCTATGGACAAGAGTGAGTTGGCTCCAAACCAGTCTGGACAGCAAGCTTGATTAGGCTTTGAAATATAACCCAAAAGGTTTGAATTGACTTTTGGGAGTGGGCATAATAGAATTGTGCTGAACCTGAGCCATAACCCTATGTGATTGATTTTCAATTCCTCAAGTACCAACAGAATACATGATAGCTCAAGGACTTAGAAGCGACTGCAGTGCCAGAACATGACAACGTGTGCAGTGGGATGGACAAAAGTAGAAACCAAGTCTTTCTCAAAACAAACAAACAAAAAACTGTAAAGCTGCATTAATCTTTTAAAAAAAGAATTTGAGTACTTTATTGGATCTGGTGATTAACAGATAAAGTAGAAAGAAGAAAAGCCAGAGAAAAGGACAGGCAAACAAGATAAGAATAAGGAAGGACTAATTAATTATAATTGTCAAAGAACTTAATCAGATTTTTTTTCTTTTTCACGACACGGGAAAAGAGACAACAAAGGAGGAGAAGTACTTAGTGCCCTGTGCTTAGCTCTGCTGCCCACAAGCTGTTCTGACTGATCTACAGGCAGAGAGAAATGGTTATTTTTAGGTTTGGGTAACAGAAGGGATTGGTACACTGCCTCTTTAACAGCTCCTTCCCTCCACCCCTCAGAACTTTTTCATTTTGCATGTGAACATTATGCACCTTGTACCCATGACCACAGTGCATCTGGCACCCTGGTACACCTGAGAATCAATTCTTCAGATAGCAGTGAGTGCTGGTCACCGCACGCTGAAGGACTATACAAGTTGGCCAGTCAAACCGCACCACCTCCAAGGCATGGGATACGTGCTTTCCCCCAGTAAGGGAAGGCACACAAAGCATCATTATACACATGGCTTTCAGCAGATGAGCTCTGGCTCTGAAAATACTTCCTTAAGCGCAATTTCCATATTCAAATTGGCCATGCTTTTCTGGTCTCTCATTTCTAACACAGCAAGCCAAAAGTTGCAACTGCCCTGCCACAGTCATCCTCCCCCAGTTTCGCAGGGTACCTCTGCTCTTTTATATTCCTCTAGACTGGAGGAAACAAGACTTCACACATACTTCAGGTGTGCATAACTAAAAATCTCATTTAACTTTTTCAGGAAGGGCTTTATTCACATTCTGGGAGTCCACGTGTTGCACAACTAAGAGTCCAGCTCTGTGGCATGGCCTACTCTTCAGAGATTTTCCTGGTACGTATATTTGGGTTAGGCCATTTTTTTAATTAAAAAAACCCCAAACAGTCCAGTACCAGTGTATTCATCAGTGTGTGGAGAAACTAGTCCACTATAGTAATGAACTGCATCTGTAGAGATATTCCCTTTTATTTGTAAGACTAGTTATCATCCCCTAAACTACCTTTAGAACATAAAAATGTGTAATTATACTCATATTCAGTGGAGCTGTAACATTGTAACATACTGTAGTTCAAATGGTATACCATTGGCTATGGTTCTGCATTCATCTTTTTCTAGCTGTGAATTTTCCTGTAAACAAATCCATTGCTCTCTGAGGGTTTGCAGTTCCCAATCATGAGCTGTTACCTGAGTCTGGTCTTATATTTAGACAATACACTCTCTGGAGATCCTATAAGATGTTTCTTCAGCCTTAGACAAAATCAGGTCCCAGCCTGATGCAAAGCATCTGGTTATTTCAACGATAGTAAAGTAATAATCATAATGACTAGTGAATAAAATTTCATTCATGAGAATTTTTGCTGAAAGCAAACTTAATGAATGCTACCACAAGTGAATATTCCCAAGAATGTGCTCTGAAATGCCTCTGTGGCCATTTTGAGGAGCTCTTTTTATTACTCACATAATATATTTGGTTAGGAATTTAAAAGCTTGTCTTGTTGCAGAATCTGTTTATAAGGTCACCCTATTGAGAAACAACTGGCTACTTTATCTGTGCCATGTAATTTGCTCACAGGTGAGCAGGGGTTGCTAAGAGCAATGGCTTCATAAACAATCCTTACAAAAACAACATTCATTTGTAAAAACTACTTGAATAATAGTGTGGGGGGGGAAGGAATAAAATTAGAAAGATGTGAACTTTTTTCAAGATAATGCTATGCAGTGGAAAGAGCTATATTTTAGCAAAGCTTCTCTTCCTTATGGTTCATTCTACTTCACTTTAGGCATCAGTATAGAATGCAACATAAAAAATCATCATCAAGCCAAGCGAGAGAAAAGATTTCCAGGGTTATAACCAGTCATAATGAAACATATTTTTCTTCCGCACCATCAAGATGGAAAAATCACTCTGACTCAAAAACCTAACAATGGCAATAGAGGCGAACACTAGCATAAAACCAAATATAATTGGATTGTTAAGTGCTGGAAATGAGGAAAAGGTATCTCATGAAAATTCACAGGGGTTTTCTCCACTTTGACTGACAGCAGAAAAAAAAAAAAAAAAAGCAGCGTTCTTTTCAGTATGACAACAGACCAACAGACCAGGTACTGACAGTATCACTGCACAAAAATATTCTCTGGTCATCACATACAGCTGCCGGGTTCCTTTTTCCATCAGGGACATTTGTTTGATTTTCCTCACAAAAAGCACAAGACCATAATAGCCTTTATTGTGTCCTCTGACACTTGCATAGTTATGTTACAATGGCCTCAGAAACAAGTTCCTGCTTCAAAAGAATGGCATACGAATGCGACAGACTCTTGTTTTGCCCCCATGCAACACAGAGCCTATCATTAAGCCAATGAAAATTGAATGGAAAGCTACTATTTGAAAAAAATCTAATTTGAATGCAGTATGGGACAGGGTGCATGTCTAACTTGGTGGTGACACAGACATCCCCTTTGAAATATATAATAAGACAAGCCTCGCTTTCAGCTCCCCCAAGATAGACACCTTGCAATATATTTCCTGACACCAGTGTTCTGGGCTGTATCATTTCTCTCATTAGTCTCCTTAAACATCACCTGGCCATGCGGAGAAATCGTTCTGCAGAGAACCGTAACGAGCTATGTGCTACACACTGGAAGAATAGATGTGTGCTATGCTGGGGAAGGCCAATCCCGCAGTATCTATCAGCCCTCCTCAAATCACTGCTTTTAAGTTTTGCAACTGTCAGAAGAAGAGAGATATATATCGCTCACATGCCTGATGTATCATGACTTCTCTCACAGGAGGCAAGGGTCCTGGAGGGGCAGGGGATGTCTCCAGGTCTTTCCATCTTAAACAGGGAACTGTGTTTTCATATCTAAGATTGACATGCCGGCTGACCTTGTGGCAAATTCACCGTTGCTTTAGGGATCTAGGGAACCCTTGGGTTGTGCTTTTAGTAGAGAGATTGAGCCATTCAACTTCTCTGCAAGGTGAAGTAAAAAAATTCCTTGAAGACAACTACCGAATGTGTATCAGTTAGAATTTTTTTGTTCATAATGCTGGGATTTCAGTTGTGTTTTCTGCTAACTATACTCAAATTTTGCACCACTCTAATAGTTCAGCTCCCCATTTTGAGTTCAAAAGAGCCCAGAACTACAAACAGCAACTTAAATCAGTGAAACAAACTAGATGACATAGGTGTTTGGTATTCTGTAAACGTTTGCTGTGGTTCAGAAGTCATACAAATAAAATGCTGCTAATATAATACCACTCACAATAAACTGTGCAGACCCTTCTAGCCATTCTCAAATGCTCTGATGGCAGCTCAAAAAAAGCAGAAGCTAAGCACTAAGCTTCAGAATCCTTATCTAACAGATCAAAAGCTCACATCTCATTCCACTTTCCAACAAATTTCTACAAACACTGATGTATTAGTTTGTATCCAGATAAATTTTTGTATAATAAATTTGATTTAGGAACTACCTTTTTAGGTGAGACAAAGCTGTGTCTCCCTGAAGTTATCAGTAAAACACTGTGATAGCTACCCAGATCCTTTTGAAAAAGCAGCACAAAATGCAGTCCCGCTAAAACTATCACTTTGCCAAACTGCTTTGAAAGGATCAAATTCCACCTCTTCCTAAAACTTCCAGGTTTCATTTGGTTTCTCAGCGAAATCACAAAAAAAGCCAGTCTCTCTGCCAATGCATCCACTCTCAAAACATTTCAGAGAGATTGTCTTTTTGCCTTGTGCTTGAACCAAGGAGCTGAAATTAACTGGGAGGCCAGAGCTGAGAGTCCTCAAATTTGTGCGTCTGAAGGTTGAGGACATGGTGCCCTTATGGGTGATGCTGAGGTCTGGAAGGATCTGGAGCCTGTTGAATTGCAGGGTACAACCATTGTTCAAGAGTGGTTGGGAGGCTTTCAGTCTGGCAGAAAATACTCTTCTGTTTGCATCAGTTAACATCAGCTGGTGAGAACACTGTAATGTGTTTATTGTAAAAGGGCTGAATGACTGAGGAGGTAGGTCTTACAAAGCAATATAACTTGCATTAAAAACCTGAGTAAATTTAAAGCAGAAAAAAAAAAATCACTGAGTGTGCACTTGGAAAACAGAGAGGCCTTCTCCCAGCCTGGCCCGTTCTTACAATTTGTAGTAAAAACCCAGCCTGAGAAGATTTTGTATAACTTGTGATATTTTCATGTATTATAATCACTAAACTCCTACACAAGTTTCTGGCAGTAGTTCACAGCAATGAGGGAGCACTGTGAGTATCCAGTGACACCACATTTGATGTCAGAAGCCACAGCAATGTTTTTGCTTTCTACTTGAAAGAAAGAAGAATTGCCCCTACAATAATGTCGCAAAAATGCTACATAAAATGCTGAGCAGGCCCAGAAGGAGCAGGTACATCAGCAAATTGATGAAAGCACCTGAGCATGGAAAGTATTAAACATGGTAACAAAATGTATCTTCTATATGTAACCGATGGTCTTGTAGAAAATAAAAATAAAAAAACAAGAGTAAGTCTAAATTCAAGTATGGCATGGATTTTATTGGCTGAATTTGCCACTAAATCGGCAGAGTAGACGATATGAATTACTGGTTAAAGCACTGACCTCCACAGGGCTGGGATGCTTTAAGCTGCACTCTCTTTTTTTGCCTTCGAACATAGTTATAACTGGTGCAGCTTCTCCATCTGTAAAATCGGTACAACACACATCAAATCTTATAAAACCCCATGAGGAAAAGCTAATGATCATCTCAGAAAACCCTTTAAGACCTAGGATGAAAACAGATTTACACAGACTCAAAGAGTTTAAGGCAAAAGCACCATCACATGGGGGAAAGAGGCCTGGAAAGAACTCAGCAAGTTATCTACTCCATCCCCTTGCCATGAGGCAGGATCAGCCAAACCAATCCCGACAGCTGTTTGTCTAACGTGTTCTTAAAAACCCAGCCAAACTCCAGCTTCCCACAGCCTCCCCCAGGCAGTCCACCCCAACACTGAACCATTTTTGTTGTTGGAGAGGTTTCCTCTCCTCCTGCAAGTCACTGCAGATATTGCAGGTCATTAGATTTCACCCAGCTACACCTGTAACATCTGAGGCTCCACGACCTGTACTCATGTATGAGTTTCTCTCTCTATATTTATTACTTCAGTTGGTCGTTAACAAAGCACACCAGTAACAGAAAAAAAGCATACTACTGAAAGATATGAAACCATTTTCACGTGGCAGTGCCTCCATTCATGAGGTAAAGGAGAAGAATGTTCAGGTACAGCTGCTTTCTTCCTCAAAAATTTTGCGCTTTTCTGACCTCCAAAATGCAAAGTTTAAGTAAGAGCATTAGTAATCTACAGAGGCATAGGCAAGCCCAATTCAACCTGAAAATAAAGCTGGAGAGAATGCTTAAAAACAAGACTTTGTTAAGGATGCATCTCCCTTCACCTTAAACTGCTGCAAGTGGTACTAGAGGGCTCACATCTTGAAAGACAACAGCCTCCTCCTTGAGATGTTCCCACACTGTCCAGGGATGAAATTAAACTTGAATTTGAGATCTAACTTTGTGAATAGAGAGAGGGCAAAAAACTGTTTTGAGTTGAGACAAGCTTAACATAGGTCTTTATGGCTCTTGTAGAAGGAGGCAGTTTTTAATCTTAAGTGTGTGGACCTGTTGACTGTGAGCTGCAAAGATCCTAGTCGGAGGTCTGACTTGGCTGATGTGATAGGTAGGATGAAGAGACAAAAATATCAAGTACACACCTATCTGACTGTTTCATTAATTATGTGGGTCCACAGAGAAACCAATGGCTTTCTTAGAGAGCTGGAAATGCTTCCAGTAGTTCTTCAGTGTAAAACCAAGGGATTGCCTGCAGCCTGGTCTATGTACACCCCTAAGGAACTGACTGCCATCTCTAACTCTGGCTGAGCAGAGTGAGCTGGGTGTCAAGAGAAGGAGTAAGTTTCTCCACGAAACTCAGCCTAAAGGCAAACAAGTGTCATGCACTTTGTGGAAGCTGGTGGGCATCTCTGCAGTGCTGGGTTGGCAGCCTCAGCCCAGAGCACAGCACAATAGCATAACCACCACAGCTCCCTCCATCGCATGCACGTGTGGGGAAGACCCAGAAAACAGCCCAAAATGCAATGGCTAGAGAGTTGCACCTGGTTTTCCCAATCCTTGTGTCGTGGTGAGCAAGACACACTGGTAGCAAGTGACAGTGGACTGAAAACTCTTTATTCTGTATTTGCAAAACATTCAGGATAACAGCACCCTGATAACAGCTCCTGGCATTATCATAGCACAAACAGTAAATATTGGATTTGTGTGTGCAGTAGCTGAGCTTCTCCTGCCCCACGCATGTTTTGCTGCTTGGAGGTGAAGGAGTGAGGTTATCAGAATGCCCAGATGGGGCAAATAGAGCAAGCGAAGAAATCGCTGGGTGCTGGGGAAGAACAACAGCTGGGACCAGGCTCCCCCACGCTCGCCAGTGTGTGGAACTGGCACCAGCTCCCAAGCCAGCAGCGAGCTGACCGCCTCTTGCACACGGGATGCACATGTCCTCTCCAGAGCTGATCTGGCCTCCCAGTGAACCACCCAAAACTCCCCTCCACGCTTGACGGGAGGAAGGGAGGATGCAGGAAGGGAGTGTTCAGAAAAAGTGACACCCAGAAGCTTGACCCTCTGCTGACTCAAATTGCTGACTAAAGGCTGCTGTTGCAGGCTGCCCTCTGTTCCTTTTCTATTTGACATGGGTTATAATTGTATTTGCTGAAATTTAATTCCTGATTAATAATCAGTTCTGGTTTTAGCAGTTGCCTAACATCCAAGAAAATACACAGGAGTCTCATTATTGCTTCTTTATCCTTTGTTCTTCCTGCCCCATGTGCTCTCTTTAACATGCTCGCAAAGCCCCACCACTCACTTTGAAAAGCCATCAGGATGTTTTGGGGCCATCCTGGGAATTTACTGTTCGTATCCCATCCTCTTCCATCTCTGCCCATGGTTTGTTTAAGATCCTCCTCATTCTGCATCACATTACATATAGATTGTATACATTCTGAGGGAAGGAACACCTCATTATTTTGTTTTGTGATGGCCTTAAGTAATTCTGGGTAGCTAAAAAAAATATATTTTTTAACTAAACTAAGTATGGCTGCGAGACTGATATAAATATGTACTGTTGTTAGAAAAGAAAAAAAAAGTACAGTTGATGTTATTTATGTTCTTTCTTAACAATATGGAAAAAAACACTTGTCTTTTCTATTACTTCTCCGAGCAACTGCTCTCCACTGCTGACAGGCAATCCTACTTCTGGCTTATCCATTCACAATCACACCTGCACTCTACATTATGATTTATCCTGGATCTTCAGCTAAATTAAACTGGATTCTACCTGTAGTACATAAATTGCCTCTATCTCTGACTCTCCAGTTGTGTGCATGAAGGGGTACAGGTTTCTCATGCAGTGGGTGAAAGCAGCATTAGGAAGGAGAGGATTCTTTTCAGTTACCCGGTGACCAACAACAAATTTTGTTATCCTCCGCCGTTTCACGGATGCTCGGTTCAGTTATGGGTTTTATCCAATAGATGGCTCCTTGGTAGCAGGAAGGATTCTCTTCCTGCTCTCTTTTCTTTCACAGAGTTTCAATACGAGTTTCTAATATTTACACAGCTATTATCTTGCAAATATAGGCATTTTGTGCACACTGATAAACACACAGAAGAAGTGTGTGTGCATGAATTAAAGCACAAAAGAAAAATTTGATGGCATTTTATATATTTCATGCCACTTTGTCCTTTGCTGGTACAGGGATACATGAAAAATTACAGCCAGGCAGCACTGTGGACTGCAATGCTTCCTAAAGTCAAACTAAATAAAAAAAATACAACTTCAGAAGCACATTAATATTAACAGCATGCCGGAATACCAACTGTCGTTCTTCCCAAAAATATGAGGACATATCCCACATCTTACATATCCCTGACTGAGCAATACTTCAGCAGCTTACAGGCATCATTACTCCTCTGTCAATGAAAGATTTTTCACAAGAAAAAAAATCCTATGTGAAATTATTGATATAATGAACCAGGAGAGCTCTGTGTAATTGGCAGGGTGCAAGTTAGCATCATTATGAGCGATGCTGCCATTTCTTAGATGGGGAAAGTGAATAAGCTTTTGTTGTTTTCCAGAAAAACATAATCAGAATAATAATAGCAAAACCCGAGACATTAATTACATTCAGACAAATCATGTTTATCCTGTGTATGCGCTTGTGACTTCTCTGAATGAGAAGAGCAGTTCCCAATCTTTTCTGCCCTGAAATCTACCTCGCGTCTCACTCAGATCTTGTCAAGACCTTATCAAACACCTGGCAGTAAGCCCACTTTTGAGATTGTGACCCTCTGGTCAGCACACACAATCAAGTGAAAAACAACAACAGAACAACCACAATAAATAATAAATCTCATAAAAGCCAGACCATGGCTATTGAAATCCCTGTGTCTTCACACTTTGGTGGGGCACAACTATAAGCCCACTATACCTGCTGTAGCATGTAAAATAATAGCATTCCTAATAATAACCTTTATCCTTGAAACATTAAGCTACTTTGAAAAGGGGAGGAAGGAACCAGTTTACTATATATATATGTATACACATATAAATAGATAACGTCTTCATATGAGCACAATTACAGCCATAATAACTGTTAAGAAAAAAAAAATGTTTTGTCTGTGTTCAAAGCTGAGCCAAATCACTGTTCACATTTCAGTGCTCCAGAAGGACTTGCCTAATTCCATACTTCAGATTTTTGCTCACTAAAACTTGGAAAATTTGGACTGACTTGCACTTTGCTCACTCCAAAATAAGCTCATCAGCATGCTCGGTCATGAGCTGTTACACTATTGCTTCCCTTGACTCCTGGGCAGACATCCTGACCAGTCCTGCAGCCTGATGGATACTGTGCAGAGAAGCAGCACCTGGAAAGGCAGACCCATGCTCTGGTGACCCCTCAGCTGGAACAAGGGCCCTTCTGCATGCCCAAAGAGCAGCTGTGACATTGCTCTTAGACTGTGCAAGGAGCAGATTAAAGCCCTGGTGAAAAAAAAAAAAAAAAAAAACCAAAAGCTCCATCTTTCCTCTCTCTGTCTCTCTCTCGGGATACTACAGCCAGTAGAACTTACCCAGACCCAAAGCCAAGCCCACAGACTTTCACCTCCCTCCCTTTTTAAGGGGCCAAGTTACGTACATACCAAAAATCAGAGTTCACAACAGAAATACTGACAACAAATTTCACCGTGGAGCAGTTTAAAACAGGCAGCAGTGATATTCATTAAGCTGTTAATAATGCATTGTGGCACAAAGCAATTTATCAAGTTTCCATTGTAATTAAAATCACTGAATATTTGGGCACTTGCAATGCACCTAGCCCTCCCTGCTTCTGAAGCTTTACATTTTAATGTGAATTGTGGCTCCCTCTCCCCAGAGACCTGCTAAAAAGCCCATTTTAATTGGTATGTTTTTAATTGCAATTATATTATTAAAAAGTGTACATTTCTGTTGAAGAGAGAAAGGAGGTGCTCGTCTCCCCTCCAGTCTCTGTCTCGCTTAGATATAGCTTGCTTATCCCAGTGGGAGGCAAAAGTGGATAGTCACTGTGAATAAAGCGGAGAAAGTCATGCACAGTCACAGGCTCTGAAGCCAGGGCAAAGCTGCCATTGACTGCGTGGATGTAAGATTTCCTAGGTGGATTTTTCAGGGAGGGAGAGGAATCACTGCAGTCATTCTGGCTGTTCTTTAGCAAAAAGCAGAGGGATTCCTGCCTTACAGCCAGCTGACATCAAGGGCACATTTTAGAAAGCCTCTCCTCAGTGCTTCCAGTGACAGACCATCCGTCGTTTTTCCACAATAAGTAACTCATATGTTAAACTATCCTCAAAATGTAGGTATGATCATGAGCGGCTGGGGTTTAGCAAAGGCCTCTGGCTCTGCTGGTTCCAGCAAGCTGGGGAAGGAGAGGCAGCCCCTGGGGCACCCTGGGCATGGTGGCAAGAACAGAATTGCCCCAGTAAATGAAGTTGGTCACTTTTACGCATTGAGATGGTCAAACTGACTTGCCACCAGTTTCCAAAGAAACACAACTTCATGTGCTTGACATCCAGACATGGACCAGATAAATGGCTCTCCTGTTGGCAAGAGCAGCTGTCGGTGTCTCTTATAGTAGAAGTATGGATCTGCTAAGGTAAGTAGACATAAGAGAAAAGGAAGAAATATCAAAGGAGTGCAAAGTAGATACCAACAGTTGAGACAGATCAAGGGAAAAGCCTCAAGAGATCAAAACATGCCAACAGATGGACAAGGCAGTTCAACCAGAATGAAATATCATGGAGCAGCTTTTTCATAACTGCTTCAGAAAAGGTCATGCTGTATTGCAAAAAGAAGGTAGTGCGTGGGGCTGAGAGAGGTCACTGCAGCCAAACAGAGACACAGAGAGACTACAGAGACAGGTTTGAAGATCACCCACTAAAACCACAAGCACTGCAACTCCCCTCCTCATTCTGTGAGCAACTCAGGAAGGAAGGACGGTGAACCAACAACAAATAAAATTAAAGAAAAAAGGATGAAATATGAAAGACAAAACTGACAATGTTAAAAATGACAAAGAAAGGAAAAGCACTTTCATTGTAATTAGGTCAGTAAATCTGTGATTTTTTTCTAAATTAAGAATTTCGATGCTATGTTCTAGTTAAATGTGTCAGAAGAAAGTCTGTCTGTAGAGGGAAAGTACCCGAACATGCTATTGCTCTGAATGGCAAGGTAAAAGAAATACAGAAAATTCACAGGCCCAGTCAACAGATTCCTTGCAGATTTAGATCAAAAGTAAGTAAAAAAAAATATATATATAAAAAGGGCTATGTAAATTAAGATTAGCTCTGATATCTCACCTTGACATTAAAGGCCACCACCCTGCTATGCAAAAAATTAATCTCCAGATGATTTCATTTTATGGCAAGATTCCCTTTGTTTGCTGATTTGAAAACCCCACACCCTGGATGAAGACCATATGACAGATTAAGCAGAAAAAAGGGAAGGGCTTTCCGTGACCTAAAGCAGGATCTTGTGAGAAACTTGGGAGGGACAGACCACAAGGGTAATGTACAGAAAAGATGAGGAACTGTAAGAGAGAGAAGTTAGAAAAGAAAGGGAATGTGCTTCATTTAAGTCAAGCAACTTTTTTCCTTTCGGCCAGAGGGATGAATACAGAGACAGTACTGTGAAGGAAAGCAAATTACAAAAAGTGGGAAAAGACACACTGGTGAAGATTTACTTTATGCTGAGGGAATCGCAAAGGGAAACTGTGTTTCCAAGCCTATAAGAAAATGACCCCGAAAGACAGATGTAACATTGATTAGGCTGGATATTTTGCACAGACGAGCACATACAACAGAAAGGCTGGTTTACTGACTGATTTGGCATATATCAATAGGTCTATGACTATATCAGATTCTGCCCCGAGCGCTAGAAAAGAAAGGCAGCTGGAGATGCTTTACCCCCATCCCATAAAACAGACACCTTGTTCTCAGCCCTGGGCACAGCAAAGTTTCCTTGAGTCTGTGTAACTTCTGTGGCCCAACACCCAGGAATGTTTCCCCAAAGACACACAGAGACCCCACAGGTTGCAACAGCCTTGATCCAATTATTTTCTCTGGTTGGAGTATCAGGCAAGATGCTAACTAACCAAGGGACGGACTTTATGTCTAAGGTCATGAAACAGCAATACTGAGTACTAGGTATAAAAAGTACTAAAGCCTGTGCCACATCCTCCTCAAACAGATGGCCTTTCAGAAAGATTTAATCAGACATTGAAATGCATGCTGCGAATACTCATTACTAGCACAGGATCAGGCTGGGACAAGTGGCCAGCACTGACGTTATTGCCTACAGGGAATTACCACAGGCATAAACAGGATTTTCAATGTTCAAACTTCTCTCTGAATAACAAGCACAGGGTCCCCTTGCCATCATAAGGGAACATAATGCAAAAAAATTCATCATGGGGTGGAGTTGCAGAGGAGAAGTAAGAGACCCAGGTCCTCATAAAGGAATAACCACCTTTTTCTTGGCTTTCTCATCCTCTGTTTTTCACCTATGCTGGTCAAACTGCCATAAAGCTCCGTGACACATAACAGTGTCTGCTGAATCCCACTTTCAAAGGACAATGAGCTCTTGCTCTTCTTACTTTTATGGACGCATAAAACAGAGCCATGACCACTCCCTCCTCTTCAGTATCAAGAACAGGAAAAACAGGATACAGCCACAATAACCAGCACCTAGAGGAGGTGTGAGTAGGGCTGGCCAAAGAATAACAAAAACCAAAAAACAAGCACTTTTCTTTTGATCTCCCCTTCAAGGATGTGGTGGTTTCTTTGAAAAAGACAGGTTTGACTTTTAATTCTTTCCTCCTCCAGTTTTTCAGAAAAATAATACTGCAAACATGATTTGAAAGAGTCCCTAAGCTATCTTTTGGCCTGGATTTTTTATAAACAACATTTTAAGTGATTGATTTTACCATCTAAACACAATTTTTAAAAGTCGCTGAAACCCTTGACATTACCAACAACCGAGCATGTGGGTTTCTTTATTTTTCCTCTGGATAAAAAAAAGGCTTTTTTCAACACTAAAAATCCCACCCTTCTCAGTTCAGAGATGTTTCTCATATGCTGTAGTTTAGCAAAGCTAAATGTCCATCTTCACTTCGTGCACTGGCTGGTGAAAACAGGAGGAAAATGCATGCAAACTTTATTGACAGAAGCATTTAAGTCCTTCCTCCCTGTAACTCTGAAGGCATTCTGTTGGCCTAATGACTTCCCATGGATTAATGCTGCTATAGGGAGGATCTGAACCTCCCCTGTTCGCCCCAGAAAGGAGAAAAGATACCATTATTTGAAGGTTCTCTGAAAGAGCTCCACCACACGTCTTAGAAAGTGAGGTTAGATTTTTCCTGCATAGATACTCACATTTGCTCAGTACTGTCTGCAAGATCATTCTTGGCAACTCTGGATAACCAAAAATTTCATCAGTGTAATCAGTATTAACACGCTGGTCCTTTGATTTCAATTCCATCCTTTGGTACAAGCCTGTGTTCTTGCAAACTGAAGCATGTGAGTGGTGCTCCAATAAGTCAATGAGATTGCTTATGTGTATGATGGCAGTTTGGACCCCAGATTGTACCTTAAGTGGGACATACAAATTATTAAACAGGGACACCACTCCTGTTACCCTCTGAAGAAGAAATGAAGATACACAGCAGTGGCTGAAAAAGGCTGAAAGGAAGTGGGCAGGGATGGAGGTATTGGAGAAAGAGTCCCAGATGCCAAGATTATTTTATTACGGTTGCTGCAGAGTTTGCTGGAGTAGGGCAGATAATATATATGTTATACCATCTGCCCATTCCTTGTCTAGGACCCATAAAGTACTCTGATCCGTAACCAAGGAGGCAGTAAAAATGGTGCAATAAGAGCAAAGGGGGAGCGGTAGGAAGCAGATGTGGTACGTGCTTGCTGGCAGCAGGTAACCGAGCAGACATTTGCTTGTTTCTTGTGACTGAAGTGCTGGTAAAGCGCTGGGCTCAGGGTGTGCTGGGCTGCAGAACCAGGACAGATGCAGCAGTAATGCAAAACTCTTCCTGCTTCCCCCATCAACACGCCTCAGGGAGGTGAGAAAGTCACCGTTCTCCTTACTTATTCTGTCCTTGATCTCTTTTGAGCAGAAAGACTGCAGAACTGCATTTCATGATGAAAGCACTTCAGCCAGACACTTCAGCCCAGGCCTGAAACCAAAATACCACATTTCGTAGGCCTGCAATTCATCATTGGAAAGATAAGGACAGACTGATCGAGAAATTTCAACTGGTGACAAAAAGTAATGGGGATTTTAAGTCCATCTCAATTCAAGGTTTTGAGGCCTTGCTATGTTTAAATGTCCACTTAAGAAATCCTGAGGAAGTTATAAAATTCATTACATCTTTAAGGGGAAAAAAAAAAAAGTATTTTTCTTCAAACATGGAAAGGAAGGAACACAATTTTAAAAGCAATCAGTAATGGCTTGATTTTTAAAAGAAGGTGAATAACTAAAATGCCTTTTAACATAATGCCACTTTTTAAGAATCACTGCATGCTGCCCAAGCACAGACACCAGATTTAATGCTCAAAAGGTGTTTAACATATTCTAGCAGAATGATACCCTTCTGCTTAAAACAGCAGAGATACAGGTTTGAGATTTGAGATCAAACCCCATATTTAGCACAAATTCCCTCTGTATCTTTAAGACACACATTTACCTTTCTGAAAAGCCCACTTCACAATTCCACCCGACAAAGGCAGTGGATAATGACATAATCAAACCCTAAGAACAGCCCAGAAGAAAAGAATTGCAGCATCCCTCCTACAGACTTAGACAAACAAAAGGACCAGACTGATCCTTTGTTTTACTGACTGATAAATCAATAAAAATGGATTATTTAATATTGCCATGTAGTGTGTATCCTTAAATGGACACCACCTTCTTTCAAATATAAACAAGTTCTGCTTGGTTTTCTACAAAGGCAGGAAAACTGCACACTATTAGAAGGTGTCTAATCCTCCCATCTGCTGTTTCCTTAGAAAAATATTTACTTTTTAACATCTGTACTGCATTTCCACAGTTCAAACGCACACATAGCTCCTGGAATGTACATAGTATTTAGCAAATTTTTAACTAAGTTTTCTTAGTAATTGTATAGTTTTCCCTTGACAAGGAGAGGATCAGACTTTTTCAGGAGGATTACCTCTGCTCAACTCATTTCAAGCAGCTCTTGAATAAAATAGTTCATTAGTTCATGAAAAGCAAAAACTCCAGGGAACTACTGTGGAAGGAAGAGAAAAGAACAGAGTGCCACAGTAATTAGGTTTTCAGATTGTGCCTTATCCTCCAGAATGCAGGTACACACACACATGCCCCTCTTCTCTTTAGGTAAAGCATTAAGGGGAGCTCATTGCACTTTTTTTTCCCTGGGAATCAGTGTTCCAGAGACGGAAGTGGTAACCAGGCCATAATTTCCCAGAAAGATATTAAAAGATACCATTTCCTTATAGTACATTATTCTTGCTAGCCAGTAGTACAAGGGCAGCTCTCTCACCTTTGCAAGCCTTTAAACAGCTTAGTTTTAGACTTCCTCAAACTTCAGTTTCCCAAACTTTTTAGGCTCTCATGGCTGATGCTGAAAAACTAAAGGATTTCTGCACACCAGGAATCACTGTCTAGTTGGATGGGGGCAGCACAGCCAGTGGGTCTGCTTACCAGGGATCGGGAAAGGATTGGTATGAATAAGGATGAGAAGTGGGGAAAACTGGAGGGAGTTTGCAATCGTGCACTGGCAATTGCTGACCAGAGGAAAACCTCTTTTGATCTAGATCTAGCACAACAGAGTACAGAGCATCCCAGGGCCATACCAGTTCATGGGAGGCTAGATCATCACCAGGACTGACAGCACCATGCAGCTTCTTGGTGGCTTACACCATGTGGCTCATGGGCAGCATGGTTCACAGCAGCACAGCCTTTTCTTGTTGTTTAGAGAACAAGTCTTAAGAGGAGCAGCTGAGGAAACTGGGGCTGTTTAGCCTGGAGAAAAGGAGGCTGAGGGGAGACCTCATTGCTCTCTACAACTACCTGAAAGGAGGCTGTAGCATGGAGGGTGTTGGTCTCTTATCCCAAGCAGCAAGTGACAGGAGAAGAGTAAATGGCCTCAAGTTGTACCAGGGGATTGAGATTGAATACAAGGAAAATTTTCCTCACAGAATTGGTTGTCAAGCACTGGAACAGGCTGCCCAGTGAAGTGGTTGAGTCACCATCCCTGGAGGTGTTTAAAAGATGTATAGATGAGGTTCTTAGGGACATGGTTTAGTGCTAGATTTAGGTTAATGGTTGGACTCGATGATCTTTAGAGTCTCTTCCAACCAAATGATTCTATGATTCCTTCTGTCTGCTCTGTACTTACACCAAAAGTATTCAGATAGTATACAGGTCTCCAGCCAGACTGACTAAACTGCCAACCGAGAAGTCAATGAGTACAGTTCTGGTGGCACTTCTCTGCGCTTTGTCATCCCCTCATTTCAAATCTGCTTGAGACCACCAAGAAACAGCTGATCATCATCAGAAACATCATCAGGTCACTACCTACCTGGCATGGATCAGTGACCTTGAATTATGCATTCAGAGCAGACAGTATGAATGGAAAATTCAGGAGATGCCAGAAGAATGTGTTGTAGGCTCTGTGAACTCTCCAGTTTTCTTTGTTAAAGGGCACATATTTTGAAAACTGGACTTGCCCACAGATCTGTTTGGCTTTTAAAAAAATAATGCTTTGCAATATCCTTAAATAGTTACATTCCAATTGTTGTTAGGACTATGAATTACAAATGAAATTCTGGCCTTTCATCTTCCGAAGGGGCTTAGTTTCAACCCGCAGTTTTAGAAAGGAATCTCATTTTGAGCACCATGAAAGACTTCTCCATCTAGGTATCATCATTTGAAACAAAGTGGTAGCTTAAGAACTGAGCTATAACATGATAGAAAAACAACTCTTACATGAATAATGATTTACATATCAGATTATTAAATGAAAATCTATCAAACTATCATTTATTGAAGTAAACAGTCTATCTGCCCTGTTTCTGGAAACATTTTGCCTAAGGGAAAAAATTCAAGCCTGGGCAGATAATCAGGATAAGGTATTTGAACACTTAAATCCTGCTGGAGTCTTCAAAGTAGGTGTTAAGTGGTGCATTAAATTTGTGCTGTTTCTTCTGAGCAGGGTGAATTTACTCTTTTGTAAATAATGGGAAAAGCATTTTATAATAATTTGAATCCATGAATAAATGTAATATATTAAAATTTCTAAAGTACTACCACTAAATGTTTTTATACATAAGCCAAATGAGCAAAACAACCAGGACTGAAATTATTTGACTGACCACAGAAAGATAATGTATAATTAAAATGACATCTGCAGCACCAACGGATGGGATGAGAGAAAGTGACATCACAGATCTCATATAAGCTGCAAGCACATTATTAGATCTAAACCTGGCTGCAAAATGACTATCTGCCCATGGGATTACCTTTAGGCATTCAGAACCATTGTTTCATTTACTGATAGAACAGGGATGATAACAGGCTGTCTTTACTTGTCACATTGTTTTTTGGCCTTTCTTTATTCTTCATTCATGTTAGCTGCAGATGAGAGGAAGAAAAGCTTCAGCTGAATCACTTTCACGGAGCTTTTCATTGTTTCAGTTTGTTCCAAAGGTGCTATTTTTTTCATTTTCTTTTAAAAAAATTTTTCTTCCTCCCCCCGCCTCCAAATTAAAAAAAAAAAAAAAGGCACTTTTAATAGTGATAAAATCAATGAGGAGTAAAAGATATACACAATGTACCATTTAGGAATATGGCAACCTAAGGAATACCCATTGGTCTAATGCAGCACAGGGAGACCGTAAGATTTCACTTATAGCTCCCATTATTAGCACAAAGAACCAGTAGCTACTGGTTATATCTCAGCCTCATTAAAATTCAATGCCAAAACTCTGACTGACTTCAGTGGGTACATTTCATCATTTGAGACCTAGGACACAGGACGTAATTCTCCTTCAAACGTGGGGCTATCTGGGACACTTAATCTCTACAGATTACATTTCTGCATTAAATTGGACACAGCTGCATTTTGATGTGTTTCACATACCATTTTTATGTTCCTGGCAAATTATTAAGTTGCTTATATCTGTAACAAGACTCATGTGCCACCTACCTAAAATAGTCAAAATTCTAAGAGCACGTAATGAGATGGGCAAAGAAAAGGGAAAAAAAAAGGAAGCTCCAAACTTTCCAGCCATTTGTAAAAGCCATGCTAATGATGCTGAGTGACAAAGGGGACTTAATGCGCTCTCAAAAATCTGGTCCTAAGTGTCTAACTCCCAGCATTTGAAACAGTTCCCATATGCCAATTTTGCAAACTGGGCAGAAGTCCTGGAGCAGGTGGGACCACAGCCAGTCGTGGACTCATGCATACACTGTTAGGGTAAACACGGACCTTGCACTTTCCTCCACACTGCCCTATTCCTGTGCAGCTACTGCCATGTGTTATCTCTCACAGCACCTCCCAAACTCCCTTCCAATTTAACCTGAAACCTCTGTTCCATCCACCACCAAAACCTGCAAACAGGCTGCATATGCAGAGAATGCTGCCTCCTGCTCTTGTCAGTACAATTTTGCTTTTCTTTGTGTTTTCTCCTAACCATTCCTACCTGACGTCCTTCATCTTAGTCTGCAGTTTCAGGGAGTGACCATCTCTAGTATAGTGAAGGATTTAGCTCATGATCGACGCCCTAAGTGCTACTGCCACAGAAATACACTGCATTTTACTAATAGTAGTGAATACATTAACTTGTTTTAACCCACATTATCTTTTTTAATTTTCCCTTTTATCTTTTTGTAATTGATACACAGAATAGACTTTTTATGGAGACCCATTTGCATAAATATTTGATTCAAAACTCTCCATACATACAGCCACACCAATATGTCATTAGAAGTTCACATTGGATCTGTGAACTAGAAATGAGGTGCCTGCAAGTAGCTTAGATACAGCATCCCTGTTAGAAAATATTCCTCCAGCACTCAGCCTGGGCCAGGAACCGTGTTTATGAATCATGAATTGTTTGCAGGCAGTCAGTGGGGTTTACAGTCTTTTAGATGAAAAGAAGGATGGAGACAAAGACCTAAAAGTTGGTTGAGGGAAAGACTCATAAAGGTGGGCTGAAGGAAAGACAAGAAGTGTGTGGTGATAAAGCACAACAGATACAGAAGTGAGGTTTCTCTGCAGAAAAAGTCAAAGAAAAAGAGCAGAACATACAACATAGCAAAGAGCAGCAGTATCTTTGAAAATCAAATTGATTTTTAAATGTGTCCCAGATGTAACGTAGGATAAACTAAAATCATTTTTTCTCCTGAAAGGTGACAGCTGTGAGTCTATGCTGTGAGAAGTTGGGAAGATCCATTCTCACCTGTGCTGTTAACACATCAGAATTGCTCTTCATCTCAAACTGGTAAGAAACATCTCTTATATTTCAATATTAAGAGCTCCTTTACATGTATGTTGTAGTGTGTTTCACATCGATTGATATGTAGAATTTGTCTCAGTTACCTTTAAAATGGAATTCTCATTGATATTCTTTGTTTCTCACTACACGTCCATAATTAAGTGGTTAACTTATTTTCAGAGATGTTATGTGCACTCTGCAGTAAAGAATGGTCCAAAAGGACAAGTAGACCTGAAGAATTTTTGTATTACAGAACTGAATCACATGCCTACATTCCAAATGCTTTGTGTACCTAAAATAGAGAGACTTTCATAAAAATATATGTGCCTTCAGACAGTTCATAAAACAACAGTGATTAAAACAAAGCAACAACAAAACCCAGACCTGCCTTATGTCCAGACAAAAGAGAAATACATGGGTAACAAATGATTTGCTAATAACACATACTGATTAGTTTACATACTTCAGGCAGAATTTACTACTTTTCTCTTTAGCCATCTCAATATCAAGCGTCTGCTCTTAACCAAACATTCAGGTTCTTTCCATTTTCAAAAGCAGTAGGAACTGTCACAGGACTATATAAAACCTGTCTCAGCTCCTAGGTAATGACTGGGTTGAAACACTCAGTGGGGGCTCCCTTTTCTCTGGCCGTTAAGGAAAAGTAGCATAGACAAAACACCTGACCTCAAGATGAGAAAAAATTTTACAGAGTGAATCCTTCCTTCTGGGTCTAAAAAGTGGATTGAAAAGTCATCCCAGATGTAACATTTTCTGCATCCTTGTTTGAGCCAAAACACTAAGAGAAGCATTCTTTCTTGTAACATGTTAAGCATTCTGCATCAACACTAAGACTGGTTGATGGAACGTAAAGCTAAAAATGAGCAAAATCTTCACTAAATTGTTTTGACTGTTCAAACAGACTGAGTTTGCTTTTTCAACTGAGGCTTATGCCACTTCAATTTTTTTCCTCAAAATATTTGCTTATCCCTATATTTATCACAGAAATAGCCTTACCTCAGCTGCATCTTGCTGGTCTCTGAAGACAATTGCATTTTTTATGCTTTGGATAAAAAATCCATTTAGTTCCTTTTGTTTCTTGTTTGGCAAAATCCGAAGCAATGGGACCATTATGAATGGGAAGGAAACTGTAAGAGATTTTAAAGAAGAAAACAGACTGTAAAGGCATACAATATCCTCCTCCATTAATATTATAAAACTCGTCAAGTGGGATGTATTACTTTTGTGAAACCTGTTTTTTTCCTCTTTCTTTCTCCCTCCCCTTCTTTTTCTTCCACCTCCATAGGCTGGTAAGGGATTTTCTTTTAGAAATTCCATGTTGGCTGGGACTCCCCTGCCAGACAGATGCCTTCCAAGCTTGCTTCCACAATGCCTCAGGATTTCAGTTCAGCTTCTCGATGCCACCACAACACAGAGCCACCACAACAAAGGGGAGAATTATTTTCCCTGCCTACTCAAACAATTACATATATAGAAGGCAGGGGATCTTGAACTAGCCTAGCAGCTTATGGCATTGATCCATGAAATTGTGTAGTAGTCATTCTCACTTAAAGTTCTCCAATATTAGGATACTCATTAGCTATTTTTTTTTTCTGCTTCTCTAAACAGGCCACAGACTCTGAAAGTGGGATGTGATCACAAGGATGGTCTCCAGTCCATTGCCTTTATAGTCAGGTACTAGAAACTTGAGTGAAGTCTTGCATCTTAACAAACACCTTGTTAACTTATGAACATCTTAAGACTAACAAAACAGTCATCAGAAAGCCCCTGTGCTGCCAACAGGGCAATGTAGTGTGGAAATTCAGACCACATAACATAGCAGCAGAAAGAGATCAACCAAGGAATCCAACACCAAACCCTACAGAAAATTTCTTTAATGAAGGGCATGGTCTTAGGCATATAGGGGCACATTTTTGTCCCTTCAGAATTTTGTCACAGATCACACTTCGCAATCAGGTTAAACACTAACCCCAGGACATTTTGGATACACAACTCCAGAAGGAAACAATTCATGTGCTACTAATACAGGTGCAATCTGTAATGCCAGCAGGATCAGATGGGCACAGGAAACTTTGCCACTGTGCCACCTGACACTACTGTGAGCAGGTCCAGATAGCAAGATGGTAAAAAGCTCAACCACCTTGATTATTCTGTGGCTTCCTCAGCTACGATTCTTACTGCCCTTGCATTTAACAAGGCCACGATCATCTTGAATCCTTAACTTTCATGTCCTAGAATCAAATGGCTTTATACCCCATTCTTGTGTTCCTTATCCACCTGAAAATAAATGCATTCTCTTAATGATAGCCTGTGCTAGCACTTACCATCTTTATCATTTATAGCCATCAGCCAGGCTGCTGTTGCTATTCAAATAAGAATTTGCAGGACTTATACTATCTGCTTATGCTCTTCCACCTCTTTTCTTTAGTCAGTTATTAGCCTACTGTTGTTTATGGGTGGGATTTCAATCTCTACCAAGCAGAGAGCACAAAAACTTTACTCTCAGGCTCCAAAGGGCAGTTACTCTGTTTTAATGCAGAATTGTATTAAAAGAGATATCGTAGAAACTACAGGTCCCAGAAACCTTCCACTCAGATCAACCTGGAGCATTGCTTTCCCAGACTCTCAGTTTCTGGAGGAAGTTGCCTGAATAGTAACGAGAGTTGTAGAACATATGGTGGAAATCTCAAGGGTATATTGAGCCTGTAGGTTGCATTCTGAACACCTTGAAATTAAGTCTGCTATACATCTTCCTGCTCCTGCTTCAGCATATTTTGTAATTTAAGAATGACTTTTAGAAAATTACCATAAATAAGTAGACAAAGGTAGACTATACTCACGGATTAGAATAAGGAGAGGCTTAAACAAAGACATTTCAAAGAATGTTCTGCAATTCTTAACGAAGGGGTCATCGGGATTCTTCTGAGAATCCACCTCAGTACCAAAAGCTACGCTACCAACGACATCCAAGGTAAAGCAGTTGTAACACCTGCATTGAGTTGGAGAGTGATAAACCATTAGCTACAAATTACATATCTGTTAGTATCTTGCTTCTACAAACATCACATAACATTAATTTTTGTCTCTGATTTTCTTTTTGCTTTTAGATTTAAGCTTTGCCAACAGAAGGTGTTTCCATCATTCTGACAAATGCTGGTTCTTAACAATGATCACCTTTTCTTTGCTACAAAGTGAACATACTTTCATACAGCTCAATAATTTCACTAAAAAAAATAAAAAATAAACTATTTCATTTATTACCTAGAAATCAAATGCAACAGGTCAGAGATTCATAAGCATTTTCTTAGTATACATCCTAAAAAAGATATAATTTCTTTCTCATTTTGAACTGCAGAAACCACAGCTCCCACCAGTCCAGTCTAAACTCTCAGTGACAAGAGGTGATTAAGTAAAATTTCCTGTCAAGGATTTCCTTCATCTTGATAGCTCCTTTATGATGCACAATTGTGGTCAAAACCAAGAGGAACTGACACCACGTGAAAACTGTATCTCTGCAGAGGAGCAGCAAATGCTTTGAGAACTACAAATGATCTGTGGACCATGATCTAGAAACTTAAGAACTTACTGAATCTCTCCTCACATATCTGACCATTTATCCAGTTGTGTCATCATCTTTATTTCTATTGGGCATTAACAGCTATATTTAGTTTTGAGACAAATGGACTGAGAATGCAAAATATTCTTTAAATTTGATTCCTCCGACCTGTGGCCAAGTGTGCAATGAGTGTTCTTCTATGTTCCCTTACAAAAGGCTAATATCAAATTCTCTGGTGTTTTAACCTGAGTGAGCATGTATTAAGAAAAAGACAGGACTCGGGCCCCAGTGTATGCTGCATGTACATTGTAAAGCAGCATTTCTAAACTATGATCTTTGGGCACTGTGATTCTGATGACACCAGAACAGATTTGGAAGATAACAATACTGCCAAGTTAAGTAACTTATTTGGGTTTTCAACTCTTACACAAAAAGAGGCATTATTGGAAGTTGAAATGTTAAAAGCAGGGGTGCAGCAATAAAATAATCATTTCAGAAGCACTTAATTCTCTTTCAGTACCTTTGTGAGGTAGATAACTGAACTAAGTTTTGAGTTGCTGGCAAAAAACGAAATGGCTGAAGAAAATTAATGTACAAGACAACAGGAGGTTGCAGATAGCTCAGCATGACCCAGCAATGTGCACCTGCAGTCCAGAAAGCCAACCCTATCCTGGGCTGCGTCAAAAGGACTGTGACCAGCAGGTTTGGGGAGGTGATTGTGCCCCCCTACTCCGCTCTCATGAGACTCCCACCTGAAGTCCTGCATTCAGCTCTTGGGACCCCAACATAAGAAGGACATGGACCTGTTGAAGTGAGTCCAGAGGATGGCCATGAAAAAGATCAGAGGACTGAAGCACCTCTCCTATAAGAACAGGCTAAGAAAGTTGGAGTTGTTCAACCTGGAGAAGTCTCCAGGGAGACCTTGAAGCAGCCTTCCAATAGCTAAAGGGGGGCTACAAGACAGCTGGAGAGGGACTTTTTACAAGGGCATGTAGTGATTGGACAAAGGGCAATGGCTTTGAACTGAAAGAGGGCAGATTTAAATTAGATATAAGGAATACATTCTTTACCATGAGGGCAGTGAGGTGCTCAACAGGTTGCCCAGAGAAGTTGTGGATGCCCTGTCCCAGGAAGTATTTCAAGGCCAGGCTGGACAGGACTAAGAGCAATGTGGTCTAGTGAAAGGCATCCCTGCCCATGGCAGGGGTGTTGGAATTAGATGATCTTTAAGATCTCTTCCAACCCAAACCATTCCAGGATTCTATGATTCCATGATTTACATCCAAAAAATAGCTCCCAAGGCAATTCTGGGAAACTGCAGTGCAATGAGAATCACATTTATAAATGTAAAACCTGCTGAAATGGCACTATTATAAAACAACCGGAAGATCATATTCTGAGATGGTCAACATCATTCATTTATACTTTCAAAAGGTCTTTTCCAAAGTGCCTCTTGAGAGGTGAAACCCTATCGTGGATCAATAGGTAAAAGACCAGGCAAAGATAAAGGAAAAATGGAAAAAAGGGAAAAGCCTGGAAGGACTCAAAAGGTCAATTTTCATTAGAGCACTAGGGTAACTGTAATGTATCTCAAGGTTTCATAGCATCTCTGCAGAAATTTAATAAAGAGATCTCTGTGCACACACATACACTTGCGTGCGTACCCATACATGTACTTGAAAAGAGGTAGATGAATCGTGGGTAAATATCTATTTCTTTAGATGACACAAAATTATTTGCACTGCTCCAGTTTAGGGAAAATCATGATCAACTTCAGTAGCGCTGGCCAAACCAGCAAGTGAAATGTATGCAAAATAGTGCCTGTTAGAAAGAATGCATTTGAACTACTCATATGCCATACGGAGTCCTGCAAGAAATGCATCTGCTTAGAGAAGGGGCTAGACAGTGTTGTGAAGATTTCAGTGAAGACCTCTGATGAAAAAGCAACAAAAAAAGATAATAGGATATTAAATGCATAACAAATGGCAGAAAGCACAGTATGGAAAATATTAAAGTGTCATTTTATAAATCAATGGTGCATTCTCATCTGGAGTACCGATCCCGTCGTTTCACAAAAGGCTAGCATGCCGTTAGAGGGGGTTGGAAGGAACGTGGTAAGAATGATTAAGTGCTAAAAAAACCTCATGTAAAAAAAGCAAGAGGGTGATGGACTAGAGGGATTTGATACTAGATCAGTTCCTTTATTTGTACATTATTGGCAGGCTGTAGACAGCGGACTGGACAGGGACTGATGCAGCTTTCTTTTCTGCTTCCAGCTGTTAAAACTTCATTAAACAACAGCTAGAAATACAATAGATGCGTTTTCAAAATTACTTTTCAAGTATGCAATGGCTGCCCCCAGGAGAAAAGGCATCTATCAGACACATCTTCTATTAAACTATGATCTTCACTTGTAAAAGAAAGGGAGGGGAAAAAAAAATCTTTTATACAGTAAGCACATATTTAAAATAACTGCTGCCATTGACTTTTTTTTTTTTTAATCTGCTACTAATTTCTGGCATGTTGAACATACCTCTGGATGTCAAAAGCTTTGCCAGAATCTGCATAGACTTTCAAGTTACACAGCAGGACGTCACAGGCCTGGTTTATTAGCGGTGTCATCTAGAAAGGAACACATTGTATTGTGAAAAACATTAAAATGTTAAAAAAGAAAAAAAATCAAATTAGTTTTATCCAGAAGATGGGACAGAGCTCTCAGGATACTCTGCTGGTGTGGTCAAACACTTTTGCACAGTTAAGATGAAATGGTGGGACTGTCTGCTAAAAATAAATGTACACATTACAGGGATGCCTTTCTCCAGCTCTGGGCCTAAACATGAGAGGCCCTGTTGCTTACCTGACCTTTAGTTCTTGCTCACCTGTAGCTATATACATAAAGAGCTATCAAGCAAAGACATTCTCTTTTTAATCACTCCCTGTTTCAGTTGATGATTTATCACAATCCATATTTACAATATATTACATTTACCAGGGCAGAAGGAATAATATTTTCCATAGTTCTAAAGTCCAATAAAGATATTAGCATGAGAGGCCCAGAATTTCCATCCTGTTGTCCCTCAGTTTGAGGGATTTAACCTGTACATTAGAAAAGCGCCATGTATACCACTACAAGTTACTGTAAGCAAACTGCTATTGCTACCTGAGGAAAGGCTTTTATGGAGTGGTGATGCCATTAAATGGTCATTCATGTGAATTTATTAATCTAATGGTTCTTTCCTGTCACACACACATGACGTTCAGGTAGACTTACCCACAGCTTGGCTGCAGTGAACAGTGCAATAGTCTCGTCTTTAGGACTTCATGGAAACCATGACACAGGACATGACCGAGACCTCATTGAAGTCTCTCTTTAACTTTTTGCATATGAAAGGCATCAGACACTTGCCTTGATTACACCTACTATGGGGGGGCAGAGGAAGTGTGTGGCAGCAATCCAGCCATGACCCTAAAGGCATTATCTGCTATGGCTCTTTCTCCGTATCAGCTGCTGAGAGAAACTTATAGCCTACAATTTGATACCACAGTCTTCCCTCAACAATTATGCCAAGCATCAGCAGACATATGCACAGAAACCTGCCTTTCCTTCCCGAAAAACCTCCTTCAGCATACGGATGTCAACAAACATGAGAACAGACTTGCCTTACTCCTCTGACATTCTTGTTACCAAAAAAGGCTTACTGCAGCCTCTCAGCACACTCCGAGCTATGCAGCCTGCCCAGCCAAGTCCATTTTGCTTGGCACTTCCACGTCTGAGAAACTGGCATAACACTTTGTGCACAGGCATGTTGCCACCCTAACACATGGGCAAGACTCTACGCAGTCAGAAGGCCAATGTGGGAGCAACCAACATGTTTTCCAAAGGCAGAAGTCTGAGGAATGTGTCTTGCTGCTCCTGAGGTCCTGTACCTATATGGGACAGAGCAGGTTGCCACTGTTTCATTTCAAAGCTGGATTAATTTGGGCTTTGCCACAGTCTCTCAATACAATTCTGAAGCCGGATTAGTATTTGGTAAAAGTAGCAGTTATGTGTTTGGGAGGTGCATACCACGTTATGTGGCAGTTTTCTTCCCCTTTTGGCTTTCTAAAGAAAGTCCCCTGCAGTGAGCTTCTTCTCAAATGGTTCAACAAAATTAACACATTTCTGTTCAACAGATTGAACAAGGGTGAAATGCTTTTTAAGTCTCTGGGTCCAGCCCCTCCAATGAACTGAACCAGTCAAGGAGAACAAAACGAAAATCCATATTTTAACAGGTATGTTTCCTAAACAGATGGTGATCATTTTGTATTTTCCTTTTATTGCCTTATTTTCTCTTTTATTCTTCACCACATCACCAGACCTGCAACCACCCAGCTGGTTGCTATTGCTTTCCAACAGCTGGCAGAGATGGCAGGGGCGCGTATGTCTGGCCAGGGCATCTCAGAGCCCCTCTGCACTTTTCACATTCCACCAGCCTTTCAAAATACCATTGCAATTCATTTCTAGTTGTAAGATATTTTTATTAGTGAATCTAACCATGCAAAAGGGGAGGGGGGCATATGGATCTGATTTATTGTTAGTATGATAGGACAGAGTCATATCAATGAGACAATTATTTGCATATGAAAGCTATGGGGGATATCTACTCAGGAATCCTGGATTAGGTTTGGGTTTTTATTCCCCTGAGGGACACAAATTAGTCCAAGATTGCTAACTATAATACAAAGAACACAGACTGAAACTTTCTCAAGTCCCTTAACACTTAAAGTCTTTGTTCAGCTGTCAAGAAAAATAGTGTTGGGGGAGGTGAACTATACCAAACTTTGAAAATGGGGACAAAACCACACATGTTGATTCGTACCACCCTGGGTATCACTGACTTCTTATATGTTCTCATTTGCCAGTCAGAACATAAAAGCTGCATAACCTGCCTGAGTTTCAGTTCTCAGTGGGTAAACAAACCCCAGCTGCTCTATGTTCAGATTGGCTGAGAGTAACAGGATGAAGAAAAATCTAAACAATATGGTCCCTGTAAATATTTGATCTGCCAGTTATCTAATAGCAAGAGTAGCCCAGAGTCCAAATTTCTTTCTTTCTGCCAAAGAAGAGCATTTGGGGTTAGGGTTTTCATGATGCCAGGGGCTTTGCTGTATAAATCCTGCCAGCATGCTATTTGGCACATAACAACAATTAGTTTCTGATTCTGAGTATGTACAGTGCATGGGGATGTTTGCTCTGTTCAAAGGCATCAGAGTCACGTTCCTCTAGTTAGATGTGGTCCTCAGTATTCACTATTGTTATTTCCCTATCATTAGCACCCAAACTATAAAGTAGAAGGCTGGAACATATTCACTCTAGATAGACACACTGGAGACATTACTGTTCACATACAATATGCAGAGGTCATGTTGGGCCTCTTATCCCACAACTCGGATGAAATATCAAGGGAAGGAGAAGGAAAAAGGACACGTCCCTAACATAAGAACTGCTTCTGTACCAGATTTCAAGTTCCCGACTAAAACCAGGAAAAGAGTGGAGTGTCAGGAAGATGTCTGTGAGAGGATTTGTTTCCATTAGCTCACGGTGGGGTCCTGCTATTCACAGGCACAACTTAACAAAAGGAGCAACTCAACCAGACACTGACTTGTAGCTCAAGGACATGCACAGTTCACATACCAGCTTCAATGTTAATTATCTGCTTTGTCTCAGGTAAGCATACTGCCAATAGCAGTTTCCAAAGACCCTTCCAAAATGCCTCTGAACATCATGCACAAGCAGAGTAAGAGCAAATCAAGGAAACCTCAATGGTTGGACTGTCAGATCTTATGTCCTAGTGAGGTCTGGAAGATCTGTGTGCCCGAGAGTGACACTAGAGGATTTTCCTGCACTGTTCTGTCATGTTATCACAAGTTCTGCTTTGTGTCTCACTTAGTTTGAAAGAAAATGCCTCAACACAAACTCAACTTTGCAAGTTATTTAGGACAATGCTACATTATGTTGTGCTCTCTTCTTTAATTTTTGTGTTCTGTTTTGTTTTAATGGTTGGTTAATGGAGGAGAGGGATTCCTGGCATACTGATAGGAGATGACAAGACTACTGCAGCACCATCAGAATAAATAAAAATCAATAGGTTTTCTGCTGGTGTTGGCTGTAAAAGAGAGCAAAGCTATTTATCAAGTCTGACAAGGGGTCCAGAACAGCAGGATCATCACAGGCACCGCAGCAAAAAGAAAAGGAACAAAATAAGAAATACTAAATAGGGAATCAAGATTGGTACAGCAAGATCACTAATATATCAGCTTGTTTCATTACATAATAACTGAGGAGAGCATGACAGGAACATAGGGAAATGCATCTTTTACTTAAGGGCCTCCAGGTATTTTACTTCACCAGTTCCTCATGAATTACATCTTGGATCAACTTTCAGCAGTTGGTATTATTCCTATTTAACATATGAAAGCCATTACATGCACAGAGAATTTAAGTAGCTTCTGCCAGATCACCCAGAGGCAGTCAATGGCAAAGCTGCAAGTGAAACTTCTTGGGTCTCCTGCCTCCTGTCTCTCATTTCTCATTCTTAGTGCTCCCATAGCAATGGCACCATGAGGTCCATTCACAGGTCACACTGGAAAGAGCTTATTATCAGATCTGCTACCAACTGTAGTGGAATCTCATTTGAGATGCTACCAAATCTTACTGTAGGATAAAGCTTAGAAGTCCATTGATTTATGCTATGCTCACCATTGTAGTATTTGAATGCAATGTTATCTGGAGCCAAACCTTCCTTGGTTGGAATGGACTGCTTTACTAATCTTTACATACTTGTTAGAAAAAGAAAAATAAAAAGGGAGAACATACAATGTGTAGAGATCCATAAAAGTAATAGTGAAACGATGCACAGCTTTTAAAGATAAATTCAGGAAACAGAGAGAGAAAGATGGAGAAGGTGCCAGAAAATCTTGAAAAATGTTAGGAAAACAGCTCTCTGTGTACACCCAGCAGTCACTACACTGGCTACCCAACAGCTCCATAACCTCTAGTTTCAGTTAAATGCTTGTAACTGTGCAAGCTACAAAATTTCTGGGATCAATTTTCCCTCTTTTGGTGACTGGCTGTTGGAGATTTTTGCCAAACTGAGGAGAAATTCCTCAAGTTTAGTGAACTTCTCAGTGACACTACACCGCTTCCATGGAGAGACATGAGCAAAGTACACCTCTGTCCCCAGCCACAGGAGCTAGCTGCCTCTGTGGGGCATTGCAGGTCAAACCTTAGCAACCTAATTTAGCTCTGTCTTGGATTTTGTCCTCCATCAGCCAGGCCAAAGAGTGGCTTTTTGTTATTGCTAGTGTTGAAGCTGTCCTTTGGCCTAGCAGTAGATTCTTGTGTTTCTGAAATGGAGATATCAGGAAGCTACATTCGACTCTCGAGCCCTCTGTGCATCTTCTATCTGAAGCAATTGCTACGGGAAGCACAAGGAGTTATTAACATTTATTGCTCTGTCACAGGCTAATCACTCCCAGTTCTCTCAGAGTGTCCAGGCAGACAAAGTCTGTGTTTGAAGAGGCTCATCAAGGGGAACCACTGTCCAAAGCCATTTGGGAGGTCTGCAGTCTCTCCAGCATCACTGGAGAGTTTGCATAGGGGAATGAAGGCAAGGCAGACATCCAGAGTGCACACAGAAGAAGATTTTAGTGTGGGACTTTGTCAGAGCTCAGATCTCTGTGAAAAGAAATCAATGTCTTAGGAGAAGAAATAAGGAACGTGTCTAGCAGAATTTATAAATATGTATAAAACAACATATCCAGGTTCTTGGCAATAAATACCAAAACTAGCTTATTTGTAACTCCTTTGAGGTAGAGAGGAAGAGCGTATTAAAACCAGGATGTCTTCTACATAACTCTAAATACTCTGTAGTATGACCAATACTAGAATATAGTATTTTTATTTCCATGCTGCTGTAAAGGTTCTGAGAGAATGTGAAATATGGGAGAGTTAAAAAGTGAGATCATAATTAAAGAGCACTAATTTCCTTTGAGAAGTGTTGGTATGGCCTCTAAATTAAGCAAGAGCAAAAGAAGCACAGGGGCAAGGACTTAAGTTGCATTAACTTCAAATCCCAAGACAGTTCAAGTACTTGGGCAGAAAATGAAATGCGAGACTGAGGAGTGCATTCATTCAGAAGAGGTTCTCAATCTCATCTGGAGTTACTGCAAGCATTTCTCTGTAAGGATGGACAGTCTTCTGGTGGAGACATGGGACAGAGGAACAAAGTTGGGCCTTTCAGAGAGACCTTCCTCATGCCTCATTTTCCCACTTTCTGTAGACTTGCAGGAGAAAGTGACCATTTCCAGGTCATCCTGAGCCCACGCACAAACACTCCCCTTCCACAGAGTTTGGAAGAGGCAGCACAGGGAAAGCTGATTATCAGGCTAAAAATAAAGGTCTCAATTTTTGCATGTAAGACAGCTCCCAGGCACTCCCCAGCTCTCTATTTTACCTCCGACTACTATTCCTACATAGCAGCTCTGCCACCAAGCAGTGCAAAGTGAGCACCATGACTTCTCTTCCCACTTTGGTTTAATAGGTCAAAACCTGCAAAAACCTGTGGCTGCCCAGCCCCAAATCACAAGGCCTCCACCTGCTTGCCTTCATCGCCCTCCTCCATCCAGCCTGCCTGGCTGGTGCCGGCAGAGGTTGCTCTCCGCAAATTGAGGGGAGCGCAGCTTTATCTTTTGTTAGTCCGCCAGCCAAGAGCTGATGACCTGCAGTAAGGCAGATTAATTTCTGCTAGGAAAATGCAAAACTCTCCCCACCACGCCATGAGCAACTAATCGCTTGCATATTTAAACATCCTCGCCTCGCTAAAATTTCACGATGGAGCCGGTGACAGAGCAAATGTCGAGGCGCATAACCAATGGCATTGTCAGTCGTGATTAATCAGCATCTCCACCAGGCTGGCAGCCAATTAGAATTTACCATAATAAGGAGGTGACAGCCGGCGTTGCTAAGCGACCGCTGTCTATAGAGCTGGGAGAGCCAGACACATTTAGATGTTACTGTGGATTTCGACAGCGGCATGTCAAGACAACACAAGCGTCTGCCCAATGGAAAATTTTACAACCCAGGACTGGGCACCAGAGTGAGGCATGGTTCCCTTTCAGAATAAAATACATAAAGGAAGAGGTGTTTTTTTTTCTGTTGTTGGGGTTTCTCTCCTCCCCTGTAACCTCCCCCCGAAATAAGACTTTAAGCAGTCAATCATTTAACTGCGTTTAATTAAGAGGTATCGTGTCACTGGAAGAGGACTTTGTTACTGGGTAATGGGTTCCCATGGCTAAGTAAATGCTGAGACATTTGTAGGAAATTAGCAGCAGGTCAGCGCATAGACATTTATTTTCAGTCAGAGGTATTTATCTGGCAACGACATTATGTTCCAGTGACTTATTTTATTATATGAAAGGATTAAAGAATAAAAGGAGGAGGGGGGAAGGAGACAGAGAAATGAAAATAGACTGACAGCAGTTCCCGTATTAACGTGAGAGCTGCTGACTCTGCAAATCACGAAAAGCTATGTTCCAACTGGGAGCAAAAACCTTTCCTGTGCTTTAGCTTACTCCTAACAGGGTGGGGGGGAGGAAGGTGTAAGACTCCTTTTTGAGTTTGCTACACTTTTATGGACAAACTGGTTTATATAAAGACAGAGGATCATATTCTCAGACGATCTATTCTGATTTTCACCAATGTATGACCTGGAATACTCTATATGTATGCTCAACTGCATGTGCTCCTCAGGTCTAAATAAACTGGCACAAAGTAGCAGTTTTTTACATGTTCTTAATATAGAGCTATATGAAGTAGATGCTTGTATGAAAGAAAACAATGGTGTCTTCTAAATTAGGAGAGCAACACAGCATACATCTCACCTCTTTCAGTTTGGTATCGCTAAAGGCTGGGATCAGGAGGCTCCGGACATACTTCCATCTGTCATCACGAAGACAAAGGATGCTGTCAAGCATTGGCTTGGAAACCAAATTCGGCTTCTAAGTCAAAAGAAAACATGATTCAGTTTTAGTACAAATGCAAGTGAAGCTACTTGAGACTCTGAAACTTGGAAAGACTGGTCATGAATGCCACTGTCCCACAGTGCTGTCCTACAATGAGAGAGGTTTGAGTCAGTCCCAACCGCCAAGCTAAACATGGCTGAGGCTAGAGAAAATCTCTCTTTTCCTGCACACATTTCCTCTTGGACTTGCAAAAAAACCCCCAGGGCCAGTCCAGTAACTGCTTGCTCAGACTGTTCTGTTTCTGCCATTCCTGGTGTTCTCCTGAGATTGCCAGTTCTCCTTTGCTGAACCCTGGCTTCTTTCCTGCCTTTCCAAGGTGACTAGCAAGAGGACCTGTCAACACTCCCTCTCTGTGCAACATGAGTGCCAACGCACTGCACGTGAGTGTCAATAGGGGACACGATTTCTGGTGACAGCTGGTATGTCAGCCTGTTACATGCATTTTAAAAGTCTTCAGAAAATACGTTGATTAGAAAGCAATTCCTAGTCCTCACTCTATCTATGAGGTGCACTCTCACTAAGAAGTTGTGGTCTGAGACTCTTAGAGCTTCAGCCAATAGTCAAACATGGTAGTTTAAAGCGCTGCCCCATGAAGTTCTGTACCAAGAAGGCGGCTACGGATTTGCTAAATTTTAATCCCCCTATCAACTACAAAAATCTCTATCCAGAAAATTGTGATATTCACCAAAGACTGAAGGAATAAAAAAGATGAAAGAGGAAGTGTGTCAGAAAACAACACAAATACACCTGGAAGAGGTGTCAGGAGATGCCTAGACCCATAGCAGAATCTAATACAATTTCAGTTATTGCCAGAGGATGTTTCCTAATTGTTCTTGAAGGACTCCAAAAATGGAGATTCAATACCATCCCCACACAAAGTCTTTCATTATTGGACTACTTTTACAATGGTAGCAGGATCTCCCTTGCTGGAAATTATGGTCTTTAGACTTTATGCTAACACAGGCACAGAGCACAGGTTATTCTCTCTGCTTTGCAGCAGCCCACCTGTGCAGAAGGCTACAGTAACAACTAATCATATTGCTGCCATCTAGCCCAAATAACACCAATTTGCTCAATGCATATGTATCAGGCGTATTATCTGGGATCATTTGTTCAGTCTTGTTGCTGTCCCTCTGCATAGTCTTGTTAATTTACATCTTTCTCAAGGTATAGTCCCTGTGACTTAACACGGTACTTCAGCCAAGGAGGATTTTTTTTTTTTTCTTTTGTTCTGCAGGCTATATCCCTCTCTATTCACCCCAAAATACTACACACCACAATATGACAGTGGTGACTCATGTATTTGCTTGTGGTTCTCTGCAACTCTCAGACTTTTTGCTGAATAATTAGTCCCTAGGAAGTTGTTCCCCAGCCTTTATCATTAAAGTTGGTTACTCCTAAGAGTCATAGATAGAACATGTCCTGGTTGAATTGTGACCATTCTTGTCATGATTTCTTCTCCAACTGATCACGACCACTTTGAATTGTAGCCCTTTCATAGCATCTTTCATCCTTAACAGCTTAGTGCCTTCTATATAAATTGTTATCACACTCAGTGCCATCATCTAACCCAGTAACAAAAGTACAGAACAGCACTTGCAAATAAGCTGCTTCTGGGACACTCTCAGCTCATGCTTCCCTTCTGACAGTGGACTGATCCCAAACACTTTCCGAGTCACCTTCAGTCAGTATTTCAGGTATTGTACAGCCATGTTCTCCAGACAAATCATCCTAATTATGGTGAGCGGAGGTGGAAAGCATATGCTCCCATAGATATCAGGCTGTAGAGACACTTATTTGCACACGCTAGATTTTCTGTCCCCCAGGCCCCTGCCTACCTGCCCAGGGTAGCAGTGGCTGTACAGTCCCCCATGTTATCAGTAGCAGCAGCATTCACTTTATTGGGAGAGACCCAAGCAAACTAAAGACACTTTGGCCTTCCCAATGATATCTGTTGATCACTTTCACCCCTAACATTTTCTTTCAGTCTTTCTTTCATTACTACTGTACATGAAAAATGAGTTCTTCCAACCTGTTAAAAACCTGGATGCTTTAATCTCATTTTGTGCCTCAAGACTTCTGATTTTATTGTCCCTATGTGCTGTTTTTTTATCCTTTTTCTTGGAAATCTGACCTACTTCTCACTCTGAAAAAAAAAAAAAAAACTTCAGGGGCTATGAAGAGCTGACAATTTACCTACACTGGTCTTCTACTGCACTTCCTTAACTTGCCTCCTTATTGGAAGAGTTTGCACTTAATATCTTTTCTTTAAGGAGCTGCCAGCTCTCCTTAACACCTTTTTCCTTTACACTTGCCAGAATCTTGCTATACTGCATAAGCCTGTAAAATGCAGAAGCCTATTTTATATTGCAAACAGGCTAATGGGATAGTTTTACATTCTCAGTGTAGTAAACCGATGTCACTGAGATGACACCACAGACCAGTTCTGTGCAAAGATGAGCTCTTTTAAAGTAGAAGAATACGTATCAGGATATCAAGCTGAAGGAAGAGACTGACTCAGGTACTCTCATCAGATGACTACTGTAAGATAAAATATGGCCACTTTTTAATGTATACATAAACTATATTATTTCATGCAATAACAAGAAACACTTGGGTCAGGCTTTCAAAGCTGAAGTGGTTTGGACTGCTTTCTCTGAATATCCTCTTTAAAAAATGATCTGATTTCTAACTTGTCAGTAGGTATCTGTTCTGAGGATCAGGAGTGCAGCTACAGACACCATCACTCACTGGAGTGCCGCCTCATTTGTTACAGATTTTCAAGGCATAGTAGAAGCAGAAGAAAGAGGCTCCGGACAACTGGAAATGATCGTCATTCTTGGAGAAAGTACTGTGTGCTAACCTCTGCTCCACAGTTCTTATGTGCTGCTAGGGAAGCACTTTATACTAAGTCTTGACTCAGTTGGTCACCAAATAAGTATTCTTTACATCTTTGGTCTTCAGTTTCAAGCCCTAAGGCCTAAATTGCAAACCTCCTGAGGACTCACTAATGCCACTGAAATCAACAACAGAGACTGTGCCTTGATCACACGAAAAGCATTAGGCCAAGAAATCAGGTCATTGAATGGAGCCCCCAAATTAGCAAACATTCCCAGACCTGTGCTTCAACCCCCCAGCCTTCAATTCTGATTTATAAAGTGGAGATATCACATCACCTCCTCGGAACTGCTAACAATACATTAATATTTCTTAGGCACTCAGAAACTACAGTGAAAGAGCGGAATAACAATTCTCACAAGGAAATGACTGATTTTGTCTTCCAAGCAAGGTTTGAATAGTGTACAGGAAAAAAAAAAAAAAAAAAAAAAAAGGAAAAAATTATAGGGCAACACTTGGAAAAATATTTTTCATCCACTCCTAAATTGAAGGCTGCCCAATCTGTGCACTCTATAAGACAAGTCTCCTTTGGAAGACAAGGCTCCACTTAGATAATAACAGATGTGATATAAATCTAACTGCATTTGCCTTGAAAGCAAAACCCCTTCCTAAAACCAAACATTCACCCTAAAAATTGCTCCTAATTGCATAAAGACTGTATATAGTGCATTCACAGAGAGGGGCCCAGTTACTGAACAAAAAGCCTGTTAACCATAATGCTATAACTACGATGCTAACAATAGTATTGCCTTTTTAGCACTCTGCTTCATGTCAGTAATGCTCCTTTAATATATTTCTGGTGTGTACAGTATTATATACATATAAACGCTGCAAGGAAGGAAAGACAATTTTGCTCATAAATTATTTTACTCTGTCTCTTTAAACTGGGAACACAAAAACATGTTTGTGTTTATTGGAATAGCATCAGTGTGACTGACAGTGTATAGCGGATTTCATTTATCAGGTTTTCCTTATCGTTCTGCAAACACTTTCCTCCTAATTGCATAACCTATGCTGCAGGTTCATACAGCAGGAATGAAAATGGATTTGGTATGAGAATGAGCCTGAAGTATCTTAGTGAAAGATGAAGTGTCACCTCTCTCCGAATGGATGAAGCGCTATCTGAGCACTGTCTGAGATTTCTTGAGCCTATAAAAAACACTAAAAAAATTACCATGGAAGGCAGCTGTAATATTTTCAGGGATGGGATTTTGGTTTTTGGGCAGGGAAGGAGGTTGCTTTTAAGTCAAATGCAATGAGACTCATATTCCATCTAGAATTATCTAAATACCCAACAACTGCTCTGCACTTCCTTCTCCTGTGTAATCAACCATTTCTGACCAAAGAACAGTAATGCTGCATGAAAACTACTGGCAGCATGGTAATCTGCTGCAGCATACCTGCAAGTGCTACTGAGTACCCACAATCACAAACAGAAACAACAAAGAAAATTGAAGAGATTTTCTTCCAAACAAATCCTTTAAAAGAGAGAACAGAAAACAATGTTTGCAGATGAGCAGCATCTTTGCAATTGATGCAAGAATTCCCTCCCCACTAAGCTGTTCCTCAGGCTGACCCTTCAGACCCAGTTATTGGCTTGTTTGTCCCTGAGTCAATTTGGCTTGCTGTGTATTACTCAATAATTTAGGCAAGCGACTCTCCTCTGGCTCTGAGGCCAAGTGGTACAGAACACCTCTTCTCATTGAAACTAAATCACCTTCCCAAAGAGAATGGCCATATCCAACCTGCATATGGTCATGGTGCATGTTCAGCTCCTTAACTGTGCCCAGACCATGCTTGGGGGACAACTAATCGATACAGGACAATGACATGCTAAGAAGCATGTCAGTATGGACATCTGTAGGACCTACTCATGCACTAATAATCTGTCCCTGTTTTATTCTGCAGTATAACTGTAACCTTGTGTGATTCATGAATCATTTGCTCCTTTCTTGCATTTGTTACTAGCAGGCTAGACTGAACCTCTGGCAGTCAACAATGACTGCCTGGAGCAGAAGGAAGTGTAGCAGCACCGCAATATTCCTTCAGAAACCTTCTCTTCTTCCTTTGGTAGAAAAATAAGGATGTACATTTGCAAGCAGCAGAAGAAAATTAATGCTGCCACACACTCTTAAAATATGCCGAACAGTTGATTCTTCAAAGAACCTAAGGGGCAGCTCTAAAGACCTTTAAAACCCTACTGACTCCAAAACCTACAATATAAACCATTCACCTCCATAGAACCAGCTGCTAATCTACTCCACATGCTTTGACAACACAGCAAGAAACGAAACTCTATAAAATAGGATCTCAGAAACCTTGTTTTCTTAAACTTAGACTTAATCATAGCCTGGTAGTAACAAAACCAATCAAAAAAGATTTACTTCTGCTGGAGCCAACCCACAGCATTGAAAGCCTGGTGAGATTCAAATAAGGAACTAAGCTCTAGAGCACTCCAATTTGCAAATCCTAACAGTAACTCCAACACTAATTCTGGCATTAGTCACACCAAGCAAACATTTGCCTTCATGTAAGTCCTCAGCTTTCTTCTAGCCCTGCAGGCTTCGCAGAGTCCAGCTTTAACTTGAATCCCATGCCCACTCTCCCCTGAATTCTAGCCCTAGTCTCAAACCTACAACCTGTGCTAATGAGACCCGTTCACTCACCTCCAGCCTGTCTTCTGTACCCGTGAACACTGAAGTATCCAGGGCTATGTCCAGCTGTGGGTTCACCCCACCCCTGCCCTTTTCTCTCCTTGGGGAAGTTTCTGGGTATATTCCCAAAACAAGGGGTTGTCCTTCTCCCAGCCCTCAGGCATGCCATGCAGTATCTGCAAGAGCTCTAGGAGGAATGGTTCTGTCTGTGCTTTCTGTCCCTGGGTGAGCTCCAGAAGCGATAAGTAGGCAGCAGCACTAGAACATCAGTGGGTTAATTTGTTCATCTTCTTATTTTCAAAGAGGGTTGCTGTCCTTCTTTTGCTAAAAGTGCACTTGTGATTACATATTGCCATCCTGCTTTAGAAACTGCATTTTAAAATTGAATTTAATGAGATGAAATTTAATGAAAAAAACAGCAAGAAAGTGAGAAAGTTTGTCTCACGAAGAGAAGGCTCTATCCCCAACCCTCAGACAGGAATTATTTGTAAAATCTGTTCATAAGATTACTTGCTCAAACCCACTTGATTGACAGGTCATCACCACCATTTCAGCCAGCAGGTGGAACCAGTAGGTCCATGAACTGCCTAGATGGTATTTCACCTAGCTAGTGGCAGAGGCATGACATTTACAGATCAACATAATGTCCTACTGAAAAAAGAAAAATCTTACCAAGTCTGCAGTAAGTGGATCATGAAAGTAAGAAGGCAGAAGATGCCTCCATATATTAGCTTTAAAAATTCCCTGGTGGTAAACTGATACAGTATATTTCTTCAAACTTGCTTGGTGTTTTGTAAGAGGAGAAGTCATGCTCCACTATATCTGTGTTCATGACAATCAAAGGCTTTGTGTAATGGCTTCTCATTGAACCACGAGAGCACTGTGTTGCATGTGGTTAAAAACAATACAGAGCTGGTTTATGTCATATACCCTATAGTTCATTATCATTTCCATCTAGCAGGTTCCTGCTTACACAGATGTTATAGCCACATCTCTTCAAAAATTGTATCACTTTTCTCTTAAAAAAGTCATCATCATATTGGAGCAAGGCTCAACTCCTTACCCAAAGATCACAGCCCTCATGGAGGATAAGGCCTAGCACGGCCCACTGAGCACTGTGCCCCAGTGTGGGAGACCACTGTGTGCCTTCCACCCATATAGCACTGGAGATGGTCACTACACACAGGTGTGGTCTCTCCCATAGTAGGCTCACTCTTCATTTACCTTTCCAAAACTCCATATCTAAATCCTCAGACGCCTCACACCCTGCACTGCTGCTCCTGGGTGGCTGAAGTGAGTCCTCCCTTGCCCATTAAAACCATGTGCACACACATTTCTTCACAAATGTTTTCCCCAAAACCCTCCCAGATCTTCATTAACCCTGCTGATAGTCTATTACACTTGACTCTATAAAACACCATTTTATACAAGCCTGATTTTAATATCTATGATTTAGAAGGTATTCTTGTGCCTTCAGAGGGAAACAAAAAAATCACCAAACTACCTCCGAAGAGCCTAAGTTGCTTTGTAATTTCATAAAAGTGTCTAGTAAAAGTTTTTTGCCTAATTTGAAACCAACATGCTTGTGGAGAAAGAGATAAAATATCCATGAATTATCTATTTCATTAAGCTTTTAAGGTTCTCCTTGGTCATTAAGATACTTCAAATGAGTGTTAGAAGGTAGAACTGGTTTCAGTGATTACAGTAATTGTCTCCCACTCTACTGTATAGCTCAGACTATACAAAAAGGCATCTCCAAGCCCATTCTTTTGTTGTCAAGTCAGGATCTTCAGCAACTGACTAATGGCTACTGTTCATCACTACTCATTGGAAAAATGGCACAGCCAAGACCAGCTTACAAGTAAATACTGACTTTTTTTCCTGTCTGTGGCAAGCAGCCTGGAAACATCTGTTCTTGTCTTTGCAAACATTCTCTTAAGTCACGGTTTTGTCAACAGAAACCAAAGCGAGTCCTTGCAATGAGGTAAATATAACCATTCATAAATGCTAAAACAAACACACATGGCCTCCTGCAGTCTGACCTACACTGATTCAAGTCACATATCATTCCATTTGTTGGTGTAAGCAAGATCAAATTAAGTCAACACCTTCATCAGTTTGCATATGGGGGTCAGTTTGCACATTTGAGCTCAATACAATCAACCTAAAGAAAAAAAGTATTCAATGTCAATTAATTAGGAGTTTTGGTATTATGAACAAATTCAGGTTGTACTAGAGAACCTGTGCTCTGTGCACAGTTTCTGCTGTGCTGAGAAGCAGGGTTTTAAATACAACATTTCAATCTACTTTACAGCTAAGGTAAGTGGACTTTTTAATGTTGGATTAAGTCACAAAGCCTCTCTGTTTATGCCCCCTTTTCCTAAAGGAAAGGTTGAGGACCACAAGGTTCCTTTTACAGATTGTAGGGAGATTTTGGAGAAAAACAGTGCCAAGTACCTTTTGCTACAGATATATTCCCATGCTTTCAATAATTGGTAATGCCCTTTCAATAGCAGGTAATGCCCTTAAGAACTTGGGCTAGACCTTTCTGTTACATAGGAACATAATATTCCACAGTCTGCTCATTTAGAGACATCACTGCAGCACCCTTGGAGAGTCTAGATAATACTAATGGACATTGTAAGTACTTAAAGTACTTACACCTGCCATAGTCCTGACCCAAATGCCTTGGGCCTGCAGCTGGATGCCTCAGAAGAGGATTCACCAAAGCTGAGCACAGAGTTGCCCAAGCTGCCATGACAGCAGTACATGAAGAGTCTCACACCACCCTAGGGCCCCACCACCATCCTTCTCATGGACATCATAAGACAATGTGCTCCAACAGAGAGGCCACTACAGCTGTGACCAGGGATTACTTCCTTTATTGCAACTGAATAGTGAAACAAAGTCATGGTGGTGACTCCCTTTCATAATGTTGCTGAGGGAACCGAAGTCACATATGGGGAAAAAAAGTTGTAATTCCCTCCTGGCGAGAAAGATGGGAAGAAGAGTAAGGAAATAAGAATAATGAAGAAGGAAAGAACTACCACAGCAGAAGTCAGAGAATACTTAGGAGTGAACTGAGACTGGACTTGCAGCATTCATTCCCTTTGTGAAATGTGCTACAATCCAAGTCCCTCTCCAAGGTCTGTTTATATAAAACTATCATTAGATAAAGACATATTAGTAATATTTTGTAGTAGTATCTGAAACCTTGGCCTCTGTGATCAGCAATATATTTTAGTAGTATATGAAACTTTGTCCTCCCTAATCCAGGTGACTCCCCCGTAAGGCCGCAGAGATTCACTAACTTGTCAGCCATTAATACCAAGGACTACATGGAGTGTGGAGTAGCTTCAACACAAAAGGCTGCTAGCGCATTTTCCCCAAGAATCACCTATAGGTTGCTAGGTAGGACAGTTGCCAGAGAGATCAGATGAGTACTTTGAAACAATTTCCAGGAGAAAAATGCACTAAAGCCTTTTACATGCAGTCCAGGCAGCTCCCCTAGGAGCTAGGAACTGTACTGAAGAGGCCCAGTTCCACCACCTTCTCTTGTGACTCAAAGGAACATGCTTGCTGCTGCTACTTTTTATTCAGAGCCTGAATCATCTGCCAGTTTCGAAGGTACTTGTGAGGTCCATCTCTTGAAGCATCATATGTCTCTAGGCTGAACTTGAGGTAGGTCTCAAAACCGCTAAGCACTTTAGCACCAAGCTACTTTTGACAATGCTTAAAAAAATTGCAGGTGCCTGAAAAACGTTGGTGTTGAAATTACCAGTTGTAAGGGACTCAATACACTTTCAAGCACTAGGTATGGCTGAGCAAAGGGGCTTTAATCTATATTTTCAAATTAAACTCCTCAAATAGGCGTTAAATTCTTAAGACTTGCTGATTACTAGCAGAGGCAAGCTAGTCAGGTGAAGGGGAGACCTACCAATGGCTTAGTTTAGAAGTATTACTTGTATGCAAAACCTTTTCAGAGCAGAGTACATATAAAAAGTGTATTATTCATGTATTTCATATTTTATGGACAGTTTTGGTTTGACCTCTTTCACTCATATGTTGTAATATAGTTATAAAATTATTGAAAGGCCCTTCTAGCTTAAAATCTCAAAGCACTGAGAAACATTAAAAGTAAACAAGTTAAGTAACCTATGACCAAAAGCTGAGTCTTTTCAGAGTTTCTATCAGTCTTCCAAGTTCCCATACAACATGTAAAAGTTGTTGCCTAATGCCCCATTTCCTGTGTGACAAAATCCTGATAAACAAAATATACTTTAAACCATCATTTGTCTAATTTGAAATAGAAGATTTGGAATCAGTATTTCAGACTAATAATTTCCAATATGCACAAAACAGCTAAAGGAAAAAAATATTTTATGTTTCTTCCCCCAATGCCAAAATGAAAATTTGAAAACAATGTCAAACAATGCAGTTTGCTTATGAAGACTGCTCATGGTTTTCCAAAATACAAATAGGTTCAAGATTCTCTTTAAATAAAAATACTGGAAGAAAAGAGCTATTAAAAATTAAAAACATAGATGCTACTTCCAGCTCAGGAAGTCAGCCATGGATGGTCAGATGTTAGGGGGCTATTCTATAGGAAATACTTCTCTGCACTTGCCCTGTTCTTCTGCCCTTTCCCTAAGCATCTGCTGCTAACCAGAGACAGAGCCCTCCCTGGCCAAATATGTCTCTTTTTATGTTAGCTTTCCTTTGAAAAGTCATTCGGAAAGTAAACTCCAGGTCATCTGTAGTGGCAGCACAACAAGCTGTCAACAAATCACATTTGCAATAACTGCTTAACTGAAGAATTCAAATTCCCTGCCTGCTACTTCACAATTTTTTCTAATTGCATTAAGTGTATATTTATTTAATACACATCAGGGAAAAAAACAAACTTTGTGTATTGAGATCTCCACATCTATCTGTCAAAACACTAATGCATTTTCCTGATAGTAGTAGCTGCTTTCGTTCCTCATTTATTTGTCCCTCAAGAAGAGTTAGGCTATAAAACTTTGTAAGCAGTTGCATAGCAAACTTCCAGGATTCTATCTTCCAAGATTTCACATTTGTGGTTATTTGTCTGGTTCCAATCAAGCAAAAAAAAAAAATAAACCCTAATTTATCAAAGCATGTCAAAACATGCTTATAATGTTTATATGAAATTAATTTGAACACATTGAGAATTAAGTGTTTGTCATAAGACAATTTCAACAATAATATAGTCCTATTGCATACAGATAATATTACAGGACTTATCACAAGTTCCCTGGAGATGGTAATTTCAGTAAAGCAGTCTCACTTCCCAAACAACCTGTAACCAGACTGTTCCTCACATCTCTCTTATTTGATTTCTTCAAGGAGTGCAGCTAAAATGCTCCTCTGAGTACCAGCAAGTACCTTGTTCAAAATAAATTAACAGTATCAGCCACTTTTGCATTCTCAAACATATTAGGCTTGTAATAGCAAGCAGTGCGGATTATGAAGCGTAAAGCACATCACCATATCTTGTCATCTTAAGAGTTCTAGGATAAGATAAAATTTAAAAACAACCAAAAACCCCACAGATTGGAGCCCATGCTCCAGAGCTCACTGATCCCTTTCTTGCAAAACAGGCCTCCTTCAGGTGACAAAACATTTGGAGGGCCAGTTTCACCACCCCATCGCTTCAGTTTTACTGTGCTGCCAACCACATGAAGTTCAACACAGGCAAGTGCTGGATTTTGCACCTGGGACACGGCAACCCTGGCTGTACATACAGACTGGGGGACGAGATGCTGGAGAACAGCTCCACGGAGAGGGATCTTGGGGTCCTGGTGGACGGCAAGTTAACATGAGCCAACAGTGCCCTGGCAGCCAAGAGGGACAACCGTGTCCTGGGTGCATCAAGCACAGCATTGCCAGCTACTGCCAGGTCAGGTTGCTCAGAGCCCCATCCAGCCCGGCCTTAAATGTCTCCAGGTATGGGGCATCTACCACCTCCCTGGGCAACCTGGGCCAGTGTTTCACCACCCTCATTGTAAAAAGGTTCTTCCTCATGTCTGGCCTGAATCTCCCCTCCTTTAGTTTAAAACCATTAGCCCTTGTTCTGTTGTAAGAGGCCCTGCTAAGAGTCTGTCCACACCTTTCTTATAGGCTCCTTGAAGTATTGAAAGGCCGCAATAAGGTCTCCCCGGAGCCTTCTCTTCTCTGGGCTGAACAACCCCAACTCTCTCAGCCTGTCCTCACAGCAGAGCTGTCCCAGCCCTCTCATCATTTCTGTGGCTCCTCTGGCCCCTCTCCAACAGATCTACATCTTTCCTGTGCTGAGGCCTCCAGAGCTGGACGCAGGACTCCAGTACTTTCATGCACCTAGTGTTTTTACAAGCTATCTGTATCTTCACTTCCAAGCCCAGCTTTACTGGTGGGTGGAAGAAGGAGAAAGAAAGGGGTTTTAGTTGCCAAACATCAGTGCTGGCCAGTGCAGCACGAGTTCTGATATCACAAGAATTTGTTTTGCTTCTGCACAGCTGCTTCTCCCACATCTGAGGTTGGTGCTGAATCCCCGCAGCATCCAACAGCCTGATAAACAAAAGGGATCTTGAAACTGAAAAAGTAACCCTCTGCAACATGTCTAAAATCCTGCTGAAATTTTTACTTAGAATAAATCATAACCATGGGACCAGCCTAAGTTCTTACAGCAAAAACTGACTGTGCACTGCCAATATAATATAAAAGCTACAACAAGCACCAAGAGCTGAAAGAAGTGAGGAAATAACAGCTGCCCCACTTGACCACCAAGGACGAAAAAAACCAAACCTGCACCATCCAGCAAACAGAGAGTGTCTAATCTGACATGGTCTAACACCAACTGGGGAGGAGATGTTGCCTCTAAAAACTCAAACATTAAACAAAATAAAACCAGATCTCGTTAGAGAAACTTAACTAAGCTCTGTAGTTGAGAGAAACTAGAAATACTGCAAAATCAATTTGTTTTACCAGGCTTTCCAGAAGAAAAAAAATGGAGAAAAGTTCCGGTAAAATATACTGTTATATATGTTCTTGGAACAAAATAACTTTACTTTGCAAATTGGACCAAATTTGACTTTACATTTACATTCTAATTAGCTTTTTATTTAATCTTTCAACTCCTCAAAATCAGCCACAACATGAAACTACTATCTTCCACATATTTCCTAAACACATCTCAGAAAAAATTAAGAGCTATGTAAGGTTGGTTTGTTGTTGTTGTTTGGTTGGGTTTGGTTTGTTTGTGGTTTTTGTTGATTTGTTTTCATTCTTGATGCTATCAATATAGCATTCCATATATTCCTGCTGAAGTCACTTAAGATTATATTAGGAGGAAACTAGGAGAGCAAAACAAATCGCTAAAAGGTTTGAAAATCTTAGACTTTGTATGGCCTTTATATCCTAAAGCATATACAAAAATTGGTCAAATTCTTTAGCTATGTTATCCTATACTATTTTTCCCCACAGCATCTCTATTTGATTTTGTAAGTGTAACATTTTAAAAGAAAATAAAGTCCTGAAGGGTTTTAATATTACATATTTCGTACGATATGATTCTGTCACAAACTCAGAATTCTCAATCTAGACGTAAAGCTCACATTACAACTTGTAGAAGAAGTCTGTGATCTGTAGAGCCCTGTCATGAGAGAGTGATACTAGCAAGTGTGTTTTCTTGGTCTTTAATAATGTTTGTTGATTCTGTGTTTACTGAGATTCTTCAGGGATTTATAAACTTAACCTTTTGGTCAGATTTTCAAAGTGTTTTTTGTTTGTTTGTTTGTTATGTTTTGGTGGGTTTTGTTTGTTTGTTTGTTTTTTCAGCCCTTACACCAGAGCAATGAAAGCCGAAGTCAAAGAAAATTACTTTGGATTTATTTTTCCCCACAATGGATAAATAACTCTAGCTTTTCCCTAGGCTTCTTCTCCAAAATAGCGAGACCATTTTGCTTGAAAAATTCTAAATGGAAAATATTAATTGATTCAGTTAAAATTTGATAAACTTGTGAAAGGCAAACATTGTAATAGGACACACAGAGCAACTTTAATTATAGATATCACCATTGCCTCTGCTACAATACAGCTTCTTTGGAACTGATGAAATACCAGTATAGTCCTGATGACGTTAAAATGTGACTGAAGGTCAATGACTGGTTAAACTGGAATGTTTCTGAGCCATTATTAAATTATTCAGAATTATTTTAGGGAAGCTGCATAAAAAGTGCAAGAGTGCAGTTTTAGCTTCATCTAAATGCGCATACTGAAAATGGAAAAGGAAATGGGGAAACTGTCCTTTGCAATTACATTGAAAAGGGAAAAAAATAATATCTTGTGTATCTTCAACTTACAATTAATCTAGCAGAGGAGAATGGTGCAAGATAGTGCTTGTTTTTACTATTTATTTCCCCAAGAGCAAGCGTGAGAGGAAAAGAAGAAGAATGGGACATTATTTCAGTAAAGAATGTAGTTATTTTAGTTTCTATTGCTTAACACTAGTGAGAGGAGACTAGCAGGAGTAAATAATTAGCAATGATCAACAATCCTTTTATTTTGCTGCAGGATAGCTGTTTCCTGATCCATGTATACATAGCTGCTGCAGCATATGTGTCTGCGTGGCTAAAGCTCTCACTGTGACCAAGCCTTCAGAAACAGGTGAACCAACATGAAAATGAGCAGTGGCCAGGCATGCTCAAAGTAGAGAGCACTTGTTACACCGGAGAGCCGGTAGCAAGCTACGCAGTGTGAAGACTTGAATTTTAGACCTCTCCTCCTCTTTTCTTTTTCACTTAAGTGTGGTGAATTTAATGCTGATGAAAAGTCAGCAGCACTGGCAAAGGGCTCTGCAAGTTTCCTTGGTCGTGGTGGGGAGCACTATGCACACAGGGCAGCACTTCCCCAGAACCTGCAGAACACCCTGCAGCCTGTTCCCTTCCTAAGGCTCACACCAGCCAAATATTTGCTATCAGCCATTCACAACAAATGGTGCCAAGATACGTGGTTGCTATATAAACAAAGAAGAACTCTCACTGGAGACTGATATAAGACCTGCGGATTCATTTTTCATTTATAGTTCATAAGATTTATAGCTGCAACACATTGGCAGTGGTAAGGAGTGCATCATCTCTAAACACCCTTTCCCATGGAGGTTTTACTCTTGCAGAATGAACATGACATGGTGTATGATCACAAGCAAAAAAATAGGATTGCTCGGAACAGACCTTCTGGAGTTAATTGCTAGGTTATTTTGTAAAGATCAGAGAAGAACTTTCCAGGCCATGGCCAGAGAACTGGTACAAAAAACAACTGCATCAGTTTAAGATGCTACTACTCCATCAGCTGTTCGACACTCCACATCCATTGGAGATTACCACCATTGAAACTGAGCTGGTAGAGAGCTCGTATAAACACTCATCATCTGTTTCAGTGCCAAGCCAGCCTGTGTAGTTCTGAAAAAGTCGGCATTGATGCATAAACCAAAATGGATTAGCTTCTGAGCTGAACCAGATGAGGAATGCTCACACGATCCATTTTGTAGGTCTTGCTGTTGGAATGGTAAGTCCAGCTAAGATATCTTCACAAAAGGTTATTAGCATTGTGCTAGACAGGAATATTATCATTACCTAAAAAAACAAACCAAACAAACAAACAAAAAAAGACAAAAGAACTTTCATATATTTAGATTCAAATATAAATACAAAGGCAGGTAAATAGATTAAGTGATCAGAAGGAACGACTAAAGAGAATTATTTCCATTATTTTCGAGATGACAATGCTGCTTTTAAAAGACTTAAAGTGAATGGCAGAGGCGTCCAAGGATTAGTATAACAATGCCAGCATGTATCACATTAACTACCACTGATGAGGAATGATAGTTACTTGCACACACCCAACTCCCCAGATTTAACTCCTATCCCAATTGAAACAAAAAGCTCATCTACACACACCAAAAATAAATAAATAAAAAAAAAGGAACCTGCTTGCATAATAGTCAATAGAAAGGATTTAAAAGTGGTGGGAGTTAACTGATTTGAGATGATGCCCACATGCAGCCTCTGGCATTGGAAGTCACCACAGTATTGGTTGCTGGAGGCTGGACAGATTGGCTAGAAGGAAGATTACTGTCACTGTCTGTCTTCTGCTGCTGGCCATCTTTGAAAGAGGACACCCTACTAGGCTACACAGATCTTAAGTGTGATACATACCATCCATTCAAACTATCATATATTGCTATGTCACATCTGCTCCAATGCGCAGTGCTGAACTTCTAGGTTTCTGGACAGGTACATGTAAATCTCTGTGCTGTGAAACATCACTCCCCTAGACCTGAACAGGTTCCTCCACCATCAGATGCTTCAAAAGGACTTTTTAACTCATGACCAGGTGAGTTATCTCCAAATGTGGATACAAAGCAAGGTACTGGGTCTGAACTCTGATCACTCAAGTATGTAAAAAGGCCAAGTTGAACATTGTGATCCAAGCCCGTATGTATTCTGGAACAAGTGATAAACTAATTAGTCTCCTCCTAACAAAAGCAGACCGGGAAAGGCAGGAATCAAAACCATTACACTCTACTGTACATTAAGAATGGGAAAAGGGAGAAAAATGTAAACAACATAACTAGTCTGCTACTGAGAAATAGAGGTTTCAGACATCAGAAATGAGGGACTGTTGAAAACCTCTGCTATTAGACTGAATAAGCTTCAGAAAAAATAACCCCACCAAATATGTCCAAAGAAGTAAGAAAAGTTGAACCCCCCTTTAAAAAATAACAAATTAGCAGAAAAGAAAGGCCAGGACCAGCAAAGACCAGCACGAACTGCATCTCCGCATATATCAAACCTACTCATAACACAGTTGGCTAAGGACAGGACTAGATAAGGAAGCAATGCTGTATTTAAACAGGAAAAATATTTATCAGCATAAGATTTTACATATTTTATCCAGCAATAAAATATATTCTTTAAATAAGGAGCAGAGTCCTGGGAATAGATAGTCCTTTCCTGTCTATAAGTGTTTTTTGTCTTCAGCATTGCAGTATAAAAAGAAAAAAAAAAGTGCTGCTATGAAACCAGTAAATAAATAGCCAATGTAAGTTTGATGAAAGATTGGCTCGGAAGACCGCTTTTGGCCTGAATAGAAAGATATGCTTTCATCCTGTTTTGACTATACTCATACGTTTACCTAACATAATTGGATGTGGTTAATATTGCAGGAGCCTTCAAGCAGCGCACATTTCCCTCATTAGTGGATTTAAAGCCTTAATGATATCTCCTGTGCTGCAGAAAAGCCCAATGTAGGCTTTAAAAGTGATTGGCAAGTTTCAACAGGAGAAAAACTGGGGAAAGAGAATGTAAAACCTAATAAAACTTGGATCTTGTTGTATTCAGTAGTTTAGAAGATGAAATTTTGCAGAATGACAGAAGAAAGAAAAAAGGTGAGGATAAACAAGCCAAAAAAGATAATTTCAAAAGCTGATCTCACAGTAACTCAAAGAAACATGTGAAAGAAACGGGGAGTGGGTAGAAAGAGGGAATGTCCCTTCACATACCTGCAACACACTAAGACACGTACATACTTAATCCTAGGTAAACTCACTCTGACATAAAAAAGTGCATATGCACAGAGTATTGTCAAATCAGCATCTTCCTACACCTGCAGCAAAACCACCTTTTTGTCATTTCATTATGCAGCTATTTTCCCCCCTCCTTTAAGTCTCAATAGAGTTGGCACAGAAGCCTTGCATCTAAGAAACAGAATGTCACAATATACCATCAACTAAGTACATGCAAAGGGTTTGGGGTTTTGTTGTTTGTTTGTTTTGTTTTTGTTATTGACTAATTTTGACCATTTTCCAGGAGCAGAAATTTCACAGGCTGGTTTAGTTTCAAAAGAAGTGTAATTATGTACAGCTGTATTCAGTATTTCTTAACTGCCTTGAACAATCAGCGAAAGGGAGATTTGCACACATTATCAGCCGCTATCATTAGTGCTGTAAAGTACGTAATCCATCTGGTGTTCTGGTGTCTACCTAGGAGCAGGTATTGAACCAATGATGGCTGCAGTATAATAGCATAAACAAAGAGCATTAAAACCAAACAAAAAACCACAGTAATCTTGGTAATTTCTCGATACCAGATTGTCCTTGTGTTTGTGTTCCCCCATGGTTTTGCAAACCCTCTTTATATATATAGGCGTGGAGAATTAAAAATATAAATTCCATCAACATGCAGTTTTGCAGTGTTCATAGGGGAAGAGGTAGCAGAATACCATGGTTATGGCAGCACTGCAGCCCATTAATAAACCAGAGGAAGACTCAGGGATAGATTCAAATACTAAGACACATGTTGAAGAATAACTCACTTCATAATAAAATCCTTTAAAAGCTAAGATGACTGTGCATCTCAACATCAGTTGTGGTCTCAACCTACTGATTCATCATGTCTTGATGGGGGGCAAGGGAAGAGGAAACCTGTTCTTAAGGCTTCCAGCCTCCTTGCAGTCAATTGCATTGCTTTTACATTGCCAAGGTTTATGGCCCGTAGCATATGAAAACAGATAACCCATATCTGGAAAAGAGAAAAAGTAGAAAGTTTTTATTCTTGTATTCCATCTGTGTGTAACCCTTCTGTTTCCACCATTACTGCTAGTCCTTCATACAGGAGGGATCAGCCGGTTTTATTTGCTATCTTACCTGGAAACATGACAAATAGTAGTGTTTGCTTACTCAATTAGAGATTAATAAATCTTAAGCAAACCATTTCACATGACCTACGTGGACAACAACACGTTAGTCAGCTAAAATAGCACGCTTACGAGATGTGTGGTTTTCTCCAAGTCCAACTGTGGTCTCACCACCACTGCTGTGGATATGCTGACCTCTTGCAGAAGAGCTCCCTCCAGCCATGACAACACAGAAAACCTTCCTCAAACAGCAAACCATCTAGGTAGCCACTCAAAGGAAATAAAATGTCAGTTAAAGGTTCTCCTCTTTAACACAGGGTCTTTCCAAGTCAGTCAATGAGACCATCCTCAAACTAATAGGACTTAACTACAGTCACTGTTTTTAGCCTGACTGATTGCTTCTAAGTCATTCTGTTACACTCCAAACTGTTGCTATCAGTATACTCCTAAACTTTCAGAATTCCTCATCAAAACCTTAAATGTGTGAAAACAGATTGTGTTTGCCCTCTTCACCATGTGAGGCACAGAAAAACAAAAGCTCCTATTTAAGGGAATGTCCCCATTCTGGACAGAATTTTAATAAACCTACTTGAGTAAATACACACTCATGGCCCACTGAATTAAATGAGACATAAGAATGTGCATAGAAGTAGGTAAATACTAACATTTTTTCACGAATAGCAGCCAGCAGAGGCACGTGCCAGGTGTTCAAGGTAAGAACAAATGAGCTTTCCCACATTGCAGGACAGTGGTTTCACTTGGTTTCCTGTTCTGAATTAGAATTACAAATGAAAATTACAAAAGAGAAGATAATCCTCAAAATACATTCAATTGAATCTGTTAATATTAATTTAATACTTCAGGTTTTTTACAAATACTTCAAAAAAGAAAGTTACTGAAAAGGAAAAAAAAAAAAAAAAGAGCTTGTCATTAAAACATTTTTCCTCCACATTTCTGAAGCTTTTTTTAAGAACAAACAAAAAACACTCCCACCACAACCATTTGAATTAACAGATAAACCAAATACCAACCCTTTGCCATCAGTTCTGAAGCACTAATATTCACTAATGATAATGTTCAGCTGGAAATTCCCAACATACTCTTTCACATTTGTTAAGGTGACAAAGCATTTCCTAAACGATTTGCCCTTGTGAACACAGGAATTCTGCAGCAAAGCCAAAAACTGAGCTCAGAGCTCCTAAATCCCAACCTAGAGCCCTAATCATAAAACCAGACTTCATCCCACTGGGATTCAGAGGATCAGGTGGTTCCCAGAACACAGTCTACTAATATGTCAAGTCTTTCTTTAAGGCTAACCGAAGCCAAAGTCTAATTAATTTTACAGTCAATAGCAGTGATCATTTGACAACATTAGTTTTGTGCTATTAGCTGTGGCATATGGGGAAAAAGAAGCAATTTGTTGTGTGTGCATAAAAAGACATACACAGTCTGAAAGAAATGACCCTCTCAATATTTATTATTTTAATTTTAAAGTGTCTATTGCGAGCATATGCACTGTTACTTTAAAACATTTAAGCAAAACTGGATTTAATTGCTCAGAAAAAATAACCAGCAAGCTCGGAAAGCAAAAAGAGGAAAGCAAAAAGAAATCCAGAATTAAACGCTATCTTACCAGGCAAAGGCGATGACAATATAGTTACATACACATTGACCAAGCTATAAAGTTATTCTCATCTGTCCAGAAGACAGCCATGGAGGCACACCGAGGAAAGAAAGCAGATACATCATTACAGTTGTTGAGCCTTGGAGCTCCTGCTCCAGCTCAGCCCAGTGAGAAACATCAGGTCAAAACAATGATAAGACCCTTTGCTCTCTCCCTGGCAGGGACTGGCACGAGAAAATCTCTCAGGCATCTGGGCTCACATAGCTGTACAACAGCACCCACAAATATTCAGTCAAACATTAATATTAAACAGTTAAGTGCTACACAGCCAAATGCATTCCGTGTTAGCAAAATTCCCTTTCTATAATGATGTTGTACCAGCCAAGATTTCAAATCAACTATGATCTCGCAGCTGTAGAAAACTGCTAGGCAAAAAAAGTAAATCTTAATAAATTCACTGCTTGGACACCTTTTCACTTATCCTTGTAAGGCACCGAATGATTTTTCGAAGCACTGAATATTCTCAGCTCAATGAGACTGAGCCTTATTGTACATGTGGCAGTATTGACACTTGCTTCAATTTGTCCTACAAAGTCGGAGAAGGGAGGAGAGAACACTGCGGCTCTGTATCACAAAGAACTGGATGTTCCTGGCATGGCCTGCCATCAGGTGTGATGGCTTTGCTGCCTCAGGAACAGAAATACCACCACAGCATATACAACGAGGCACATTTTTGAAGTTTCCGTAATAAGATATGGCACAATTGAGATCCACGAGGCTCTAGTGAGGACAAGAGATTCAGCATCACTTCAAATCATGACGACACTCCAAACCAAATGTATGTGCATCTGTATGCATCCATAAATACATACAAATATACACAAATGCAGGTATAACAACTAATTGTGGGATATGTTGGCTCCAAAAACGTTATGTTGGTCACCCTCCATGCCCTATGTGAACCTGACAAATACCAAGATGAAGGAATGGGAAAACAAAGAAACATATCTAAAAAGACTGAGGCAGTGAACAAATTTAAAGCACGTCCCTCCTTTCTGCTGCCATGAAAACCAGCTTGTGTTTAAAACTAAATATCACAATCAAATTATTAGCACACAAGAGAACATCACTTGTGTACTAAACCATCCCACTGAACAGTCATTTCAAAAAGTGGAAAAATGAAGATCTCATGATATATATTTCACCATTTTTTTCTTGTTTGTTTGAATCATCTTCCAAATATTGACTTACCCAGCATCATACTGTGTGTCACTAGTACTCTAAACCAGGCACCCATGAGAAGGTGAGCCTCCGACAAAGCACACTCATCATCTGTTTACACTCTGAGTTCATCACATTTTGCAACAACAATTTGGAAATAAACTAAGAGATTCAACATGAAAAGATGATGATGATAGCATTGACACACTGGAAATAATCACAGGGCATTTAATCTGAAGAAAAGAAATATTTGTAAACCAAAACCAAGGGTACGGGGTCAAGCATGTATATGTGTCTTTTGGCAACAGTACACAACGCTTCATTCCTTAACTATTTTTACATGATACATCTCCAAATAATTATGTCAGTGAGTTGATTTTTTCAAACCAAAACCCATATTTGTGAGAGAAGGACTAAAGAAACAGCCAGGCCCATAAGCTGAATCAGACTATGGGTTTGGATACACAACTGAATTACCACAGTTTACTGAATGACAGCCCAGCAGCTGGGTTGCTGTGTACAGGCAATGCAAGTTAATCTAAAAACCAGAGCAGGACACATCAAGTAAATCTGGCACAAGACATGCAAGTGACTCTTTACTTGCAGAAGGCCAAGATGACACACACACAGGAGAGTCAGCTCCTGAGGCACCACAATGAACTGTTCAAAGCCAGTCATGCATTCCAGCCCCAGTCCAGAGATGTAATGGCTATCAGTCGGTGTAGGGTCATCTGAAGTTAATGGAAGTACACTGATTTATGCTGGCTGAGGACCTGATCCCAAAATCACAGAAATACAGGATGGTTGGGGATGGAAGGGACCAGAGGAGAGCATCTTGTATCAAATTTGGATAGACATTTTACTAAAGAAATATCGGACAAGGGGTAATGTTTTTAAGCTAAAGGAGGGGAGATTCAGGCTACCTATGAGGAAGAAATTTTTTACAATGAGGGTGTTGAAACACTGGCCCAGGTTGCCCAGAGAGGTGGTAGGTGCCCCATCCCTGGAGACATTAAAGGCCAGGCTGGACTTGAAGATGTCCCTGTTCATGGCAGGGGGTTGGACTAGATGACTTTTGAAGGTCCCTTCCAACCCAAACTGTTCTATGATTCGATGATATACAGATGCTTTTCTTGCTGGTACTGTGTCCCCTAGCAAGAGATGAGAAAGAACAGCCAATGCAGGGGTATGTCAGCAATCCTGGACCACAGCTGAACAAGACACAGAAAATAGGCTTCTTCCTATTTGGTGGGTAATATTTGATTTAATATCACAGGTAGGTCTTGAAGCTTTACAGACTTAACAAAATAAAGATGAAGCCAACAGCTTAGTGTAACAGGCAAGTTCTACATGTGAAAAAAAAAACCATATTCCATGTGGAGGAACTTGGAGGGGGGAAAGGACAAATGGAAGCACAAAGAAAAGTAGTTCAAGCAACTGTTGTTTCCTTCAAGAGGGATACAAGGAATTTGTACTGTCACGTTATATGAACTTCCATGCTACTTTTTTGTTTTTACATTTACCACTTCATTCTCACTTTTTAGTCTATTGTTACTTCTTCCACTGCAGCAGCAAAGCTCCTGATGAGAAAACGGTAATGTTTTCTTTCAGCTATTGCAGTTAGTATAGATTTTTGTATTTTAAAATGTCACCTTCATATAGCTGGTTGGCAGGCAGATTTAAGGATTTGATCTGGATCAACTACTAGCTTCCACAAGAATCCTGGCAGAGCACTGACTCCAGCAGCTGACAAACCTCAACTAGCCAGTACTTACCTTTGCCTTTGGGCTCACTGATCCACGATTTTAGCAAATGCTCTGGCAATCAATTTCTGAACCATATAAATTACATACCAGGTAATACCTCTCTTTACATTACTCCTTAACATTCTGCTCCTACATTTTTAAAAGTACACTTTAATGATTCTCAATTACTAATTCAAAAAGATATTTTCAATGCAGAAATTAAAAACTATCTGAAAACAGATTACATATTATTATCCTGCTGGGGAGAATGCAACAAACATCATAAACCTATCTCATGCACAACACAGTAATTCAGCTAAAAACAGTCTTAGTGCTCCTAAAAGAAAACCTCTATTCAAGGGACGACTTAACATAGTTGTGAGAAAAATACATTATTGACTACAGTAAAGCCCTGCCTAGAATGCTGGCTGAGGTTTCCGTGGTTAACCTGAATTAAAATCAATTCCATATTTTTTGGCAGAAGGTCTATAAGCTAATTTTCATTTTTTCTTCTTCAACTATACTTAAAAACATAGGGAAGAGAATTCATATGGCTTAAGTATGAAGGTACATTACAGGAGACATTTTTCTTTTTAAATGGCTACAATGTTCACCTTAATCAAGTCAAAATTAAGTGGGAAAGTAGAATGTTCATTATTACCTTCCTGTGACTACACAGTTAACAATAAATATACCCCCATGCCTATAAGGGAATAACACCCTGTGTGCTAGATTTGGTTGTTTGTTCTAAAAGGAAGTGAAGCTTAATACAGACTTGATCTGCAGTCACCATACACTTCAACAAGAATTACTAACTAGTAACTCAGAAACAACAGGGGAGGTCAAGGGACCTAAGAGGTTTTTTACAGCAATATTTCAAAGATATTCATAGTAAAGATGTGAAATGTGTAATATCAAAGGGTAACATAAATGCATAAAATGAACGGGAGATTGGCTTCTGTTCACATGCAAAATCCACTTTGTCCACATAATGAGTGAGCAGATAGGTTCAAAGTATGAGAAGTGTATGAGTGGTTCACATCGCTCTGTATGTGGAGACAGGATACAAGATGTATCCAAAAGAATCCTCTCAGCAGAGTAAAACCACCCTGATTCCCTAAATGTCTTCTCATCACTTCCCAGCAAGCAGCCAGCAAGTGCTTGTAGACAGCTTTAATAAAATCCCAGAGTTCAGTGAATCATCATCTTATTCACTGCTGCCTATCAAGTACATCCACTGTTTGCAACCCTTCACAAGTTCAATTTCCTATTGTCTCTTAGTCTTGTATAAACATATTCCAAGATTAATTGAAAAAGTAGAATAATAAACATGGGACATAAACTTTTTCTACACTTAGCTTTTAGAAAGAGTCCTCACATCCTGCAACTCAGTGATGCTTTGTTAACATATGATTGCTACAACTGCTAGAGTGTGGTCAATAATCTCTCTCTATGGCATTCTGGGTTAGACAACTCATATTTCACCTCTGGTGGATAAAGTACAAACCTTGATTTTGGAAAGCACTGCTGCGGGGAGAAGAGAGAAAACAGTGGATTTTCCCAAGGCCTGTTCAAACCCACTAGTCTCATTCCCTTTCCCATCCTTCTCACCCCTGAAGACTGAAACTCTTAAGCTAAAAAAAAAAAATAAAAATAAAAAGCTTTGGGTTGAAATAGCAACTGTATGTCATGTCTGGATTGGAAGATATTAGCCTAGCTTTATGAATAACACTTACTCCAAAGCCAATTCTATAACCACTCATCAGTAGACCATTTGGAGAAGGAAGGGGTAAAATAAGGTAGGGGGATCTATTTTGCATTTTGGATTCTCTACTAGCAAATATAAAGCCTCACTTAAGTAAAGGATCTTGCTTTGAGTAATTTTAAAAGATATAAACAGAAGCAACCCTATTAAAAGTCTTAAACCAACATTTATTCAGTCAATATGAGAAGAAAGAATTATTTTAACCTGGAAAGGGCTTTTCTCACTCTACTCTTTCAACCATTTTTCACATATAACCAAAATCACATCTGAATAAATTCCACTTGCCTTCATTACATACCATCCCACATTATTTATTTTCATATAGAATCCTTAGCGTACAAGACAACTAAACATTTCATTGAGAGATTTGATAGTGAACTAAAGAGGAGAGTCAGCTTCCAATGTGAAAATTCAAGAGAGAAAAGGATCCCCAGGCCAGATGTGGAAGGACCCAGAAACAGAAGGCTCCTTGCTCTCAGTAAGTGAAAGGCAATAGGTGGAAAAGGGGGAACAAAGTGGAAAGTGAGATATACTATATCAACACACAAAGATTGCAGCTGTGTGAGAACACCATGGAATAAACAGATAAAAACATATAACATGAGGGGAAATTAATGGGAATTAAAGTCATGCGCACTAAGCAAGGCAGAAATAGCAACAGTGCACAGAGGTGAAACTGTTTATCTGTTAAGGAGGGGATTAGGAGTTAAATTTTCTCATCTGTCACAGGCTTTCTGGTTGGTGACGGGACGTCACTCTGTCAGTGTCTCAGTTTCTCATGCATAGTGCAGGATGTTGTGCAGAAAAGCCACAAATGGTACAGGGGACAGTCAAGTGACAAGGGCAAGATATGAACCTACACAGACATCTATACCTAAGAGATCCCTGATGAAGAAAACAAGAAAAAAGGGAGAGAGAGAGAAAGCGAGAAAAACTAGCTATGGCGACCTGAACTACTTGAATTTTAGAGAGGAACACAAATGTCATGGACCATGACAGATGGATGTACAACCACAAGAGAGAAACCTCTCACCATAAAATCCTGAACATAAGGAAAAATTCTGCCAAATATGAAGGGTGACAATTCAAATTGTCAAAGGCTGACTGAAATGAAGAGCAGAATGAATAACTGAATGTATCCTCAAAGGAATGCTCTTTAATTTCAAGGAGGTGTTACTGAGGCTCCAGCTACTGCTATGAATAGTGGGTATAGTCTGGTCCTATCAAATACACAGGAGAATAGCATGGGAAAGTTATGGACAGGAAGAAATAGGGTTCCTGCTTAGGAGTAGAAGAAGGGAAGAGGTGGGAAATTCCTTCAAGTACAGAGGAAATGGGGAAAGACCCTTGCCACACACAACAAATTCAGACTAAGAAGCTTTCACACTGAGATTCTTCCATTCGGATGTGAGTTACAGGCAGAATGGAGGGCGACTTGTACAAGTTGTTATTAAATAAGATATAGGTAGCCACAAGATGAACCTCACGTACCAAAAGAAGGAAGCAAAGGAGACAAGAAGTCTATAAACAGACTATCTGGTTGCAGAGAGGATTGGAGGGGCAGAGGAGACAGACAGCTGATCAGAGATGAAATTTTCGCCGAGGACACAAACAACCCTCCTGAATACATGTGAGTTATTAGAGCAAGTCTGAGCATACACAGGGGCCAGGATGAAGAAGTGAATAGATGGCACTGAGGCAACATGCGGTCACAGTGACAGTATTTCCATGTAAAATGCTGAGGAACTGCTGCAAATCTTCCTTCTCTCTTTGACCATTTCCCCCTCATTATTTGTTCTAACCAGTTCTTGAAAAAAAGTTTTTTTAATATTTATGCATGTAATGAACAGCATATGCACAAGTCCTTGCTAACCCCAACTTCATTCTTTGCTATTTATCTTTTTCAGAGTGCTAAGTATGACAAAGCAAAATACGTTAGCTGCAGGAGGCATGTCCCTGTCCCAAGCAGCCTGCTCCTGCCCAAAAAAGTCTAAAAGCACGAAACAGACCACAGGTGGCAGAAAGTAAATAGTACTGTCCACATGTTACAGACTGAGAACCAAGGAAGAGAGCTAGTAAGTGATTTCCCCAGGCTATCGGAGGAGGTCAGTGGCAAAACTGGATATTGAAACCCTCTCTCTTCAGCATCCATCTGGTTCCTCACTCACAAGGGCAGTGCATTTCTTTTAAGGATGTTCTGTTTCTTCCTCAGAGAGTCCTGGTAACAGAACCCTTTGTCTGAATGTATATATTGAGTTTATATAGCTTTAAGTCTTATTGACCCATGCTGTATCTTTCCCACCTCTATTTCCAGCTCCTTTTCAGTCACTTTTAGTCTGAGCTCCAGTTCACAGTACTACCAACTCCATTCACAAAGCCAACCTTTTTATTTACTTACGGTTCTGTTGGTGAAGTTACTGAAGTTTTTCACTAAGATTTGCTCGATCATCTCTGGTGTGGAGACCACCACATACATCTGGCGACCAATGTAGTACCTACAAAGAAAGAAAGTAGAGAGTCATTTTAGCAGATGACCACCTGTCTCTTTCCCTAAAATACCTCTTTTGGCTTGAAAATACTTGCCATGAACAAATACCACAGAAATATATTCCTTTAGGTAAATCAATACCTTTCCCCATCCCTCTCAACTATTAAATTAAGATGCATGGTCTTGGACTTTAAAGGAAACAGTTAAAATCTTTTACTGATTATTAATCAGTACTCAGCCAACTTTTTAACATAAAGGTTTACGCACTCTGTGCTCACCATGGATTCTGTACAAAGCGATGCAGTATCACTAAACCAAACTACAGAGGGGCAAAACATTAGCAACCAACAACCCAAACAATCATGAAAGACCTATGAAATCAATTATCCTGCAGTTAGCCACATGAAATGTCTTTTCCATGACAAAACTCTGTCTACAATAAGACTTTGCAGAGGTCTCCCCAGTCTGGCTGCAGTAAAGGCACACTTCCACCTCTTCTACTAGCACTGGAACCGAGTGCATCTCAGAGCCCAGGTTCTACATTACCATGAAGATACCCATCCAATAGATATCATCTGAACTTTACATAGCATCAATGAGAAAAAAAGAAAAAAAAAAGGAAACAACCACCACCAACAACAACAGAAAAGGTCTATTGACTATAAAGAAATTAATAATACTTTAGAAGAAGAATAGACAATAGGAGTTCTCACCCTCTGCTTGTACACTCCCTGTCCCCCTGCTTCCAGTTCAACATGAACTTTGGAGCCACAGTCTGTCCTCGGGGGACTTCACACTATTGTGGATACTGCAGAAGTACTGGGACCCACGCCAACCCCAGGACTTCTCAGGCTGCAGAGCTCCCTTCTCTGGGAGGCTGAGGGAGTTGGGTCTCTTTAGTTTGGAGGAGACCGAGGGGTGACCACATTAATGTCTACAAATATATAAAGAGTGAGTGTCACGAGGATGAAGCCAGGCTCTTCTTGGTGACAAGCAATGGTAGGACAAGGGGTAGTGGGTTCAAATTGGAACACAAGAGGTTCCACTTAAATTTGAGAAGAAACTTCTTCTCAGTGAGGGTAACAGAACACTGGAACAGGCTGCCCAGGGAAGTTGTGGAGTCTCCTGGAGACATTCAAAACCCTCCTGGACACATTTCTGTGTAGCCTCATCTAGGTGTTCCTGCTCTGGCAGGGGTATTGGACTAGATGATCTTTCAAGGTCCCTTCCAATCCCTGACATTCTGTGTTTCTGTGATTCTCCAGCAGCATTCCCCCTCAAGGCCCACAGGCATTCTGTGCTTGGCTGCTGTGCAGGGAGAGGATGAAGAACCACCAGCAAGCAGAGGTTGCCCGCAGTTCCTACCTTTGCCAGTTGCCATACCAGAAAGACTATTCAGGCAGCGCTGCCTCTGATCTGCCAGCAGAGAGGAAGAGGAGGCTGGAGACAGGCACAGGAGGGCCAGGCAGCTCAGAGCAGAACATAAAATATGCTGCAATACTGTGGTAATATCGATTCCTAATAATTTTGGTATGCTACAGCTTAGTATCAATATATTGCTTATGACCTGTCTACATTGCAAGAACAGAACAGACAAGCAAACCCTGGGCTGAATTAAATTTAGTAACTGGAGGTTCCCATGGCAATGAAGCTGCAGCAGCACTGATTTCACCAAGGGCAAACAAGTCAGACAAACATCTTGATTCCAAAGCAGGGTTTCACAGTCCACCTTGACCCTCTTACTACCGTAACTCATAACAAACAAAAAGTAGAGAAGAACAAGAATATAATTTTCTTCAGGAAGGAAGAGGTCTTCTCTTCTCTGGTGGGTTTCAAGAGGGAACTGTTATTTCCAAAATCCAATCCACAGGCTCCACTTGAACCTTAGATACAGGTTGCATTTCTATTAAAATAACCCTTTTCCATCTCTATCAGTTTGCTAAATCACACCAAAGTAGTTGTCTTTTAATGGACAAACTTTTCTTCAGAATCCTAATAGATGCATAAGAAAGAGCTGAGTCCTCATTTTAAAGAGTGGTTTGATCACAGTCTTTGGCAAAAGAGGATAATGTCCTGCATGCCACTTCCACATGTACTTTGTGCAATTTATCTGGTGTTAGAGAGGCAATGCAATCTCCCAAGTCAAGACCTGTGCCACTCCAAACCTATCTGGGATGATCAGCCACAAATGCTGACATCTCATGCTCATGCCTCGCTTTTCTTTTCCCATCTCCAAGTTTATTAAGTTCCTTGTCTCATCTAACTGTTAATGGCTGGTAGTCCTTCAACACACAGCTTTTCACAGGGTCCAAATATCTAACATCAAATACCAAACTTTAAAAAAATAAAAGCTGATTATGTCTACCAAGAAAACTTAACCCTAAGCACCAAGAGGCACCACACAATATATCATGCAAAGCACGTGTGTGTGTGAGACACGTCTAATGAACTTCAAACTTGGGAAGCTGCACAGCTCCAGCTCTGGTCCACTGAAATAACAGGACAGTGCTCAGAGTTGCAGCCCTTATGTCAGGGTCCTCTTTGTGCTTGAAGGCATTCAGGTCTAAAATTGGGGACAGGAGAATCTCTTGCTCAAGCTGCTCTTATGAGAAAGTGACTCACAAGCCAAGCTTATGCAAACATATCTATTCATCATCCTCCAACTCAGACCAGTCACCCATACTCCAAGTTCTACTTCCACAGCTAAGCTCTGTCTTTTTTATTTACTCTTCTCTTTCTATCTATAGGCACCTGCTTTTCCTTTCCTTATCCAGTTATGAATAAGTGCAGAGAAGGGGAAAAAATCCCCTAAAATTAATAAATTGAAAATACTGAAAAAATATCTTAAATTACTTTTTAAGCAAAGTTCTACCTCCTTTTAAGGGATGACTGCTGTAAAGCACACACAGATTTTACCACCTCTTATCCCAAACAGCAAAAGCCCTCTTCCCATTTTTTTTTTTCTATTCTCCTACTTTCTGTATATAATCTTTCTAACCTTTTCTAGGACACAAAAGAGGGAGAATGTGTATGGGCATGCTTTGGAAGTCAAAATGCACAGGCTAGGAGCATGCCTTCCATGATTTTCCCTTGAAGTTAAAGAAAAAGGACAAGAAAGCTAAACATGAAACAAAATCACCTGAGCTATTTCATTTAGAAAACACAGGTCCAGAATGTGCAAAGCCACCAGAAAGATGCTTAACTGCGTTTTAACATATTTTAAATGCTTTACAGGATCAATGCCTCAGTCACAAACCAAGAGGATATCTCCCAGCTAGGCTGTGTTCGGTGTTTTTTGTTTGATTTGTTGTTTTGTTTTTGTTGTTGCTGTTCTGGGTTTTTAGGTTGGTTGGGTTGGTTTGGGGTTTTTTTAAGAGGTTTTTGGTGGTGGTGGCGGCGTTTTGTTTTGATTTTCCACCTGTTCCAAAATGGCAAGTAAAAGATAAAATCTCCCTGTACAATAATCTATTCTTCCCAAGTAAAGAACATATTCATCCCTGCCATGTAACTTCATTTTGATTCTGTATTACTACACAAGGTTATCACCAGTCTCACACAGACTCAGATTTATTATTGAACAAAAACCGATATTCTTGTCAGATTTTAATAAATAAGAGTTTGAGAAAAACAAAAGCCTCCTGGCAACTGCATTACAAATGGAGTCATGAATAATTTAGGACAGCAATTTTTATTAACTTTCTCTAGGCTAATCTTTTCACAGGGCTTGTCCAAACACAGAAGTCCTACCTTTAGCTACAGTGATACAGCACCATTACACTACTTGCCCCAGCCCTGTGTAATATTTTCATGCAGGGCATTCAGGGTGCAATGCAAACACTTGGGACTATCTAGCTGACTCGTGCAGAGAGACAAGAACACAGGAATGTGTTACAGCATCCTCAGAGTGATGCAACTCTGTCTGCATTGGAATCTGCTACAAGACTGCCATATCAATAGAAATTAATTTCAAGACCCACACATGATTTCAATTTTCCTGTGTAGATGAGGCCTCAGTTATTTAAGTTATGCTGTTGGGGAAATTTCCACTAATTTTCAGTTTAAACTGCAGCCCTCTGAAACAGAAGAAAAAAAAAATCCATGTTTTTAGACCAGCAGTTTTAGCTCTGATGGAAGGTGAGACAGGAAAGACCTGGCACCAGTACATCAACAGCACGAGGACAGCGTTGGCTTCCTCCAGCAGATGCAAGGATGGATGAAAAGCCATCTCCACCGTGGGCTGCTGGTGCAGAAGCAGGCAGCCATGTGCTGTACCACCCCCAGGAAGGACAGGCAAAAATCTTTTGAGATGTGTTCAACAGAGGACACGGATTTACTCCCAGAAGTTACGGAAGAGCCACACTGCCCTCCAGCATGTTTATCGAAGGGCTCACAGGTCAAGGGGATGGTTTTGTTATATTGAGCAAAGGAAGTAAATCTGCATTCACCCAATACACTCAACCACAGCATTTTGCATTGTAGGAGTAGACAAGCACTGCTCTTAGGTCAATAAATGAAAGGGACAGAGACTTCTGCCTCATGTTCAGGTTTCACCCACGATGTTTAAGTCCTCATTGCGGTGATCTAGTCATTTAGTAAGCAAGCTTTTTCTTTTATCCACAAGAAAAGCAGCCATCCAGCAATGATTTCTGCTGGTTTACATGTGTCCCACCACTGATTTCTGCAGAGCTGTGGCCCAGGTGTGCCAATCCACATCTAGTGGCTTCCATGGCCATGGCCACAGAAGTTACCCCATGGAGGTACAGACATGTGAGAGATGAGCTGCTGAGCTCGACCGCAAGTCAAGGTAGGAGCACGTTGGACTGCCCAGTCACTCCTGCAACACCCAGCGGCAGCATCTCCCTTTCCAGCATTTGCCAGGGAACCCTTGGGAATGTAATTTTCTGTTCTCAAGTGATGTAGTAGATCAACCAGCTGCTTTTAATTTGAAGGACTAGTTTTTATCATTATCACTTCTGTGCCCCCAAGATCATTCTGGTTACATTGCACGGTCATCTGCTGCCAACAGCATCCCCCAAGTCCTGAGTCATGGATGTATTCTCTGAGCAAATCTCACAGCAATGTTGCCTTGCTGCACAGGAAAATATGGAGTATGCACACAGTACATCATGGCAAAGGGCCATGTGTTTTTGTATAACACTTGTGTGGGAAACACCTGCAACCCTTTCACCTTGTTTATAGTGCTGCTGTCAATTCACAGAAGACTTTGATCTCCCTATCTATTATCAGTGCCATGTAATACAAACACATCACATTAATCATAAAACACATATATGCTGTTAGGCAATAAACAAGGCTTTGTTTTCTATGCTGCAGTCTGGCAAAGTACACAAAGATCATCTGGAAAGCTAAATGAAAATAGAAAATTAATCTTCCCCAGGGAAGAGCTAAGAACAAAGACCACCCCCTACCCCCCCCCCCCCCCCCCCCAAAAAAAAAAAAAAGAGAGAAAAAAAGAAGAGGTATGCCAAGACAGAGAGATACAGGGGAAAAGGCTACTTTTCTTATGAGACATTTCCTTAAAAGAAAGTTCCTTGATCACTCTGCCTCTTTCGTTTACAGATACCCATTCACTGCAGGCAGAGAATCACAAAAACAAATAGCGCACTGCTTGTTTAAAATAGGACTCAAGCCTGGCATGACTTGCTTAATTAGTTCAGAGGTCAGCAAATTGATTTGTGATGAGCACTTTCCCTTCCAGCTCTTGCAGGCAATACAGAATCTGTAGGACTAAGCGATACGTAACAAACAGCTGCAAAGCACACAAACAGTTTTCACGGAAAGGGTTACTTTGGGCTGAGAGGAAAGAAAAGGACAAAAAATTATCAGGTACCACAAGTCCCATTATTATTTGTGTTATATTAGCAACTAGAGGCCTCCAAGGTCCCTGGGCCCTAATTTGGCAAGAGTTATACATAAGTAGAAGGCTTATTCTAAGCCTGTGGAGCCAACAACTTAAATAATGAACGGTGGGGAAAACAGAAAATGTCCATCATTTTCCATCTGAGGTACTAGGGCACGGGGAGGTATGGAGGAGCCAGGAATTGCCAGCAACCACCTTCATTTTTTTATGACTCCCTGTGGGAACAGAGCTCCTCAGCTGCCATGTGCACCTGGAACTTCCATGCTGGCTTTCTTCAGTCTGGGGGAAACCTGCTGGAAATTTGGGAGCTAACTCCCATGCCACTTCTCCCGCATCCCAGGACGTGACTCTAGCTTGCAGGGTGCCTTCCTGGACTACTGATAAGGCGAGTATCTCCAGATTAGAGAACTAAGAAATACAAATTACCACTTTAAAAAAAAAAAAAAAAAAACACAACAAAAAACCAGCCCACAAAACAAACAAACAAAAAGAACACAGACACACACCCTAGAAAGAGGTGAACTTATTGCACATAAACATGAAGCCCCAGTAGCACGGAGCAATCTCAGGCACACAGAAACATTTCAAAGCACAGCTCTGCCAACACACACACACACGCTAGACTAATCCAACCCATTGTGTAAATTCATGAAAAAGAAGACATGGCCACAGTGATTTCTATTTAAGAATAAATAGTTCTTCATTTCCTTTCTCGATGAACTACACTTATTTTCATGTCATGAAAGCTTTAAAATAAGCACATAGAACTACTAATTTAATTCCTGACTGTATTAAAAATATCATGTAACAAGATACCCAAACACTTGCACACACTTTCTGCACCATTCTGTATTGCTATGCATCCACCTCTTTCTCCACATACCCAAGATTAAAAATGCTATCTTCTACATACCAAGAACCTCTGTGCTATCTCAAGCTTGCACCTTGCTAAAAGACCTCTGCTTTCTGAAATGCTTAAGGAAATATCAAAAAAGGAAGAAAATTCTGAGATTATTTATATTCTCGCCACCACTAAAAGCACAGCTATTTTTAAAGGAGCTCCTCCCTTGTCAGGTGCAGTAAGAGATTTGTGGTGCAAAAGTAATATATTTAGGGTTGACAATAAAGAGAAGGAGGGCTGATTGGGGCCTTTACAAGGCACAGAGCTGGTCGAGTCTTCCAAGTACCTTAAACCAGGGTGAAAACGAGGCCTTTTTCTGGGCATCTCTAATCCCAGTTGGAGTTTAGCAACTTGAGGGTGTCACACTCATTTACTAATTCCTTCCCCCTTCCAAGTGAGCAGCACAGGAGACACAGACTCTGCATGGTTGTGTTAATTCATTCATGAAATGAAGTAGATGACATTTACTCACATATAAGGAATGACAGGGATTAAATTAAGCTCACAAAGTGCCATGAAGAGAAAAAAGAAAAAAATAAACCACCTCTGAATTATACAAGCATCTTTGGAGTCTACGTCCATTTGGTTTTCTGAGGAAATCTGAGTCCAGATCCAACTGCAAGTACAAAAACTCACACCCACATTCAGGGTTTAGGAAAAGAGGCAGCAAAGGGGATGGACAGGGATAACATAAGTGTTTATTTTCTTGCTCCAGGTGAGCTGTGGAGCCGCGGGGTCCTGGGCTGTTCTGCCCCACAGCTGGGGAGCTGCCGCTTCCCAGGGCTGGCGAGGGTTATTTTTATCCCGGCAACTGGGCTAAGATGATTGCCGCCACCGCCGCTCCGCATGCTTGCATCATACCGCTTGCGCTGATTAGCTGCATCAGTATTCCACTTCATTAACACAAAATGAAAGCTGTAAATAGGGTACTGTTTTTATAGGATACTACTGGAAACGAGAAGTAATGTGATATTAATATGAAGCCGGTCCCTCCTCCCGCCGGGGCTTGCGATGCAGTTGCTACCGGGTGACGCTGAAAGCACTCACAGCTCTTCACCTCGGCAAGATCTTCAGAGGGTGGTTTCTAAATCTTTTCCCATGGTATTTCCCACCAGGCTTGGACTGTATTAGTCTGTGTTTTGTTACCCGTGTTTAGACTGTGACATTTTCACCAAAGCTTGTTTTGTCTGCACTCGTTAAAGCGGGGTATGCCTGACTGACCTCATGTGATGATGCGGTAGATGTTTCCTGTGGGTTTCAGCATATTTCTGTGCCCGGCCTTTCTGTGGGTTTGCGATACACAGCAGTCTCATCTCGGGTTCTTTGCACCTAATTCACTACCAAAGTGCTCCTTTGCCATACCCTCAGAGAAAAACCATTAGGTTACTATTTCCAGAACACTAGGTAAATATTTCTAGGGAAGGCTACCTCTGGGAGGTAGCAAACTTTCTGTGTCTCCAAACTTTACTTGCTATCACCTACACAGTGTTCATTTGTATGGATTTATATGAGCCTATTATTTATATTCAACAGTGCTACCCATTCTTATCAGTGCAGTGACAAAAAAAAAAAAAAAAAGAAAAAGACAAGAAGATGGCTGAGGAAGATAAGCAGACACTGTTACTCAGACTAAACAAGGGCAGCCTTCTCTCCATCTTTTTTTTTTTCCCCCCCACATAAGGGAGGGAGAGGGATCTGCTGAGTGCTTAACCCCATTTCTAGTCAAAAGCTCTATGCAGCTTCCCTTGACAGACAGGTAAGCAATTTCTGGGAAAGGATGGGAAGTATTACCCTGGCAGGGCTACAGCCATTTCATATAAGATAAATGGAGACAGAGCAGCGCACTTGAAGAAGATGAATAATATGGCTGAGAGAACAGGTAGAAGAGGAGCATGTGGTGCAATGCTGCTTTTTAGCAAAGTGGGGTGGGACCCATCTGAATGGGTGGCCATGAATTTGGGGAGGATCCTCCGTGTCCCAGAAAGCAAGGGAGCAGGTACGTGTTGTGGTGCAGGCTACAAGGAAAATCTGGGGATGGGGACAAAAAGAGGAGAGCATATGTGTGACCATACGGAGAAAAAGAAACAGGAAGGAGGTCAAAGGATTTAAATATAATTTGTGATACTACAACATTGCAAGATAGAGCAAGCTATAAAACAGGTTGACTGTAATAAAACCACAAGCGTAATAAAGTTGCTAGTTACACACCCATCACTAAACTTCATATAAGCAAACACTTCAAGATGACTAAAACAAAACCTGTGGGATCTGACTTCTGCCTCTAATAAAGTGTTTCTGATCACAATAAAATTGAGGTTTGTATTATTTTCCCTTCCCGAGACCTGACATCAGGGTACAAAGAAAAGCTATCCATAAGTCTGCATTTCTGCATCCTTCATCTCATACATACTTTACATATCACGGCCAGGACTCAAGGGTGACTAGAGCTTTTCACATCTCCGGTTTTGGTTAGCCATTTTAGCCCTGAAGGAAAAACAAGGCTTTCAGAAAACACTGAGTATCTCTATTTGCTGAAAAGTCATGTCCTCATACATATCTTCCAAAGAGGCATTCAGAACAGAGGCATTCAAAATCAGTAGGCTGTTTCTGTTTATTTTAATTCTGCACTTTATCTTTGATTTCTTCATAGGCAAGACAGCTCATCTGCCTCCTGTAAATACGATCAGCAGTGGTGGACAATACAGTACTTTATTTTTGTATGTGTTTGAAATAAACGTACATAATTTTCTTTCAGTCTACTCCCCCTTACTGGCATTTTGATCTTAAATCAATGAGAGTTACAATATATTGCACAACATCCCTTTTTATTGTTTGCTCTATGTTTACGCAGATGCATGCGCTTCTGAAATAATACTGTCTTAATATTAGAATACTTTAATTTCTCAAGAATAGATAGGAGTCAATATACTGAGTTTTTGCATCATAAACATAACGTGATGAAATGAGCAAGCCAAATGGAGTTTTGTGCACACACAGTCTTGTTGAATAAGACACTTTGACTTGGTCATGGCTCCTATCCTGAAGATATCTGAAGTTTAAGCAAGTGAAAGCTGAGTTTCATAAACAGAAAGCAATAGGCAACCAATTAATCTGGTTTGTGTGCAATAAAGACACAGATCTCAGCCAACACTGGACAGTCTTACTCAGGCAAGTATAGGTTTGCCAGACTGGCCACGAGGGGGACAGTCACTGGGACTCATTTTTCTTTCTCGATCTGCCTTAAAAACAATATGTTGAAACAAAGGAAAAAAGGATAGTAACCACCTACTGAGCTCCTGGGAATGTACTTTTTTATGTTACAGCTTGCAAAATGCACACAGGAAAGATTCATTTTTTAAAATCCTTGCATGTCTATAGTAGTGTGTACTTTTTCTATACATTCTTAAGATCTACACAGATACACATGAAATCATTTAATTTTGATAATGCATTATTAAATGCACACTAAGCCAAATAAAAGTCATTTCCCAATGCTTTATGCATTTATCATGAAAACACTAGCAGAATTCTTTACAACAAAAATGCTAGCTGTACACATGACCAAACTAAATTACCTAGGGAAATGGCTAATATCTGACCATGTGGAAACATTAGAAAGTATGGCTTTGTTATAGAACTCGAAGGAAAAAATAGATGCATTTTCTTACAGAAAAATTGCAATACAAAATACAAAAAAAAAAAAAAAAAAAAAGTAGTAAAAAACACTGCAGCTCCAGGAAATTTTCCTGAATCAATTCAATCGGTGTCGTGCTGGACTTTAAAAACCCATTAAAAATAACCATGATAAATTTCCTAACTTCTTTCAGTGCATCACACAGAAGACAAAGGAAACTGCAATTCAACAGAGATAGAAAAGAAAGAAAAGAATGGAAAAACCTGATAGTTTGCGTTTCAGCAGTAACATCCTCACTAACAACGGGCAAATCTGCGCCACAAAGGAGGAGCAGGAGTGATGTGCACAGCTGACAATGGCACTCCAAAGTAATGACTTCCAGGAAAATCTGCTGTTATAAATGGACAACGTGCTGCTGAGAAGTCGTTGAGTTACAACTTTCATAACATGGCAAATTATTTCAGCCTAAAAATGGACATACTGAAAAACAGGCTGTATGTGGTTGTGGTAAAGCGACTATGGGGATAACGTCCTACAAAGAAGCTAATACGCTCACCTGGTTTAAATTATTAATCCATGCATGTTCAGGGATTTTTCCCAATATTTAATGTGCAGTCATAACACACAAACCATGTTTCAAACAGTCATATTAGTAAGAGCACTACCTAGTTGACCTATTTTCCATTTACCACCTTGTACATGCTATTATTTGTAACAAACATGCTCTTTTGCTGCTCGCTTTTTTTCCTGAGGTAAAAGGGGGCAATTGTATAACTAATGGCATATATGTCACTGTGTCCTGAGACAACCCAAAGCCCTGAGGATGGAAGAGTACATTTAGCTCCCTCCTCTTTCATAGAAGCACCCTTTCACCACAGAGCAACAGCTCCTGTTCACCCACCTCCTTCTTCTCACATGCACATTGAACAAAACTGAGCTCTCTTCACAGCTGCATTAAACAGCTGTCCCAGGCCTGTGTCTGGCTGCCCAGGGACATGAGTGAGATGTAGTCTCAATCATTTCTCCTCTTTGGCTCGGTCACAGAAGGCTGAAGACCTCAGAACTCCCAAGGACCTGCCTCATTTCTGAGTTGTCTGAGCAAATGTTATCATCCAACATCTCTTTGTTATGTTATTCCCCAAACTCTTTGGATTTCTGGTGTTTGCTGGGATAGTTTCCTAGAGCCCATCCCTCCAAACAGGTGAGCATACATGAAACACTAGCAATTGTGCTTAGGATTTCTGAGGAGAATATTTCTGAAACAAAAACTGCATTTTTAGTTGCTCAAAGGCTACCTAGAAAAAAAGAAAAACAAGTAGATTTGAAAGCTGACCAGTGTAAAGACTTAATTTTCCATCTAAATATAGAGCCACTGGGGCAAGATCAAGCAGCTTGATCCTCATGTAACAGAAGAGGTATAGCAGAGATATAACCCACTGAATCTATTTGCAACCGCTATAAACAAGGCAAAAAAAAAAAATACAAGCACAACTGTAGGATGAACCATCACTGAAGTAAATATATTGATCTATCAAAAATTATTGAAGACTGACAATAAAAGGGTTAAAAATGCTTAGAAGAAAGAGAAAGCAAAAAACACAAAACCAACCCACTGAAAGACTCCCACTTGCATTCACAGGGAAAATAGACGGGAACAATAAAACACAATGGCAGTGCCTGTATGTCTTTGATAGCTGCCCCTCCCAAAAGCTGGAATAATCTTGTGATAAACCAAGCAAATGAAAATGTAAATGCACGAGCAATCATCTGGGGGATTCAGCTGCTTCGAGTCCTGTAGGCAAAGAAGGAAGGTGAGGAAGGTAGGAAAGCAAAAGAAGGCACCACTTTATAATATTTATAATTATTGACCACGCTCTCTTCACCTGGAACTTTTTTAATCCAGCAGAGACCTTACAGGTAAATGTGGAGGGGAGGCTGCAGGTAGGGGTTACCTGCGGATTTTGGGGGTGCCAGGTGGAGCAAATCACCCAAACTGCAGAATTGTCACAGTTTAACCCCAGGTAGCAATCAAAACCACAACAGACACTTGCATGCTCCTCTGGCCCGAAATAGGGGTGAGAGTCAAAAGGGAAAGGAGGAACTTGTAGATTGAGATAAACATAGTTTAATAAATAACAAAATAACACTAACATACTTCTACTAGCACTGATATCTATAAAATGGAAATCGAATATAAAACATACTTATTGGAATTCCTCACAAACTCTGTCCACACCAAGCAACCAGTCCTGGGCAGAGAGAGAGTACCCTGGTCCCAAACAGCCAATCCCAGAGGAAGAGAGAAGAAGCCAAAAAAGGCTGAGAGGCTCAGAGGCCAACTGCAAAACAGCAGAACAGAAAAAGATTGAACTAAAGGAACTCTGGAATGGAACTCAACTGAAGCAGGTCTCTCCGGTCAGAAAACACAACTCTCATTAAATATGAAACGTGATGATAATGGCATGGATTATTCTTATTGATCAATCTGGATGTCAGTCAAGGTCTGCCCCATCTCTACCCCTATTTCCGAGCTGCCTCACACCTGCAGATAGAGAGTCCAGACAGACCTTGGCTTCCAGACAACAACTAAGATAACAGTAACTTCTTACATTCTCTTTGTTCCAACTCAAAAACACTGGAAAGTTACTTGAAGAAAAACATTAACTCTGTCTAAGGGTGTTCTGTGATTCTGTATTATCTTCTTCTTCTCAAACTAAATCCAAACAGTGACCATGCTAGCTATGAAAAAGAAAAGTTTCTAACTGCATGAAGAAAATTAACTTGCTTTCAGTGAAACCAGCACAAGAAATCCAGTATTCAAAAGTAGCATGTGATGGAGAACAGGAGCAGTCCTGATGCACAATGGTGCATCAAAGGTGTGTCAGGGGCTTATCTGAACACTTAAAACTGTATTTGTTTAAATATTTTGCTACGAAAATGAACATCAAGAAAAATACAGTAGTTTCACAAACTCAATTTTGTTCTTCATTGTTAATGAAAATACAGTCGTGTTAGTTATTGGGCAAAAGCAAATAAAATGCCACTGGCACTGGAGAAAAGTTGGGTCTGTAGTAAGAATAAGCTTAGGTACTTCGAGCATTAATCTTCCCATTTTGCCTCCAAAATCAGAATTTAAATTATTTTAATAGAAAAGAATTTAATATTTAATGGCTAATGCCTTTCCATGTGACATTATGTTACCATCTGACCTGTTCTAACATTTGCCTCTATACTGCACTTGTAGACCTAATTTCTCCTGCCCCAAGTATAGCTTATTTCTTACTGGGCCAAATGGACAGACAGTGTCCATAATAAAAAATTGCTAGGCTGCTTTGATAACATTTTACTTTGGCCCATCACACAGAGTATTTCATAAGTTGTTCCATGCAATAAAAGGTCCCAAAGAACCAAGATCCTCTCATAATGTCACTCTGAAAGACTCTGCAGCAATTCCCTGTGTCCTTGCCAAGATCCTTTTTCAATAAAATAGATTCCAACATTGACAGAAAAGAGTGGATTATTGCTGAGTGATAAAATGTCTACTGCTAGCCCTTACAGAGTCAGAACATTGCTCCCAACTCACTCCTTTTTCGGTAAACTACTTTAAGATGTCTGGATATGTCTTAAAATTTGTTGTACAAAACCTAATTTTATTCAATAGGCACCATCGTCCAAAAATCGAAGTTATATAACATATGAGAGAGCTAAAACCATTGGGTCAAGATCCTCAAATAGTCACGGCTCTATGCCTTTAATGGAGCTACACTGAAGTAAACAGCAGCTTGAGGCTTCAGATCACTATTTTCAGGCTTGTTTACATGGGGGAGAGAGGAGATTCTGGGACAAGATGTGATTTGAATCTTAATAAAGTTATGCTAGAAAAACTCCTATGGGAGCACACCCCTATAGACACAATCATTGCTGGGGGAGATGACCAGATTTTTCCCTGATGTCGCTTGAGTCATCCCAGAATTGCTGTGTCTGTGCATGGGAGCTTTTTCGACATTACTACAGCTGTTTAATTATACCATTACAATTTTATCCTTATGACTAAAACAAATCCTCTTTCAAGACAAGCTTCAGGTTTAGCCACCAAATTTAATGGAAGGAAAGACAGATTCCCAATCCCCAGTGTAATGATGGCTCAGTTCATTTCACACTCCCCAAGCTAGGAAAAAAATAAAAAATAGAATAACAGTTGAAAACAACTTCTTCCTTTGTTGTTGGGTATACTTTTGCCTATTGTCTGATGAAATCATATCCAGTTCACTACCAGCAGAAGGTCTGACATAAAGCAGACTCTCCAGGGAAAGAAGAGAGGTAGTCGAATAGAGGAAAAGGCTAATTTGAAGATGATGCCAAACCAACAAAGAAAAAGGAGATGTTTTGTTCCCCTTACTACTAATAAAACACAGTAGACTCAAATTGATCCCCAGACTAATAAGGCAGAGGAAAAACTAAAACCTATATATGACAAAACAATAAAAAAGTAATGAAGAGATTTATGGAAGTACATAAAAACCTTGGAATGACGTAAAAATTGTCAGGTCATGTTACTGGTTTCAGCTCAACATGGATAAGAAAAACAGGGAAGAATAAAAGTTACAGCATGGAAGAAAGCAAAGGGATAGAAAGAAAAGAAGGAATGCAAAGCCAGAGTAAATGGGGGAGGGGGGCAGGGGAGGAAGGAGAAGGGAAATTGCAGCAAGAATCATAAATACAAAGTCAACAAGACAAGTTTATCAACATAAAAAGAAAAAGACAGAACAAACCCCAGAGCAAAGTAGTCGCACAATTAGAGGACAACAGGCAGCAATGGAATTAGAATTGCTTCCATAGATATTGGGAGAAGCAGCTGCGGTCATCCTCAAAGAAGAAAATACAACTATTTCTATGAAACAAAAGACACATCCTTACTCCATTCCTGTGCAACACTTAGGTGTCCTAAGGGGCAGAGGCCCCACAAAGTCTTGTCTAAGGATTCCCCAGCATGGGGAGAGAGCATCTAATCACCACCTATGTATCCCTCCTGGTGCTCCTAGCAAGGTGTGTGTGGGGAGAGGACAAAGCCATAGATGCTCCAGCCTGTGCTGGGGCTTGAAGAGAAGACATGCAACAGGCTGCTGATTTACAGTCTCTTCTCTGCATCCTTCTTCTCCAGCCCCCAGCAGGACATATGTGGGCAGGGGAAATCCTGTTTGCTTGATGCTACTCATGGCACATGAGAAGGCAGTCACAAGCTGCTTTTGGATTTCTTTGGGCTGTCACAAGGAAGGGTAAACCTGCAGTACGGAGTCACCTGGAGAGCCAGTAACCTGAGTCTCCTGTGAAGTGTTGGGTGACCAAGGAAGGGAGGAGGAGTTCCTGAGTTGCAGCATTAGTTTAAATTTGATCTGCTTCAATGGCCGCCAAGAAAGGGAATAGGGGAGTGTGATGGACATTGGGAGATGATGCATTTTCCTCCCTCTCTGGGTAACAGAGAAAAATTATTCAGGAACTTCATTTAAAAATTGCCATGCATGGCATTGGGAACAGTGGTTCATGATCAGATAGATAGCTGTTAAATTCAGAGGCCATTAATAGCTCCCGTATGTTACAATATTGTATGGATCCACTTCTGGCTGATGTAGGAAGTTCTAATGAAAGCATTAAATAGGCACAGCAAAATATTCCAAATAGAATGGCTACATTAAAATAATGGCCAGGTTCTTCACCCTTTTAAGAGCCCTCACCCTTCTTCTTCCAAAATGGTGGAAAGGGCAAAAAAATTACAGGGTGGACTTTACAGTACGTTACGAAAATTAACAAATCCAGGCTCTGGTAGATGGTGAAGAGAGCAGATCAAGGTGAAATTAAGTCTCAGAAACCAGTTTTTATAACTGCGGGGTTCACTCAGAGTATTCTCTCCCCCTGCCTTAAATTAGGATGACACAGTCTGGTATGCAGGTGCTGATCATAACAGCATTACATGACAAGAAGAAGCAATCTGTTTAGCAGTCCCATCCCAAGCCTCTTTAAATGACTATTTTAAGCATTAATTAGCTAAGAAGCAGGCAGTACAGATCAAAGATCACCCGTGTTGTACATTAGGTGTAAAATGCTCCTCAGGCAGCAGGTTTTGAAAAGAAACTTTGGTTTTCAAATAATCTTAACCTGGAGCTCACAAGGACTATGCTTTAACAGCTAAGTGCTGCACCACCAATGTGCAATGAAACAGGGGAACCCAGAAACACCTCCCAGGGAGCAAATGGGCTTGAAACCTCCTCTCAGCCAAACCTGCTACCTGCATGTGCAGAAGCAGACAAAGATTTAATCTGTTTCCTCTGATGCTAAAATATGGTACAAGAGCCTGCTCTGCTGCTTCCCTCGTCACTTGTTGGAGCTGACGCAGTTCTAGCCAATCTCACAGAGCCTTTCTGCATCCAACCAGTGCCGACTCAGTGGAGCTATCCTGACCAGGGGATTTCCCTGTATGCAAACACTAATTTGCTGGAGCAATGACCACAGCAGTTTGCACATGCCATGAGTACAGAACCAAGCATCAGAAACATGGTGCAGGTGACCAGCACTGTCCTTTGCTGCCTTGCCAAGTGCACATAAAATGTTGTCTGTCTCATTTGGTTGGATTTCACACTCTCTTTCCAGAGGTGTAAAAGATTACATCAGGTCTCTGACTTACTTTGGCTTGAACAGCTGCAATAGAGTCATGGAGAAATCATGGATGGAGGAAAGAAACTTGGAAAAAGTGCAGCAGGGAGCACATGCCTGCAGCTCAGCCACCCCAGGACAACATCTGGAGTCTCTCGAGAGCAGGAGAGGGAGAGCTTTTCACACAGAAGAGTTCATCACTTGCATTAAACATTGCCATCCAAATGGCTTTGCCTGTGCTGAGGGCTGGAACTGTGACATTTTGGTGGGCTGTGACATTCTGAGTCCAGTGAATACCTAGAACACAAGCGTTCATGGACCTGACTGCAACAGCAAGAGGCTACAGTGACAAGTCAACAGCCATCACAGAGCAGACAAGCTCAAGTTGCATGGTTCTCATGGGAGGTCATAGCACACACATAGGATTTTGTCCATGGCTAAGAAGAACTCATTAATGAATACCTTACTAGTTACTAGTACACCAAGCATCAATCTGCAATGTTGCAGAGACCTAAGCACATTTTTGAAACAGCCAGAAATTAAACTGGTCAACTAATTTATCATAAATTCTGCCTATAAACTGCATCCCACAGGTCTATGTACACAGAACCTAAAATGCTCCATAATGATCAGGCGGCCCACAAAACCTATTTCAATTGTAACAATAACACTAGACTCCAATTCCAGCAGCTTGATTTAACCATTGGAACTAACTATAACCAACACCTAATTAGGGTTAAGTGTGGGGAGCCAGATGGAGGTGCAGCACTGTAACATGGCATTACATGTTAGCCAGAAATGTTATTGGGTTTGAGTTCTTTTAAAAAAAACAACTTTAAAGAATAGGTTACAATTAACAAATTCTGAAAGCATTAATGAAAAAAGGGGGGTCTGAAAGTTTAATTTAAGAATATTACTATTCTCTTATTGTTCAGTCCTTTTTTCAGACAAACTTCTATTTCAGAGAATGGCTAGCACATTGCACAAAGGAGCTATAAAATTGTCTACATGCAAAGTGCTGTCAAAAGAGAGGGTGGGGAGGGGGAAGAAATATTTTTCTCTCCATTAACTTCTTTCGGCTACAGTAAACCTAGGTGTTTATGTGTACCAACAGCCGTTAAAATATTTTTCAGGCACAAATGCAATTGTTTCTTTTATGGCTCTGATTCAGCAAGGTAGATAAACTTCTGCCTAACTTGAAGTATGCTGAATAACACCATTGACTTCAATGGGATTATTCATGTGCTCGAAGTTAGGCACATGTTTAAGGGTTCTGCTGTACAGTATCCTCAGTTTGCCAGTATTTAATGGAAAGTGAGATAACTTTAACTCACAATAACTATTCTGAGGCTGATAAACAATCCTATAGAATCAAAGGATGTTATCACAACACATAAATGAGGAAACAACAAATAAAGTGAGGAAAAAAAAATCTTGACAGACTACAGAAGACTTGACTCTGGCCATAAAAGAATATCGCTCTGTAAGAAAACAAAACTCCAGGCAAGCGAGGCTACCAAAAATCTTTATCGGGTTTAATGTGAAGCAGAGATTATGAAGAGCTATAGATCAGAAATAGGAAGCTTGTTTTTTCTTCCCTCTCCCTTATGCTTGCACAGGCATGATTTTTCTCCAGCTGAAATATGAAAAGTAAATTGTTTAAAATATCAAAATAAAGGAGGGACCGCAGAAGAGGTAGTAAGTCCATTAGAACCCCAGTGCAAAAGAAGAAATCAAACAGGATAAGATTGTTTCATAAAACTAAATTATTTCTTTACATGAGCCTTCAGAGAAAAAGGTGAGAATGCCTGTCCTGGGATTACTTTTTCCACATAAAGCAGAATAAGGTGAGAAACAGAGAGGTTTGTTTTTTTTTTAAAAAAAAAAAGGTTTTGAAATTAAAATGGCAATAAAGACACTGTTTCTTCAGGTAAACTAACTGCATGATTAACACATCAGCTATTCCCTTCAGGAGGAGATCCTGCCCCTATCCACTGTAGGTTCACTGCAAGGTGCTTGAGGAAGGCAGAAGGAAGGATAAGGCTTTGAGAAAAGTTCCAGATGCCCAAATCCCAGAAATGTAAGACCTTCTTCTGCCCACAAAAGGTGAAACTCCCCACCCAGTGACTAACTAGTGTGTCTCAGCCCTGATGCAGAGGCCTGGAGCAGCAGCGAGAAAAGCCTGTTTCTTGTCCACAACTGTTTTGATTATGGACTCATCTGCAGAAATGCTAACTAGTGCCATCTGCAGCGACATTTTTTTTGGAGAGGAGAAGTCAAGCGTTAGGACAGAACCAACTCTGGCTGCATAGACTTCTGACAAGCTGTCAGCTGCCAGTGTAGCTTACAATCACAACTCACCCCTGGACACATTTCAAGTTAGAGACTGGCTCCATGATATAGCCTAATTCTTTAAACCACTCAACCATTTAAGTGACCAGGCTTGATCTTGGTTCCAATAATGACTTACTAGGAAACAATTTAAAGAATATTAGGAATTCTTAAAGGGTTAAAAAAAAAAAAAAAGGGACCACCCACAGATCACACATTGAGTAATTCCATAGACATCTTAAGGAAAAACACCTATCCTATTTTGTTTTCTGTCTACTGCTTAAAAACATGCTGAAGTAACCCACTGCAAAACAAGATACTCTATATACATCCATGCTTTCACAAGATGCTTCAGCGGTGCATGCACACACCCATTCCTGTGCCTGCACCTTGACGTGATTTCTGTGCTTCTGTGCTGATCCTGGGATACTTATGCTGGAGCCCAGCAGAGGCTCAATTTGGGTACATGCAGTTTGCTGCTGGTGGCTTTATTAGGGACTGAGAATGGCTTACAAATGCATCGTGTCAGAACCATTCTCATTATTTCCTCCCGCTATCAGAAAATCCATATTTTGATCTTGTTGACTCTCTGTCAGGTCACAGCCTGACAGTCATGGGCTCAAACATCACAATTGTCTCCTACTTTCTAGAGGTGGTTTAATCCAAACTCTATTCTCTTGCTATTCTTAGATGCATCTCTTCAACTCTACCTTACTTGTCCCCCTTAGCACTTATTCTACTACATAGTTGGTCAGACTTCTCACGTCAGGTTGAAGTTGAGAGTTCAGGTGAAGGAAGAGTAAGAATAGAGCTTGATCTACTTCAAGCTGTTTCATATGCAAAAGGACATGAAGAAAGAGAGTCACCCTAGAAATTGCACTGAATTTTAATATTTTTTTTCTTATTGAGGTCTGTGTCATGAACTCTTACACTCTTCCCCACACCAAAATGCATTGCTACAGTCAAAGGCAGAATAGGTTCATTCATCCCAGAGGCAATCACCTGCCTACTTGGGGCTGTGTCGTATTTTCTGCTCCTTCAGTGGTGATGCGTACTTATTTTTGCACTGTTCTCCAACTCCAAATCAGCCATATGTGCTTACGGTGCTGTAAAGTCATAATGTTGCAATCACATTAGAGTGGTCAAACACATACGAGGTGTGTATATAAAGTAAAATAAACTCATGGCTTCTACAGACCTGCCCCTATGGTAGCAGTTGCTTTTCTGATACTATAAAGTATACCTCCCCTTTATTTCTCTTATTCAGTCAAGTAGATCTTTGTTTCTCTGTCTGGTCTTACCACCTACTTCCAACCAGTAGCCATAACTTAAACTTGAAATGGAACAATTGGTATGGGTGAAAAGAAATTGTCAAAACAAAGTTCACCCAGAAACTAAGTGACACTAATTTCCATTGAAACCAAGACAACTTTCTTACAAAACTCTTAGCATAAAAAGGAGAATATTCAACAAAAATCTTAACATGTATCAATACAATGCTTTCCAAATAGGATATTTTTCACTTTTTATTTTTGTTATGGAGAACAAGCACACATATTTTAGAGCAGATATTCTTATAGAATATAGATCAAAACTATAGCTAAACCAAAAACTACCAAGATACATCAGTGGCTTGGATTCCCCCATTAAAAAGAAATGCTCCAACTGTGCTTTATGCACCAAACCAGAGCTGTTTATTTCTGCCTTGGCCTCCATCTTGGGCCATCTCTGTATGAAAACAGACAGTTTTCACATCACACACTCACAACTGAAGACTATTTGCATTGTCTCTCTCTATAAAAGAATAATACCATCACCTCTCCTTTGGATCTGCACACGGGAGTGAAGAAAAAAAATGCTTTTGTGACCTACAAAAGCCTTACTTGAAATAATTCTCTACGACTTGAGGCCTTTTGGAATGGAAGGGATATATTGTTTTGACTTGATTAAAGCTGAAAAGTTGATTTGACATCCTGTTGTCAAGGAAACCAATTCACACACAAAAGAAAACAGTTGTGATGGTATCATTCAGACTATTCAAGTGACCTTAGAAAGAAAAAAAGGCTTCAGTTCCAAAGATTTGTATTCAACTCACTTCACCACTGTAGAAATAAAGATCATTGCTCTTTATGCTTATTGGAAAGCAGTTTTCAATCTGGAAAAAGCAAAATGCCACATCTTCTTCCAACTGCCAGATCCAATACTTTGCTTGGACCATACACATAAACACACCTACCATTGCCTATTTCAAAGGACATGGAAAGAATCACACAGAAGACACACAGAGAAGAAGGAATTTCTTTATTTGACAGCACCACGATAAATACCTCCGACACATACCACATGTATTGAACAGCAGCTCGCAAGCCAGTTTTTATAATAAAACACTCTCCTTCAACTACAAACAAAGCTTACCTTGAGCACAGTGATGTTTGAGGCCAGCTTTGTTTTCCTGGGAGATATCAAAAACCAGCATTTATTCTCTGCCAGCCTCTCAGATCCCTCACAAATTGAGTTTTTCATACACACAATAAAAGGGATATAATTATGCTCAATCTGCTTGCTTCTACCTACAGGACATCCCAAAGAGACAGGAATATCCTGGCTGACCACTACCACCAGCTCTGCAGCCCATGCAAGTCTCACAGAGGTTTCATTCCCTAACAGTTGTGGGTAAATTGGAAAAAGCAAAACTTCCTATCTATCCACTCTGTAATTATACATCTCTTTCTCTGCTGACGTAGCCTCTGCCTGCCCAAGTGAGCAGACAGACGAGCAAATTGCAACTTGTCTTGAATTCAGCTTAGAAAAAAATAGGCATGATATTAATAAGGAGGGAAATATACTGAGGATTGAATGCCAGTGTTCTTACATTATTGTCATTTAAGGGCATTACACCAAAGGTCACAGAGATAATAAGCCTCAGTCATTTTCCATTTGTTACACAATATACAAATTGCCACAGTGTTAATGAATATCTTTCTCCATTCCTGGCCAGCCAATACACTGTATTATTTCCTCTTAGACAAGTACCTAACCCTTGGAATTCATTATTTCCATCACTTCTTGCAGCACTTTGTCCTTAGGGCTGAGCATAAATGCCACAAGGCAACAGTGACTGGAGCACCAAATGATTCATGTGCCTGAGTCTGACTTGTCTCTGATAGAGTTTTTTTTGCTGGAAGAGCATACAAAGCATATTTATGTAGTTTATGATCAAATATGCACACACACATTGATATATGCTCTCTCAAAAGTGGAAAAAATTTTGACATTTTTTGTACTTTGTGGATATTGCTTGATACTTATATATTGAAATGGTAGTTATGCTAGAAACACCAACTGACCACAACAATAGAAGCCACCATGAAGAACTACATTTCCACTTTCCACTTAAAATCATGGAAAGTAGTTCTTGGAACAGAAATTACATTCACAGAAATCTGGAAGGGTTTCTGTGAATGGATATACTGCTTAAGCCCTCTTCACTACTAATAAACTGCCAAAATAGCACAGCTGAGCTATAGAGAGAGGAGTGCCTCATTTCTAATCTGTACTTCATAATGTTTTAAGTTTAGGAATTTTGCATAAACATAGATAGCAACAGCTGAAACAAATTCGTACTATTTCATAAACGAGGTGAGGGTTTTTTAAGATGTTAAATTATTAGTTCCGCGGTTCACCATAAGTGTAGAGAATATGCAGATGAAAAGAGAGTATTGAAGGCTGGTAGCTGTGTACAGTTCCAAAAAAAAGACTGAACTTTACGTGCATAATTAAAACGCTGAACTAAAATAAGCCAAGGTTACATTCTGCATGTAATCAAACAACCTCCACCTCTGTCCCCTGGACTGAAACACCACACTCTGCATTTGGATAAACATCTTATCTTGGCATTTTCTCCTCTCCCACTGAACAAACTCAAACAGCAAGAGCCAGAAAAGAAGAAAGGTGATGGTACTTCTAAGCTTACCCACAAACAGGTCCATACTCCGTTATGAGTTTTGTGTGGTTCTCCCAAAAACCCTGGATAAAAGAAAAATAACAAAGTATTTTAGAATAGTACTTAACAGGAGCTCCATTATACAGAGCTGCTAGCACTCACACCAAAGCTCTGAACCAACCTCAGCTAGGAGAACCATGGTATTAAGTCATAGCCTCACGGTTGTCTCATTGTCCATCTATGACAGTAGAGTCTAGAAATGGTGACTGGAAAAAATAATCCCACTAACAAACAAACAAACAAAAAAACAAACACCAAAAAACAACACCTCAACACCAAAAAAAACTGGGAAGACAATGAAACATGTTTTCATGGGGGTTTTACACTCCAAAATATATTATGAAAATATATTCATGAATTATTTTTTCTTAAACTAATTTCAGGATTGGGATCCTGACTTATAACTTTTTTTCTGATAACAGAATAATTATATGACTTACTACACACAAAAGAAATATAGGGAACGTGGAAAGGTGGTCTTGTTTTCATTTTAGTTCTATTATTCATAAAAACCCCAAACAGCAAAGTTGGGAGCTTAGCATGAGGCAGTCACCTCCGACACTCTGTAGAATAATAAGCAGATTTATTTTAACAAACTTTTAGAATTTTTACTGTGTGCTTCATATTCATAATTGATGAAAATTGGTATCCATTTATATAAATAAACCTGCCATTATACTAAATTGTCAGTGTCCTAAATGAATTCAAATTGATTAATCTGAAAGAAGGTGTGCAAAATGTATTCCCAAAAGTGAATATTAAAAAATCTGTTTTAAAAAAGTTGCGATATTTGAGAATTGTACGGCATTGTGTTTGTAACTTGGCTATGGAAAAATAACACATTTGACTGCATTAATCTGCATTTATATTAATTCAAGAAAGACTATTGTGATCTGTCTTCATTCTTCAGAGACAATTCACTAACAAAGTAGAATACTTATGCCTCATGTTGAATTTTTCTTATTTTTATGACATATTTCAGAATATTCACTACAACAATATGAATTATTGCAAATACATTAACCACAGACATAAATAAACAAGATAATGTAATGTGCGTATGTGTTAGGAGCATTTTACTACACTAAGCAAAAGAAAATCTGGTAATCAAAAGTAGTTATCCTACTTATCACCCTAATTAGCAAAGCACTTGCCATGACCTACAGTCCTCCTCTTAGAGAGACCTTCAAATGTCTTTTATTGTTATACAGTTGTGGTGTTGGTTTTCTTTTTCTAAAAAATGTACTTGCGATATTTTTTTATTGTACAGGATGTTATGTTTCTAGGTTAAGGCAAGAACTTAGGTTTCCCTTAAGCTACAAAAAGGTAAAGCACTGGATGGTGTGTAACAAAACACACTAACGATAAAATTATGAAAGAGGTGGTTTAGATGATTGCCCGGGGGAGAAAAAAAAAAAATATATATATATATATATGTATATGTATACATATATATATATATATTCTCACCTGAAAAGTACTTTATTACTAAGGTAAACAGAAAAGCCTCATCTATTAGCACACAAAAACTAAGGTGAACAAAGCCTTTGTGATACCACAAATACATAGAGCTAGCTAAAAAAGGCTTTTATCTGCAGATACAGAGGGAGGGGAAAAGGTACATTCACATTCACACCAACCTGCATTTTGCTACAGCGATACTTCAGCAGTAGCAGCATTTCAACCTGCAATTGTTATGTTTTCAGCATCACAAAGGTTGCCTACTGTCTTCCCCTGCTGATGCAAGGGGAAGTCCTGAGGCCAGATTCCCCCCAGCGCTATTCTCCGAGCAGCCATCGAAGACACCGTGCAGCGGGCTCAGCTCCTCGGTGCGCTCTGACCGCTTTGCCTGGGAGAGTGACACCAACTCGCCTAAACACGGTGACAGATTTGCAGCCACGCTTGGTCACCAGCACGACACTGGACAGTGCTCGAGGTCACCGGGCAGAGCTGAACCCGGCATGCCCAGCACTGCTGTGTCGCAGCAGGATCAGCTGCACAGAGCAGAGGGACTTCCAGTCTCATGAGACGAGGCCAAATCAGGTCTGCACCCTCCAGCCCACCTCCCTCCCAGCCTGAGACTTCAGTAAGGACATCCCAAACCTCAGCCTGAACCTCACCCGCTAAGTTTGGCTTTGAATTGCAGGCACGCACATAGGTATTGCACTTGCTGTATCCACCAGCTGCATTCCAGAGAGCCAGCAGGATATTAACATTTACAAGAAGCCTAGGCTTTAAAAGATTCAGTGAAAAAGCCTTTCAGAAAGCTGGCTTCTTGGAAGCACTGCTCTTGGCTCACTAGCGTAGAGGGGTCAGGCAGAATGCATTTCAAATCAGGCTTGTTAACCAATAACTGGTTTTCCACCTCCAGGTTTCCTGAATGATTGCACTAGCTTAAAATTAACTACACTTAGCTTTAATTCCCCAAAGTGAGAAGTACAAACCTGCAGGATGGGGGAAGGGAAGGAGTTGAAAATTATCTGGGAGAGACTGGGAGAAAACATCCTCAGGAGTAAAAAAAATGCTTGTTCTCTACACTCCAGGACACTTTCTCATGTCCTGCACCACTGCACACACATACATGCCGCTGCATACCTCTGCCATCCACCCCCACAGTCCACAGCTATCCCAGCCCCCTCCAAGGGCACGTAGGGCATGGTGAGTGCCCTCCTGGAGCAGGTCTCATCAGGCTGCATGGGACACACAAGAAAACCGCACACACAGAGACCTGTGAGGCTGCAGTGGCCAGAGCAAGGCAATGGGCAAGGCAAAGGGAACATGTGCGTGCATCCCTTACAAACCAAGGCACACCTTTCAGCTGGAGGAAGCTGGCATCATAGGAAGGCAATTGTGTTTCTCTTCAGTAGCTGTGAGGAAGGGCGATGAACCTGTGATGGCCTCAGTACACAGTGAGGGGATATGCCACGTCCACATAGCTCTGCCAATTTTGCAGCACCATCCCTGAAGACAGCTTCCAGTAGAGAGGTACCTTGAAAACATCCTCCTCCTCCTGTGACTCATGTTTGAAGCACAGCAAGCCTCATAAGTGCTTTTGGTAACTTATTTACACTAGCTGAGGTCGATCTGCTCCAATGCTTATTATTGCAGGTTTGTCCAGATTTATAATTACAATGGTACTTAATATGCACAGGACAACTAAGCACCTGACCACCAGCAGCAACTATTTGACAAGAAAATGGAGACAGAGACCTCTCTCTGACTCAAGACCACCCAGAGGGTGAATACAAGGAGAGGAAGTGAATTCAGAAGTGGAACCTGCTGACATATATCCAGTGGCTTAAACAGCTGTAAGGCAGGAGCTACAATGAACCTGGGGGTTAGGAAGGGGGTAAACAGAGAAAAATGAAAACACGTAATCCAATTTTTTAGGAAAATGGAAGGAAACAGAAAAGCAGAACCATGCACGGTATTATGAGATCACAGAATCATTTTGTTTGGAGAAGATCTTAAAGGATCACCAAGCCCAACCATTAAGATAACACTTTGTGCATCAGGTGGAACTGCAGCGCTTTAAACAGTCACTCATAACACTGAAATGTAAAAATATAGTCAGTAATGCTGTTCCAAGTCAGAAAAATCACTTAGCTTTTTTTTGTTTGGAAGCTGCATAATATGAATCGTCAACAACAACTCAGAAAAGGGTTGGGGCACGGGGGACTTGCTGTGAGTGGCCCCTACAGTGAGGTACCAGCCTGATGACAACCCATTATCAAGCAAGATGATGCAGAAGTATGTAAAGCTCCTTTCCCTGAAGAAAACATATTTTACAGCATCTGGTACACCATGGAAACAACAGCTCAAGTGGGCTGACTGCTGCACACCCAGAAAGCTTCTTTGTTATGTGGCGGTCACCTCCCTATAGGGAATTTGCATTCTCCCCTTCCTCTGAGTGTGTAGCATCAGCTGCATCTGTGGGTAGAACTACCCACAAGGCCAAATCCTGCTCTCAGGGATACAATTCGATCCCTATAGAAGGGAACAAGATTTGGATCTACATCAGTAAGAGTGAAGTCTGATCATTGACAGCCATCTATCTCAAGATATCTTACGCTGAGACTTCAGCCTGAGCAGCACATAAATGAGAGGAAAATTGGAACTGGAAGGTGTAGGTCCGCTGATGAATGAAGAGGGTGCCCTGGTGATGGACGATACATAGAAGGCAGAGTTAATGAATGCCTTCTTCGCTTCTGTCTTTACTGCTAAAAGCAATCCTCAGGTGTCCTAGAGAAAGAAGAGAAAGTCTGGCAAAAGGAAGACTTTCCCTTTGTTGAGGAAGATCAGGTTAGAGATCGTTTGACATCCACAAACCCATGGGCCCCAATGGGATGCACCCACAAGTGCTGAGAGAATTGGCAGATGTTATTGCAAAGCCACTCTCCATCATCTTTGAAAGTTCTTGGTGAATAGGAGACGTGTCTGCGGACTGGAAGAAAGGCAGCGTCACTCCAGTCTTCAAAAAGGGCGAGAAGCGTGACCCAGGAAACTACAGGCCAGTCAAGCTCACCTCCATCCCTGCAAAGGTGATGGAACAGCTCATTCTGGACATCATCTCCAAGCATGTGGAGGAAAAGAAGGTTATCAGGAGTAGTCAGCATGGGTTCACCAAAGGGAAATCATGTTTAGCCAACCTGATAGCCTTCTATGATGGTATGACTAGCTGGGTAGATGAGGGAAGAGCAGCAGATGTTGTCTACCTTGACTTCAGCAAGGCTTTTGATGCTATCTCTCACAACGTCCTCATAGGCAAGCACAGGAAGTGCAGACTGGATGAATGCACGATGAGATGGATCATGAACTGGCTGGATGGTAGAGCTTAGAGGGTTGTGATCACTGGTGCAAAGTCTGGTTGGAGGCCTGCAGCCAGTGGTGTTCCCTGGGGGCAGTAGTGGGTCCAGTCCTGTTCAACATGTACATTGATGACCTGGATGAAGAGATTGAGTGTACCCTCAGCAAGTTTGCCAATGACACCAAACTGGGAGGAAGGGCCGACACACCAGAAGGCTGTGCTGCCATTCAGCAAGACCTGGACAGGACACAGTCCTGTGGGATCTTGTCTGAGCGAACCTGCTTTGCAGGTAGGTTGGACTAGATGGTCTCCAGAGGTCCCTTCCAACCCCAACCATTCTGTGATTCTGTGAAAGGGCTGTTGGCTCAAATATCCTCTTTTTTCAATAGATTCTGCCATGGCAAGACACATCCTTCAGCGATTTCCTCCTTATTGTATATTCACCTTGCTAATCCCTCACCACAAGGAAAAATCTGCAGCAATGTTATTTTCTCTCCTTGCTGACAATGGGTGTAGGCACTTAGCCAAAGTTTTCAGAAAGATGCAGTAATGCCATGCATTTTGATTTTTGGGGTGGCTAACCCGAAGCATATCCAACTTATTCTTATCAGTTGCTCAATATTTGCAGATTTTGTGGCTGCAAATGGGGACTTAAGTGACTTCAAGCTTAAGTTCAAGCTTAAAGTGACCCAGCGTCAAGGGTGCTTTGTAACATTTCCACTTGCTGTAGATGGAAAACAAATCATATGGTTTATAAACTTAGCTATAGTCCTTAAGAGTCACCTGATAAAATGATTTGGAGGTGGCCACATAGTTGGGACAGAGCAGATGCATGGTCCTGACAGTAGCTCAAAATTTGGACCCCAAAGAATGCACAAGGGTAGCCCTTGAACTTTATAGTGCACTGAATGCTAGAAAAGCTACTGATTTGTGTAGAGAGTGATGCAGTGTGCCCATCAAAATCTGCTACAAGTGGGAAACATTACCCATGCAAGAATAGCCAAGGGAAAAGGTCATGGCTTTTTTTGTCCCTTTCAGAAAAGTGTCACGTATTACCTGATGTCAATCACTTACCAGATGAGCCTGGATTCAAACCTGTGACTCGGAAGCCAAAGCTGCCACATCCTATCACTTGCCCCATATATGCTCCACCCTCACCACCCCATAATCAGACATGATGTTCTGTTCCACTGCCATATAACCAAAGCACCATTGTTTCAGTGCACACTGCACATCAAGAGACAAAAAATCTATACAGTTATTTATGGTACATGACAATGAATGACATTTATGGATCAGATTTTTAGTACTTGATGGGCTTCACATGCTTTCTTTCTTTAGACCACCAGGAGAAAAAAAAACAGCTGCTAATAACCTAGTACCCAAATTGATTATTTTTTGTAATACAAGCTAACATTTAATTAAAGCAACCTTGCACCAGGCTGCATCCCACTTTGAAGGAATGACCCCAGATTGTACATCATTTCCAGTAATAATCCCAGTAAAAACACTAGGATGCCAGCAGACAAGAGGAGGAAAACAGCATGAACTTCTAACCAGCCTGATTCTGAGCCATGTACATAGTTTGTTGCCTTTGATCGTTACCCTTAATGGTTGTCCTCTGTGTGCAATTTGGTTTAATTTATGTGTATGCCATTTCAGATTTTTAAAAACACATATAGCCCTTCCAAATGTATTAGAAACAGCCTTCCTACCCTTAATAGTTATTAAGAGAGGTTAGAGTTATGTAATTAAGTTAATCCTCATCTGTAAAGGCTAATTAACTGAACACTAATTGAATCTGCATATGAAAATTTGGACAATGTGTTCTCATTACACAATTAAAAAAAAAATTACCTGAACTAAATACCAAACAAATCATAAATTTTTTTTCTTCTGCCTTTTCAGGTCTTGAATAAAAGCTAAGCAGGCAAGTTTATTTCTGTGTGCTGTGTTAGACCTTGCTGTCTGGAACAAGGAGCTGTCATATCGGTGTTTGGAGAAACTGGTCCTTCCCTGAAAGATGGTTGTCTTCCCTCTTGCATGAGCTCTCCCTTTTTCTATGCCCTTACCCCATCTGCCTTTCATCGCCCGCTTCTCCTCTGCTGTCCACCACCTGCCCTGGTCAAAGAGAGCAGAAGCTCTTGGGATCGAGTCTGATCACCCAAAGGATCAGATGGTATCAAGGTATCACTTCAGTGGATCAAAGGATCAGATGGCACAATAAGATTCAGCCATGCTGATTCACCACCCCAAAGCCTGCATACAGCCAGCTCAAAGCCACCTGGGCAGTTTTGGCAGGGCACTACCCTTTCACCCCCCAAAGATCACTTCCCAGCGAAGTCCCAAGGAGAAAACAGCCTCATCTCATTCTCCTCTGCCTGGGAGTGCCTGCATTACAAAAGCAAGACAGGTTTTGGACCCTTTTCAGCCTTTGCTTGAGACATTTACAGTTTAAAACAGGTTTCCAAAATGGAATTAAGAAAAGCACATCATCCTTTCTGGTATTTGCTGTCTCTCCCCATTAACCAGGTTAATGGCTGATTCTAATAGGCTGGTAACTGAAGAGTCAGCAGGAGGGAGGGGAAGCCAAGCAAGTAAAAACACAATTGTGAGCCTGACCTCGATAGCATTCAAGATTTCGCAGTGCATGGAACACACACAGTCCTCAGACTTCCTCACAAACCCCACCACACATTTTTAACATTTTAGTTATAAGCACCAGCACTGCATAAGTGGCACAGCTGGATGGAGCAGCACAGCCAGTTTACAGTCTCTCGGGCATCACTTCTGTCCCACTGGGAACAACATGGTACCCCTGCTTCATGGCAAATACCTAAAGGAAAGAGGGTAGAAGAATGGAAAATGGGATACAACTCATGTTCTCTTCCTTTTGGAAGATAATACATTTTCTAGGTGAGAGAACAGTGGAAGATGTACACAAACTTCAGTAACACATGTGGTCTGGTGGTGTGCAAATGGTCATCACACCCAAAAAGATGAAGATCAGAATAAGAATTGAGAGATGGTAACCATGCAAGCTCCAGGGAAATTAGTATGAACTGAGCTGAAAGAAAAAGTACAGGCATGAAAGGAAGAAATCCACAGATTTCTCAAGGATCAGTCTCAGGACAAACCTTGTTCAATGTTTTGAGGACTGACTGGCACAAAAAGCAGACAGACCTTAATGCAGTACATTAATGATTCTGGGTTGAAAGGCAATTCTTTCCTCAGAAGGCAGAGAAACTGAGATTGTCATATCAGAAGAACTGGATGACCTGAAGAACCTGAACAACTGCAACAGAGGAGAGTTTTTAGTTGAAAGAAAATCTTCATGCTCTTAGAGGGACAATGTAAACTCCAAGAATTTCTGCACTAGTAGATTATTGTTTGAAAATGACAGAGAAGGGAAAAACCTGGATGGACACATCAACCACAGGATAATGATGAACAACAAGTATGACAGAAACTACAAATGTAGAATATCTGGGATACAGTTTCTCTGAAATGCTGCATGCAAATATGGTGAGCCAAATTCAAAAGGAATGAATTAAAAAATTGAATGAGTGGAGAGAAGGGTTACAGGGATCCTCAGGGAACAGAAGGCCTGTCTTACAAGTAGTAATTAGGAGAGTTCATTTTAGCAAACCAAAGGTTCGTTTTAGCAGACCAAAGGAAGGAGACATGCTTGCCATCTATAAATGTACTGGGAGTAAGCACCAGGGAGGGAAAAATATCTATTTAATATAAAGGCCTACATTACTAAAAGATCAAATGACCATAAACTGGCCATGGATAAATGCTGCTAAAAATTAATGTTATTGACTCTCAAAGTAGTAAGGATCTTAGAACAACTTCCCAGTCAGAATAGCAGTGGCAAGAAACTCAAGGAAGGTTTTGAGGCACAGGAATTGGTAAAATGTGGATACTTAGAAAAAAACTGAGAGTAGGATAAATAACTCAGTCCATCTACACCAGCCCCTTAAGGTGACACACAGCCACTTCCAGAATGAGACTCTTCTCTAGTGGAAAAAAATGTACTGTGCTTGCATGTGTGCATGCTGCATTCACACTTCTAGTTGATTCACCTTAACTTTCCAAAGCATTCACATATAGATACGGTCTCAGACGTTATTCTGGCACGTTGAAATGAGATTCTAATTTTCTTTTTGTCTTCCTATTTTCAATCTCATTTCACTTTACAAACTTAATTTCCACAACATTTCTGGGATGGTAGGTAAGTGCCCATCTGTCACAGGTGGGAAGTCAGAAGTTCACAAGATTAAACAATTTCCCAAATGCCACCCAAGAAGTCAATGGTAGAGCCAGAATCAAGTTGCAGGTTTCTCAGTCCTCCTTCTTGGTATCTGACAAAACCATTGCTTCTCTGCCACAGAAACACAGACAGTATATGAGATAGGAATATCAACAAATTCGATCTTTTTCTGAGCTTTCAGACATACCACATGCCTGAGGCTTCAGAGATAGGCAAGAGGAAAACAACCCTACATACATGCTTAACTCCAAAATGCTTTAAATAGAGGGAGGTTTCTTCCTCATCCAGCCACTGGCTTAAGATTCAATTACCCTTATCATAATATGCATAGCTACAAATGCAATTAGTCATAAAATTATCCAGTCCCTCAAATTATTCCAGCTGCTGTATTCAACTCCCTGATTCTTGCAATCATGAATTCTCCAGACTGGCTACAATAATATTTCTTTTTATCTATTTGGAAGTTGCCTGCCATTAGCTTAGACCTTGTTTATATCTTCTGTAGAGCTATAATTGTGACCTTACTACTTTTTATTAGGACTATTGTCTGGATAACACTTAAACCTGCAAGGCTCTTTTTTTACTTAATAGTAAATGTCACAGAAGACACCTATTCACGCTGCAAGGGACCTTTATCAAAAACAGAAAACATGTCATTATCAAGACATGTACAAAGAGAAATACAATTTGAGCAATGTCTGTTCATGAAAGGCTCCATATGAGGTCTTACAGACTCACTGCAATTTCTGATCCTGTGATAAACATATATTTATAATAAGTCAAGAATCTAGAAAAGGGGAAATAGTGATGGATTTTTTTTTACTAGACTATGTAATTTCCACTAAATCTCTTCTAAGTTGTCTTCTTTCCAAACTGAGTGTAATTCTCCTCTACAGAATATCTTCTTCTATGTAACTCCAGTGGATCGCTAACCAACTTTGTTGCATTTCTTAGTATTACCACGTACTCAAATTATGACAGAAAAACAGAGAATTACAGTGCTCTCTGTAGGAGGGAATTCATTGTGCAAGAGAAGAATATGCAAGAGAAGACCGTTGCAATGTGTATTTTCACTCTGTGCTCAATGTCTCTCAGGTTGATTAGCATAAGCATGCAGCACATCTTACTAATGGTGAATGAATTTTATTTTGAATTTTCTTTGCTGGCCTCCCTTAAGGGAAGCAAAGCAGTAATTGCATCATTTAAAGAAACGGCAACAACTTCTGTAGGACAGAGAGACATGCTGGCTAAATCTGAGGAAAACAAACATTTTGGGATTACTCTTCAGCACTGATCTATGGGGCAACAAACTGGCATTTGGAGAAATGAAAGTTGACTTCTTTCTCGAGAAAGGGAAACAGGGACTCTTTTTCCTCCAAGGAGAAGAGTGCAAACAGATTTTGAAATAGTTACGGGAAAAATTACGTGTCCATGTGCAAATCTTGCATCTTCATCTACCAAATTAGGATGACAGTGTTTAAGTTTTCTTCCCTGATGCAAACTCTGGGCTATCTCATTTTGATTTAACTCAGTTGTGCCTAAGTGGATACTATCTAGACAGGTGGGTTTCATGAAAACCTCAGCTTTAGGAAGCAACATCACTCATTCAGTGGATGATAATATCTTGCCCTCCTTAGAGGCATTTCCCTTGTAGGGTGTGAAGGGTCTCTGCCATTGTTTATGAACTGATTATAGAAATCAATGACACTTACGTATCTGTGACCACCAAGTTTGAAACTACGAAACATGCATCTGAAAAAACTCCAGCTATGTTCAGTACCCAGATTTTGACCTTTTATTGTGATGACACTGAGACACAAAACAGTGCCCAAATCAAAGCACTAGGCTGCACACAGGATATTCCATCAAGGGAAGAGACCTGGAAGGAGCACTACATGTGACAGACATTAATCATGCCACTTAATGCATTACTAACAGATACTAGGACTATTTCTGTACTTTAACATAGCTGGACAAGCCCAGCTTCCTCTTGTCTAATTCCCACCTTGTATGGATGCAGGCTCTCAAGCATGAAAGGAGAAAAATGTCCCTATAGATTGTAGTGGACTCTGATGCAGAACAGAGCATGCTGCTATCTGTAGCATGGAAAGGCCAGGCATATGACAGGCATCTGTCACACGGCACCTTTGTAAAAGCAACAAGGCTAAGGGCAGACAAGTCAGCCTGACACACACAAGCCTTGAGGTGAGCCCATACATTCAACAGGGCACAAGGGGGCACATGGCTGCTGAGTGACAAGCACCTTCACCCTGGCCATGTGAACAAACAGTGGTGTTCTTCATCCTGCTCCCAGACTGACAGTCCACTTGGTAGGACAGACCCACCCTAAACCACTAAACCACTAAACCACAGAAATCCTTTGTCAGATGCTGTGCAAAATAATGTTATCCCTTCAGGAATGAGACAAGCTTCAGCTCCAGACGCATTACACCAGGCAGTTGACCTATCATAAATTATTATTTTATTTCTAACAAAATCCCCTTGTTTTCATAGGGTAAGTTACTCTTCATGTTCTGCTCTGAAGCCAACCACTGTTTAAGACCCAAGCCACCCATGTGGTAGCTTGTAGGATCCAAGCATGGAAAACAGACACTCTAGAAAACCATATCAGGCCTTCCTGGAACAAGGGATTAGGAGGAAGACAGATGGAAACATGCAGTGCCAACCCCTGTGTGGGCTGGAGAGAGGATCGCAGAGAGCAGTGGGAGCTGAGATAGCATGAGGAAACCAAATGGGAGGCTGCAGTGAAACGAGAATTTGGGATAGCCCTAGGGATCAGCAAGGGCACTGGCCAGCACCCTGGGTGAGCACAGGGGGTGCCAAGCAAAGGCACAGTCGTAGCTTCAACTGTGCCAATTTCACAGAGAGAAGAGCTTGATTTTGGAGGTGGGGAGTGAATTGGCTCATGTTAGCCATTCAGTTCTGTTTCTAGATCACCAGTCAGGGCTGGATTCTGCAGAAGCATCAGAAAAAGCACCCTGTTGAATCCATCTGGATTCCTTTTTTTTTTTAAAAAAAAAAAAAAAAAAAATTAATGATACTACACACCTGCAAATACCAGATATTTTCCACAGGAACTGATGCATTTAGCTGCCCTTTCTTCACAAATGCATTCATCTGCACCCAGAATAGGGGAGAGTGGCTTGGCACCCTCATTTGATACAACGTCTATACAGAATTAGATGCTTTGGCACAAGGCACCAAGTTGAGACCGACCACTGCTCCTCCCTCTCCCTTTGAATTAATGACATTCCCAGGGAACTGGGCCACCAGCAGAAAGTAACCGCTGCCTGGGACAGAAAACAACTTTTTCATCACACCCTCTCCATAAATCAACAACCTGAAGGGACTGTAGAGGAAAACAACAGCAGTGGACAACAACTTATGCTTATGAAGACATCATCTCAAATGGAAAACTATCAGCACCTGCACTGTACTACACTTCTAATGTATATGGTACCAAAGTGCCACCACCTATAGAGTTCCGGATTTGCACATTCCTGGCTCTGAGATGGTCCCATACTGTAATTAGTAGTTCCAGGGTAGGGGCTTTCTCCTGGAGGTCATCAGAGAAAAAGGGGCCTGTCTCATAAACAGTAAGAAATCAAATTATGGGTTTTCCACTCTAGTGAGACCCCACCTAGAGTACTGAATCCAGCTCTGGAGGCCTCAGCACAGGAAAGACATGGGCCTGTTGGAGAGGGGCCAGAGGAGGCCACAGAAATGATCAGAGGGCTGGAACAGCTCTGCTGTGAGAGTTGGGGTTGTTCAGCCTGGAGAAAAGAAGGCTCTGGGGAGACCTTATCGTGGCCTTTCAGTACTTAAAAGTGGCCTATAAGAAAGATGGGGACAAACTTTTTAGCAGGGCCCATTGCAATAGGACAAAACATAAATATTTTAAAATAAAAGAGGGTAGATTCAGGCTAGACATGAGGAAGAACTGTCTTACAATGAGGGTGATGAAACCCTGTCCCAGGTTGCCCAGAGAGGTGGTAGATGCCCCATCCCTGGAGACATTCAAGGCCGGTCTGGACGGGGCTCTGAGTAACCTGATCTAGTTGAAGATGTCCATGCTCATGGCAGGGGGTTGGACTAGATGACCTTTGAAGGTCCTTTCTAAGCCAAACTGTTCTGTAATTCTGTGATCTGAAGGACAAATTCTGCCCAGAAGAAATAATATGATGCAGCCAAGAAATGGTGCTAAAAATGTAAACTGACATCAGTTTGTCCTTGGTTTGTCCCCCAGGAAAAGGGACGGAGGAATGACTACTACAGAATGGGGCATCCACTGAAGCCCTGGGAAATAAAGGTGTGTCCCACCATATCATTGTGGGAGCACCTTATGAAAGCCATAGAGAATCTCCTGCTGGTGCAAAATCTGGCAGCACCCTACTGTCTACTGGATTATCTCTTAACCCAGCCCTTGCACAACAGGTACATCAGGAAATAGTGGCACAACAAGAAGGTGAATGGACTCCTGATCTACTGCCAGGTCCCCTACGGGCTTTCATAGAGACAGGACAGTTTAGGGGCTGCTTAAACTTTAGGGATTTAACTGGGGGGTTTTTTTGACCACTCTAAAAATTTGGCCTCTCCATCATACACTTGGGCAGCACTTCTTTTTCATTTGAGATCAAAATTACAGGGGTTGATCTCAAAGTAAAAGTAAAAGCAAGACCCAGATGAAGACCATATATATCTATTTCTCTGACTCTTCTGCTAAAATTTCAAGCTAAAGTGTTATACACAGATACCCCTAATTATATGTATTTATTCATCACATCCTCAGGTTATTTATGTGACAATACAGGATGCACAAAAGAGTCAGGTTCTCCAAAATAGAGACAAATACCTTAGTTTCTGTAGAACAGGTCATTTCTAGAAAATGATAGATGAATTTCAATTAAAGGAGCAGATTGAAGCTGGACTTTTAGTTTTGTGACATGCCAAAATCTTTGTGCCTTGTAAAGAAAAACACATGATTAAGAATGTTAACAGCCTCTTTTTACAGTAGCCAGTTGTCAGAGGAGGTGGGAGAAAACAAACCACACAGAAAACAATTGCCAATTTGTGGTCTTGACCATTTAAAATGGATCCCAAAATAGTCTGCTAAATTGTTTCACCCAGAGCAAAATTACCCATGAATACATATACATGCACACAAAAACAGCATCTCTTGACGCAGTGCTGATGGTGACTGCAGTCAAGGAAGAACCGTTATTGCATTCCACGTTGTGAAAAGACCACAATGCAGTAATTATTCTGAAAGGTTTTCACAAAGTACAATTATTAAGCTAACATTATCCCATTATTGTTTGTTGCTATGGAGATAATATAATCAATATATTTTCTGGATTGATTTTTCTTAATACTACTAGCACATCGCACAATATAGCAAGATTTAACTCAATGCATTAACTGATTTTAGTTTATGATGGGCAAAGTCTTGAGGCAATAGATTGCAATCCGTCTCACGCCTATTATTCTATCAAGACACTTAATGTCAAAATCTCTGCTGCAAAAGTAAGTTTTCCCTGTTGAAAATGAGAAAAAGGATAACAAATTTCTCTGAAGAGACACAATCTTTCAAGCATGATTTTAACACTTATTTTTCCTAAGCTAAACAAAAATTACCAGACTGACTACAGAAGTAGTAGAAAAGCAAATTCTGTTTGAATACTTGACTTAAGATGCTTATTTATTTCAATGGGGATGTTTTGAGGCATTGTCCTCCTCCCTGTGACACAAACTTTTCCTGCAGCAACAGGAGGCTCTGAGAAGGCAGCAGTGATTGCAGCTCTGAGCCACAGCCCATTGGAAGTGGACGCCGTTGGCAGACTTGCCATCACCTCTTTCTGCCCAAGCCTGGAGAAGTCTCTCACTATCTGCTCCCATGCCCAGCAAAGACAGCCGGCATTCAACCATTGGTCTCAACAGGTGGTGAAGCAAAACTGTTACAGCCACAGCCCTCAGTTTCCTTGCCCCTAAAACTGCGAGAACACTTCCTTTCTTCCAGGTCTGCCTCTGCAGATGCTAAGGTTTTAGCAAATCAAGCGACTGTTCCTGGCTTAGGATAGTGGTTAAGTCTTCACAAACCTGAGTCTCAGATCTTTGCAAGACAGTAACATAATATATTAGAGGCCTCAATTCTGACACTGTCGTTTCAGCCTGCTGCCTCTCCCAGGAAGAAAGGGGTTCATCATTGTGCAAGATCTCAAAACCTCTTAACATATATTTACCCTAATTGTCTGTAGAAGGGTTTTAACAGGTCTTCCCCTCTCGTATGGCCATACTGGGGTAAACTGCCTTTGTCTCAGTCCCAGAGGTGATCATATTTTGTCAGTAGGCTCAGACCAAAATTTAAAAGTGCAGCAAGTTAGACTTTACATAGATAAATAAAAAGAGTTCTAGCACCATTTGAAACCAACAACATCTATTGACTCACGTAAGAATCACAGGTTGCACTTTTAGGTGCCACAGTGTGGCTTTAGCTGCCTTGGGTTAGGCACCAGTATGGAAGCATTTTGGCCACAGAGTGTACAACTGCTTGCATAAAATGTGAAATTATTAATCACAGTAATCACAGAAATTTCATCTTCTCCCATCACTAAAGGCACCAGATTGGGTGGTCTTGTCTTTCTACTCAAAGAGGGTTGGGGCCCAGTAATGTAACTTTTGGACTGGCTGCAGGAGATCCATCTGGAACGATCATTCACAGATTAAATATGTTGCCTATGCAACACATCTGGCCCTTCTGGCGCAGGGGATAAGCAATAGAGTTTGGAATACACGTTCACAAGCCACCCCCTGTAAGACTGCTGCGCTGCCACTAACCCAAGCAGAGCTAGGGTTGGTTTATAAGCCACCTCTGTTCCCCTTGTCCTGCATGGCACAGCTCATTATGTTCCATCACATTTCTCAAAATGGCTCCGAACTGCTATGTGGGCAAGTGCCACAGTGTACAAGAGAAGCACATATGTAAGGTTGCTGGCTTTCCCACCTTGTTCACTTTTATGTTACTTTATAAAGGACTTTTTCTGCTGGACAGGGCTTAGACAAGTAAGTACAATACTCATTCAAACAGGCTACTGTCACGTGCAGCCTTGAAGGACACTGTCTGCTAGTTCATCAGCGCAATAAAGCATTGCTTAATACACATCAGTGTTTCGAATATGAAGAAAAACTACATTTGTTTCAAACCACTGACTGCATGCTGTCGACCACAATGCCTTATCATGCAACAGCCCAGAAATTCTGCAAAAATAAAAACTCGTTTAGCTGTAGTCAGTCAGTTTTGGTAACAAGAATGAAACAATTACATTCGTAAGGAATTGGTCTCAATAACAGAGACACAGCACCGCCATTAAATTGCTGCAGGCCTGATTTTACCACTCTCATTCATACAGAGTAGAGCCTACCAGCAAGACCCCCTTCATTTCAGTGCTCAGATACTACTTAGCAAAAATAATCAGTGTCCTGCTGCAAAGGCTGAGGCTAATCACACTTTGTTTAGTTACATTCTGTAATTGCGCTGTGTCTTCTTCTAGACAAAAATCACTATTTTTTTTTTTAATTAATAAAGTCTTATAGGTACCTATATATATTAAAAAAAATATATATATATATCACTACTCCATAACACAGATATTGAACTTTGATGCTGGAGGTTGAACTGAGAGACAGCAGAGAGTTCTGCAGTGGCAAGAGTCATGATACAGAAGCATCTGTCAAGGGGGAATCCCATCCCTGTGCTGCAGGACTTCTCCTTCCTGTGTGACGTCATCTAGGTGTTCCTGCTCCAGCAGGGGGATTGGACTAGATGACCTTTCGAGGTCCCTTCCAATCCTTAACACTGTGTGATTCTGTGATTGTGATTCCTGGAGCTCAGCTTTGCCAGCGCTGCTGTCCCTGGTCAGTACATTAACCCAGCCTGACCTTCTTGACTTTCCCTCACATATACAACAGATCCTTAATGGGAACAGGGAAGGGACAGCCCCTTACACAGGTCACACCATGGTGCAAAAGGCTCTCGCAAACCTCCTCTCTCTGCTAAATATAATTTAACCTGAAGCACTTTGCCTGCAATTATGAAAAAGAAAACCAAACAAATGTGGATTTGAGATGGGATGCTGGAGGGGAAGTCGGTACCGCTGCGTGGCAGGGCTCCCTTTGCAGCGCTGTGCTCCGGGAGACAGGAGCTGTTCAAATGTTTTGACAGAATATGCCGATTCCTCGGGAATGTTTTTATTCTAGTCGATGTGCCAATTCTGCACAGATTTCCAGTGGAAAGCAGGCAGACAGTCTGAGTCTGCTGAAATAAAGCTATTTCACCCACAAAGAAGAAAAAGTTGCGTTTTCAGACTATTTTTACCCAATTGGTGATTAGTCAGTTCGTTGTATTGTTTTCAATTTTACTTGCAAACTCTATTTTCTAACAGGCTTTAAAGACAAGCTAAAAGGCACCAAAACACTGTAGAAAATCAAACTCAAGCAAAAGATTTCAGAGGACTATTGAAATATAGGTCTGCAGGTAAACAGAGCACAGGGAGAAACAGGGAAACCTGTAAAAAAAACTTTACACTGAATTAATAATGTCCTTACTAGAGCTGCTTAGTCTGGTTCTGCAAGAACCCAAATACCTCCATATTTGCATTTGCAGCTGTCTTTCAAAAGCTTTCTTTTTTCCTTTTGCCTTAGACAGTTATTTATAGGGCTGTTATAATTTGAGATCTGGTCTTCTTGTGGCAGGTCCTCCATCCAGGAAATTAAATAGCATTAGAAAATTAAATCTCACATTTATGAGGTCTTCAGGATGGCTCCCTGGGGCAACAGGAAAAAAAAAAATAGTGAAAAATCTAAACACAAATGTAAGATACTTGTGTAGTTCCTAATTCTATCTGTCATGAACTCTATGGGTGTATTTATTAAAATAGAGACCCCTGGTATAAGCTCACCAACTGTAGCTTTTTTCCCCAAAGCTCTCCCATTTCCTCCTTGCCTGTGATCAAGCACCTTTTCCATCCCACCTTGGCTGCAAGGTGTTCCTGTCCAAGATTCCTCAGACATGGACCACAAAGAAGGACAACTCAACCACCACCCTTCCTCCAGCTGCCTGGCCACGTGCTTTGCACCATATGTCATATATTGCAGTGTATTAACTGACCAACGTTCATCCCTTTGCAAGCTTCAGCCTTTGCAAAAATCATGTATCGATCATACATTTCCTGTTCATACCTTTCTGTACTTCTTTGCTGGGCCAGCCTCTAGAGCCACAAGGTGCCTTATCCTACCTAGGGCTTACCGCCTGCTCTTCCCTCTCAATATATAGACATAAAAGCAAATAGAGGGAAATCAATGAAGATTTTGGGGTTCCCCATCCCCTTTTCCTGTGTTTCCAAAGGGACACTTCCCTCCAAACCCTCCTCTTGCCATTTATCTTCTTCCTTTTCTTGAGTGGAACATAATCACCAGGTTTAAAGTCACATTCACCTTCCCAGAGAACACTTAAACTCCTCATCACATGCAACTTCTTATGGCTTCTCTGGCCCAGCTTTCACTAACCCTACCTAGGTCACCTCTGGCATCATGCTACCTATGAAAAGTTAACAGCTTTGCATATGTCAAGAACTGAGGAAAAAGTAGTAATAATAATAATAAACATATATATATATATAGTGCACAGAAACTATGGAAGCTCATAAAACAGTAAAGACTAATTTGCAATCATTTTAGTGGGGTTCTGCATAGTTTATTGTGAAAATATGTATCTGAGAGTATTTTAAATATATATAGGTTTCAGTTTCTTTTTCTCTTGCTTATATTCTGTTTTTCTTGTCACAGAGTGAAATAAAAATCACTGTTGTTCAGCGAGTGGGTTGTTTTTTCTACTGAATACTTAAAAGTGCACCAGTGCAATTGTTCAAAGAATATTTCACTTTTCCCTCTGCATTATTAGAAATCATCTAAAATTCATGGAATATTTAAAAATTACAAAATGAAAGCAGGAAAAAGGCTAGTATCATAGAAATAAAATGAAAAGTTAAAAAGTACAAGGTCAACCCAAGACTGTATCATCCGTTTCACTGCATTGCATTGTGGGAAAGAAAAAACAAAACCAACCAAACAAATAAGAACAGTTTGAAAAACTTATTTTTAAAAGCACATGGGTTTGTTTAGACTTCCTGTTGATTTATTTTTCCATTTTCTTAAAAAAACAAAACAAAACAAACAAATAAAAGAAAAACCCCACAGCCAAGAGTGACTTCTCAAACAAATCTGGTTATAATTCAACTCTGGTTGATTCTGGTTTTCACATCATCACCTACACTTAGACATGGGCTGAGGCCTCTGAGGACATGGAGAATTCGATTAATTTTTGATCTTTATACCTCTCTGGAAAGATTGCTCTTTTTTTACACTTCTACGTCTTTCTAGGCAACTTGCATTTCTGGATCAAATTGCCTAAATGCTTATACCAAAAAAGAGCTCTCCAGAAAATAGTTTCCTTTATTTCTGACAGATTAAGTGAATCCTGACCATGCAACAGCTTCTTTACATCTGTCCCGCATCTGCAGCTATTGAAGGCCTCACAGCCCTGCCCAGTCCCCATCCTGCAAACCCACTGTGTCTTTTCCAGCACTGCATCCATTTAACTGTGGGCTATGACTAAGACCCAGCTTCACACTCAGTTCCCTCTTAAAGTTTCATCTCTGCTTTCTGCCTGGGGAGGAGAGCCCAGAAGGTCATGAGTCTTACAATCAGACAAAGCTACCAGGAGGTGATGCTGCCCAAGGCACAAAGTAGGCAGCCAGAAGACAGAACACAGTGATACCAAGGATTTAATGGCACATGTTTGAACAGGCACTTCTCCAAAGCCTTCTACTACTCATTTGAGTATAAAGCCTTGCAGAAACTGAGCCCAGCTAGCTGCAGAGGATCAGACCCACAGCAGCTGCACCTTCCTACTCTCAGAAAGGGTGAGGGAAGTGTTTTCCTTGCCTTTCGGGATGACTTGCTGTACAGAAGGCCAGCTTCTGATCTGAAGAGACGTGCCATGCTGTAAACACTTCTAGCGGAGCTTGGGTTAGCAGCACTTATAAGAAAACCCTAATGAAAATAAATTGTTATGTATTTACCCATATGCTGAGGAGCATATGGCTAATGCATTCAGACACTGCTAATGAAGTTAAGACTCAGCTAAATTTGTTGGCTCATGGATAACAACTGTTCTCAACAACCAATCTGAGCCTGCTATAATTTTAGCATTACAACAGATACCTGGCCATTATTATATGTACTGATCCTGCTGACGTAGAATAACTGTTTTTCTGAATATGGTTTTCTCCACATCTCAATAAGAAGGTGAGTAGAATATGATGCCGCTAAACTCCAGATTTACAAGTAATGTGAGCAAGTTACAATTTCTTTTCAAACAACAGAGATTGCCCTTATTCATTGTAGCACCGAGTCTATTGCTTGGGTTTTTTTAATTTCAAGGACTAAAAGATTTTATTTAGTCCAATTCCATTCTCTTCAGGCCAGTGCCACACTGAGGTGACTACATCCAAAACTGAAGACAATCATGCCGAAGAAATATTTCTGTGTTTAAGTCCATGTGTAGAAGCCCATTAAGTTTACTACAACAGCTACAGGAGTCCTCCTATTTAGTCATATCACTCGTGTGCAGCTCTTCAAGGTGAAGGTCCCTGCTTCTTGTGGGAATCCTACTCCTTGTGCATGATTGCAGGGATCCTGGGGTCCAAGGTAAATTCCAATTTAAGTGATTATGCTGGGTCTGTATGCTACCACCATTGCAATTATAAATTATCTTCATTCTCTTAACCCAGCTACTGTGCAGCATGGCTAGTTTATCTTAGCTGTTGCTACATGTTATGCCAGAGCTGGCTTTAATTTAGCAGTACATGCTGCTTAAAGAGTGGGATACATAGCAAATTCCAGAGGGTTATGCAATGCACATGCAAGTACAGTGGTGAAAAGGCATGACACCTGGCAAATTTCCCCTATACCACTCTTCGGAGATACATGTCATTTATAATGTAGACTTCTGCTCTGATGGATATGGTAGACATTTCTTCATTGACCCCAAAAAACAATGGTTTTGGTCAAGGATGGAATAGGACAATAGAGAAGTGTCCTTCAGTGCTGTTATCCTGGGGACTCACCTTACACAGACACTTTTATTTATAGATCAGAGCTAGGCCTGGCATTGATTCACAGATCCACTTGCTCTGTGACTATTGCCAAATCATATAATCTCCCTTCTGCCTTCAAACTCCCCAGATTATTGAAAACAGTAGTGATATCAGCCTCCCCAGATCTACCAAAGTCCCCAGAGAAGTTGCTCAAGGCATTTCACCATAACCTGAAAAAGCAAGACCTGTGTATTGCAGAACACCATCTATGTCATTTTGCAGGTGAGTAAAAAGAGGTAAAAGTTGAAGAAGGAGATTTGCTTACCCAGGAAATAAATATTTGCCTCACTCAGACTTGACCATAATCACATTGCGAGCCTGGGGAAAGCCGTAAAATTATTGTAGTCTCCTTACTCGTTGTGCTGCCATGGAGAACATCATCCCCGTTCCACTTAACAGGTAAAGCCCTTCACATACAGCTGGCAATTGCATCAGCCACTGCCTCTGCACCTCACAGTGTTTAATAAAGCAAGCATAAAGTATGCCAAAAGTAACGACCAAAACATGGCTTAAAGAATAGCAAACCTATGATGTTGCTTGTCAATAAAGTCTGCATCTCCTTCTAGGGACAACTACTGAGGTCCACAGGAAACACCCAACCAACCCTAAACCGAAAATAGATGTGGGAACTGTTCTGGGAAGAAGCCACACAGGCAACACGCCATTCCTTGGAATATGAAAGGGACCTGTTTCTTCCCTCAAAGGAAAAACAGTATAGTCTAAAAGAGAAAAAGCATCTGTCATGACCACAACCACTGTCATAGCTTGGGCCCCCATTATTCACAAGCAGAGCAGCAACGATTCACCCCCCTTTTTCTGTCATCTAAGACCTGCCAGTTGCTTTGTGTATCCTAAATGATGTCAGCAGCTTCCACAAAGGTTATTTAAAGTTGGATCACTTTCAGGGATACCTTGCAAACACAGCTATCAGAAACATCAAGTGCAAAAAAGCCTCTAAAGAAGGGTCTCTGAGGAGTACAGCCCGCTCCTCCAAAGGCAGGATCACCCTGCTGAGATCCCACAAGCTCAGGGAGAAGCTGGGGTGAGCCACAGCACAGCCCTACCCAATGCTTTTCTGAGAAACCAGCAGTCTGGCTTTTGCCGAAGGGTGAAAATAGCATTTAGTCAAGTGAGAGTCAGCTAATTGCGATGTCTCGATTTCCTGCATTAGGTTCCCACAAACAGATACCGCACCGACTTTGTCAGGGTATCTGACAACACTAACATCTGATCAAAGGAGGCAGCACAGAGTATCAGCTGAAACTAGGAAAATACGCATATTTGAAGGGAAAAGAGACTGGCTTTATAGATGTATGAATATACACATAAAACACACCTAACCCCAGGTTTCCTGTCACGTTGCAGACTGTGACATGGCTAGGTTTAGATCTGCACCACATGTATTCATGTCACATGAAATGCACGGGCCTCCTTGTCAAGGGGGGGTTTCCCAGAATGTAAGAGAAGATCTGGAACACCCTGTGGGGTTTGCTCGGGCAGTCAGCAGCCCATGGTGGACACACACAGCCGACTAGGGGAGATAAAGCCAGGTTGGTTGGTGATGCCATGGACACCCTGTTTGCTTCCACACAGAGAGCTATCAAGTTGCAAAACACACACTCCCTATCCCCTTCCTCTCTTGTTTATCTGTGTGAAGCAACACAAAACCATATGCAGGCTTTCACTGTCAATGTAAGCTATATTATTCTTGTAATTAAATCCAGGTCCACAGCCTGAGAGCTCCTCTTCTTCCCTTCCCCCTCCTCTTTGCTCCCCTCACCGTATGCCTCTCTCCAACCTTGTTTGGATTTACATGCTGTGTCATTAAATTCCAGAACTGTAAACACTGCAGCCTCTCTAAGCACTGATGCACTGCTTTCTAGGCTGAAAATTAGACATGTGGTTAATTTGATTCCTGCAAGGACTCTGCCTTTTATTTTTCTTTACATCCAACTCTGAGGATGTTTTTGGTGGATGCCTAGTGGAAAAAGATCATGTTTGCTCTCTGCTTCCTCCCTGCACTCTCCCATTCCCCACTCCCACCCATCAGCCATAAAACAACACAGCCCAGCCAGATCCCAAACCGAATGCAACACAAAGCAGCCACACAGCCCCCACTTCCATTCAGCAGGAATGGGCCGCTCCAGGGTAGCCCAGGATCTACAAGTAGGTCATACAGAAATAAAGAGAGTATTCTGTCCAAGCAGAGAGGGGCTAAAGAGAGGGATGTCTTTCATTAAATGCAAGACAGGGATACAAGCACGCAGCCAGTTAAAAGCATCCCTGGATCTTGTGAGGAGTAACAGGAGGAAAGCGGCACAAGATCACGCCATTATAAGGACCCAAAGCACATCACCCAACTGCACACAGGGTGCAACTGCGTATCCTGCCTACCATGTAGCAAAACAAGGCAACCAACCACACACCCACCACTGCCCCAAAGCAGCCACAACGCCAGCCCGAGGCTGCAGCAGCACTGCGCTGTTCTCTGGGAGGCTGAATAGGGAGCAGCGCACACAGGTACGGTACCAGGCAAATGTTGGAGCCAGTGACATGGAAAAACAGCATAGCTGTCTTCTTAGAAAAGAAATGGGAAAGGGGGAGAAGAGAACAGCACAGCCATAGCAACAGGTCAAGTGTTTGCCGCGATTCTTCGGGAGGAAGCATAATGCAGCGCATGTTCCGTCTTGGTTTCCAGAGCATATGTCACGTAATAAAATCATTAGCCTGGGAATTAATAGGAGAGTTTTGTTTTATTTTTCTGCAACCTGCTGCTCCGAAACCCATGCAGATCCCTCTGTGAAAGTCCATGCTGTGTATACCCTTGTGTCTCCCATTACGCGGTTTTCGCAAACAAACCTCACATTTTTCCACAGACTGGTAGGAAAAATGCAGTATATGGAGAGGTGGGGGAACAGTCAGGAGTTTCTAGTAAAACAGCTGTCTGTCTGCTGCAAGTCTGCTTGGTTATTGGGAAAATTGAACATGCTGCTTTTTTTAAACAGCCTAATCATATTTACTATTACATCAGACTTGCCCACCACAAATTGTTCTCATGCAATGGAAGAATTTTTAATGTAATATCTTGGACTTGGATAATTTCCCAGCTGCAGAACTCCAATAATTTTCTTCCTTCTCATTTTTGAGATAAGGTGATTAATTTGGACATGTTTTAGTTTCAGGGTGCGATTATCTCTTTCATTGTACTTGAGAGAAAAGGAGTAACTTAGAGCAAAACAATGAATCAGCTCCTGAAGTCTGTTTCCCTGTGATGGAGATAGGTCTTTCCTGTTGCATTTCCCTTAGCCCCTTAACTTTCAGCACTTCCTCTCTCAGAGACACTATATTAACAGCAACTCTTAGTTTACTCATAGAAAATACACTGTTCAAGAAATCCCTGAAATAACTCTTTCAAAAAAATCTCACAGTGAAAGCATTTTCTTGTTTAAGACATGTTTGAAAGTTTATTGAGACATCACAAGCCAGCACTGTTGGTCAAATCCTGCTTGCATTGTTCACTTGTTTTCAGGCACACTTACAGAAGAAGAATAACAGCAAAAAAGAGGGGGGACAATAAGGCCTGATGCTCTATTGACATATAGAGCGGAGCAAAATAAGAACCTCTGTTCACTTCAGCAGGACTGATTTACACCCAAGTAAGCGAAAGACAAGAAAATCCTTGAATTTATGCCACTACAAACTGAGAAGTACTGCTTACTCCTACAATTTTGTTGAGAGCTTTTGATATTTAGTGTTTTTTCTTAAATCCCCAGGTCCTAGATTTACTTGATTATGTCAAAGGGACTCCCTCTCCTCCTTTATTTTTTCCTTAGGTTTCTAGCAACCATATTCTAGGAAGAAAGCCTGAAACCATAAGATGAAGACAATTTTTGGACTAGAAGGCTGTATATGCGGAAGCGTTTTGATTTCCCTTTCTCTTCTACATCTCACTGTTGTCCAGGGATTTTCAACCTGTGTGGATTTGCAGACCAAATTGGACACTGGAAACATATAAATTCATTCCTCTTAGTCACCATTCATTAATTCCTCTGAAATAAGTGTTCATGGGTTGAAAACCATTAGTCTGATGATCTAGTGGGAGTGTGTCTTGTGGATTTTCCCTGCACAACATTGGCAATGCCGAGGAGCTGGCATATTTAGAAGGGAGACTCCCTAAAAAGCCAGTTTAGTGAAAATACATGGTTGTATAAACATGCAAGTGCAAAAACTTCTTAACATTATAGATGTAGCAGCAGAACAAATCAATGTTTTGCTACTTCCTAAATAAAAAAAAAAAAAGAGTAACCTCAGCTGCCAACCAACTGCTGCTCATTGTGCCCTTCACAGCTACACCCCAAAAATCATCCCCATACCCGGGAAGGTGATGAGCAACCTCTGTTTCTCCCTGGCTGGGGAAGGGAAAGTAGAAGCTCTCCTCTACTGACTGCAGTGAGAGCACTTGTGCTCCAGAAAACACTCTTGTAGAGAACAGCCTGCAGTATAAAAGCAGCTCTCCTATTACTGGCACGTTGCTATGGGCACTATTTATACGAAAGCAGCCACAGTAGCAGGTCCAGGAAACACAGCAAAATACATGAGGGAAGAAAGGAAAATAACAAAGAGCCTGGACTCATTCCTGCCTGTTCCTACCAGCAGTGATAGGACTGTAGGGAAGACGGACAGTGAAATGTGGTAGTGCTGGACATATAGTGTGGTGGGACTTGTGGTTTTGCATCACTCTATTTAAAAACCATATCTGGAATTATTGTTTCTTGATACTCCAAGATACAATTTCATAGCTACCTTTAATTTTTTTCTTTGTTCGCAGAAGTTAGTAAAGTCAAGTTTATCTTTTCTTCATTAGCCTGCTTTAATTCAACAAATGCAAATCTGACAATGAAATTTGCTTAACAGATCATAGATAACAGTTCACAAAAACGTTCTACTTGTACACTGGTACTGGGCAAGCCTATCTACAACATATCAAAATAACTTACTCTCCAGGCACCTTCTTCTACAGCAAGTGTTAGCAGGTGGCTAATAACTGGATTTTGTCATCAAATAGCTACAGAATCAGTAGCTTCATGCCATTCAGCTGAATTTAAACCAGAAGAGTGAGAATGAACTGGTACTGTATTCCACACCACCAGCATCTCCTGTATGTTAAAGTCACCCTGTCAATTCCAGTTCAAATTAATCAAAAGTGGATCAAGTCTACCTTTCATGCTATTTTCTAAATGAAATCATATGTACACATAAAACCAGTATTTAAATGGGTTTTACCTAATAATGAGTCAGATATTGACAGAACAATCACCATGAAGACCAATGTAAGAGGCACTATATGCTCGTTAATAATTCAAATCGCAGCATGGATACTGATGAACATGCACTTAAAAGAGGGAATTAGGCAGCAGCTGGACTTAGCCCAGGTTTCCTGAAAAGGTGTTGGACTGTAACAGAGACACACTAGGGAGATTTTACTGCAAGATCCAACCAGACAAATGGAGTTCCTCATGATTAAGAGATCTTGGACCCTCAGAAGCATTACTGAAATCCAGCAAGGAACATAAAACTAATAGTGTTAGGAGACTAAGGAGATGGGTGAGAAAAATAAGTGAGTGAAATCTGGAGGCAGAATCCCAATACTTCCCCTCTGTCTCTTCCTCCTCCCAGTCCAGGACAGCAACACTAGGGGCACAGAGCAACAGCATTCACTGGAGCCTAATTCCAGTTACTGCTTAGGAGCAAGAAACCTTACAAGCTTTAAAATAAATGTATACAATCAGCAAAAGCACAAACAAACAGAAAGGTCGTAGAAGCCAAAACCACTCGGAACAAACCAGTTGGGGCTAGTTAACATAATCTGCTCCATTCACATAACTAAGTTTATTTCACTGAGGGCATGAACTTTCTTGGAAAAGCTCAAGTAATTAACTGCAGGAGCTTACACATTTTCTTTCCCTCAAGTTTATTTTACCCTGAAATTAGAGCTGCTTGCACACAACTTCTTCTACTAATTCACTCAAAAAGCTGAGGTTTGCTTGTTCTCTCCAGAAGGAGATACTTGAAGAGATGGTAATGTTGAAGTGTAGGAGTCCTTTCAATTTGTCTTATCCACTCTTCCCATCACTTTGATAGATAAAGAAAAAAAACATATCTTACCTCACGGAAAAAGAACAGGTTTCCAACAAAAGGAAGAGGTGGAGGATGTCGGATCCCTACTTTGCTTAGTTTGGAGAATGCAGATGTGGAGTACCTGGAAAAAATGAGGTAGTAAGTTAATTTTGGGTCTTGTCATGACAGGATTTACCATAGTAATTAGTGCAGATGACTTCCCTGGATTCGGAAAGGGAGAAAATGCTTACTATGTTGGCCAAACAGAACTGCCAATGTAGTGACATTGCTCCTCAGGTCACAGAAATAAATGCAGTAGACTGGTGCTTCAGAGAAGGCATAAGAACAAAGAGCCTCAAACACAGGCCTTCAAATTGAGCAGTAGGAATAGAGAGCTGTTCCTCCGCTCACAGAAGGTCTTCTAAGTCAGAAGTGACTCACGTGAGGTTACAAACGAGATCAAAATAGGTATTTGGGTTTTGACTACTGTGGCACAGCTGGGAAGGGAACCAGATATATCTGCAGACTACTTTATTCTTCTTCCATCACCTATACAGACCACAGAACAAGAATTCAAACCAGTCTCAGTCATACATGAGCCAAGACACTGTCAGTATGTTCAAGTCAAGTCTACTACTTGGGCCAGATATGCTGATTAAGTGATTTCCCTGCTGCCAGTCAGCAAATTTAACAAAGATAAAAAATACACAGGAACAAAACTCAGACTGAAAAGCTTTATGCATCCCTTGTTTCAGATGAAACTGTGGCATGTTGACAGGGGCAACACTGAAAAAAAGAGAAAAAAAGAAAAATCTAACCTCATAGCTTTTTTTTTTTTTTCCTTTCCTCCCCCTTTCTTAATACAAACAATGGATTTAACTCAGTGTACTTCAATTAGTGAAACCTGGAAGAGCAGGAGCTAACAGCAGCAGCTTTGATTAGGCAAAGACTCAATAATAGTGAATATTATCACACTGAATGCTATCACCAGGAGAACCAGGGCAAAAGATCTTTAAGATTGATAAAGGCTGTGTCTATATTAGCACCTTGGCTCCAAGCAATAGTATAGTTTTAAAGCTCTCCCCCTGCATGACAATTCTATGACAATTCTATGCAACCACACCTTTTTGAGAGGTAACTGAACTTGAAGCTCTGCTCCAATCCTTCATCTCTTACCAGGGTAGGTCTGAACTAATGAGCAATCCTTCAGCTTTGGACCCCAGGTGCAGTGAGACTATTTAGCCATGGGAGCAACTTAAATCTAGCCCAAAATAAAACCCGTGAACTGCACATAGTGTAGGGGTCATGATATCAACTACTTTACTGTATCAAGTCTGCAAGACATCTGAATGACATAATAGAGAGACAGCAGAAGCAACACCCTCACCTCCCAATGGGCTGACTCCCTCTTTATCCCAGTATACAGCCCTGTTGACTCCAAAAACTCTGCTAACCCATTCCCACGACTTGGATCTCTCCTCCTTCAGGTCCAATAACTGAAACATGCCTCATTTGACATGCCCTACATGATGCAGGCTGGAATGTAACCTAATGAGCAAACAGCACACAGCTCTTGGGCATCAGGAAGGAGAGGGGAGAGAAAAGACCAGAAACTGGTCTTTTTCTCTAGCAGAGGAGGAAAGAAAGAGAGAAAGAGAGAGAGAGACAAAGAGAGAGAGAACATTTTGAAATTATATATATAAAATTAAGATAATTAAATCTCACATGACCAGCAAAACAGAATGCGCCTTAAGCATCGAGTTAGCAGCTTTTTGTACTTTTGTTTCCTGAAAAGATTTCCTGCAGCACAGTATGTATTCTCTTAATGGTTCTTCTTTTGTGCAGATATATTACAAAAAACATAATCAGAAGATAGAGATTTGATCATTTTTAAATAGCAACAATGTTTTTTTGAGAGGGAAGTTCAAACCTCTCAATAGAAATGATGTGTCTTTAGACTATGCAAGAGTATTATTTCAGTATGACAGGGTATCATGGAATAAAGTTGACATTTATTACACATTTTATACATATTAAAAATATAAGCATTTTTCTTTATTGAAACAGCTAATACTCTTGGGAAAAAAATGTTTTAACTTCAAAACAACAAACAGCCTACACAATACATTTTCTTTCCCAAAGAGAGGATTTTTTGCTGCTGTTTGAAATCTTCCTAAAGTGTCTTTGTGTCATAGCAAAGTCCTCATCTTCAGTATGTAACTAGTGGAAAAGATGAAAATCTCTCTCAATGGAAACCTGTCAATTTTGCGGCATTTTAGCCCAGATGTTTTTGCTGTAAAATAATGGCAGATCACAAAACACCAGGGCTGGGCTACAGTCAATTGCTAATTTCACTGTAGACTGGATACTCTGTAGACTCCTGGTCTTCACAGAATCATAAAATCATTTTGGTTGGAAGAGACCCTCAAGATCGTCAAGTCCAACCATTAACCTAACTCCGGCAATAACCATGCCCTTAAGAAGCTCTGTGAAAAGTGACTACAACAGAGCCTTACGCTACACAGAGTAAACAATGTGATCACTAAATACTTAAAAAGGAGCAGAACCAATGAGTATAGTGCACCCGGTTTCATAAGGTAAGAAACACCCAGACTCTGAAGACTATGCTTCGATGAGAGGTTCTTCTTTGTCAAATTCTGAATGCCACTGACAGCTCCATACAGCTGAGCACTTGCTTTCCTTTTTCCCTCCTAACACGTTTTTCTGTGATGCTTTTTATTCAGTTACATTTGAAGTAAGTTTTCAAAAGGTAAGGAAACATGATATACAATGAGATGGGAAACAGAAGTGCTGTAGTCAAGCTACACGCTGAAATGAAAGGGTAGGGCCAGCAGGAAAAAAAAGCAATGTCATTAATAAACACCTCTAGCTCTGCCCTATTTATTTAATATTTCACAATATTTCTGGTATTGCTGAAATATCTGCAGTTTTGCAGAAAAAAAAAAAAGAGAAAAAAAACAAAAACCTCAAGCAGAAAGTATTCGAGTGTGTAAAGACTGATGGTGCTGCATGCACAACAGAAGGAAGATCTAACATCGCACAGGTAATCTTGACCTTGGCCATTTCTAATGTAACAGCGCATGTTCTGCAAGCTTAAATATTACTTGAAGAGCCTTTTTTCCTCACCTCTGCAATATTTCAGCTCATTCCCACCATTTTGTGTGGGGGGAAAAAGTGACTTGGGGGCTTCTTTTAAAAAAATAAGGAAATAAAAATTACCTTGTATAACACACAATGAACATCAGCAACACAAAAATCTGACAGCTTCATGACACAAACCTTTCCCTTTTCAGCCAGAAGCAACCAATAAATCCAACAGGCTAATTTATGTGATTCAGCTACTCAGCACACCCATGACACATACTTGGCCAGTAAATCAGAACAGTGTGCTCAATGCAGGGGGAAAACAGCGGCCAGGTTCTGCTGCTGGGAAGGGGAGGTGAGCTGGAAGCCCCAAGAGTACACAAAGGCAGTGTTGCCTTGTAGGCAGTCACAAGATGTTCATCTGGAGCAGCTGTCCATGTAAATGAAATGGTTGTGAGCCTGCCTTATCACCAGCACGACGTCTTATTTCTCACTCTGCCACTTACCACACGTCCGTGTTAATTTATCACAAAAATTAATCTGCTATCAGACAAGCTCCTGCTGTTGCTGTGGGTGCACACTATGGGTAGATGACCGGCCAATGAACTAGACAGGGTAAGTCAAATGCAAAATCTAGAAATAGAAGAGATACTGAGAGGTGACCAAGATGACCAAAGATACGGAACAACTTCTGTACATGGAATAAGCAAACAGGCTATAATCTAATCCTGGAAGAGAAAAGAAGCAACTGATGCAGGATGTGACAAATATATTTAAGATCCTGAATGGTTTAAAGAAAATAAGTAAAGAATTATTGCTCACTATTAAAAAAGGAAAAAAAAAATAAAATAAATCAGGTGGTAGGATTAAAAATGAAGCATTTTTCCAGGTAATCAATATACTAACTACGGAACTCCCTGCCATAGGTTGTTGTCTATTCCAGAAGCTTAACAATCCGCAAAAAAAAAATATTAAATAAATCAATTAAAGGAAAAAAATATAGCAGGGACTTTTAATTCCTGAATATAACAAATGTAAGAGACACACATGGAAAAGATTAAAGGGAAAGAGAGAAAATTAATCAATTTTTTTTTCATAAGCAGGGAACAAGTCTGTAAGCTTCCAATGGCAAAACGCTATAAAACCTTAAAGACAAAACCTCAGACACTTCAGTTTTCTTAAGAGGAAGAGAGGAAGGAGTCCTTGTGCAAAGAGAAGGGCAGGAAAAAGGATAAAACTGATGGCAGCAATATTTACTGGACAATCTAGCACATTCTCACTCAAAGGATAAGCATACCCTAATATTTACACATGTTGGGCTTCCTACACAACTATTAATTTAATACCCTGGCAGTGTATTTTGAACAAAGTGACAAGACATCAAAAGCAACCAGAGGAACAGCAGTAATGAAGTAGATCAATAAACAATTCAATGACTCTTTGAAGCTGTTCAAATGGCCACTCAGAGCTAGATGCTCTCTGGATATATTAAACATGACTGTTAAAAGAAAGATAACATGACAAATACATTCCTGTAGGGTAGCACTGCAGATTTAAGCACTCTGCAATATGAACTTGTCTCCACAAAACAACATGTAGAAAATAAAGAGAAAGAGTTAAAATCAACAGGTAATTAACAGAAGTTGTGATATATATATATATAATCGAAAGAACTAGCTGTCTGTCCAGCCAGGTCAGTACTGATCAGAACTGCAAGGAAAAGTATTATACATTCTACCATTAAGTTAAATCAATTTGAGTAGCAGATAACATTAGCGGTCAATTCTGCATCCTGGAGTTCAACATACCATTGAAATTACCCTAAATTTGTCTCAATAGAGAAAGTGTGTCATTCCTTCACCATCTAAGTAATATACAATCTAATAATATCTGAAAGCTATAGCTAGGACACTAGGACACTAAGAAACAAAACAAAACAAAACAAAAAAGTGATGTTATTTACTCTCATTTTTGGGAGATGGGAGGTGTGTATTTTGGAAGGTGGAGTGGAAAAACAAAGTAATTTGCTGAGATAAATGAAATCTATTCTGCCAAACAAGAGATAACCACCATGCATTTTCATCTATTTGCCTCTCTTTACATATACCCATACCAGATCCCAGTTAACACTAGGATGTATTTTGTTCACAAATTAATGATAATATACAAAAAAACAGTAGCCTCCCCATTACAATGATGGCTCATATAAAATACACAAGTATTCCTGGGAGCGCTGCCTAGACAGTACAGTTTCACCAAAACATTGATATCAACTCCAGCTGGCTACAGAGTTCGACTTTTTGCTCTTCACCCTCTCTGGGAAATTCTGCATTACAAATACTGCAGTAGGGTCACTGGAGACCTGCCATCACACAAGTCTTTCAGGGTTACTGGAGACCTGCCATCACAAAAGTCTTTCCTCTAGTCTGATATTCAGGATGTTAAAGACAGAAAATCATTATCTGGTCCCATTCTGATGGAGGAACATGCAGAAGCCAGTTCCTGCAAGTGGGTGAGTATTGCAGCCAAAGTGGATACCACCCCAGATGGATACAACAACCTCTGGTTATTACCTCCAAACAGTGTACTCACTAAAAAGAAAAACAAAACATAAAATTATATCAGCTGTTCCCACCCAGAAGACAGGTAGGTCCTGAAGCACTCTCTCACAAAGCAGAAGAGGGAAAAATGGGGAAAGTAAATCTCTCTTATAACCTGTGCCAACCTTGGTCAACAAGGGTTACCAAATTGCCCTTTACTCTTACCTAGCAGTACTCCTAGTCAAGATGGAGGGTTTTGCTAAAAGAAAATACAATTGGTTGCGTAGAATACCAGGCTCAGACTAAGGAATTATTACTATTCCTCAAAAAAAAATATACAGAATATCACAAGTATAATTTCAGTACATTGACAGGTAAGCTTCAAAAGAGACTTTAGCCAGCTTGGGATAAGGCTATTTGAGTATTGCAATTTCATTTTCAAGCTCAACAAATCTATACTTTTAAGCTCTGAATTTCTAGAGCTGTAATACCAGTTTCAGAGATAATGAGAACTTCCATGTAACACTTGCTCTCCTTAATCACCTGCATGCGCTCTCAGTGTTTTAATTTTGACATAATTGCACAAGAAAAAGACAGACTACACACACTTGCACCATCTGCCTCCACAGGGGCAGATGTTTTCCAGCTGCAAAACCTAAATGACCATAGCATTATTATTTCATTGAAACATCTGCTAAGGCACCAGCAATAACATGCAGGAAAGGCCAAATTATATGCCCAATATTAAATTTATACCTCATCTATCTGCTTAACAAGAATTTTTTTAATCCATACTGTTCTGGTCCAATGAACAGTTCTTTTAGTGTCTCTTATCTTAGAGAACCAATAGGCTCAAGGGACTGGTTGTAATAAGGATGTCACAGTGTGTTTAAAGTTTTGCAAGTTACTTTAAGTACAAAAAAATAGCAGTGATTCAAGGCCAATTAAATGAAAAAGCTCATACAGAAAGCCAACATGCTTCACCATGGTCTGGAGTAGCCCTGGTAGAGACAGATGGTCCGTACAGCAGGCCAATGACAATATTTCATCACCTCTCTCGGAGTGTAGCCCCTTCACACTGGGCAGTGACTTTTCCAAATAAAGAACAAAAGAACAAGAGTCATAAATCCACAACTTCAGTTCCTCACTATGGGCTCAACACCTTTAAAGAAAATGATGGAGGTCAACAGCAGCAGAGTCTGTTGCGTCCTTATAGCAATGTATATCCTTGGGAAAGGAGGTGGTACCTCTACCCCATGTGAATGCAAAGGGTGGTCTCCTCACCAGGAGGACTGTCCACAGCAGATCTGAGGTTTGGTGTATGTGAGGCCAGGAAGCCTGGGTTGGAGCTGATAACTAAGCTCAGCTCTCACATCACAGCCCACTGCCTTAACCACAGGCCAAGCCTTCCTTTTGTTCCCCAGGAACACTGGTACCATACCTTTCTTAAGGACAAATTTTCTCTTCCTCTTTTTTATTCACGCAGATATTGTGAGGCACACAGAAGAAAATGATACCACCTCAAAGCCATAAATGTTCTTGCTTCAGCCAGAACAGAAGTTTGCATGAAGAAGTACATTGCTAGAAACTCAATTTTCAGAAACTGTGCTTGTGAAGTTTTTTCTTCCTCTATGCAACTTCATATCCTAGTGATGCAACTCCATTTGCAGAGAACATGGCACCTGTTTCTGTATGCATCTCAACTGTTCCTACACACCAGGAACAATGGTATGGATGAGGGTTGCATCTTCATGTTTAAAGTGATGGAGGCAAGTCTGTTTGGGAGCCTGATCATTCTTGCTTTTCATAACCACAAAGGAGGTACTCACTAGGCCACAGGGCCCTTATTTCATAGGGTCAAAACGGGGTTGCAATGCTGTGGTGGCTGCATTCCTGAAATGTTATCCAGCATATACATCAAGTAGTGATGTGCTGTGCAGCCAAAGCCAAGCCGTATTCCCACTAGCATGTACGTACCTCAGCTGCCTTTTGTTTTTTAATCCATGCAGTTCTGGTCTCTCAGACAACTTCCTCGCTATCTGTTGCTGTCAGGGTTTTAGAGTTCAGGTCTTGTCCCACATTCCTCAACAACAACAGTATGTACAAAGCCAGACGGCGCTATTAAGAACCACCTGGCACAAGGACTGCATCTGCCAGAGAAAGCCCTGGGAAAGACAAAATTACCTCAAGAGACTCAATGCCTCCCAGTGCTTTTGGGCCCAAGATGTCTTCCTTGACCAAAGGCAAGATGGGGAACACAGTCCTTTCTCCCTTTTTGAGATCAGCCTGTCACTGTACACACAGCAGGCACCAAAGAGTTACTGGAACAAACCCTCAGGCATCTTCCCCACTTGTAGACTCAAATGAGCAGTTCTGACAGACTGCCAGGAATACTCACCTCCCTTTAGACAGTTCTGGATAAATGCAGACAGACCTCATGATTACATAGCACATGAAATAATTATTTTATTTACTTATTTTTAAGTTAACATCAAGAGGCCACCATCCATCCAGTGCACTGTACAGGGCAGAGGTCCTGCTGACCAGAAACAGATGTGATCACAGTGCCAGAGATCACTTCATAACGTGCAGAAAGCCTGGATTAATGGTCCACAGCCCAACTTTGTTCTGGCATTTCCTAACTTGTGTGTACTTGACTTTATAACCTCAATATTGTGCCTTTAATGCAATTTTCTGTGCAAGTTCTTGGGTTTTTTAAAAGCTCATTAAAAATCCATCACATTGCATCATTTTGAATCCCTAGGGGTCATCAAAAGACCCTAGGACTATGGCAGAGACCTTTGCCAAGTGAGCTAATGGTGAAGCTGACAGAAGAAGCAGGTTGTCTTTCACACAAGGGACCTGCGAGGCACCGCCTGCCAGAGGGTGTCTCTAATACATCCTTTAAAGAAGGGAAAAAGAAAATAAAAAGCAGCAAAATTGAAGAGCTCCTAAACCAAAATGCTAGGCTCCTTGTTGGGTGCAGACACCTTACCAGTGAGCCCTCATCTGCTCCTCTGGTAGCTCCACCACCATCCTCGGTCTTTTTCATCCACAGTCCTGCCACCACTGCCAGGCCAAATCTCCGCTTCCAACTTGCACAGACCAACTTGCCTCACCTCCCATTGTGAGCTCCCCAACTGAACCCTTCCCATGCTGTTTCATATCAGCCATTCACTATCCTCCATGCAGCGTTTTATCCCAGGACCTCTTGCACAAAGTCCTCTCCCTTCTTGCCATTCGAACACCCGTGGTCCACAAACTTTCCCTCCTCCCGGCAGCGCTGCACAGAGGTGGTGGATGAGTCGAGGGAAAAAGGGCTGGTGGAGAAGTGAAACAGGGTCCCCGCTTGCAGTTCTTGTGCCCAAGGCTTGTGGATGTTATCGTGTGGGGGATCCATTACAGAAATGCTTTTCTTGGTTCTTGTAATTGGAGCAAGTTGAGCTACTCTCAGGAACTTGCCGTCCGGTCAGCCCTCAGCACAGATAAATGGTGTGAATATGGGCAACAAAGACAGAATCAGAAATATTAGCTTAAAATTATATATCAACATAATAGGTTTTGGTGAATGTGTGCTAACTGCAATTTTTCAAAGACTTATGATTTTCCCAAATTTGCATGAGAAAGGCAAGAAGTACATACACTGACAAAAACCACCTCCGCTCACCAAATATTTGAATCCCTGTGTCAAAGCTAATATAAAAATCAAACACCACCTCTAAAGAGTAATTTAAAAAAAATTCCCAGAAATAAAACAAACAAACCAGCATTTTTCTTCAGCCTCAGAAATTATTTTAACTGAAATATTTCAATAATTCCACCTAAGGCAGACACTAGCCCTGGAAAACTTCAGGCTCAGCTGCTTAGAGTTTGATAAAGCAATCGGCAACTGAAAAGAGACTTGTATAATGAGAGCATCACACAACCTTAATTTGTGGTGCTCTCAGACCCGCCTATAATTAAGTATGCCAGATTAAAAATAAAAGAAGTGCTGGCTCTCAGTCCAAGAGTGCACATAAAATCTCAGCTCACAGCTAGTTATTTTATGCAAGTTCTAATCCATTATGGTTGGAGGGTAACAATGACAATGTTGCCTGACCCTTAATTACAGGAAAGATGCTATAATACTGTACATGCCAGACAGCCTATGATAAACTTGAAATTAATACTGGAGACTGCCTGCTCCCCATGACTTGAAACCTCGTAGTACTCTGATTCCACAAGGAGAAAAGATGCTTCTTCATTCTTCTTTTTCTGCTCGGATTTTCAGTCCTCTATTTCCCTCATATTCTATCATTCCCAATAAAATAAAAATCACTATAAATTATTCAATTAAACTTCACACACCCACTCCATTCAGGTACAAAGGAGGCAGAAGCACCTCTAGAGGAGTGATCCCCTTTCCTGGCAGGTGGTTGAACCAGTAACATGAAGCAGTATAAAAGGACCCACTAAAAGTGGGAATGCTTCAGGGAACAAATGATAATCTGCTATATCATGAAATAGCACCAGTGCTGGCTGCATAACCCCAGAACAAACAAGAGAAGCTACCATACATACATCTAAATAGGGAAAGTCCAGAGCTCTCTGTTTTGCTGCATTGATTTAACACCACTAGAATTAAAGTGAAGGGTGTCTAGAGCTCCCTTTGTGAAAAGCAGCAAAGTACTGTGGCCACCAAAGAAAAACATCATTAATTTCTGAAGGGAAGAAGAGCCAATCCTTCCAACTTCAAGGTTCCTGCACACAGGAACAGTGAGTGGAAGTACAGCAGTAGGGTTCAAAGACTGGTGGAAATACAGAATATAAACTCAGCCTCCTCTTTTCCTTTGTACCTTATTTGTGACTTCTTGAGTACCTATGGACTGACAAGAGTCGAGCTGACAGGAAAGAGGAGTAGCTTAGTCCTTTTCATAATGTCAACTCATCTTGTAAGAGAAAAAGTAGCTAGAGCAAGGAATATGCCTAACTTTTATTCTCTACCCCAGCACTAGCAACCATTGGTATGAGATAGGAACAACCTTGAAATTATTTCAATCACCTTTCAGTGGGCTTGAGCAGTCAATCACCATCACCAGCCCAAGTAAGCTATTGTGGGCCACTAACAAAGGCTGATACCTACTACAAAACAGAAGGTAGTTGAATAGATGCCAAAGAAAGCCGAGGAAAAGCAGAATTTCAAACAGACTGAATGAAAGGATTGCAGGCAGCAAACTTCAAGGAGAGTCTCTGAACTTGAAAAGCTGCCTAAAAAAAGTGGGCTCAAATGTTGCTCCCAAGTGCTATCCAGATGAAAAACAAAACAAAAGCAACTGGGGTTTCCTGGAGCTCCAAATCACCCATTCAAACCATAAAGAGACTGAGCAACCAACTAAACGCAGGATTAGGAACACTGGGTATGCACGAAGTGTCAAACCCAGAGCAGAATCGACTGAAAGGTATTTTCCTTCTTTAATCACGAAAAAATGCAGTAACACCACACATTACTTATAAAACAGCAGGTTGGACCATTCAGACAGAAAGATACTTTTTAAGCTGACATGCTCCTCTCTTGGTTGCTGGTTATAAAAGAAAAAAAAAAAAAAAAAAAAAAGTGCTTGTTGCACATTATCTCATCTCCAGGCTGTACTTTGAAGTCCATTCTGGCCATTCCTCGATGACACAGACAAATTCCAATCCTTAAGAATAATTCACTTAACATTATAAAGAAGCCCTTGTTCAAGTCAGATAATTTTCGTTTAGAGGCTGACATGGAAATGGCTTTCCTGGAACAGAGTTGATTTGCATTACTCGGTGTCATAGCACATGACAGCTTACTCTGCAGCCTGCTTGTCTGAATCTTCCATAATCCACACAGCCGCCGTCCTCCTCTCTGTGAAGTGGTTGTGCACAGGACAGGAAGAGCTAATTTTAATGAAGCGTCTTTGCTCTCATATCAGTCACGTCCCTTCTCGAACTGTTTATCTGGCAGGCTCCTGGATATAATTTTGTAATCATTGCTCTCTGCTAACAAAGTCCACTACTGTCGCCTGCTGACTCTTGGGTTTTTTAACATCTGACATACTGTTGCACGAGTAATGTACCATACGAATCTGCTGAAGAATCCCTTCACAGTATCTCTCAAAGGACCTGCTATTGCACCCTGGTCCCAGCTCACCCTCTCTCCTTCAAGTTACACAGTCTCAAACGCTCCTGGCACATGAAATCAAAATGCTTCAGTGCCTCAACCGCAAATTCACTGAGACAGTGACCATCTTTCCATTACATCGCACAGCCTTCATGTGCACCATGGAGCCTTGATCTTTGACAGGGCTTCATAGCTCCTGCTGAAACATAAACGATAAATAAATCATCATCATGGGGTCCCCTAAAGCGGAGGGAAGACTGCTTGCTGTCACTCGATTACTTTTTAACTACCACAATGAAGTAAAATTCCACAGGGAGGTAACGATAGAGAGTCATTACCATGAATGATTCGCCTTCAAAGAGAGGCAAGAGGACAGTGAAAGCGCAGAGAAGCCAGTTTTCTTTGCCCTCTCCACAAGTACCTATGAGTGGATCTGTGATGTTTTCCAGAGGCAGAACAAAGAAACTAGATGCTGAAACACAGAGGCTTGGAAGGAGACTAAGAAGCTGATAAAAATAAAAGGACTAACAACAAAATTAGAATTGAGAGCAGAAGAGCATAGGAAAAAGGCATGATACGAATTACAGAAATGCTGGCAGGAAGAAAGAGCCTTGTAGAGAGAAACAAAAAGGCTGCTCAGCCAGTCAAAATCTCAGAGAAGTCACATCCTAGAGAGGGGATGCAGCATCCTCAACACTACCTAGAGCCACATAAGGAAAAGGCTCTGATGCAATGAAAGAGGTTCAATTAATTATTACAGTTGGATTTGCATATTTCTTGTGCTAACTAAAACAATTTTTTTTTTTTTTTTTTTTTAAGGCTCATTACAGATCCGCATCATTAGTTCCAGGTTTAGTTTGTCTCCAAAGAGCTAACCATAAGACATGAACCTGGAGGCCTGAAGACAAAAACTTTGACTTACCACTAGGGAGTCTGAGTTTAGTGCTTGTCCTAAGTGAAGCTAGACTGGAAGATCCAATCGTGGAAAGACAAGTGACATACAGAAATCTTTTAATTGGAGGAATACAAAAAAAGACACTCAGGAAAGCATTAGCACAATCAACTCAAACCAAATAAAATGTAGTAGTACAAAAATCTAATATACCATATGCCAAACATGGCAATGTGGAAGAAGGTGGCCGTCACTGGCCACTAGCAGAGCTCTGAAGATAAGCTTTAACTTTAATGTCTCCCCCAAGTGGTAAGTGAAAAGGTGGTTGCAATGTAAAGGCCCAGGTAAGGCGACGTATTGCCATACTGGCTACTTTATTTACTTACTCTATCACCACAATAGGAATAGCTAACTCAAACTAAGGTATTTTCAAATCCTTTAGGAAACCGCACTTCTATATTTATGTATACATCCATAAATGTACATTCGTATGAATGCATACACACACACACTAAATATGTTTATTTCCCCACAGAACAAATAAATATCTTAAAATTTTGTATGTTTTCGATACTGTTAATTTTCCACAAGGGAATCTGTACATCATGTTTTTATTAATACTGAGCATCTATCTTTCACATGCCTCTATCCCTTGAAGGTGCATCCACAGCAGAGGTAAGTTAAGGTGACACTCTACTATCGAGTGCCCACACTAACCTGCTTTGGAAAGGAATGTTTTTCTCCTCCTTGGGAAGCTCCCCTACTGAACAACACTGAAGGAAAGCCTAACATGCAAGGCTGAAGATTTTCTATGCTACAGTCCCACCAGTTATAGATAGTTTTGTTCTATTGTTTGGGCTGGAAAACCTAGCCCTTCTCAACTCCTTTTACTTCAAATCCATGCAACAGGCCAGAACCTACCCAGGACTACCACATTAGCTTAGGGACCTGCAAGTTGGTGTAAAGGCTTTCTGTTGTGGCAATTTCTCTGTCCTGAGGACAAAATAGAAAAAGGCAAACCTCAAAAATTCTTGGAAGAGGAAAGGAGAAAATGGAAGTTACGTGAAGAAGGAATCAGGTGGCTGCCTACTTGAGGTGGTTTAGAAGACTGGCTGGTTTCAGTTCTGCATCCACAGGTATCAGTATGCAGACAAACAATACTTTGAAAAAACATTTCTTAAGCTTATGCAATAGAAAAGGTGCAATTTGTAATGGAGGAAAAGATAAGGCAGCATCCTCTGGAGTGAACATTTTTGAAATTAAGTAGCATCACATATGCCTAACAAAATGTCAAAGATGCTCCATACTAAAAAGATCAATTTTTAACAAAACCTAGAGCACCAGCATAATCCTAAAATGTAAAAGGACAAGATGAAAGCAAAAGTAATGATAAGTCATTTAGCCTGACATCATCCTTATATAAAATAATGAAATTATCAATTTGGCATGCCATCAACAAAGAACGTGAGGAGATGCTAAAAATGTAATTCATGGTTTGGTTTTTTGGTTTTGGTTTTGCTTTTTTTTTTGACAGGTATACAGGTATGATTGATAAATACAGCTCTTCCAATAGCATCTACTTGTGCTGGTCCAATGTGCTAGAACCACTAGACCATGTAACTTCTTGTCTAAAAGACCTCACACTACATGAAGAACTAATGTGACACCAAACTAGACAGCCTAAAAGTTGGCTCAACACTTGGCCACAAAAATGTAGCTGATAAGCATGAGGTATTAATCAGCAAGACTCTTACTAGGAGGATTTACAGGGATAGTTTCTTAATTGCTAACAAAACGAATAATGAGTTACAGCCACTTAAATCCAACCCCAGATTTTCTGTACTAAGGAATGCATCCACAGGTCTCCCTAGCATCCTGCTGCCTTAGAGCCACTGAAGTAGCTTGACAGTTGGAAATCTGTCCTGGCAGCTGTTTGATAGCTGATGGGCATCACAGACCACCAGCAATGGTCCCGCTCATGTGAACTATGACAAACACATCCTGATCATGATATTTATATGGGTACAATCCAGCTAGCAGATCACACACTAGAGCAAGGCTGCAGGAGGCAGCTGAGACAATGTGAGGGTTCACTGCAGATGACAAAATGTGATTCCCTTCCCCCTACCACCCACCTCCACGTATTTCCTCTCATTGCTTTCTCTGTGTTCATCTGAGCTGATGCAGTCACTAAACCAGCCCAGCAGAAATGAACTTATTTTGCTGGTGGTTTTGTATCTAGGAGAGGGAAGGGTGCTCACATAATTAGCCAGGTAGGTCCACAGAGGGGCCAAGTGAGTGCCAGAGTCAGCACCAGCAAGTGGGCAACGGGAAGGGGAATATACTTTTTGGCAGCTGCGAACTATTAGGTCAGCTCAGTCACTATGTGAAATGTTTCCCTTAAACAGAGTGACTCTAAAGCTCTTTCCTGGCCAAGTTAACCACTGACATAAAGATGGATAGAGGAGCACAGAGCAAAAACGACAGGCTGCAGCTACAGGCCTGGGAAGTGAAGTCATCTGGCAACTTGATGATGCATCTAGGAAGCAGAACCACAGATCATACCTCCAGGATGGAAGGTTCTGCTTGGAAAGGTCACAGACATGTCCTAGGTCACTGCTTTGATTAGAGCTGGAAGCATTGCTGGTGGGGCTAGAAAAAGGAGTATAAAGGAGCTAGCAGGCAGAAGTGAGGAAACAACGTGTAGAGCACACGTAAGAAAACTGTGCAACATTACACACAGTCCCATCCCACTGCTGTTCAGGAAAGGCATAGGAATACTGGGTGGAACTCAAAGGATGCTTGTAGAAAGAGATCTAAAGGATGGGGAAGAAAAAACAAAAACAGCTTTAAAGTGAGAAGCTTAAGGAGCTTACTTAATACAGCATACTGAACAGAAAGTTGAGATGTGCCTTGACTGCTGCCTGCAAATACTTACACAGGAATGAGCTCTGACAGCGAGCAGCTTTCCATCCTCCCTGACAAAGCCAAAACACTCATGGTGCTGGGTAAAGACATTACAGAAATTTAACCCTGAATTCAGATGCCATTTCTTGTGATGGAGGGCACGGAAAGACGAAAACAGTTCACCAGGGAAGCTAGCAGACTCATTGTGGCTTTCAGAAGAAAATTCCTTTTTTTTTTAGGGGCGGGGGAAAAGACAACCAAACAAAAACCCACACCACACAGCACTTCCCCTTACGAAGTCTAAAGGAAAACACACAGACTGAATACACAGGAAGTCAAACTAGATGGAGGCACAGCTCATTCTGGTCTATAAATAAGCAAGTCATTAACTATTGCTCTAGTTGTTGTTTGCTATCAATGGAAGAGAGACTATTTTCCTCCTCTTCCATCAGGAACGGATTTGTGCTAACACGAATGAGTGACAAAGTCACAGAACTGGCCCCTTCCACACCAATACAGTCACAGAGCTAAAGACAGCAACTAAAAGGCTTTGGTTAGAAATTGCCTACAACTTACCTGCAAAGACAAATGCTTTGCCTCTTTTAATGGGAGCCTAAGCAAAGTTACCAAGCCAGCTAACAATTAGTTAAACAGTCCCATACACGTTTAGGCTTTTCTGTATTTAAGGGTTTATTAGAATCTAGCACTTGGCTTTTATTTTAGTACCTTATCCTACCATGCAGTTTTGTTAAATGCATTTTAGAGCATGGAGCCCTCTATCTAAAATTACCACAAAGACCTCTGTGAAGATAGGCATGTGTCCTTTCCTTATATCAAATAAAGCCTATTTGGGAAACCAGTCACCCCACAAGTCTTCCACTTAAAGAGAAAAAAAAATAATAAATTTTTTAAACATCATCATCATCATTAAAAAAATCAGGCAGCTATTACAAACAGTGATTCTTTGAATTAAAGGGGGAAAAACAAAAGAAACTCTTTTACATAAGCATGGGGTAATGTCCATTACTAAAGGGCACAATCATAGAGATGCAAGACCACAACACAGTCACCATTTTGAACCTTACAACTACTGTACAACATCATTACAGGATTTTGTGCAACCCTCTGAATGTACAGGGGGATGAGTATGTGTGGATGTATGAACAACCATGAAGAATAGTTTCCAACTTACAGTATCTGCTAGTAATCTAAAAAGTCTTTCATGGAAGGAAGAAAATATGGAAAAACCTACCATTTCAAAATCAGTACACCCAAATATATTCTCAAATCAGTACAGCACTTTCTAAGTACATAATGATATATTGAACTTGTAACCAAATCTCCTCTTTAACATAACTCAGAAACAACTCATTCTTCTAGTCTGCTCTTAAATACTAGACCACATACGGTACAGTCTCAATTTCAAAATGTAAGTATCCAGAGGATACCACATATCCTCCAGCAGCCACACCTGCACTGGTTTACCACTCTTTGAGAGACAGGCAGGCAGAATTAATTACTCCATCAGCAACATATGAAGCACCTGAGACTTACTACTACAGGCAGGCCAACTGTGGGCTTAAGCCTCCTGAAAATTAAAGTTAAGCCATTAGTTTTCTCTCCTGACAGATCAAAACCAGCAAAACCGTTGCCTTTCTAATTCTGAACAAGTCTATTTGAACAGAGTTGTATTTTACAGCAGTGTGTAGCCCATTTTTGTGTGTGCACAATTTGCATCCTGTTGCTTGACCACGGGCACAGGCTTTCCATGCACCCTATCATAGCTTTTCTTCCTACAGAGCAAAGCAGTGATGGATTGGCCTGTAATGATAGAAAACAGAGTTTGGGAAGGAGAGATAAAAAGGAAAAGGCAAAGAAAAGTTTGACAGCAGTGCATGCTGATGGGACAAAATTTGGGGACCAGGTTATCTGAAGTGCTTGTGACTGAACTTAGACAAAGAGGTTTTTACAGTTATAGCTGCTGGCATGTTGGCAAAAGGGCAGATGAGTCTCTTACTTGCCTGCACCTGGTTGGTGAAACATTGCAACGAGTAGACGGGAGATGACTCAGAGACCTTATGAAACATCCTCAGACCAGTCATCCGACACTACGGTGGTTCCTATTGTTCCATTAGCAAGTTGCGGCTGGTGGTAAAATAAGCTGCGCGTCTCTAAAACAGTGCAAGCATGTGGTAGGGGTTTTTTTTTGTTTTTAAAAGATAATTAAGTGCTTATGAAAGATGGTATGTGAGCTCGGGGAGCCAAGGCACCCTGAGTAGGCAGTAATTACAGCACCCACGTTTGCTGCTCAGTCTTCTCCACCTTGCCAAGGAATTGGCCATGGTCTTGTTTCTGTTCAAGCAGCAAAAGAGCAGTTCTCTGCACAACTGGTACTCTACAACTCCCAGCCTACAAAGCTCTTAAACAAAACAAACTTTCTTGGATGTAATTAAAAAACAAGAAGTAACCAAGAGGCTGCATATTCGACATCATGTATTTTAGTGTTTCTCTCATCATAAAGAAGAAAGATTTTAAAGTTTGAATTGCTGCCTGAAGCCAGGTTTTTCAAACTTGGATGTCAAAAGACAAAGTTCCTAAATCTACATTTAGCTACTCAAATAAAGGGGCTCTATCTTAACTAGCAACCACACAGAAATTCTCCAGAAACCAAGGGAAGTTGCAGACCCACAACTTTTTCTAAAGAAAAAAAGAAATCATCACATTATGTACACGTAAGTGTCCAAATACAGGCATCTGTAGACAGCAGAGGAAAGAAGTTTTGACCACATTGGCCAGAAGTGTTAAGATGACAGAAAGGCCCAGCCAAAACTGTTCATTGCTGTACTATCATAGAACAGTTTGGGTTGGAAGGGACCTTCAAAGGTCATCTAGTCCAACCCCCCTGCCATGAGCAGGGACATCTTCAACTAGATCAGGTTGCTCAGAGCCCCGTCCAGCCTGGCCTTGAATGTCTCCAGGGATGGGGCATCTACCACCTCTCTGGGCAACCTGGGCCAAGGTTTCACCACACTCATCGTGAAAAAAATTTCTTCCTCATATCTAGCTTGAATATCCCCTCTTTTAGTTTAAAACCATTACCCCTTGTCCTATCACAATGGGTCCTGATAAAAAGTCTGTCCCCATCTTTCTTACAGGCCCCCTTTAAGCACTGAAAGGCCGCAATAAGGTCTCCCCGGAGCCTTCTCTTCTCCAGGCTGAACAACCCCAACTCTCCCAGCAGAGCTGTTCCAGCCCTCTGATAATTTCTGTGGCCTCCTCTGGCCCCTCTCCAACAGGTCCATGTCTTTCCTGTGCTGAGGGTTCCAGAGCTGGACACAGGACTCCAGGTGGGGTCTCACCAGAGCAGAGGGGCAGAATCACCTCCCTTGACCGGCTGGCCACGCTGCTTTTGATGCAGCGCAAGATACAATCGGGCCCTTCTAGGCTGCAAGAACTAGTACTAGTAACTCAAGGAAGAAATAACAGTGTATAGAAGGAGTGGAAAACAGAGAGGAAGGATGAGATGAACAATGAGGGATTTGTTAAGTGCGTGCTTCAGAAAGGGGGCCGGAGTGTTGAGAGAGCCGGGAAGTGGGGTGCCACATCTCAGTGACAGACAGACCCGCAGGTCACCCCAAGAGCAAGATGCAGACAGCTGCACGTCTGCTGTCCCTCCTGCAAGGCAACGACTCAGCTGTTGGCTTTGCCCTACCTGTCATATGTGTAAAATTTCTTTAGCCCTCAAAAGCCGTAATTTGAAGAGTAGAGACACAATTTTCACACAGCTGAGACACATAACCGTCTGTACAATTTTACCAAGTGTGTGCCTACACCAACCCCTAATTATCTGCACTGTCATGTATAATTACTCAGTCTGAACATGTAGTAATCATAAATATGTGAATGTTAGGCACACTTTTGATACATTCAATAGCATTCTGTGTTTGTACACAAGCAAGTCTCAGTATGTATAACTAAGTTCATACCCTGAAAGGGGCAAGCAAAACAAACAAAAGATTTAGTGTATATGTGATTTATCCTGGGACCTCACACAAAACCAGAAAATTCCTCTTTAAAATATTAAATCAAATATTATCCGTTGTTTTTCTTTTAAATAATTGGACACATTGCTTCCATGGCCTACACTAATGACAGAAACTGAAGCTCATTATTCAAGCCTGCTGTGATCAATATAGAGAAAACACGAGGACAGTCATGAGCAGGCAGTCCTAGAACACAATTTTTAAGGTCAGTAAATGTTATTGTGTAATTACCTTGAAAAATGGGCATTATCAGAGAAATATAAATGTGTAAATGGAGGAAGGATGCAGTCATGAAATACTACTGTGCACATCTCAGCACACCTATACAATCTTTCGTGTAGTTGAACCTCATATTTACAAAAATCTGGAACTGCTCAACATGAAACTCAGCATATAAAATAGGGTTAACTTAACCCAAGCATGAAAAGGCTGACTAAATGTACAACAGCCAGATCTCATCCATCTCTTTCTCTTATTCTGGGTATCAGAAAGATTGAAGTGTTAATAGCTGTCTTATTGACTCATTACCTTTAAAATCTGCATAAAAATAGATTTCAAAAAAACCTTTTATTCAAATCAAGCACATTTGACTGCAACTACATCAAACAGAGTCCCAGTTTTATCAGAGATATGCTGCTTCATGTCAGTTAGTTGACACAACCACACGTCTGCCTCTGTGCTAAATACATGTGCACGCAGAGAGGAGGGGGAGGGAGAGGAGGAGGGCACAAGCTCCTATGCAAACATGCTGTTATCTATTTATTTTTTTTCAGCTGGAAAAAACTATTAGCACAGGTCAATCAAATCTATTGAAAAGAGCGAGGGACTCACTCAACCAACCTGTTTCAACAAGCTCTTTATCCTGGGCCTTATCCCAAATGTGCTGAAGACCATGGGAGTTTCTCAGCTGACCTCAGTGGGGTTTTGATCAGACCCACTCTGCAAGTAATCTCATTTGATAGGGCTGCGTTAATTTGCCGTACTGCTGGAATAAAAAGTATTGCAGAGCACGAGAAGGACTGACAAAATCTGACTCATGGAAAGCAGCAGCAAGGCCTGAGCTTGATAAAGGCTATATAAGGATTTTGCCCTTGCTGTGTGGGCATTACTGTGATCAAGGGTGAAGCATGTAAATAATCTGGGCAACAGGAAGTTTACTTCTCAACTACCAAATTAGTGATTTAACTCACTTCTTAAATTTACTGTGACAACACTGATCCTGTTCCCAATGCCCCCTCCTTTGTAAATGCTTTAGCCAGATGTAAAAATGGGCAACACCGATACTCCATCTTCACTGCCATGCCCAGCCACATCCCAAATCACTGTGAAGAAGCCCTTTTAGCTCCGGCCTTATCTGATGGGTGAACATCAGTATGCAAGCCTTTCAGAGCAGTAATGTCTGCAGCACACTGTAGATTCGCATTAAAAATGCATTGTCCAAGTTGTGATATTGTATTTTATCAATTAATTTGCTACATTCGTTGTTTCTGAGGGCTCCATAGAGCACTGATCTCCAAACCTTTTTGATTTTGCAACCCTAACAGTAAAACATTTTTGAGTACACACCCCAAATATATGTATATGTACATGTATATGTACTTATTTATAAATTATATACTTGTACTACTGGACTGACAAATTTTGTGCACCACAAAGCATACACAAAAATAGAAATTAAGAAAGGATGAAATAAAGATGTAGTATTTCTTTTTGTAATTAACACTACAAAAAATATTTCCTTCCTGCACTCTAATAGATTATCTTGCACATCCCTTGGGGTACGTGCACCCCACTTTGGTGCCAAAGAGGACAACTCTATGGAGGTGCCATACAGTACTCAGATATGTTTCTTTCCCTATTACAAATGATATTTCAAAGCCTTAACCATGTACACACAGACCCTGACCTATTCTTCAGGCAAGAATCTGGCCTGCAAGTGCTGGGCAGCACAACAGATGTTTGCTTGCTGCATCTGCTGTTTGTCACTGTGTCACACAACTGCTCAGCGCAGCTGCCTTCTGCTCAGTGCTTAGCTTTTGGAAGGCTGTCCTCAAATTTCCAGTTGCAATCAGTGAATTAAAAAAAACCTCCCCTTCAATACAGTATTTATATTCTGCAAACAGAGTTAAAAATTTAAGTCTTCTCATCTTTGTTTTTATGGATTGAAAAATCACACAGCACTTTCCTACATCTTTCACTTAGTCACTTTTTGTGTCTCCCCTCCTTTCTGTCATATTGACAACATCAGCCTTCACATCTTTTCTTTTTCCTGTTTTCATTGACATAAGTCCGCCATCCATGCTTCTGCCCGTTTGCTAAAGTTTTCCCAAAATCTGGCCACCAAGCTCATTTTTTTTTTTTTGCTCCTTTACCTCTTTCCTAACAACCTTTCTTTCTGTTTCCCCCCCTAAAAATCCTCAAATTAACGAATTCTGGGCATGAAGACAAGGACATGTGTTACTGAGCTTATTCACATAGGGGAGCCAAAATCACCTGATAAGATAAAGCTTTAAAGCTTTATCACTTTATGAAAACTTAGGGAATAACACAGGTGTCTGCAGTCACAGGGGATTGGGCTCAGTGTCTCAGGAGCCCCCTTTCCAGGCTCAGCTTGTCACCCACCTTTGCCTTGCTTACCGATGTTTATTGCTGGGCTGCACTAGAAGTGGAAAGCAGAAAATATGTTTTTGTTTATTTTTTGACAGGCCTACACATTCCTGTATTTCACAAGCTATAAAAAAAAAGCCATGTCAAGTTTAGAGCACCACATCTATTATCATTTCCAGTCAAAGGCAGGACCTCAACACTTGTCTTCATGCTGACTGCTTTCCCTGTAAGCCATCCCCTTATTAACATCAATTGCAAATCAAACTGTAGAGGTGAAATTCATCACTGTGCAAAGAGTCAGCAGGTAACCTACTTCAGCCCATCAAAACAGGGCTTATATTAAACTCTAAGTAGCGCTTAGGTCTTATATTAAGCCTTCATAGAAGGCTGCACTTTTTCTGAGTTACATTGCATGCAAACCATAACACTAGAAAAATGCACTTCAGCACTTAGGCACTGTGCAAATAGTATATTACAAGGAAAAAAAAGAGTTCAGCAGATAGGCTAAGGGCACTACATCAGGAAACACTTGAATCTTTTTTTCAGTGCCATTTTATTCTAAGAAATTGATTGCTTTTCTGAGAAAATTGTAAGTGGTGTGATCTGATAACCTGTAATAAACACATTATGTTCTCAAAAACAGACCTTGTCAAGCAGAAAATACCTTTAAAGCTTCTCAAACTACATGAGATTCCAAATGTATGTCTTTGTTACTGACACACCAACAGGAAAACAATCTTATGAAAGACCCAGAAAACCCCACTAAAACCAGAAACTGCTGTTCCAGTATGATCTTTCTTAATAGGATTTTATAGCAATGTAGTTCCACTGACTACTATGGAAAAATAAACAAACAAACAAAAACCTTATTTGTGTTTAAGGGAAAACAAACCCATAAATGCTTCTTGAGAAACTCTACAACCCTCATATTATCTAACTCACTGTCTCCTCTCTGCTGAGGATTTAACCCAGAACTGCAGCTGGTCTGAACCTGGGTTAGGAGGGGAGGCACTACAGGGCTCTCAAAACTGTCACATCCAAAAGGCTGAACCTGCAATGTTTTCCTGTTCTCCTTCACACAGCCATGGCACAACTATGACTGCAGCACAAAATCCATACTCTTACAGGACCACCAGTACACCACATCAACAACACGCCCTGCACTTGCAAAGCCAGGCTCCACTGCAGCATGGCAAAGGCACCGTGCCCAGGACCAGGTAGGAGCTCTACCAGGGGAATGAGAGCACTCAAGTCTCTGCATGGAGATGTATCCATCAAGGACCACTCTTCTTCATACTCCCTGCACATCACCATCTTGTGGTACAGAATCATACATTAAGCCCAGTTTATTTCTCTAAGAGCAAGGAAGAAGGATTGCTATGGAAAGGTGGGATACATCCCATCCTGGCCAGGTGGTGCTTCTCTTCTGGCAGGAAAAATTCACTTCTCTTTTAATCACTTCACCTCAAATTAATGTCCTCCTCCATCAAAGTTTGAATTTACATGAGAAGGGTGGCACATCATTGTAGAGATTCAGATTTGTGCCTGGCTTCCAGTCGGTGAAGGCAACATCTGCCTCTATGGTGGGTCTTGGGGATTTCACTACCACAATTCCCCACCATCCCTTCCACAAAAGGGCTCTGCTGCCAAACAGCACCAGCGCAGGCTCTATTTGTAGAAGGAGAAATGCCCGTGGTGCTGCTCCAGAGGATAGACAAACAGGTTGTTTCATCTGGGCTGCCAGCACTCTGCACTGGTTACTGCTTACAGAATTACTTCCCCTCAGTTAATTGATTATGTTGTCTGCAAGCAGGAGAATCTCACTGATCTTAAAATAAGGGTTACCTGCACATAAACTATGAGAACAGAGCAGAATACAATAGGAGGATGTTGAGCGTTTAATTTCAGCAGATCTTGTCCTTCACATAAAGTTTCCACTGATTAAATTCATCACAGACAACATAGTGTGGACACTATTTTATTAATTCAGTACAAAGGACATTAAACTTCCAGATAAACCCGTGCAGGTGTGTGTGCACACCTGCAGGAACAGAAAGCTTCTATTAACTACTTTCCCTGTTTATATAATCCCCCGCTTGTGTGCTAAAACAAAAAAGAAAGAGCAAAACACAACAAATACTACTGTACTCTTTGACTGTCAATGCACAAGTGTGACTGTGGGCACAGAAAATCAAAAATCATGTCCCACTGCCACCCCTCTCAGGCAGGCATGGTGGCAGGAGGACAATCTCTTTCCAGAAGGCACAGGACAGCAGTGAGTGCTGACAGCTGCCTTTGTCCTTTCCGTGTACATCCAGAGGGGAGCATGATCTATAGGTAACAATGTGTACGTATGTGGGAGTGAGTTGCGGGTGGTGGCTGGTGTGAGTGCTCGCCTCCATCAATCAGTAGAAAGTACACACAAAAAGAGGTCTCAAATCAAAAAATTCCCTCACCTTACCTCCCGCATGCCTCATAGTTTCTCCCATAACACAGCTTCAGTATTTCCTCCTGCTCCATTTGTACATATTCCTCCTCTCTGTGCCAAGCGCTGCCCAAGCCCATCAGATGAATAAGACCTTTATAAAGCCCACAGGTGCTGTTGTGGATTGCTGTTCATGTAATAAATATGGCAGTAAGCCAGGAAAGCCAAATGAGTATATATGCCTTTAACAGGTTTAGGAAGGATGAAAGGGTGTGGGAGAAGGAGAAGGAGGGGGACGTATAAGTTTTAACACTACAACATTGTTTTCATGGATATTTTTGTTTAAAAGAAAACAAACAAACAAACAAAAAAAAACAAAACAACAACTACACTGATGTCTATGTATAACAGGGCAAATGAAAATAAGGCATGTTTCTGGATTTATTCAGCATGTGATATGCTAGGTGACAGTTGACACTATGCATGCAATGAAAGAAATGCACAAAAGGATTAATCGCACAAGCAATTGCAAACCAGAGCTCCCACAGCTGGATGAGAGCAAAGATTAAATTGAGTTGTAGCAAAAATATGTTAAATCAATATTATCCACAGACAGCAAGAGCAAATCTTTATTTGGAGACAGGTTAAACAACTCTCCTCCCTCTCTTCCCCCACTCCATCCCCCCCCATACATATACTGTTTCTGAAAGGTCTCTCAGTACTGTGAGGTATGGCTGGAAGTCTACCACCAGCTCCTACACAGGGACAGGTGAGCAGGATTCATGCCAAGCCGTCAGTCACGCTACAGTATAGAGGGACTGACACTGCTGTGAGTTGCGAGAGCCAGGGAGGACACAGACAAGGCGCAAATGGGACCTTTGAGGGTCTGTGGTGGCTCCTCTGGGCACCCGCATGCATGAGGAACCACAATGTGCACCAGCAAACCTTGGGCCACAGCCTCCCCCTTTTCCCATCATGGTTCCAGACCACCTCTTCTAGGTACCTGCCCCAGTCTGCAGGGGCACATAACTGTGTTAATCATTCAGCATGGGGGCCCTCATGGTAAAACAAGCTACACAAAGCAGCAGGAGATAGGTGATGAAATGTGAGAAGAACCTACATTTTATCTAACAATACAGGATAACTTCAGCCATCTAACACTGAAGACTTTGTTTTCAAAAACAGCCCAGGATGGGCACAAAGTTTAGATGAATGTTTTGTATTCTTCCTTGAAATCCAAGTCACTTATGGAGGAGACCACATGTGCATCAAACTTGCTAGGAACTCAGCTTGGTTGTACGATGCAGGGCAGGAAAGGCACAGACAAGCCAAGTCAGCTTTCAGACAGTGACAAGTCATTAACTGCTATGACAACTTTCCCCTTTTTCTGTAATCACCATCTGCAGAACAATTGAAATAAGGTTCCTGGAATTTATAATAGATGCTTCGCTTTGTTATCAATATGCAGGAAACACTGCAGCTACACTGGTGAGGAGAGATAGTTTCATGGTACTCATTTTTCACACAAGCACAATATCATTTATACAAGCTAGCACATTGCCAAGAAAGCCTGTAATTTTTGGTCCGCTCTTGGCTCTGATGTGGACTTGTGCACCAGTGGCAAATCATTTCTCTGTTTTCAAGCTCTCTCACCTTTAGATGGGAAAAACAACCCTCTTGAAAGAATTACAGGTTTGCTTATTGAACAGTTGAAGTCTTAAAGCAAAAGATGCCACAGAAACCAGTATAAGAAGTACAACTGTGTGCTAAAGTTGTGTTAGAGTAACTCCTCTTCCATAAAGGACAGCCACTTCTCTCTTCTTTCTTACTGACCATACTTTCAACCTAAACACTGCTCAGTAGTTGATTTAGTTTTTAGGATCCATAACTTGAAACTGTGGAAGAAATTGGTCAAGCCTCTTCTATGGTTCCTCCATAGATATTCCTCTTAAGCTCTCGACATTTGTCTTAAGTATCCATTTATCAAGCACTATTTCAATGTAGTCTTCTGGTTGGATAAGACAAACTGCAAGCCAGAATCAAACCCAGCCAAAGCCTACCCAAAATATAGCCTAGATAGAATAGCATACTTGATTTTGGACCTGTTACAAGGTGGTTTCTTTCTGATGGTGGAGTTTTCTTGGAAGGGGAGAAAGGGCAGGCAAGGAAGGAGATTAATAAAGGTATTTTTAAATGTACAAGGTTACCAGTTTCAGGTCAACACCGAAGCCGGCAAGTCCAGGTGATGCACATCTGAGCTAATGGAAGGAGCTTTCCACATGGCATGGTGCCCCAGCTTTTGAAAGCAAAAGCTTGTGGGGGCTGGATTAGCTTGGCTGGCAAAATAAAAATACACTGAGACTCTGATTTACCTTTTGGGAAACAGAATTAACTTCAACACACCTCTCCTCATTTGTCAGTGCTTACTCGCAAGCAGTATCCCCCCTCCACCCCAAGAGTTCCCTTCCAAGTTGTGCTTCTAGGAAGGCTTCACTAAGGAATGCGGAGGGTACAGATGGATTGCTTCCATGTTTATTCTTTTATTAGGAATTTGTCTCAGTGAGCACCTCTATCATAACACAGTCTGATTTATGCTTACCTTGCAGCAGGGAAGACAAATGCACTAAACTTTCCACAGAACAAGATGACCTCATACTTATAAATTTTTTTTTAAGAATTTTTGTAAGGGACATGACTTTGCCCTTAACAGCAAGCTGCAACCCAGAACCCGTGTCAGTCCAAGTGACTCAATGCATTACAATCCACTGACAAATTCTTATTTCAGAGCTCTTCATTTCAAGAACCACCTTTATCGTTTACATATTTCTTGGGGCAAGCCAGTCACGTCCTTCGGAGCACTGGCATTCTTCATTCCAGTCCAAGGTAGCGACTACACTTCATTAAGAGGTGGGATAGAAAGAGAATGCAAAGACTTTTCATTTACCTTCATGTGAGCACCAAGCAGAGGCTTCTGCACTTTCTTGGCAACAACTGAATTTCAGAGGAGAAATAGATGATGGAGAGGAACCTATACAAGGCTGGTCAATCTAAGTTTTGTGGAGGGGTCCCAGAGCTACTTTGGAAAAAAAGAGCCTTGTAGCTATTCATCTCACAGTTAAAGACTGCAATGGAAAATCTAGATCAGCTCCACTGACTGAGGGAATGAATTCTTCCCTACACTCCTCAGCGCTACGTGCAGAGATAAAGGTTTGCCCCTTGATGCTTAGCAGAAGCCTGACTTTCGAGTCAAAATAGTACTGTGTCATCTGGCTGTCTGGGCTACACTGTACATGTGGCGTCTGCTTGATCTTCTCAGACTGAAGAAATGCTGGAGATAAAGAACGTGCAAATAAAAATAGTTTGAAAAAGAATGCTGGTGATAACGCCCAGTACTACCTTGTTGCTTCATTCTTCCAAATGTTCTGAAAGAACTGCTCGTGCCTCATGGCAAAACAGGCAGCACTTTCTGCTTACAAAAATAACTGACACTCCAAATTTCCTCCTCCCTAACACTATTGGGGAAAATATTGGCATATAAACAGTATTCACATGTCCAAGAGGCTTTTTGATTGGTAACAGACACTGATCCAAAGGACACCAATAGCCTTTGTGCTCCCTTGGTAGCCCAGCGACTGAAGCAAAGGGTCAAAATGGGCAAAACAACTATCATGACTATCTGTAGGAAAGATGACTGTAAAGTCTCAGGGCTCAGATTTCAGATGGGAAAATGAGAAGTACCTGACCCACAAAACCCTCAAGCAGTCCAATTTCTATTTTAAAGAGTGAAGGGGAATGCAAGCTGTGTAGAGACACCTGAAAACAGAAAAGAGGTGCAGTCAGACCCACCTTTCAAGAAAAACAAGAGCTGTGTTGCATCATGTGCAAAATAATGCCTTGCCTGTATAGCCTCCAACACTGTGAAGCAGTAGAAAGGGGAAAAAAACAAAAATCCAGCTACCCCAGTGGAGAAAAATATTGAATTATTCTTTTTAAAGTCTCCAAACACTGAAAGAGCTCAGGTAGGTCAACAGCAATAAAAATAAATATATGAGAGAGAGAGAATCATATGAACCTCTCTGATGACGTGCTTTTCTAAAAATAACCATGGGCACTTATTTTGCCCCCGAACTCAACGAGCTGAATAAAATTGCGTTACAGATGCACAGTCACATTGCAAGATAATACGGGATGTGAGCCAGATTCTCACCTCACGTAAATCAGCACAGCACCACTGGAGTCACTGCAGTTATTTTGAACAGCCCCAGTGGAGGATCTAGCCACACATTTTTGTGTGATGTACAGAGCTCACAAACAGCGTGACCAGCTTTATTAAAGTTCATATTTTTCCAATCGCAAGTGTCTCACATGCTTCGTTATTCAAATTTTATATAAAAAAAAAATTAAGATCTCAAGGTGCCCTGAGGATCAAACATATTTTTAAAGGAACACAGTTAGAAGCAAGGCAATGGGTATTTAAAGTTGAGGAGTGTTTGTTTTTTCCCTCCTTGTCCTATTTAATGGGTCAGGAGAGCTAGCAGGTTAAGAAGAGGGTTATGAAGAGGCCCACTGAAACTGTCCTCGCTCTTTCTTCCTGGCTAGATCAGAGGGAATCTGGTTTGTTTATTTTTTCCTGTTCTAACATAGGTCAAAGTACTAAGAAGACTGAGAATCGCCGATCTCTTGCTTACAATCTTTGGGCTCACACATATGACAAGACTGGGCAGAAAAGGTTAAGTTCAAAGCAGCTGGGACCTCTAGGGATACTTTGAAGTACTTTAGCATAATCGAAATTCATAAGGACCCCTTTAATGTCTAAGTAAACTAACAAATGCTTTTGGAACAGTCTAGCATCCCCTAAGGGAAAAGAGCTGTGCAGTAATAATCACTGAATTACCCAAATAGTCTAAAAAATGGTCTGATAAAAAAATCCTATTAGAGCTGCTCTTTTCCTTTGGTAAAGGTAATTGCATTTTTTGCTTTCTAAAAACAGCAGCCACCATCTTCCTCCCAAAGAGAGTTAGTCTTCAAAGAGAAGTGCCATTCCTGATAACTGGTGACAGACTACCACAAGGAAGCTAACCATTCAGGGCTGGGCTGTGTTCCTGCCGCCGGACAGGGACAATGCCGTGCCACCCTGGTCCAGCCAGTGGAGAACTAGGAAGAACTAAAACTCCCCATGCAGAGTGTATGACCAACATGCTGCGTCCTAGCTTTGGGCAAAAATACGCTTCAAAAAGGGTTGGATAAGCACTTACTTTTAAAGATGAGCTCCTGCAGAGCTCTATTGCTGTGTGCTTTGTACATATACACTTCCAGAAGCAACAGAGGGAAGTCTGTTGTATCTCCATAAGAGAAACAACAGAATATTTTTATGACCCAATGACACACTGCAGTTGGGAATGATGCTTCCTCCCCAAAACAAATACCTCTTCTGTTGTCAGTAGTTACTCAGAGTTGCTAGAAACAAATAGGGCCAGTGCCCACTAACTTCAAATTGTGTTTCTTGAAAAAAGGTATTACTTTAGGTAACAAAGTGAAATTTGAGTATCTTATGCTACCATAGGAATGTGATTCTACATCCTTACTTCCATGTCACTTCAGAAGGGATCTACTGACCTGACAATGAGTGATCACGAAGGAAAATTCCTTCTCTTCTTATGTACAAGCAGACACACTTGTTTGGTTTTGGGTTTTCGGTTGTTTGGTTGCTTAGTTTGGGTTGTTTGGTTTTTTTTGGTTTTTTTTGTTTTTTTTTTTTTGTTTTTTTTCCAGTTTATTCTACAGCAGTGTTACTTCATTTAGGACAAGGCAAAGAAGTCATACATCACATGATGTTTCTAGGAGATGAGCATGACATTTTCTCTCTGCCTCTCTCTTGTTTAATGCAGTATTTACCCAAACTGGATGGATGGATGTCAGTACAGCAGGCAAAGCCTTCATCCAGGACACTGGCCAAAACTAATAGGTGATCATGAATACAGCAGTACCAGCAGTCCTCCGCTTTAGTCCATAGGATCTGCAGAACAGGAAGGTCTCTCTGCTTCCTTCCTTGCACAATCAGACATGAGAGGGGCTGAGGGAGTGGGGGTGTTGGTCAACAGCAGCTTAACATGAGCCAGCAGTGTGCCCAGCTGGTCAAGAAGGCCACCAGCATCCTGGCTTATATCAAAAATAGTGTGGCCAGCAGGACTAGAGCAGTGACCATCCCACTGTATTTGGCACTGGTGAGGCCCCAACTCAAATCCTGTGTTCAGTTTTGGGCCCCTCACTACAAGACAGACACTGAGGTGCTAGAGAGAGTTCAGAGAAGGGAAACAAATCTGCTGAGGGGCCTGGAGCACAAGTCTGATGAGGAGCAGCTGAGGGAACTGGGACTGTTTAGGCTGGAGAAGAGGAGGCTGAGGGGAGACCATATTGCTGTCTACAGCTGCCTGAAAGGAGGTTGTAGCATGGAGGGTGTTGGTCTCTTCTCCCAAGTAGCCAGTGATAGGATGAGAGGAAATGGCCTTAAGTTGCCCCAGGGGAGGTTTAGATTGTGTATTATGAAATCTTTCTTCCCAGAAAGGGGCTGTCAAGCACTGGAACAGGCTGCCCAGGGAAGTGGTGGAGTCACCATCATGGGAAGTGTTTAAAAGTTGTGTAGATGAGCTTCTTAGGGATGTACGTGGTTTAGTGGTGACAATGTTAGGTTAACAGCTGAACTTGATGATCATGGCAGTCTCTTCCAATCAAAATGATTTTATGATTACTTCCAGGTGGAGATGAAGAGCAGCTCTGGTAGACAGACCTGTCAGTAGGGTCTCTCATCTGGCCACCTGAGACATGGGACCTTGAAGAGGAGGAAAATACAACAACCAGATCTCCTGTGACTAGATCATTGCAAAATGGTAACTAGTGGATAAAAGCAATACACTGATCTGCTACGTAGTGGAGCCCAGTAGTGGTGCAGGAAAAGCACGTTATGGAGCAGACCCTTGAGGTGTGAGTGAAACAGAGACACAGAAGTTTTGCTACTCTTCTCCCTCAGGTAACTCCAAGGCTTCCACTCTTTCAGCTGAAAGCAGAAGGGGCTGGTAATAATGACCTGGATCAGGTTCCCACTTAACGTGGCCTCTAGAGAAGTATCAGTGTTTAACATCAATGACCAAAGCTGCTGTGGAACTAATTGCAACACTATGTCCAATATTTCATCAAATACAGTAAATGTATCCATATGCCGTTAATAAAAGTCGAAAGTACTCAACAATTAGTACTCAAGGAAGTTAATAGCTGGGTAGGGGTTTTTAGTATTACTTTTGCTGGAGGTAGGGTCCTGGTAAATTCAGGGAGTGGCTTGTAACTAAATAAATGATCTGAAGAAGAAGGATCCCTGATTTAGCCAGAGGCAGTAGCTAAATCAGAAGGACTTCTAAGTGTGCCGGGCTGGCGTGCTTGTACATAGCAGTCCCCACTGTGCACAAACTGTTCAGAGCAGGGAGCACAAACCCTGCCAGATATCCCATCCATCCCGTGGCCTCGCGTGGAGCAGCAATGTCATGTATCCACAATGGTTGTGCAACTCACACACAGTACCAGTGCTGGAATGACGCCCAGACTCAGCCCTGGTCATTCATAAATATGGACAGAACCCAAGACCTTGATTATAAACACTCTTACACACAGTTATGCAAGTGACTGAATAATTCAGGCTTTCTTCCCAGATACGGCGTAACACTGAGCTATGTAAGAACACAACTCCACTCTGGCACAGTCTGACATCTCTGTATATCAGCCCTTCTATCCAGCACAGCTTGTGAACTGGGGAAGAGCAAACTTTACAGAAAAGCTTACAGGAATGTAACCTCTCACGGCAGCACCCTCTCCCTCCTGGGCACCTCCCCCTCTCCTGCCCAGCTCCCGTCATGTGTTTTGCACTTTGCCTCAATGCCAACATACAAAGAAAAGAGAAAATGTACTGACCGCCTGTTGGGTGGCATACACTCCATGGCTGGCAGTGTAATGCCGTCAAAACTGTGGGATTTTGAACTCCAGGGAGAGCACAAGCAGGAGCATGCCCATGGCCAGGTACAGCTGTACAGGAGGTGAGAGGATCACTGTGAGAAAGCAAGCCATAATCCCACAGTCTCCATCACAACCCATCTAATCCATTTCAGTATCACTTAAGTGCTTCAGGGGGTTGCTATAAGAACCAAGAAGCTAAAAGTTAGAGAAGGGTTTAAATTTAGCAAAATGTTACCATCTTTAGTAAGGCAGAAAATACTACCAGCATGCACCAAAGTTACCTAATACCCTCTACCGAAACAGCATTTTCTCAGGGACTTGTTCATGCACCTTGGTATTGACTTTCTTCCTTCATTCTCCTATTTTTCCCTTGACTACACCACCTTCGAAATCCATTTCCTTCACTTGTAATGCATAGTATCGTGGCACACTACAGACAGGTACCTCACTCCAGGAAAGCTCCCACTGACTCCAGTGAGAGGTGTCCTGGCCAGAGCAGCCTCACCCTGACCTGCATCAGGACCCGGCTCCAATTTCCTCCCTCGCAGCGATTCAAGGGGCTGGCTGATTTAACACCTCAAGACCCATGTGTCAAAATGCTCTGGCCATACTTTCCCTGCTATACATGTGTGTATGTTTTCAATTTGCATACAAGTAACAAAGCAAGTTAACATGAACTGCTCATGGCTTTGCAAAGTGACTTTCCAGTTCCTTTCAAATTTGGCCATTTCAGAGTATATTTTGAGAAGTAATCTAGTGGAGTGCCTCAAGGGTGAGTACTGGGGCCAGTATTATTCAATATATTCATCAATTATTTGGATGAGGGAATAGAGTGTACTATCAGCAAGTTCACTGATGACACCAAGCTGGGAGGAGTGGCTGACACACCAGAAGGCTGTGCTGCCATCCAGCGAGACCTGGACAGGCTGGAGAGCTGGGCAGGCAAAAATTTAATGAAATATAACAAGGGCAAGCGTGGAGTCTTGCATCTGGGCAGGAACAACCCCAGGATCCATTATAAATTGGGGAATGACCTATTAGAGAGCAGCGTAGGGGAAAGGGACCTGGGGGTCCTGGTGTACAGCAGGATGACCATGAGCCAGCACTGTGCCCTTGTGGCCAGGAAGGCCAATGGCATCCTGGGGTGTATTAGAAGGGGAGTGGTTAGTAGGTCGAGAGAGGTTCTCCTCCCTCTCTACTCTGCCCTGGTGAGACCACATCTGGAATATTGTGTCCAGTTCTGGGCCCCTCAGTTTCAGAAGGACAGGGAACTGCTGGAGAGAGTCCAGTGCAGGGCAACAAAGATGATTAAGGGAGTGGAGCATCTCCCTTATGAGAAAAGGCTGAGGGAGCTGGGGCTCTTTAGCTTGGAGGAGAGGAGACTGAGGGTTGACCTTATTAATGTTTACAAATATACAAAGGGTGAGTGTCACGAGGATGGAGCCAGGCTCTTCTCAGTGACAACCAATGGTAGGACAAGGGATAATGGGTTCAAATTGGAACACAAGAGATTCCACTTAAATTTGAGAAGAAACTTCTTCTCAGTGAGGGTAACAGAGCACTGGAACAGGCTGCCCAGGGGGGTTGTGGAGTCTCCTACTCTGGAGACCCGCCTGGACACCTTCCTGTGTAACCTCCTCTAGGTGTTCCTGCTCCAGCAGGGGGATTGGACTAGATGATCTTTCGAGGTCCCTTCCAATCCCTAACATTCTGTGATTATCTACACGCATCATATCAGAAGAACAGATAACAGCTTTTTGCATGTTTAGTTATTTGATCCCTGCAGCAACACACTCCTGACACAGTTTTATAGCCCTCTGTGGACTTTTCTAGCAATATTTCTTCATCCTCTCCAACAGGCAGTGGATTTGGAGTACGCCTCTTGTATGGGTTTAAGCGTGCTTCCAGTCTTTACAGCCAACTCACAGCTGCATAATATTAAACACAAAAGTAAACTATAATTCCCTATCACATTATATGAAAGGGCAGAATACAGCTAGCTATTTAAGCCTCTGCATAATAATTTAACCTAGAACAGAGAGGAAGTGCATGCTTTGAAAGATGTTTTTCTTTGAAATGTTCGACTAGGTCTTCTGTTCTAGGTGAATATCTCATACAGATAATGCTAAGCAGCAGAAATAATTCTTTCCACACTCATTCATTATACAAATTTTGATATAAATCCACATTAGAAATCAACCTGAAAAGACCTCAGACAAGTACTTAAAAATGCTCATCTTTTTCCACAGATAACCACAATATTAAAAAAATATACTTGTTGCCTTGCTATAAATTTGGCCCATGTTTGGTAGTTTTGCTTTGATGTTGTACTATGTTTAGCAATTTGATTTTGTGCTTGATGGGTAACCGCAGCAAGGAGCAAACATAAACACAAAAAGAAAAAGGCCAGAGCATTGCAATTACTTAATTTTACCATAAGACATCTACACTCTCATGCAAAAAGGAAAGGCCTCCACCTTAAAGTAATTTATTTTTCTGCAGCTAGGGGACATTTTCTGACAGCAAGGAAGACATTCCTACAACAACTACTTCCAGGCCTTTGTGCACACTGCAAAAATCTGCCAGTGCCTAGAGTGACTGTTCTCCGGCTCACCTTTTATACATGCACTTTGAAAATATTACATACAAACCAGGAAAGACAGAGGGCTTTTCAAAACAAACAGAAAAATCATATAAAGAAGGTGCTTCAATTCTTTACTTCAGTGTGAATAAAAGCATGAAGTATTGTCCATCTTCCTCAAATGACAACCAGCTCCCTACTAAACACAAAACGTACTTTAAGGATCTGAACTTGATTGCTTACTGTACATCTGAAAGAGACTATGAACTAAACTGAACTCTAACATATTCAAGATTATTAGGCCAGCAACCACCTTTTCATCTTGTGTCCAGCATTCAGTACTGCAGGGCCAGGTTTCCATGCCTCACACCAGCCTCTATGGAAGTATGTGTGTGTCTGGAAATAAATCATCATGCGATTATTTTTGCTTGACTTTGTAGGGAGTTCTGGCGCTTCTTTGGATGCACTTTGTATTTCTGATGCTAGTCCATATGTCTAATCACCTCTAAACTTCCCCAGCACATGCTTTTGAATCATGCACAGAGGGACACACACAGTGGCACTCCAGGCTGCTTTCCTATTTATTTTTAAATCCATCTATTCGTGTGCCTGGGGGGAAAGGAGACCAGTGAGCAGGCCTGCAGAGCCAGCGCTGCGGGCTCCCAGCTCCTGCCGAGCTCTGTGGCAACCTGGCTTGTCAATCCAGCTCCAGCTGTGCTCTCACCATTCACCATCTTTGAGCACTGGGCTGCTACCGCTTAGTTCACAAAGGTTCTCAAATGAAGAGTTAAAAGCTGCGCAGGGAAGTTGGAGCAAGCCTACAAAAAACATTTTGATAATCTTGCGTGTGAGTGGAAAGGCAACAGTACACAACAGCCAGGAGCTCACATGCTCTGCCATGGGCTAGACATAAATTCTCCATCTCGCTCCTCTGCTCTAAGTGATTCCAGGGCACATCCATACATCATGAAACTCTACTATTGTGCTCATGGTGCTTAAACTTGGGACAGGAAGCAGCTGGGTTCCAGTGTATGATCTCATATGGATCTGGGTAGATATTTCTGTGGGAGTGTGGTGCAGCTTTTAGCAGGCTTAATTTCTGCTCCATACCTGTGTTTTCCTGCCTGGGGAAGGAAATACCACATGGAGTCTGGCACAGGCAGTAGAGAGTTGGTGGCAGAGTATCTCCAGAGGGAATCATTGTGTTGCAGAGATGTCAAAAAACAAACAGCTATCCAGAAGCAAAATAAATATAAAAGTCAACAAAGAAGAGTAAAACACAGGTCCATCCCTGAACAGACCCACACCACAGGCAGTTTTACACAGAGCCTTGGGCAGACCCAGGTCCCACACTGGAGGCTTCACCCTGCCTGCTCAACACCAGGGGCTGCATCACACAGAGAGGCACAGGGGAAAGCAGACACCAAGGAATTGCCACTGACCGTGAGAATGGAATATCAATGAGTGTCTTCACACAAAGCCTGTGAAACAGAGGGTACTTTGGCAGTGCCCACTGCACAAGTCATAGTGACCTGAAGCCACCCATCTGTTAGAAGAAACTTTGATCTAGGGCTAGTCCTTAGGCAAAGCTGCCAGGGTTGAAAATAGCAGTAATTCCACCCCCCTGCCAAGATTTTTCTAGAAGACTGTGGAGGTCTTGCTCCCTGCCTCATTCTGGAGGATTTTTTCCACCTTTCACTCCCAAGTCAAATGGGAGAATATCTCACAGATGCCGCACGGTTGTCTTCTCACTAGTTATACCACCGGCAAGTAAAACAGGGCTCTGAGTAACAGATAAAGCTGGACGGGTGGGTGATACTAATTTTTATAATCCAACCCCAGAATAATTAAAGCGAATGTCACAAAAAGTTACCCTAACGCCTACATGCACGCTAGCACGCGATATCCAGTAAGCAGCTGTGTTTTCACATAGTTAGATCAAAGAGGCTGCAGAACAAGGAGGTCACAGTTTGGTTACAGTGTCCAAACAACTAAATCAGTGGGTACTACTGGGCTTATCACTTGATCTCATTACCTTGACCTCACCAGCTCTGGAATTTAGTAAATGTCCCTGGTCAATATTTCAGAAATGACTGAAGTTTTAGAGTATTCAGAGATTCTCTCAGCGTTGGCTAAATAATTATATCAAAAGTCCAGGAAAGGGGAAAACTTGTCCCCCCTTTCCCGTTAGCATGCATTTCTCAATTGCTCTGGAATACAGCACACACCCAGGGGGATGCAGTGATTTTCCTCTGCAATTTGCATCAGAGTATTTTTTTCATTAGAATATTTTTGAGTTTTTTGTTGTCTGTTTTTTTTTTTTTTTTATGGGTTTGGGGTTTGTTTTTGGTTTTTTTTGTTGTTGTTTTGGGGGTTTGTTTGTTTGTTTGTTGGATTTTTTTAAAATCATATTTCTATTACAGGCTTTCTTCCAGTTTTTTCAGCTCATATTTTCCAGGACTCTGCAAAGACACAGAGGAAGCTTTACTCCCCAACTTTTTTGTCTTTTTTACCTCTGTAAACAGAAAGCCCAGCTCCTTGGCTGTCAACACTTAAGCACGTGCAATCGTATTTCCTTTTGCCAACTTTCATCATAACATTATGCATGCAAGGAGGAGGAAGCAGGGCTCAGTTCACAGCCAACATACTGATCCTACTTTGTCTTCTCTGCACCTGACACCTGTTTGTCTGGTTCTAGCTCACCAAAAAGCCTACACTGGTCACATGAATTCAATTAACTTGAGGTTCAAACTCCAAGCTTTGCTGCGCTTTTTTTTTTTTTAATTTTGTTTTTCACAATAGAAATATCCTACTTTTAAAAACTTGGCCAAAGCTTCTTCCTTAAAGTTTTATTAGTTCTGCTCCACAAGAATAAACCTAGCAACAAAATCTCACAGCTTAATCATGAGTCCCTCATTATCTGGATTTTTTTGAAAGCATCAGTATTAAAACCGCACGATTGCCTAAGGAAGTGGACTTTGGGCATGCATAAAGGGCTCCAACTAAAACTTATTTCTAGGCTTGTGGTTGCTAGGTAGAACCAAAGTAATCTTAAAGTCCTGAAATCTATGAGCAAGTAAAGACTTGTTTGCGGCTTAAATAGCAAAAGTGAAAGGATTAGGGTTTCCCTCCACCCCAAAAAATAGTTGCACAATATTTTGGAGTTTGGATAATGAAATTAAGCATTAAAAATCCTGGAGTTATGCATTCTGCCTGTGGCAAAGGCATGCAAGCATAAAGAGGCTTTCGAGCCACCTGGATAGATAACACCCACCCCCAGCAGCAACGTGCCACAAACCACCATCCCTCAGAGATGGCCAGATGGTTGTCTCAGCAAAGAGACGGATCTCTCGAAGTAAGGACTTGCGCCAGTGGAAAGTCTCCTGTTCTCCGAGAGACACGTTTTCTGCCAGAACTGAGAAAGATTCCCCCAACACTTCTGTTCTCAGCGTTCACACGCTGAACAGTAGGGATGATGATTATTTAGGAGGTTTGGCTGTTAGCAGAGCATTCTGTGTAAGAGCATTGACATTTCTACCGCAAAATAAGCTTCCCAAGCCTACCTACAATGCTGGGATATACAAGCCCCGAAATTGATTGAATGCTGGTAATCCTGCTGGGACTGCCACAGAGACTTGCCTTCTCCAAGTTAAAGTATATAAAGTGAATTTATTCTGCTCTGTATTTCAGAGCTCACACTTCAATTTAGAGCAACTTCACAGAGTTCAGCAGTGCTGCTCTTGCTTTACAGCAAGGTAATAAAGATCACAATCAAGCCTTCTATGCTCCTAAGATATTTCTTACTTGGTTTTGTTACAAAAGGTATATTTGTCTCATCACAAAGGCATGCATAGTTAGATAGCACATTGTGTAAAGATTATTTCTCCTGATGCGGCGGGCTCTGACTTTAACTGGGACAATTGAGCACCCTTACAGACTAAACATGAACAACAAAATGTTCTTCATAGTTGAAAACTAACTTAAGCATCCATTTAACTTGACAGCTAGGAGGATTCTGTTGGCTTGCTTGCTTTTAGACAGTGAGGTTAATGGCTCTTCAAAACCAGCTAAAAAATATGCAGTCATGACATACCACACATAGTGAGGGCTGGGAGTTCCTTTTTAATTCATTTTTGGTAATCAGCAGTAAGGGAAGTGAAAGTTTCAGGAATTTCTCTTTTTTTCCTCCTCTTGTGCATGCACATGCAAATGTCAGGCTCCGTATACTAAAGCAAAGCCAGGGCTGTACCCACATTCAGCTCTAGCACTATGAACTCCCTGTTCTGCCCAGGGATTCCTCACTCATGTCACAAATATGCAGTATCTAAGCTTATGAACTCAGATTTATTCCATAAATAATCTGTAAAAGTCTGAGGTAGTGGAAAGCAAGCTATAAATGAACAGCATAACTAAACCAATGAAAAGATATGCCGTTCATTTAGGTGCTCCTTGTAGTATTGAAAGAAAAAATAAGTGGGCAAAAAAACATTTGTTAGAAATACGTCTGTTAAGAGAGACATTTGCAAGCGTTAGTATTTTACACAATCTTCAAAGGCCAAATTTCAAGTTTCAGTTTAGACGGCCCTTCATCAGACAAAACTCCAACCAATCTTCTAAACCATAACTGGGTTTATGCTTTATTCTGAAACGAAGTCATGATTAAACATATAATAAATTCAAGAGCTGAAGAAACAACCAGACTAAAAATGATGCATCAGCTGGGACTCTGGCTGAGGACAATCCCAATTTGTTCTTCGCTTCTTCAAAGAGATTAACTCATTGCTGAAGGGATGGCCCTAATTACTGGGCCTCTAATTTGATGTGGTTTTAGACACAGCATGCACAAAAATATTTTAAAGACCGAGAGAGAGAGAGAGAGATTCGCTCATAGGAAATGTAAACAACAGCCAGCTAATAAGTGGAAGGAAATAATTGTTTCCCATTATCTCTGACATGCAAATCCTAGATTTAAAGTGAAATTGCAAAAACACAAATTATGCAAGACATGGTTTCCAGCTAAGAAAAACAAGTCATTTTCTCTGAATGTTGCTGTTTCAGAGTTGAATGCATCCATCTTGGGAAAAGTGGTTAGCCAAGTTGAATCACATATATTCCAACTCATTTTTGAGGATGACTGAGGATGCATTTAATCTTCACTCAACTGGTGGCCCATGTTTTGTTTGAGTAGACATTGTCCGTACAATGCACACATTTGACATAAAGTATATTACCCAATTTGAAAACTCCACTACTGTGGGAGATACTACCATGCAGTTTCAACTGAATATGGTTTCATAAGTAGTTCAGAGACAGGAAGGCTAGTGTGAAACTAGTTTAAAGGGAATAAAGCCTCTGAAAATAATTAATCACACCATGTACTACTAAAATCCCCTCATAAAGGCATTGGCAATCAGAATGAGTCAACTGGCTGGAGCAAAGTGGCCAGCGGATACCCCAGGGATGGGATCTGGCCCCTGGGCTGGTTGGCCAGTAAGGCTGGGGAGCTGTGCAAGAGGACCAGCAGGCATGATCAAGCTTGGCAAGATTAGGTCAAGTGAAACGTTGCATAAACTTGATTTCACAAATCACATCACTGACAATTTATGGTCAGCCTGATCATTCAGAGTTTCACCATTCTTGAGCACGTCCTCAGATGAAGAGATAGGCATGACCCATTAAGATCTGGTCCTGTGGCTCTAACAGTGCCTGTGTTACGTGCAGCTACCTAAGTGAAAGTATGAAAGTATGCTTTTCCTAGGCAAAGAGAATACAGCCTAGCACCTACCTTGGATCCTACCCAGATAGGCAACACAGGCACAAGGTCCCTCCATTAGAAGTAAAAAAACCACCACCATGACCATTGGAGGGCTGACTTAGATGGGTTGAAGCTCATTGCCTTATCTCTGTAAATAGAAGCATTCAGTTCTGCACTTGGGCTATTTAAACAAACTCATGCTCAAGCACAGACTCCTAGTTCTCCCAAGTCAACAGTGACCTGAAGTCCCTCTTGTTCAACAATTTCAATAGTTTGTACAAGAAAAAAAAAAAAAATCAAGCAATGGTCTTAGCCCACAATTTAGTACCTGGTTATTCTTTAGCTCAGTTCTAGGAAGAAACTGCTAGATTCCAGGAGTCAAGACAGAGTATGAAGAAAGCCATCATTGATTAATTGGTCTTCCGTAGATCTTTTAGTATCCAGGCCTCAGAAATTTTGCAGTACTCAGATTGCAGTACTCTGCCTAGATTCAGTGTGACAAGACTCAGTGATGTGCTTTTGTCAATAAGTACACAGACTTCATGCTTACTTGCTTTACTTAAAGTACAAATCATAAATAGCTGTATGTGACAAATTCCCCAGTATTGAACCTTCACAGCTGCCAAGCAGCATGCTGCAGAACAGAACAAGGAGGGCTATAATTTTCTTTTCTTCATTTTGTTATTTGACCTTCAGTTTTTCAGTTGTCCTTGGATCAGTCTGGAACTAAATATAGTCCTTTCAGCATTATTTATATGTTTAACCCAAAGCTACCTACATGTACTAAGGGACTACTATAACACTGTTCTAAATTATTTTAACAGCTTATTTTAAATTGGAAAATGCAGGTTTTGAAAAACCATTGTCAATTAATTATGATTCCTTAAACTCCTACCAGCTCTCTTGTGTTTTGTAACAATTTGCTCACAGCCTACAAGACAAAGCCTCCAACTTGCTCAGAGAAAGCTCTTGAAACTGTCCAGCCTTTGAAAATACTGATTGATCTTTAAGTTAACACATTGATAATGATTTTGGCCACCGGCTATTTACAAATGCAATGCAATTTACAAATCAAAAAACAAAACAAAACAAAAAAAAAACATAAATAGATCAGCTGCATCCTTAGGGATCAACAGTCATTGCAGCTGAAACATCTCTCAGTGCACTGTGTCTCTACAAACTATTTGGAATGGGAACCAAAATCCACCACATTCAACTGAAAGTCATTAGTGCTTGACTACATACAGTAATTCCTCCCAAACTAAGCAAAAATTTTTTCAGTCGAAAGGCCTTTGCCAAGCAAGGAAAAGACAAAACAGCTACTGCAATGATCCTCTGTGAAACCTTGAAAAAGGACATTTTCTGCCTCAGGAAGTGGTTCTGTGGTATGTCTGCCAACTACAGAGCTAACCAAAACAACAAAGAGCTGGGTGGGTGGACAGGTAGATGGGGACACATATAGGCACACTATTCTATCATGTAAGAGCAATTTCCTATATCATCGCAATTCTGCAAACAGCATCAATATTCTTTTATTCACATAACCAGTGTGAACAATTTCAGAGAAGGATTTGTGGTCCTGCTTGGGTTTCTGTTTGTGTTGCTCTTTTACTTTATCAATAGTACGTTTAACAATATTTTTCAGTCAGAGAATGGACCATGTGAAAGTTGAGAGAGTTATTTCTGTTCTCAGGTAAGAAACTAAAAAAAAAGTAACACCGTTTTATCACTGTTTCAACCAATGCAAGCCAAATTCAGCCTATGAATTTAAAGGGCTTAGACTAGTAAATCAGCTTAGAGCAGTTATTTAGAAGTTCAGAATTTCTTGGATAATGAATGAGACAAGTTGCCCATGTAAGCTTTACTGAAAAATATTTAAATTTTACAGTCAGCTCTGTAACTTGACACAAAATAGTATCACCCAGAAAAACAACCAGCCATTGCCAGCAACAGCTGCGACAAGATTTCTGACTGTTATCCACCTCCATTTAAAGCCAAATTTTCAATAGAACTGAGCACCTAAGATATTTTGCTGCTTTGACAAAAAAAAAAGTCAGCTATGTTACAACGCTTACCTCTCATTTCCTTAAAGCTCTGAGTTTGAGCTCCATGGATGCTACAGGCCTAAATGCTCAGACATAAGCAGATCACTTTGGGCAACACATTCACAAATAGAAGTATTAAAAAATTGATCTGTGTGCACTTGGCAGCCAGTGAAATTTGTATTGACCTTTTGTTGCTGCTCCCTAATTTTACCAGGGCAATTGCACAAAGTAAATGGAACTGAGTTCTCAAACAAGTTTGAGACCCAGTTTTAATGATACAGTAAATGCAAGTTTAGGGCAAGAAGCCTCTGATCAAAACCATCCCAGCCATACCACCCAAAGCAGAGGCCAGCATGGATCAGTAAGGAGCTCCTGTCAAAACTTAGATGGAAGAAAGATGCCTATGTAATGTGGAAAAAGGGACAGACCACCTGGGAGGAATATAAGGAGGCTGTTAGAGTACGCAGGGATGCAGTAAGGAAGGCCAAGCTCCACTTGGAATTAAGTCTGGCCAGGGATGCCAAGGACATCAAGAAGGGCTTCTTCAAGTACATCACCAGCAAAAGGAAGGTCAGGGGAAATGTAGGTCCGCTGCTGAATGACCTGGGTACCCCAGTGATGAAGGGTAGAGAAAAGGTGGAGTTACTGAATGCCTTCTTCCTCCTCTACTCTGCCCTGGTGAAGCTGCATCTGGAGTACTCCATCCAGTTCTGGGCTTCCCAGTTAAGAAAGACAAGGAACTACTGGAGAGAGTCCAGCAAAGGGCTACAAAGATGATTAGGGGTCTGGAGCATCTTACAAGTAGAGACTGAGAAAGCTGGGTCTGTTCATCCTGGAGAAGAGAAGGCTGAGAGGAGATTTCATCAATGCTTATAAATATCTCAAGGGTGGGTATCAAGAGGATGGGACCAGACTCCTTTCAGTGGTGCCCAACGACAGGATGAGGGGCAATGGGCACAGGCAGAAACGTAGAAGGTTCCACCTGAATATGAGGAGAAACTTGTTTACTTTGAGGGTGCCAGAGCCCTGGAACAGGCTGCCCAGAGAGGTTTTGGAGTCTCCTTCTCTGGAGACATTCAAAACCTGCATGGACACATTCCTGTGTGATCTGCTCTGGGTGAACCTGCTTTAGCAGGTGGGTTGGACTGGATGATCTGCAGAGGTCCCTTCTAACCCCAACCATTCTGTGATTCTGTGACAAAAGCTCTGTTAATTCAAATTTGTTAATATGGAAAAGTGAACTTTGAACCAGATCACGTACAGCCTATCTTCTCCCAATAGCATAGCAGAAATGGTATGAATTACTTGTCTTGCACTCTCATTAATTAAATCAAAATTGTCTCATGTGCCTACCTCAGTCCAGATCAGATCTGCCTTAGAGAATGATCCAGTACTGATGGGTGTGAACCCAAGTCCGACTGCCCAAGCGACAGATTCCCACGTGGTGTGGAAAGACTGCAGTTTTTCAAAAACACAGTACAACATATCAACCACAAAATGAAGATATACAAGGCAAAACCAAGGTGGTGTCATAAAACACTTTCAGGGTCAATAGCTAATGTCCCTGTTATAAACATTCTATTGGTTTTACCCAAGGTTATTTCCTTAGCTGCCAGAAGTCATTTGGCTAGAGATGGGATAAAGGGGCTGCTTTGGGCACTGAGTGTGATCTATCCAAGGATCAGATCAGTTACATTCCGCTGTTTATTTAGAAGCTGTTTGTTCCCAGTCACTTGCTATATGTTTATATAGAAATGTATACATATGTGGGTACATACATGTACACTTGGAGGGTGTTTACATAAAAGCTCTTGGGAGATTTTTGAATGAAAAACCACAGTATTTTCCTTCAGGTCTAAACCATACTTCACCAAGAGGACCAGAAGAAGTGTTGCTGAATTTTAATACCTCCTGCTCCTCTGTTAACTCCAAGTTCCTCCACATCTCAGGGGCTACTGAGTATTGATAGCAAAAGACAGACCATTAACCTAGCAAGGCCCCCGGAAAGATAAATACTACTCCCCTGGGCCCCAGTTTAAGAACATCTGGCTTAACCACCATCCTCCTGTACAGAAGCATATCTCAGGAGAGGAAGATGAGCAGAAAGATACTGCTGAGATAAGAGACAACTGCAGCTGCACCTCTGCCAAGGGCTGGCCTGCAACTATGCTCAAGCATGTGAGACCTCACCATGCAAGTTCTTTACCAGCACCCTCTGCTCTTTCCCATTCATGATCATCTTCCATGATGCTGCTGGGTCTCACTGCCTGGCCCCTGCAGCTTTTGGCCGTTCACCTGAACCTCCCAGCTGTTCACCACAACCAAACAAAACCAGAAAAGCAAGAGGTACCATCAAGCAAGGGCTTGCAGCAGGCTGGAAGGGCCATTTCTGATTGCCTTCTACCAGGCTCATTCCTGCAACAGGCTTGTGCCTGGCCACAAAGCTGCTGTGACACCACCAAGGAACTCCTCACTGACACAGGGACATATGCAAGCAAATGCAGGGCAGCAAACTCCAAACAAGCATTTTGGCTGTACCCTCATTCCCCCTCCCCATCATGTTTATAATGCACTCAAACTCATTCAGATTATTTCTGTCCCTCATCCTCCCATGGACAGCAGTCCAAACCCCTTCAGAGAGAGGATGAGGTGGCTGTGACTGCAGAGCTCCTCTACTATATCATCTAGTATTGCTAAGTTATACGCTATTAAGCAACCAAACATCTCAACTCTATCAGTAATCTTATTATTACAGCACTGTAAAAGAAAAAATGAGAGGGTTTTGTTTGGTTTTGTTTTGTTTTGTTTTTTTGTTGTTGTTGTTGTTTTTTGTTTTTGTTTTTGTTTTTTTTTATGATGGAGCTGCCACTGTCTGGAGGAAACCTGTGTTTTGCACACACAGAAAGGCACACACGTATTTCATATGGTGCATTGCAAGCTGCACAGAATTGAAAGCAGCTGGAGGAAAACAGTTATAGAGAAATGGTTCTCCTGGGCATCATCTGTTGATTTGTTTTGTTTATAGAAGGAACGAGATTTTTATCTCTGCTCAAAATATAAAATGCTTCCATGGCACAGAGCTCACTGCTTGGCTACGCTCTCACTCAGGAATGTAAATAAAAGGCAGGGGGGTGGGAGAGGGCAGGGGTGAAGAAAAGGTTTTACTGTACAGAATCCCTAGAAATGTCAAAAATTAAATGGTAAAATGTCCATAGGTGATACAGTCAAGGTTTGAAAGAGGAACTGAATCACCACCTACTGTGGAAGTAAAGTCCACCTCACCGTGCTTGTTAATAGCTTGATTCTACTAAAGCTGAGGAGGCAGGTTAGGGACAAGCTACCCAAATCCCAAGTCTCAAATCCCAGCCTGAGTCCTGGCAGGATGAACACCCACTTAAATACACCAGTCCTTACAAAATGCATGGCCTGCAAAGGCACAGATTCTTATGGTCCTTCCACTACCTTGTGCCCACAATTGATATTCCAAGCTCTCTCTGCAACCTTGCTCTGGGGAGGTTCCTCACTTCTCTGTGCCTGACACCCAAGATCTCATGGTGTCTTTCATTTAACAACAGGGCTCTGTGTCCTAGAAGGACACCAGACGGCTGGTTTTCTACTTAGTTGATATCACTTCCAACTGTATTAAGCAAAAGTCGTATCTCAGGAAAGAAAATAAATTGTGACAACACTATATAATTAACTACTGTTAATAATTTTAACTTGAAAAAGTTTAAAAACATAACTACTGAGAATGGTGTCCAAACTGTGAGAAATTACCTGAAGTCTAAAACTTTCTAGTAGAAAAAGTTTAAAATACTATTCTTCTGAGATCCAAAAGGTTCAAGGTTTGTTGCCATAGCTAGGGATAGTTATCACAAAACTGAGGATCTTTTATCTTTGCACCACCTATTCTTAGCTCTTAAGAGAAGAAGAGAGACAGAAGGCCAGATATGTATCTGGAAGTGAAGGATGCTAAATGTCAGTCCAGCTTAATTAGCCACAGAATGGACATTAAGTCTTTCTGGAACGACCAAGAGGTGTTTGCTCTTCTTAAAGCTGTGTTGTCTCTCGGCCAGAGCTCTGACCTGACTGACTACTGAGGAAATATTTGGGCAACTCAGAGTTCTGTGCTGGGTACAATACATCATAACGTTCAGACACACAAAACATTCCAGAACATTAGTGATATAGTCACTACCCTAATAAAAATATATAGCTTCTCAGTTTTCCTACTGTGAAGCTTATACTGAGGTCTCTCTTGGAGAGGTCACCGCATCTCAACTCACGATGAGCATTTCAGAAAACCTTAAAACTGAGGTTTGTTAAAATCTTTGGAGAGCAAACAGATCACACTGATATTTTAAGAGTTGGAAGAAGGCCCTTGCAGACTTCACCACCATCACTTTCTGTCCCTCATGCTGGTGTGCAACACATTGAAGATCCTTTAGCTGCTCCTTTTTCTCCCAGGGTGGCTATATTTCATGTCGTTCCCACATTTCAAACCACGTGCCTCAATGACCTCTTCATCTTGTTATAGCTCTACTGAGAGGGTGTTTACATAAAAGCTCTTTAGAGCTTTTTGGATGAGAAACCACAAACATGCACACACAGATTACATCAGATTTATTGCTACTGAATAAGTTACAAGAAAACCTAGGGTTACAGGTTCAAAACTCTGCCAGTAGTTCTCATCCAAGAGCATTCATACAGCAGGAGCTTGTGATCATATAGTTACCAATTACCCATCTCCTCTAAAGTTCACTGCCTTTTCATCCTTCCCATACCCCTCAACTCCTAACAAGTATCACAAGGTTTCCACTAGCTGAAAGGAACTATTCTTTCCAAGGAAGTAAACTTCACTTTGTCAACACAAGCACACAGCTACCACCTCATGCCCTGCTCCCAACATACATCTCACTTCAGCTCCTTTCCTCCAGTCTCAACTTTCCCAAACATACTTGACCTCCATCTGTAACCACTCCCTTCAAATTCATATAATATCGTTCTGTTCCCATTCATTCTTCCTAGTCCTTCCCCAGCCATTCTGGGCATCTAGCTGCTTCTTCTATCTGAAAAACATACCAAAATAACAGATTTTGCTCTTTCCCTTGTTTCCCCAAGAACCCCACAGGTCCTGCAGAACCATGAAAAACAGGACTGACCAGGAAAGAAACAACCAGAGGAATGGATATGGAGAATCTACCACATGTTAGATGACCCTTGCATTAAAACTCTAGTATTGACCTGCAAAATCACTTCAGCCATAGAAAATACATGTAAAATAAACAAGCAGAACCTAAAAGAAATTGTTAGCAGTGTAAGCAATGGCACATAAGACAAGGGAATGAAGAGATGGACATTAGACATAATTTTCTCAAATTCCTCCACTATTGCTGGGAAAGTGAACTAAATGTGTTTCCAGACCAAAGCCAGAAAATACTTTGAGCTCTTTCTGCTGGCTATTTCTCAGCAGTTAGCACACACTGAGCTCATGGAACAGTAAACTTCGTTTTCAATAGGGAAAAAAAGCCAAAAACAAACCTAGGGAGATAACAGAAGGATAGAAAAAAATCCATCTAAAGGTTTCAGGTATGCCAAGGGGAACTGATAAAAGACAATCTCTCAATAATATGTCAATATTTTATTTTAAAATTGTTTTCAGACAGCTCCATTAAATACTGTATAAAACTTTCCTATAGAAGAGGAAGGTATGGCAATCAAAGGCATTAATTAGCAGCGAGCCAGAAATGAGGACAAAACACACTGAACGTTATTATTGACAAAGCCTGATGCAAAGACAAAAAGGAGTGAAAAAGAAGAACATGGGCAACTTTCTTTTAATGATGGGAGCAGTGTTGAAGGGGACAATGAAGAGAGAACACCAATTTACTCTTCAGCACTCTGAGGAAGTCTCACCTGTCAAAACTTCCCATTGATTTAACTTTCCATTTAAGAAGGACCACAGCCAGGCTGGCAGGACACTTGGACTGCTATCTGAAAGATGTGGAGTGACAAGTCCTCACCCCTTGGAGCACACGAGGATGCAAAACTAGTCACCCCAATGCAGGGCAGTCACAGGAACTGCCAATACGTTCCCCTGGGGTTCAGGGGAGAGCAGAGTTCATGGCACGGTTTGGAGGAATTACAGCAGTTCTGAGAGGCCCTGCTGAGCCTGGCAGTTAAATGCACAGGCACAGCAAGAGACAGCCCCTGAGCAATGGGATGGAGTACCCCACTGCTCACACAGGCATAGTCTTCTCCTTAAGGAGGTTGTTTACATTGCCTTCTTTCACCATTTAATTTAAATTCCATTTAGTGTACCAGAAGCAGCATGTTAAGTTCATCAGGTTCCTAATACAGTCAGTAGATGGAGGCAGGAGATCCTAGAAGCTAACTCAGAGCACCCAAAATTATTTTGCGAGGTGCCCGAATATCCCCAAGATAAGAAAAGCAACCTGCCTCAAAGCAAACAGCAGATCGGAAGTTAAAACCAAAGACCTAGTCCAGAAGAGCTAAGTGAAGCTCCAGAGAAGACTCCCAGGCAGAAGTTGCCTGGTGGAGAGGCCAGATTAATTCCCCCCTTGCCAGTCTCTCCTGCTTATACATCCCAGTTCAAACCAGACCCAGTCCATCCCAAGCCCTGTGGGAAGGAAAAGCAGAAATGGGATTGCTCAAGGACTGTGTCCAGCTCCTGTTGGTCTAGTGGCATTTGTGAGCACCAGCCAGCTTCACAGCATGCTCCACTGGATACTAGATCTGGAGATGATGTCAGAAGATGGGTAAAAGGAAGCTAACCTATCCCTGTAGGTCTACCTTAATATACTATTAATGCTATAATCTCTGTGCACTTAAAGAAATTGTCCTTGAGGGATTTTTTGGGCAGAGGCATGAAAAGGTTTAGGAAAAACGAAGACCACAAGGAATGAGTAGGCTGAAGATTTACTTTACACAGAGTCGTTAGGGTGAAATGCACCTTCACAAAAGAAGAAAAGGGTCTTCAAATAAACACAAATACAACACTTGAACATAAGAGGTGTCTGAGTTTTGCAATGAAATGCAAGCAAGCAAATCCAAAGCAGCACAGCACGAGAGGCTGAGCTACATTTACCGGGATAACCTGCAATTGTAATTATGGAAGCCTGTTCTACCTTCCCCTCACCAAAAAAAGTGTGATTTGTTGACATAAAAGCAGCATAATCAGGGCACTGAGGGAACTTCTTTTTGGATTATCAAATCTACCTTGTTTTCAAAGAAAGAAAGTATTTAGTCATTTGTGGCGTGGCACTTTTCCAAATTATAGTTCAGTAGCTTACCCTGCTCCTTCTCAGGCTCACCTAGAGATGCTTGATTTAGCTCAAAGACAAGGCCATACACTGCACAACTGTGGGTTCAAATTATGTTTGACACGTTAGTGAGAATTCCAGATTTGCTTCATGTAAAACCACGTGACAAAGGCTACTCTGAATCTGTTAGTTTTTTCTGTCACCAACAGCAATTTACTGATGTTTCCTGTTGAGTCAGATCCTTCTAGCTTTCATAAGCCCTTTGATTGAAGGGGAGGGAAGCAGAGTGACTTCCACTGACATAATGGCCATTTTAGGGAAAAAAAAATAACCAACAGCTGGAGTTAAAAGAATACCAAAGAAAACCAAACTTCCCAGCCTTTTGACCCTGTAAACCTGATGTGGGGTTCACTGCAAACTAATGAGCCTGCCATGAGAGCTGTACTTCTTAATGGGTGTATGTTGGTGTTTCCTACCCAGGCTTCTGTCTCCAGCCACAGTGGTCCTTGTAGCTCTCTGCCTTTGATGGCAGCAGTGAGAGCTGGAAAAGTTCAGGCCTACTCACCCACAGTTGGTGTTCCTTTCAGAAAGGATCCCATTTTCGTACTGCCGGACACTGGATCTGGTTGGAAGCATTATCTGGATGTGTTAGGGAGAATAACCTGCTCACCCTACACCTGCACTCGAACCATCAGCCTAACGCTCTAGCAATCAAACATCTTTTGTAAACACTGAATTTTTTAGGAGGAAGAAATGGTGCAAGATCTAGTTTTAGGTGGCATCTAGTTGGAGGAAAAAAAAAGGAAATCTATTTTATCTCACTTTTGCCTAACTCAAGCTCAAGTAGCAAGGTTCTGCAAAAACAGAACAAAGTTTTACTTGGAGACAGCTATCTCTAAACTTTCTTTTTCAGAACTCTTTCAAAAACAACAGATGTAAAATAATGCCAAACAAACAATAGTATTGAAGTCACCTGTATCAAAATACTATCTGTCCCAAGATTAACTTCTGAAGTGGTCTTGTACAGGTATACTATCAAATGATGAACTCTAACACGTTGTCCCCCACTTCTAAGTACCTTCTGTATCTAAGTGTAAGCAAATGCCTAGGCTTAAGACTAGAGGCAAAAGTTTAGTTTTCATTCTTTTTGATCAGAGACTGCAAATGCTTTGGGTCAGGATTGACTTGTTGTGCAATAGGTGGACAGTATCTAGATCCAGTGGAACCCAAATCTCTCAATCTCTCTATACATTTCTGTAACACAAGTGATCATTAACACTACTTCAGTGTAAAACTGGCATCTTCTGAATGATTTAGCTTTTCAGAAACAGACAAGAACACTGCTAGTATGTGTTTTGCTATGTTTGAAAGCATGCAATTAGACATGTATCTCACAAACATCAACAAACACCTCCCATCCAACCTCCATATTTCTAAAAAAACCCAGGTTTGTTTAGACAGGGGTTGATAATTCAGTTTGAACACAGGTATCTGAATGCTGTGACAGCTTCTTCATAATGTTAAGCTTATGGTACATTAAACTTTAAAGCAAGATAAGCTCCTGCTTTCATTTCGTCAAACATCTTCTCAGACAGCAAAAAGAAAGACACAAAGCAATGTTTGCAGCTACAGCCAAGCACGGGATACCCATCTCAGCATATGTTTAAAATGAAAATGAACGATATGTTGCATAGATATACTACTGTATTTTTAAATAGAGAATATCACTGGGATTTGTAAATCTTAACCTCATTCCTCCCTTAAGTGTTTGTTTTCATTTTGTGCCTAAAAAAACTCTGAGATTCACAGAGAATAAGTAAATAGATAGCAGTCCTTGAAATTGAGAAAGCTCGCTGAAAAGAAACTGCTCTGATAATCAGTTTGGCTATTAAAAATCGCAGTGGGTGGGGGGGACATGGGCAAGAGAATTTTAAGAATAGTCCATGTTGTGCCACTGGTATTATTGAATTTTATGTATTTAGCCATATTATGCCTTTTTGTAGTCAGTAAAACAGTAATTTCACTGTCATAATAGTAATGAGGTAGCAAGAGACATTGAAGAATCCATTATAGGAGACCCGCAAGAAGAGACTTTGACCTACTGAGAGCAAGAAGTAAGGATGGGGAGAGGAGTAGACAACTAAGTCCTTCAGGAATGAAGGACAGCAAGCAGACTTGAGCACATCAGTTAAACTGACAGATTACCAAAAAAGACACCTCAGGTTTGTTCTTCCCATTTCAAATCTGAAGAGACTATGTACCCAAAAGCTTATCTTTCTACTCCCAACATTAAATCAACTACCTTAAAAAGCCTCTCCTTATAGCTGACTTAAGGTCATGTGGAAGATAAATACTGAGAGATTACAGTCACTGAATTTTCACCTGATTTAAAATTGACACAATACACTACATGCATCATCTCTATATTACACTGATAACAATGCATGAGATGTGCTATTAGAGGATTTGTTATAAAGAGTTATCGATTATCTTTATTGTACCAGTCTTAAAAAAAAAAGGACCAAATCATCCAAGTTTCCTCCTAAGACCTATATATTTTCTAGAAGTTTAATTTTATGCAGCTACAGGCTCTCCTCCCTTTCCCGATCAACCCTTGCTTCATATGACCTCACCTTACCCAAAAATCTGAAGAGATTGGTCTTATCACAACTTAGCAAGATACCACCTGCCAGCTGAACTGTGATAAATCACAGCTGGCCTTACAATACACATGCTAACAGTGACTGAGGCTGAGCTGACAGGCAGCAGCTCAAGGCTTTCATTTAAACCACAGAGTTCCCCCATCCACCAAAACCATGCTAAGGAAACAACTCAATAACATACCAGTTGCCATCATCATGTTGGTATTCTAGTGTTCATTAGATCTATCGACTCTTTTCTCTACCTGCAACTGCCTTCTGTTTAGTCTGTTTTAGAGCTAACAAGGTGGACAAGCCGCCTATTCTTTGTACTCACACAACAGTTCACATAAGCTACTACCATAACAACATTCACAACAGCAAATATTCATTCCTCTCTTCCCCCATGACTGCCCTTCTGACATGATACAAAGCTGGCAGAAAAAGATAGAGAAATAAGAATTCAGAAGCTATTTAAAAATGAGAATAAGGCTTAGAATGAAAATGTCAAAGGAACTTGAAGAGTTATTACTTTATTATTACTCCTGCCATAAATAACACTTGTGTTTTCTGACTCCTGGAAGTGTCAGACAATTGGGTATGCAATATGATTGTAATAAAAACATTCTCTATAATTAGGGATGTGCATTTCTATTAGCAACCCTTTACATAGCCTTTAAATAGCTCCTTGAACCCAAGGTTTCAGCCATGAATAAAGGAAGCTATGAGCATGCATTGGGTTTTACTCATTTGTTTAAACAGACATGCAGTATAAAAAAAATAATATAAAAAACAGACTCTCAAATGAATAGGTTGACAGGTTTGAACAACAACCACAGCACTTGCAGATGTGATTCACACCATTAACCTTACAGGTTCAGTCATTCCATCTTACTGAGATAAATGGATCTGAATAGTTTAGCCACCAGGTAAACCTACAAATAACCCACAGATGTTGCCCAGTATATTTCATTAGAAGTTTAAGAAGCACCCTCCTCCATTGGAAGAGTGACTCATAAGCACCTGTATCTAATAAGCTCCTTAAAATCAACCTGTATTTGTAGATCAACAAGACTGGTTAATAGTAACCATTGCCAGGTAAGAGTATAAAACACTTTCCCATTTAAAACTCCAGCTTTCCTTACTTGTTGCATTCACAGAACTCATCTTCAACCAGGAAAGCAGAAACACTTAATGGTGTATCTCTACTGTAAGGCAATTTCCCACCTCAATCCTAATTTAGACTTTCTGAAACTTATATGGTAGGCACTCAATTCAGCAGCTGACTGTCCACAGCCAGAAGCCTAGTTTAACTTTGACTTCAGACTGCAATTAGAGCTAGGTTTGTTTATAGCAAGACCAAATTCTGCACTAAACTGCCGTGCCTTCACCTCAACGGGAAGAACCACCTTCCTCAAACAGAACCAGAAAATGAGGCTCTGGAGAAGCAGGCACCAGAAGGTACCCTACATTTACACGGAGCAGTTCCACGCCTTCAGGGACCTCAGGACACATTGACATGCACTATATGGAAACATCAGGCCCTTCCAGCAGTCTCACAGGTGGTCAGATCCCACCAGCAACCTGCTGCACTTCTGAACTGTGGGTGTGCCTCTGCACTCACCCTCATCCCCATAAGCTTACAGAGATCAGCAGCTAAGCAGCATGGTTTTACTGCCATTTTATTTCCCAGTAAAATTCAAAGGAATTAGAACTTGGATGTTTGTGATGATCAGGGCAGATCTTATTAAGAAAGCTGGCTCACTCACCTACGCGATATGCCAATGCACATCAAATACGGGCTTGACTCTTTTTCAGTCTCTCTAGACCCTCCCTTGACACACAAGGAAGCTGAACAAAGTTCAACAGGGTCAAAGAATGAAGAAATATGTGCAGAAATGATCTGTCACTTACACTGCTATAACAATTGTGCTAACCTGAAGCTGACATCACTATTCTCTTCTAGATTAGCTTTGGGTTTTTGTCAGAGATTCTTTTTCTACCACCATCCCCGAAACTTTTCCTTGAGCACACATACAAATAAGAAAAAAACATTGGTTTACTGGAAGGCAGGATTTGAAGAGGTATTCAAGTAAAAACAGTCAGAAAAGCACTCCGAATTGGGTTAATTTAATTTCTGAAATAAATTATCCAGACAAAGCATTGTTGTTTGGGTTTTGGTTTTGTTTTTTTTCAGCATAGCTCACTGCAATGCCTACTGTGCTAACCATTGCAGCTACTGTTATTCTGATTTGTATCCACTACAAGAGAGCAAATTCAAACAGCAGTTAAAGTGTCTGTACGCTTAAGCCAAGAAACCTGTCAAGGAACAAGTGTACAGCATAGAGATCTAAGGCAACCCTGCAACAAGTACTCAATTTCTTTCTGACCAGCACTAATGTTCCTGCTGCCTACAGAAACTAATAAGAAACCAACAATAGTAAGCTCTTAATTTTGAAGACAATTTTTGTTCGAATCTTGTTGGTAAAGCACTTACAAGAAAATATTGCAAAGAGAGAATTCTCTAAAAGGCATTATAAGTTTTGTCAGTATTTGTTTCAATCTCTGCATCCAAACCAACTCCCTCTTGCCTGACCCTTCTAGCCATTTATCTTCCAGTTTACCCTCACAAATAAAAGACTCTACAGATGCTGGAGGACTTTCTGGAGGCTTTGTGTCCAATATGCAGCCCATATCACCTTTGTCACTTACCAATACAGCAAGACCAGGAAGACTGCCAGCAAAGCCAGGGTGACCGTTGTACTATTAATTTCTACGGAGACAAATGCCAGGAGACCTAGAGGCTCCATTTTCCTCCACCGCAGCTCCTGCTTTGAGTGGTGCGTGTCGGGGAAAGTCTTCACAAGAGCTGATAAAGCCTCCCACAGCTATATGAAGAACATCTGCAACAAAACAGGAACCAGGAGAGCAAAAATATATCAAGTGCAAACTGCAAACCTTTCCTGTTCTCATCAACTGCACGCTCTGAGGGAGAACTTGAAGGTTCCCTGAATGGAAGGATGTAGCAATTTCCCCCCTCCCACTGTTGTTGACTGTCATGCCACTAAATATTTACATACCCACCGCTTGAGACATCAGTGCTGTTGAATAGGTTTTTAGACATCAAGTACAACAAACTGGGGAAAGTCAGGGTGGGGGGGGAAGAGAGGGAGAGAGACGCTGACCATGGTACAGGTCATAGAAGAAGAATATAAAGACCCTTCAGTAGCACCCTGGCACACAGTGTCATTCTCTGAAGTAACAAAAATTAAGTATTTTTGCAACATAAAACTTAATTAGCACTTAATCTCCAGCCTGGTTATGCCTTAAAAGAATGGAACAAAATCAACTTTAAATTATCAAAACTAAACGGAGGAATTGGAGGAAATTCTTCCAATGCAACTACTAGAAGACATATCTAGAAGGAAAAAATAACGAGCAGAAAAACCCCACTGTAGTACCAGGGTCCGTAAGTCAGCATCTATCACACTGGTTAATCCACACAGACAGAACTGTTTGGCTGTGTCATCTCAGGTTCATGAGTCCTACAGCAGATTTTCCCGGCTCAATGCAGTGCTACTTCGGGAGGTACCATTAGCCAGCCTCTCCAGAGATATTTTGGCTACCCCTGTGTTGCATTTCTAGTAACAGGGTTAACATTTACTATCTCTGTGTTGCAGAACAGTCAAGCCGTCACACTCCCTTGAACACTCTGCCCATGAACAATCAAGCTTTGACTGCAGTTAGGAAATATTTTGTGCATGGTATATGAATTTCTCAGCTTTCTTCTGTATTTCCTGCCTGGAAACCTCAATTGTGTTTCAGGCATCTGGTCCAGTCCAAGTAGAAAGGGCAACCCGAAAGGAAGCCTTTAACCACTTATATGAGAGAAGACCACCAACTTGTTACAAAGGTACCAAATGCCTTTATCAAAAAAATCTTAAGGATTACAGCACCAGCAGCAGTAACTTGCAAGTAAAACACTCTTGTCCATGACAAAAATTCCCCAAACTGTCCAGTATCATTTGTTAGTTATGAAACTAGAAATACACATTCCTGGGTACTGCAGCCTTCCCACCTGTTCCATACAACCTATTTGAAAGTTACGGAAATAAAAACTATCAAAAGAGTCCTGCATTTGTAAATTATATGGCAACCTTGAGAAACAGAAATTCTGCAACATCTGATTCCCATAACACACCAGATGAAGAGTGGTTTCTTCTCATACAACCCCAAGATAATAGCTTAGATTTAATGTGCGAGGCTTCTCCAATATCACTGTATTACATTTCCTGCTCTTATCAGAGAAGTTAATAATATAGGTATCAAAAAAGTGAAGTCTCTAACACAATGGAGTTTAATTTTAAGAAGATTTGGCTCTACTCTAACTGAATCACTTCTATTTTGGTTCTCTGTGCTCCACAACTGCATTAATTCCTTTCCAGCCTCAGATCTTTGCAGAATAAGTAAAAGGTGTTAACCAGCTCATCAGTTCCACAGAATAGCATGGTAGTTCACAGAAAACCTTGCTTGTTGTATTAAAAATGCTATTGCTATTCTGGGTCAATAAAAGCTCTGCCAGTTTGCTGTTGCCAAGTTCACCAAGAACAACTGCAACATGATTCAAGAGCAGTGACACAAGGAGTTAGTCAGTGAGCACAAGCCAATCTCAACCAGCAACTGATCCTGCGCGACTTTAAGAAAATAAAAATCAAAAATCCATATGCATTCAAGTGTCTTCAAATCTAAACCAATCACCACAGGAGTAGAAGGTAAGAAATAATATTACAGTTTCACTGTGCTTTTATTTACTTGGCTTTTTGACTAAAGGACATATTTATCCGCACATAGAGGAATTATGCCCTCCTACTAAAATCAACAGCAAAACTATCAGCAATCAGAGAATCAAGTACAGACCTCACTCATTTTTTAAGAAACACCGGAGCTTTTTCCCAGTCACATTGGGAGGTAGGTGGGATGAGTAGTTCTTAAACACACTCATTATGAAAGAAAATAGGCTCTCACATCAGCATTCAATTTGGAAGAGAACACATAATCAAGCTCCCAACAACAACCATCCTTTTCTGTTGTTGATTTTGTGGGGAAGGTTGTTTTGTTTTTTAAGCCTCGGAACCTGTTTCTTGCTGGAAGGTTTTAACTCAGCACCTCCAGCCATTAAGAAGGGTGACGTGCAGCACTGACTCTACAAAACACCTGGAGCACTCCTTACTGCAGATCCACACGCTCCCAGTTATCATCTCAGAGTTAAGGGTTCCAGCTCCATGAGGATTCACAAAAATCCACATGATGCTTTGCAGGGCATGGAGAAAAGCATCAGGGAGACAGACAGCAATGAAAACAGACTATTTATCAGTTCTGTACCTCTCTTTACAGGTCCCTTACATAAGAAATGCCATCCTTATTGACTAGTTCAGAGCACAGATATTTTTGCCAACCTCCCCGTTCTCTGTGGAGCCACGCTAGTCAGGCTGATTATGATAAAGTTATCAAAGAACTTCGGAGAGACACACGAAGTCTTCACTAACCACATACATGCTGGAGGAAGCCAGAGACAAGCAGAAGTGGAAGAGAGCCTTTTCCTGCCAGACCCTATGAGTCAGCAGCACTGTCAGCATTTGCCTCCACAAGGTTTCACTCAATGTTGCATCTACTAGGGTTCACAGCTCCTTGACGCAGCACCATCTGAGCTCTCTTCTTCCATAGCAAATAGAATCCACATATTACCACCTCATTCAACATAAGCCAAAAAAAAAACATTTTTGACACACACACAAAAAAGCTCAAAACACCCACCTTATACTTCACTCCCCAGCATGACATACCTGCAGCCTGAGAGCTCCCCAGCAAATGTCAGACCTACAAGGCAGAAGCAGTTCAAACCCAAACAGCCAGAGCTTCAGCTTGCACGCACATTCACAGCAGTAAATATTAAAAAGGGAAGTATATTATAGCATTCAAAGTGTGAGAAGCTGAACTGTTCCTTCACTGGAAAATAAAAAACAAACCCATCATGCAGACAATCCAGGCTGTCCAGGAAGCCTTCATGCCTTGAAAGCCCTGTCTGCTGTGACTTCAGGAATATTCTCTGCAAATACTCTTCCAAAACAATGCCTTTCAAGTTCAAAATGAATACAAACAGGGCAGTGAGCATCAACAATGCTTGACATACACAAGTATAATTCGGACATGAAATATAAAACTTATTAAAAAGCAGGATTATAGACCTCAGCAGACCTAAATCATGTTAAGATTTTGGACCCATCTTCAAAGTGTATCAAATGGAAAATGTAGTCTCTCATATTTCATAGGCTAATGACTAACCAGCTAGACTAACCACGAACACCTGCTAATGACCAAATTCAACTTCACTCATGCTATTCTATCTCCTATGTTTTAGGTCTATAATAATCTAATTAAGGCTGAGCCACAACAATTTTATGATAGATGAAGGAAGTTTAGATATGTGTTTAATTTTTATTTTATAGCAGTTCTTCTCTATCAAAATTTGTAGCACAGTCTTCAGATCAATGAAATTCTGTTATACAGACAGCTTAGGCACAAAATGCTACAAATGAAATACCACAGAACAGCTTAAAAAAACATGAGATTAATCAGAAACTACCTTATGTATAAGCTTTAACAAAGCCCATGTACAAAACTGTCTAAGTATATAAGATATTAATTTATCTTAAAGACAAAAACCTTTCCAAAGCCAAAATGAATTCTTAACATCTTTAAGGTAGACCAGTAAAAAAAGATCAAAGGAACATTTCACAAGGAGATTTTTTTATGTTTAAAACAACCTTAATAGCCAGAGTACTGGGAATATTAATGTATTGGAATAGAGGGATTTACAGTGGCTGTCTATGACTTCATTATTACTACGCCTGTTCAAGGATTGACCAAGCAGATTATCCAGGTGATTTTGTGCTCCTGCATGATAAATTGTGACAAACTACTCAACAGACAGACCACCGAGACATCATAGTCCACTTATGAAGATCCTTCTCTACATTCAAAATGGACAGGAGCACCAAAAGGATATCATGGGCTGGCTCACGGGCAATTCTTGATCCACCTTGAATAAAATCATTACAATGAACTGGATCTTGAAAGGCAAACACAGTAACTGTGAACCCACACTGAGGAAGGTTTCATGACACTTCCCACTGAGAAACAGAAAGTCTCACTTTCCTACTTAAATTGTTTCCCCAAGTCTGAACCTAGTTATATTAACCTGAATGCTCCTCAGAAAGCAGAGACCCAGCTTAAAATTCTAGGAAAGCTAAATTACCATGAAAACTTGTACTTCAATAACAAATTTAATCTTAGCTGACTAAAAGTTATGGTACTTCAAAATCAGTCAATATCACAGGAGTTAAAAAACTAATTATGCTAACTAAATGTAGTGTCACTGTACTAAGTCCCCTCTAAAGCAACAAACTGTGAGATATCCTAGTTATTTCAAAGAACTCCACTTAGAAATAGCACAGATTTTGTGGTCAAAAGGAATGACAGTGTCTTCCTCTTGCTGTGAGAGCTTGGAATGCATTCCTAAAATAAAGTTACCTTTGCTAATAGTGACATTAAGATCTTGCAGCACCAGTGAAATTCCAAAGCAAGCAGATATTAACGTAACATCTGCTGCCCGGGGCCAGGCATTTCTAAGCAAATTGACTTTATTAAATAATCGGTAACTTGTTTATATTTCTATAGCTTGCTTTAGAAACATGGATTGATTCAAGTAATCCTATAATTTCATTGTCCTATAAACTTGACTGGAGATAAGTAAGGATTTATGTTCATGGATCGATAGCTCCACATTGACAGCAAAAGCTAAAGAATCCTGTGTAAACTAGTTTTGTCATTGCAGAGAGCCATATCAATGTTTGCCTTTGTAACAATATCATGGCAAGAACCAGTGAATTTTCTTCTGTGAAGTTCAGTTTTTAAACACTACAAGAAATACCTAACCTTCTTTGATTGAAAAGCTACTCTAGGTAGCAAAGTCAAGGCTTGAATTCTCCAAACTGTGTTTCAGTGCTGGACCACAGGTCAAAAGAACTGTGAAAAACTTCACAGCAGCACATTGTTCTATACCTTCATTAACCAAACTGTTCTTATCAAATTCTCTTTCATCCATTAGCTCATGGGATTGACATCAAAACTTAGAAAGCCCAATCTTTTTCTGCGCTTTGCAAATATGAAGATGTAGAATGCTTTTTTTCCCCAATTAATAGAAAAATTTTGAGAGCTCAATGTGTAATCTCCAGCTACTACACTTCCCACCTTATCTCTCCACTTTTCAGTTCAATAATTTTATTGTGGAATCCTTTCAAAATGATACAAAGATATTTTTGTAGAGAAAGAGTACAGGCAGCTTCCTCAAAAGTGGGGCAGCCACCTTGGAAGCAATTAACCACAGCAATTGGCATTGCACAGAGAAGTGCAATGGCTCCTGGATTGCCAGCTGGAGAAACCCTGGCCATGGCATCCTTCAAGTTGGCCTAATGGGAGAAGGGGAGACAAAGAACAAAGAGAAAGGAGAAATGGGGGAATAGCAGCCAAGAAGAGGCAGTTCTGACCATCCCGTCATGGGAGGGCAGCCACAGCCACCTGCCCTGCATTCTCCTTGTGAAAAGGACAAGCAAGAAGCTGGATGAACATGCCGCACAGACCATCAACAGCCTGCACGTGTACCCTGGAGATGGGGTTGCCAGGGCCAGGAGGGGCTGGGGCGGGAGCTGAGGGCAAAGTTCATCTAAGACAAGCTCTTACCAAGGGGTGCAAGCCCACCAGGCTGAACCTAGGAGGTAGGTAACAGGGTCCATCAGCACAGCAAGGGGTAAGTCAGGACCAAGGGTCACTCCGGGGGTCAAGTCAACAATTTAAGCACCAGACCAAACCTTCAATGGGGTTCCCGGGCCAATGGACAGAGTGTGTAAGTGGGAAGTCTCAGGTGAGACCAATCAGGACAATTAAGAACTATTGGTGCCTGATTACCTGAAAAGGTCAGGCCTGGAACAGGTATAAAGATAATGACAGACACATGGGAGCTGGGTATGTGGAAGAGTGCATTCACTAACAACACATTTGTTAATACCCTGTCAAAACTCAAAATGACAAAAAGGGAAGGCACCAAAAGTCATAAGAACCTTGAACCTCAGATGAGATAAAGAAGCATTCTTCATCTGAGGCCCACCACTGTTTTCTTCAAGTAGCACGTGCTTCCGGAAGAAGCCCCACAGACATGAATGTTCCAACGGCATTTGGCCCTCAGGCAGACCAAGAATGCAGAATCAGGCCCATCTGAGCACTGTGAGCAGTATCAGCTCTGCCTTTATGCTTTATCTCTATCTAAAACCAGATGAGTTGGATGCAATTCTCTCTCTGAGATTAATAGGAAAGCAAAAAAAAAGAAAGAGAAAAAGAATGTGCAATGGATTAGACAATACAAACATGCCAAAACCAGGACAGGCATTATAACTCAGGCCCTATCACCACCTAGTCTCAGCACCAAAGAGGCCATCAGCTGACACAAAGGAAAAAGGAAGTTCCAAATCAAGCAAGTCAGACTAATGCTATTGTCACAGCAACGAATTTCATACTTCAAGAAGCCCAGAAGCTATTAGTCTGCATCCACATGCAGAAAGGCCATTCGACTGCAGAGACTGAACATGGCAGTTCGAAGTAATTACTGAGAATCAGTCCCAGTTCTTCAGCTATTCATTAGTGGCATCCGCAGAGCCTCTCATTTAGGCTGCAGAAACATCCCGTCACGGGACAAGTTCTGCTGGAGTACACTAGGTGCAGGTTTTGGTAATGCTTTTCTGACTCCTGTGGACAGGCAGGTGGAGGTTGGTGCCCTGTTGCCTCTCTTGCTTTTGAAAAACATTCCCATTGATAAATATTTCAAAATGCCCATAACTGCAGTGGAAACAATCATGCTGGATATTTTCAGATGGGAGTAATAACAATGGGAGTATGGGGCACTGGAAAACACAGAGCTGTGGCAGGATGATGTATCACACCTTCACACTATAGAGCAAATGCAAGGACAACATAAAGTACATTGTAAAGCCTTATCTTCACTCATACCCCTATCCAGGAGATATTCACTGCCTAAATTTATGCATCACATGATGAATAATTCTGGGTAGATCATGCCAAATTTTCCCAAAGGCCTTCTTACCCATATGTAAGGGAACACAGATAACTAACATGCAAACTGCAGCCCCTTACATGCTTCAGAATAGTACATGTAACATATGGATGGCTTTACTCTAGTTCAGCCTTTAGTGCTCTCCCATTCATCACTTTTTTTTTTAATTGTTTTTTTTGCTGCAGTCCTTCCTGCTGACCACTTTTACACTAATTCTCCAAATCAGAAATCCCTTCAGCTCCCTCATTCTCAGCAGGTATGTTGTAAAATGGACACACATAACTGGTGAGGGGGCACAAAAAAAGAAAAAAGTGAAAAAAACCCAACCTTACACAATCACAAAAACATCAGTTCCATATATCAAGTTCTCACTGCAAGTCTTGGCTTAGTTCAGGTGTTTGCTAAAGCACTAGATCTTCATTTGTGAAACTGTGGCAAATACAGGTTTTACTGGGGGCAAAGATGGTCAAGCCCCTAAACAAGGAAAAAAATGTTCCAAAGCTGTGAAACTCAAAGGATCAGAGCTAAAATGGTAATTAAACTATTTTAATTGCTCAGTTTAAAAAATGCACATTTTTCCTGCAGTCTCATGAATCTGAGAGTAAATTTGTGATTTCTTAACGCGTGAGGTTAACAATACTTGCAAAAGGGCATGAACCCAATAAGCTGACCTGCTAGCCAGGGGAAAAGAGGTTAAGTAGAAGACTAAATAACGTTAAATATTAGTTGAAAAATCAAGAAGAACTTAGTCTCAACAAGATTTCATCTCTGCTGACACTCATGTTAACTTGCTGTCTCAGACTGAGGCATGGATAGGATCTGAACCCACACTTCCCCGTGAATCCAGCTTCCTACCTCCTTCCTACCTTCTGCTGCATTTACCAAGTGGTAGCTAAGCACAACCTTAGACTGTAGCTGGGCTAGTACAGAAACAAAATATGTATCCTTCTCAGTTTCAATGAAATACAAAAAAAAAAAAAAAAAATCCATGGAACAAAACTTTTACCATTATAATTTATCTTTTTACTAGATGCTGATCAGAGATCAAGTTCGTGGAAAACCACGGTTCTGTGACAATCTGAGAGGACCACTTTGTGCTCGCCACAGAGCCTAACAAAGTCTTCAAGCTCCAAGAGTCTCAGGAGGTTTTTTAAGCAATTCTTAGAAGTTTCTTTCTGCTCTGAACATGCTGCTGCTTTCTTTACCTTCAGCCAATTAAGTCCGACAAACTTAAGTGAGCAATTGCAATGATAAATCAATTCTAGCATGACCATGGCCAGCAGCCCTGGCAACTGTCCACTTTTAACTTCAGCTCTTCTTCCTCACCATCCATTTTGAAGTAGTCATTTTAACTCAGAACACCACTACTTGCAGATAATTCCCCCTAGTCTAACTTTGACAGTTACACTCATACAGCAACTGAACGGGCATCATGGGATCTCTGTCCCAGCACAGAGTCATAGAATCATAGAGTGTTCTGAGTTGGAAGAGATCCACAAGGATCATCGAGTCCGACTCCTGTCCCTGCACAGGACAACCCCACAGTTCACACCATGTGTCTGAGGGCTTGTCCAGTCTCTTCTTGAACACTGTCAGGCTTGGGGCTGTGACACCTCCCTGGGGAGCCTGTTCCAGTGCTCCACCACCCTCTGGGGGAAGAACCTTTTCCTAATGTCCAACCCAAACCTCCCCTGGCACATCTTCCTGACATTCCCTCGGGTTCTGTCATTGGTCACCAGGGAGAAGAGATCAGTGCCTGCCCCTCCTCCTCCCCTTGTGAGGAAGCTGTAGCTGCCATGAGCTCTCCCCTCAGTCTTCTCCAGGCTGAACAAACCCAGTGATTTCAGCCACTCCTCATATGGCTTCCCCTCTAAACCCTAGTCCTACAGCCATCAACCCAAATTTAAACTATTGGAACATTGGAACACACGCAGCTTAGAGAGCCAGACCTGTGGATAGGTACTCCAATGTAGGGGGTACTTTCTCCTTAAGACCCCCTGCTCTGTCTGTGGAAGCTCAGGCTAACTAGAGAATCCAGCAGCTACCCAGCTGCATGGGACTACTTTAGACAGCCCAGGGACAGAGCGATGTTATTATGAACTTTAATTCATCTACCTTATATTCATAAGCAAAGTGACATGTGAATGTGAGATGCCAAATGGAGTAAGCTGACTGGAAAAGGAGAAGAGCCTGAGGTTTCAGATGGGCCCTATATTTATGCAAGACTAGAAGCTAAAGGCAGAAACAGCAGAGACATCACACAGGACAAAGTCTTACCATTTATTCAATAAAATATAGTCTCTTCTAGTCACCTTTACCTGTAAAGTACTCAGGCATCAAAAGAGGGAAGCGAGGGCTTAGCAGGGCTTTTGCAGATGCATGTGAGTATTTTAATGGTATAGCAAGGAAGAGCATTTTTGTACATCTGGTGCAGGTAGATGCATTCTGTCCCTATGTAATGCTCTCAGCTCTCTGGGTGGAAAGCACCAACTCCAAAGGTAAAATATTGTTTCTCTCTTAGTATATGTAACTCCAATTAACCTTATTGGAACATTGTGGGTATACTAAGAAGATTACACTCCTTAATGTGCAGTTACAGCTGTATTGTAAATGCAACATTACACGTTTTCTATTATGGTTCAAGACCGCTACACTCTTCAAGACTGTTATAAACCTCAGAAAACAGGGGTTTATAATGGAAACACTGAAACACTCAACTCTAAAAGCCCTGGCAAAGAGGAAATATAGCTATAAATTCAGCTTCTGTTTTCCAGCATATACATTGACAAGGTATGAATAATATGTATTTCTACGCTTAGAACAGACAGATGTACACATTGCTCAGGGTAACCTTTGCTGTAAAAGTGGAGGATGGAAAGAGCTCAAAGTGGAAAGAGAAACCTTTTGTCCTGTCTTTTACACAGTTACTGCAATTGCAATAATGACATAAAAACAGCAATTGAAATTTAGTAGCCTGTGTGCTGGGGCCGGATTCTGAATGCACCTTTTTAAAAAGGGTGGGTGGTGTTTCTACAGTCAGCAAGAAAAAGACACTACGCCCTCCAAAACTCCTCAGCCTGCTTTTCTTTAAAAAAAAAGAACTGGCTATTTGGATTCAGTTCAAATGACATTACAAATCAACTTGTTATCCATTGCAAAAATGGATATTGTCTATATATTCTCTGTGTATTCTCTCCCATATATAATCTGATCCCTAGCTTCTTACCACTACCAAGGAGCAAATTTTGAACTAGCAGTTGCTGGACTTACTTAAAAATAGCCCACTCTGTTTGGCAAGAGAAAGATGAGCAGGCAATTGTACTATCATTTGGGCTGTGGCTTTGGGGAATTTCTTCAGATATTAATAGCAACGGCAGAGGTGGGTCAATATAATCCCATTAGCCACAGCACGCTGTTTGACTTCTGATATGTAGGAGGAAAGGAAAACAAAACCAGCGCAGGTGCTTTTTGGCAGTTAAGCTAAAGTTGGGTAAACTGGAAAATCCATGCCTGTTTTAGACATTGCAGCCTGACTGGCAGGCAGGAGAAAGTGGCATAGGGAGGCCCCTGCGTTTTGCTGGCACAGCCCTCACCTCTGGGAGGGAGTGGGGAGACGCACCCACTGCTGCTGCTGCCCACACGGGGCTCCGTGCAACAGGAGGTCCCACCACCACCATCCTCCTCCTGGGGCACCTGCCCTGCCCTGGGGTTTCGGTGACATCCTCGGCCATGCCGCTGCTCCAGAGATAGAGCCACAAGTCCTGAAGTGGGTCTTGTCACCTGGGCTAAGATGGTGACTGTGGTGTCAGCCCACAGGGAGATACCCAGAACTCAGCAAGGTTGCATGTAGGTGTGGTCCCCCATTTTTGACATTAGTGCTGCTCTCACTTGAGAAAGCTTCTTGACTGCATAGGAAATGTTTTCAGATCCAGTGCCACTGCCCCCTATATATTATTTTCTGCTATTACCTACATATTAGCAGTGTCTCTAATGTTGTAAACAGAGAACATTAAATATGGCAGGAGTCTATGAGGTGTATGAAAACCGTCACATGGAAAGCAGCCCACAAGCCCTCCCCATTACAGCAGCTAGTATTTTTTAAGGTAATGGATTAGTTCACAGGAAACTTAGTGCTTCTAACCAACAAGTCTAACACTAGCTATAGCATCCTCACTTTAGATGTATAACCCCTTCTTTTGGGTAACTATTCACAGACGCTGTGTTTAACATTTCTGTGTGCTTGATTCATGAAGGTCACCCACTCGTTAGCTTTTTGCTTTCTGCCTTTCCATATGACAGCAGCCCTGGTGCCTGCACTGCCCAATCCCAACACGCCCAAGAGCAATACCTCCACATTGACCCAGAGGCAGCGAGTCTCCGAGCAGGAAAAGAATTGCCTCATTGTCCAGACCTGTTCAGCATTTGGCAGCCTCTGTGGAGATTAACAGCAAAGCTACTTTATTACCATTAAAAGGGCAATGCAATTCCCAGCAGAACTGAGAACTGCCTTTCACATCTTCCCTTGAGTGAGACCTTTACTAGGGTTGACTCCTGTCTTCACTTCAATTTTTTTGCATTGAAATAGGGTCTTGCAGTTTTTAGCCTTAGCTAAAAACTTCCATTCCACTCTCGCAGTCCTCAGTGTGCCCACTGCTTTCTGTCCCACCCCAGAAGCAGTAGCTGAGAACCGGTATCACTGGCTGTAAATTGTGCATTCAGCAAATCTGCAGTCTTCAGCATAATTAATAAACCATTTGTAGAAAAGGAGCAGCAGTCTCTATGTGTTGGCTCTCACCATCTCATGTATCTTCAGCCCTGGAAGGCCCATAGAGCATCCTTGGACAAAGGATTTCCCAGAGCTCCCTGGCAAATTTACACTCAGCTGTAAGGACCAGCAGCAAGGCTGGAGTAGTTTCCCAGGCAGTTATTTGTCAGAGGATCACAGCCAAAATGTTCACGAGTGTTTTATCTGACCCGTGAAGTACACAAAGCTGTTTCTCGTCCCTGAACTATCCTGATTGCTGCTCTGTTTTATTAAGCAGCAGCATGAAACTGAAGCATTTCCAAGGATTTTCACTGTGGTGATCTGCACAGCCTGAGACTTTCAGTTGCCTCCAGGTCAGCAAATGCCAGAAACACTGGAACAAGGAAATGTATGGAGACAGTCACTTATGCAAAATCTGTATTTGATTATTTCTCTCTACTAACACCTAGAAAGTCAACTTAAAAGAAAAAAAAAGGCAAACTTAAATTCAACAAGAAGTTATTAGACCCTTAATGACTACAGAAAGATTTCCAGTGCCCATAGGGAGTAGGATTCCCTCCCCCACATTCTTCTAAGATTGAATGATTTTTTATTCCTGCTAACCTTTACATAGAGGAGCCAACAGCCACACTTCTAAGTACAGTTGCAAGGGAGAATGACGTCCCTACCGGGCCAGTCACACATGCTAACGCAGCAATTTCCCTAAGCCAGCCCAAATCCAGACGACTTGCCCAATGATGTGCCATGGGAGCGGCACGGCAAAACCTCCCTGATAAAAGCAGCGGGCAAGGAGGACCAAGGGGGCAACAGCCAACTTCACCGCACTTGCTAAGAGATCCTTACCTTTAAATTTCTCCCATGCCCTCCTCCATGGGTTCCTGGTTCTGCTGCCAGGAGGCAGCTGCCCTGCAGCACCCCGAGGGGAGCGGCGGAGAGCGGAGTCATCGCTGCCTCCCACGGAACAGACAGGTGCTTGGAGAGCTGCCCTGGGCCCCGCAGCGAGGCACAGCCCACTGGACTACAATTCCCAGAAGGCCCCGCGCCTCGCTGTCCGTCTGCCCCCTCGCTGCTCCTCGCTATGCATTCTGGGGATTGTAGTTCTCTGGGGCACACCCACACACACGCCGCTGCCATGCCCTTGCTGGGAAGGGAGGCTTTGCGTGGCTGCGAAGGAAACAAACACTCTGCAAACCATTGCTTGAACAAGAAAAACAACAAAAATACCTTTATATGTATGTCTGCATGTATAAAAAAGCAAAACTCAGCAAATATTTTTGTGTATAGTCAAAGGGAACACCGCAGTGAGCTTTCTGATTCTGGTGTGGGTTCAGCTTGCTGGGAAGGGAGGGGGGAAAAGGTGAAAAAAGGCTTGTACGCAAGTATTGCCAAATAACTTTGCAAAATCAGATGGGAAAAATTGAAATGTTCCCATATGCTAATTAGTTAATGTCTGGCCTCAAGCGTATGAACGTGCCCATACTTAACTGTATCTTCCACTGAAGTGAATGCAATTGAATCTCATACTCCAGTTGTTCCAGAAACTCAAGACCTCTAGAAATTATAAGCATGGCTTAGTAATGGTGAGATTTTAGAAGTAATTAAGGGTTCATCCACTTCGGGAGTTGCTACAGAGTAGCTTCACTTGCATAACTCCCCTCCCCTGCGCTGGACATGTATTTCACACTAATACTACTTTATTTAGAATTCATTTGCACTGCTTGGGATTTCAGTTCACAAGGTACCTTTGCCTGAATTGATGGACTTGTGCAAGGTGAGCCTAAACTGCATGTTCTTTTTTACCTTGTGTTTTAGACTTTATTTAGGCATCTCTTCCTCAAAGGTAGAAATTTCTTTTGAAAACTGGAGGTGAAGTTTCTCACACAGTCACTGCTGTCATGAATTTGGAAAGCAATAGGAACACTAAATGCCACGAGACCCACAAAAAGCCCTTTGGGAGCATGGCCCTGTTTGCCTAACGGGGAATGTTTGTTTTTCTAACACCGAGGGGAAGGCGGTGCAGCGGAGAGAAAGCTCTCCTTTCAGAGTAAAATCATTTCTTCACAGTAAGTCCTTCTGGACAGCAAGTCCTAATGATACTTCATGGAGAACATAAAATTCATAATCTGTCCAGAGTATAGTCAAAGCTTCAAAGTTTTACCCAAATTTTATTAGTTGCTTTTGCTTAAAAAATGTTAACAATATTAATGTGAAAAGAGTCAGATAAGTTCTTCCAAGACTAGTAGGTATTAAGCTCATGGATATACAAACAGCTCCCCTTCACATGAGGTGAAGAGGAGGACAAGGAAGGGTCGTAGATAACAGAAAATAATAATGCAGGTGTGATGCAGGTTTTAGTGCACAGATTGGTGGCATCCATGAAGACTTCTTTGCTTCTACACAGCACCACGCCACAGCTGTCTCTGTGCAGTTGTATGGCAATGTTCCTACATGAAGAAGACTTCCCAGGGCTCAGGTCATGATGCAGAGGGTCCTGCCAGAACTGCCAGAGCTGCAGAGGACCCACATGTCTCCATGGCTTGCAGGGCTGAGGCACAGCCCAGCTCTCTGTGGGGGCTGCAGGACTTCTTCGCTCCAGTCAAACCATTGAGTTGCTTCTGGACTCTGTCTGGCCTGGGGAAGGGTTTAGCTCCTTTGCAAGGCACTACAGCTCACCCTGTACTTCTAGAACTAGCTGGCAGCACATGAATAGCGTACTTAAGCCATAACCCAGATAAGCCTTCCAGAATAATTGAGATTCTACAGCATATGACTTTTAAAAGTAAGTTTCCAAAGACTTGCTAGAAAAATGTGAGTTTTGCCTTAGCACTTGTAATTCTAAGATTTCTGAATAATCTTTTTAATGCAGGTTTATAAAAGAACAGGAAGGGGAAAAAAAAAAAAAAAGTATGTTCTTTTGACTTCAGTTCAAGTTCAATTGATACAAGATCTATTGATCACTGGCATGCAATTTACATTGAGAATGCCTGTATTAAAGCAGAGATATTGAAGAGCTGGAATGGATTGCTTCCCAAGATCTTGTGGCATTAAGAGTGGAGCTATGTTTGTGTTCTGTTTGTGTTCTGAACTCAATAGCATTCAGTTCACTGGGGCAGTGTCTCTTATTAAAATGAGCCATAAGAGAGCTGCCTTTGTGAACACACAGGATTATTACTTATTTCAACAGGTGTTTTGTTAGTTCCTGGCTCTGCAAAGACTTCCATAACTAAATACACCATGAATAAGTCCATTGAAATCGCTAAGGTCTGTCTAATGTTTTCATCTTCCTATTTCCCAGAACAATAATGGTCTCAGTCATCTATTATTTGCAAGAATTCACAGATAAAATCTGAATAAAGAGGAAGCATGGATAATATAGCACCAGAGCCTCCTATTGTTTCGTTGGAGTAGGGAAATCCACTGGAGACTAAACTTTCTGTAAACAGCAATCCAACACTGGCTGTCTTTCTTCCCTCCCGAGGGAATGGCTGACTTGGGGAACCTCAGCGCCCCCATTCACCTGGCCACCTCTAACGTGGAGCTGAAAGAGATGCTATCTCTAGGGACCGAAAGATGATGAATACAATGCTTTTCCCATACGGAAAAAAGAAGCAAAATCCAGGTGTGGGTGATTTCCCAATAGTAGAAGGTGGGACAAGAGGAAAAACCATTTTATGCCAACAGTGCCAGAGCTAAAAATTCCCACTGACTTTCACAGAGGAGTTTTTTAAATCAGCCTGTGTCTCCTTGCACAGAGTGAGTGAAGTTTGCAATGCCATTCAGCCTCATGCATGGCAAAGGCTTTTCGTGTTGCTTCCATACTTTGAAAAGGCCAGAGCTTTCCTCAGCACATTCTCTTAAACACCCAGTAGGCACGGGAAAAATGGGGGTGAAGCCAAAACAATAACTTTGCAAAGTGCTGAGCCACAAACCAGAGACCTGAAGTGCTCATGTTTCCCCTGAACACCTTTCCCAGCTGCACACTGGCTTCCTGAGCACTTGCTGGGACAGGAGCCGATGCTGTCACCTCACCCCATCCACAGCAGCATCCCAATCTGCCACACAGCATCAGGGCATTTGCAGGGCCTCTTCACTGGGGCCTGACTGACCACAAGTGAGCAGCGAAATCAAGTTCCCAACCAGCAGCTCAGGTGGCAAATACTCAATGTTCACAAAACTTAATTTGCTCCTTTGTAACCCTGATGAGCTGTTAGAAGCAAAAGCAGAGGGAAGCTCATGGGAGGGCAGTTCCTCATCCTGTGACCTAAGAGAAAGGGTTGTTCTCCCTCTGCCTGGGGAAGGCTCTGCTCTTCCCACCCTTGGCCCTTGTGGCGGATGAATTGAGGCCATGGAGGGAATCTGAGCTGGTGGAATCACAGGAGGAGCTGGTTACCAGCAGACAAGAACGATGTGGGAAGCTCCGCATTGTTCTTGCCAGCAGATGGAGCAGGGCTGGCATGGGAAGAGGGAGCTGCAGGAGCAGAAGGCCCTTCTGCCTCCATCCATGCCTGCCCCTCTCCCAGGAGGAGCTTCTCTGGCCCTGCCCTGCCCTGGAGGGGTCTCACCTTTCTTGCAGGTTGTCCTTCTGCTTCCCTCTCCCAGCCAGAGGATCTGTCCCAAAGCTCTCGTGGGATGAAGGTAAACCTTTCCCAGGGCTGCCTCCTTGCACTAGCACCTGCAGAAAGCTGAGCACAGCAAGGAGGGTTGATGAGTGTGAAAGCGTTTATCCTTGCATCTCCACTGGTCCGTGCATGTCCATGCTCACATGTCCACAGACATGCACACACACTTTTATGTTTGGCTGTGGACTACTTTGAGCAGTGGAGATCTTCAACATACCTGTGTTCACCTTCCATTTCTCCTAAACTGGTTCAGCACCATTGCCTGTAATGGCCAGCTAGGTTATTTTCCATTCTTATTTCTGTTTCTTCTGAGCATAAGCCAGAATCAACATGAAAGGTGGATGTGTCCATGTCAGAACAGCAAATTAAACTTACTGAACTAAGAATGACCAGATTCCCAAGGTGAAAAATTGGAGATGGAGGTAGAAATAGAGATGAAGTACTCTTTTCCTGCTTAGCCCTGGATGCAGGTATGAATGAAAAAATAAGATGTAGCCTTCATCCTCCCACCCTCTTGCCTTAGGGCCCTTCTCCAAGACTGGTTCCCCATCAACACCCTTTTATTAATCCCTTTCACATGCTTTTTTGGTGAGATTGTGAGACACAGGTCCTTCTTCAGCTCTCGTCAATCCTATATGTTTCAAGCTTTGAAAGTCAGAGGGAACAGTCTTCCCTTGATGAGCACACATCAGTGTGTCAGTCCCATCACACGATCACTGCAGATGTGGATAACACAGCAGAGGAAGGTGGTCAAGGTACTGTTATCATCTGCCAGTTTGGCGAGGTAGGTGTCTGACCCCAGCATGCTGTGCTGTCTCAGTGGGTCGGTTCTTCCCAGCTAACTCCTCCACACGTAGCAGGCTCGTGAACTAAGGTTGTCCATGGCACGAGAAGGGACAGCAGTCTCTGATTCCTCCTCAGTGGGCAGCACTCAATGGGCACTGTATCAGCCAGCAGATAATACAGATGCAGTTCTGCTAATGTGTGTGTGGTTCAATGCAAATGTAAAGACAAACAGGTTGTCCTATGAGTAATGTGAAGTGCTGTGCATACCGTACAAAGTAAATACTGTCTTGTTTGCAGAGAAAGATATTTGCAGATAACTCCAATACTTATGCTGCATTCTTCCCTGGTTTTCCTTTTGGTTTTCATTATTCTGCTTTTTGGAAACAGTTCCTTCTTCTTCCTCAGGGGAGTGGGAATATTTCCCTTTTTCTTATTTTTAAAAAGAAGCTCTTTTGTTTATGTCATATATAAGATCTTCACCATCATTAATTCAGACATCACCTGATGTTATGCCTACAGGGGCAAATACAAGCTATGTAAATGGAAAAGTACATCAGAATCTCATATGTTTAACAATAGCCTACACATTTGAAGCCAAAAGGTAGTTGTGTAGCCCCAGTATGTTTCAAAAGTGCCATACTGGTGTCACTTATTTTAGCTTGCTGTAGAAAAAACAGACATGATTGAAAATCCCAGAGCTCATACCTGAGAAAGGACAGCAAGAAATCAGCATGGTTTGTATTCTTTCTTACACTTTTTTTAGGGGCAGAAAGAGATCCTGCTGCACAAAATTCATTTGACATAGATGTTTCAGTGATCTGCTACACAGACAGTAAGGAATAGCATTTTAGAAGCTTTTTATGGGGTATTAAAATTCTAAGGAGGCCAAGTTTTCTAATGGAAAAAGCAAAATATCTCAGGGTTTGAACAGAGGCACCATCTGCATCAGAGCGACCCCAGAATAATTGACTCTGTGTGTGTGTGTTTGTGCACACGTACGTGTGTGTTTCAGAGGGACATTCTTTACTTCAGTTCCATTATAATTCCTTTAAATATTTATTACTGGAATGTAAATTTAGCTGAAAACTGAGGTCTTTGCTTTGGAAAAGCCAGACTATCACCTACCATGGGTATTGTCACTCAGCGGAATATCCAAGTTCCTTTTGGAGAAACAAAAAGGTTTGGTTATATAAGCAGGTCACTGCGTTGAATTATAAAAGCGGGGCGGGTGGAAAGAATAAAAACCTGCTGACTGCTGGTTGAACTACTCCTTGCCTACGTGTGAACTGAAGTTCTGCAGACCTAGCAAGAAGCAGGAGCAATATTAAAATGAATTGGTTACAAATAGTGGAAATAGTCCAGCATGCACATTTAGAATATGCAGCCCTAAGGATGGCTTTGTTTTCAGATGGTTTGACTTTATTTTGAATGTAAAATGTTAATAAGCCTCTTAAGGAGATTGAGGGTGGGAAAAAACATTTGTTGATCACTTTAAATCCCAGGAAAATAAAAAAGTTCTCAAGTTGCTGGATGAAATAACAAACTAGAATAGGTTTATACTTCTTACATTGCTATGAAAGCTTTACTTCTTGATCATTTCCAGACACCAGAACGTTACTAAAAATCCACAAAGGGAAAAGAAATTCTACATTTATATGAGCTTTAAAATTTATTTTGGGACCTAAGTGTGTTACCAATGTAAGGCAGAGTAAACCTGTGACATAAAAAGTATTGCTCATCAAAAAGAGGGACCAAGGACCAGTCTAGCACTACCAACACTTGGGAAGGGATTTACTCACATAATTTTTGGGATTACACTTTATTCTGGAGGGTCAAAACTGGAGCAGGCTGATGTGGAGAATACCAGTGCTGAGGCTCAGGTATTTGTATCACTTTAAACCCCACTGTCATTTCAAGGATATAAATAGGCTTGGAAAAATCAGATTATTGGAAGGATTAAATTGAGATCAGTGTCAGTAATAATCTATTCCTTTGTGGTGACACCAAATGAAAGAGGGAAAGTTTGGGGGAGGGGAGTAATGCTGTTCAACACTGCCTATGGGTTGACTGGGAATGGGGAATATAAATGAGGGGAAAGAGGGTTAAATAGCACAACCCCCAAGTGCCTGGTAGGCAGGGTGAGCATAAGGACAAGAAAATCCTGGCCAAAGACCTCGGCTCACTAAACACTAGTTACAGAGATGGAGTGTCAAGATATATTAGTCACTGTCGTTTATTAAATTACTAAAGTCTGTGTCCTGTGCTACGGTACTTCCAGCCTCACCACCCAGCGTCCCCTAAGAGCTGCAAAATCATAGAGGGATTTTTTCTTCCTTTCTTTTTTTTTTTTTTTTATTTTTTTAATGCCTGAATCTTCTCCCTGCAGCACCACTCCTGTTCACTCCTAACCGGGCTGGAAAAAGGCAGCACATGCCTGGCCTCCATGTCCCTGGGGACTCTGGAGCATCCTAGGACGAGGAACGTAGCATGATTCCCAAGCACCAGCCCCTCCATCTCCAGCTGAGCTCATGGCACTGCGGCTCCTCCAGCCAGAACTCAGTCAGTCAGTCCATGACTGAAATCTGTGCAGGTGTAAGATCAAACTTGTATGGCTCTTTTGGATCCAGACTGATTTTGATAGTGGTGACTTTAATTTGGTGATAAATTCCCTGTTGTATTTTCTTTCAGCCAGGAACATGAGAGAGTGGAGTACAGAAGGTATCTTGTGATGCTGAGAAAAAAAAAAAAAAAAAAAAAAAAAACAACAACAACAAAAAAAGCATATTTAGGCTTGTTTTCCATCTAGCCTTTTGGAAGAAAGTTAAAGGCTGGGTTTTCAGCTCAGGAGCTCTGTAAGTGAGATCATACTTCCTTGACAAGCCATTTTCTACTTACCTCCTTGCCCCAGTTTCACCTGCCACCATCTCCACTGTTTAATGGGGCAGGACGTCCTTCTAGCAAGTGACTAGGAACCGTCTTCTCTGTCTGAGCCCAAGCGAGATTTGTCACTGGCAGCTGTTGGCTTTCAGGATGTGCCATAAGGCTTATCATTTTTTCCAGTTTTTCCTTAAGAGGAATGAGGAGATAGATGGGGAAGAAGAGTATCTCACTGGATAGGGGTCTTTCATCCTTCTGCTGGTTGGCTGAGCAGACAGTGCTGGGAGACTAGTGGTAGTGCAGCTCAGGGCTTTCAGCAAGATTAATAAAGACACCTGGCTATAAGCAAGGCAGTGGTGAGAAGGAAGGAATGCAATGTTTCTTGGAATAAATAATACTTCTAATAACTACCTCATGTATACTGCCCAATGACTGGAGCAAAAATAGTAGGGTAAACAATTCCTAGCACTATCCTCAGGTACTCTCCCAAAAGTTTACTTTCACTCTGTACTAAATGATTTATTTTTTTTTTTTCTACTGTTGAAGGAACAAAGGTTGATATTTGGATTTGTGCATTTATAGCTGTGTCTCTTCAGTGGTTTCCTCACAAAAGCTTGTGGTTCTTTTTGCATTACCCATTTGATTTTTTTTTTCTTAAAGATATATTTAAACTTCTTCTCCTGTTTCTTTAGACACAAAATGCAAACCTCTGCATCTACAAAATAGCTCAGATGCTTTTCTTTTCCTTCTCTCTTTCAGCCCTGCTTCTGCTTTCCATTTTTACTTCTGCTCAGCGAATTAGGCATTTATAGTTATTTCTCTCTTTATTTATATGGGCACGTATTTTCCTTGGAAAGCTGCTGCCTGGTCCTTTGGAGTTGTTGTCACCTGGCCCCAGCCCTGCTTGGTCTCTGTAAACCTACTGGCACCACAGAGCAATCCCTTTTTTTCTGCATTTCAAAGTCATTCCCACCCTTCTCCTTGGACATCAATTAGAACTATCAGAACTGATCAAAAAGCAGAAAAACGGAGGCTAAGGAAATATCCATAAGGGTAAGCAGGAGATAAATCTCGGTTTGTGGCACCTTTCTTTCACATTTTCAGTGTGTCCCAGGGTTACTGTCCCACAGGCAGGGCTTAGCAAGGGTGCAACCCCTTTCTTCTGCATTTCAAAGTCATTCCCACCTTTCTCCTTTGACATCAATTAGAACTATCAGAAGTGATCAAAAAGCTGGGAAAAAAAATCTTCATACATACTTCATTTCAATTTCCTTCCTATTTAAAACAAAAATGAAAAAAAAACAGGTGTTTTGAAAATGTGTTTCGAACACTTCTTTCTTGAGGTTGTGAGCAAATTTCCTTCTACCCTCCTATAACCAGGTAATAATAGAAACAGCATATGTCCCCTTCTATATCCACATTAAAGAAGTTTATGCCTGTCCCACTTAGGAACTAGCTGCTACTGTGACCTGCATTTTTTGATCTCATCTCCACTTTCTTGTGGGATCATTTTAATTTCTCTGTAGTGGTAGAAAGGGAGTCCCAGGCATGTGTTTTTCTCCAAATCAGGACAAGAGTCAGTCTCTGGCCACAGCTGGCAGTCAGGTTGGTCAAAGGCTCTAGTTTGAGCAGCAAACTCTCTCATACCAGTAGCCAGAAGAAATCATTCACATTAATGCCAGCCAGGCTCCATTGCCTCTCTGCTCACTTCTAGGCAGCTCCTGATCCAAAAAGTTCAAACCTTTCCATGCTCTCTGACCAGGACACCTTCTGTGACTGTGCACAGGCACCCAGTTTGATTTCAGCTCTCCCAGTTGCCACAGTTTGCTGGATTTTGGAAAACATCTTCCAGAAGATAATTCAGCAGCAGCAGGTGTGTTGGCTACAGGCAAAGCAGAGGCAGGCAGCGGTGGAGGCTGCTGTGGGCTCTGCTCCCGATGCCACCAGTCACAGTGCTGGTGCCTGGGGTCACCTGCTGGTGTGGGGACAGAGGCACAATATGCCCCAAGATGGAGCCAAGGGCACCAGGTACCTCCCAAGTGAGCTCACAAGGCAATGTTGTTTCATAGCAGAGCACAAAACTCATCTTTTCTCAGACACCTCCCAAATATGAAAAGGAGCAGGAGGCAGAGGACAAAGAAAAGTATTCAAGATGAAGGGGCCAAGCACTAGGATGGGAAGAGCGGAGTCCATGTTCAATAACATTTATGCTTATCTCAATATTGTACCTGGCGCCTAGGTACTGTAGCAATTGGAACCTCATAAATACCAATGACAGACAGTAATTAGCACCCCATAAATACTATCAACAGATAATCTTGCCGCTAGGAAGCAAGAACAAGCTTTTCATACCCAACTGGCCAAGCAAGCTTGGAGGTGAAAATAACAAGAAGATGGAAAAAACACCTTTTGAAAACAAAGGTCTTTCTCTGGAGCTAAACTTTTTAATGGAAATAAAGCCTAAACCAGAAGTCTTATACTAGCCTTAGGCTCCAAAGTGCCCCAAGTCAATTTATATCTGGCTGATAAAAGAGTAGTTGATTGATTCATCACAGCCAAAGGCTCAGCTCCTAGGAATGCATGATGATTTATTTTTTTCTGGGATCCCTTTGATCTCTGCTGGAGGTTGAGGAGCAGCCTCCAAATTATAGAGTAATTTTGGAATTATGTTGAGACTGTTTCACAGAAAAGTCACCTTCAAGTCTCCAAGGCTCTCTCAAGTGACATGGAAGTGGCGAAAAGCTTCTAGCATGACATTTTTATCTCAGAGAAAACGAATACAGCAGTTCTTAAAACAATGGTAATCCAATCACATTTGGACTACATTCAGATCTGGATGTAGGAGCTTTCTATGCACTAGACTAAAAGCACGAGTTTCTATGAGGTTATCTGAAAGCAATAACAGGTTTATAGATCTCAGTATCAGGTAGAGGAAGACAAGCATCCAACAGAAGCCTAAAACACTAGTAATTGGCACATGGGAGAAACTTGCCTTTCAATTCAGTGTGTTAAACTCCACAGCAGTATTTATTCCAGGCAAACAAAAGCCATAGGAGGTGCAGCATCTACTCCCTACCGTTCCCCCTCCACACAGTGCCCTCCCTGGCTTCCCATGTACCTTAGAGCCCAAAAGATCTTTCACCTTGTCCTGCCTGCCAGCCTTTTGTCATGCTTGCTACCCTGCTGTAGAGCTCCTGCAGCCAGACTAGTGGCTGAGGGTCTGCTGGAGTTTGAGGGTCTTCTCAACACAGCTGGTGGTCAGCAGGACTGGAACCTGCAGTTCAGTATCTGACATGTACTCCAGCAAAGCAAGGCACGTAATGAGGGAAGCTTCTTCAGCGCAACTCTAATGACCTCCTCCACGATAATAATATAGAAATGCAGAAGACTCCATGTTCACTGACTGTATTTGCCTGAGAATTACAAAATATTAAATAGCATATTTAGCAAAACAAGAGCTTTCAGGTATTCTCTTTGTCAATAGTCAAGGGCAGAGCTGCAGATCTAGTTTGTATCTGTGTTGAAACCTTCACCAACTTAATTAGAGTAAAACGCATGAAGTGCAGTCATTATAATCTGCTTTGCAGCAACACAAATGTATATAAGCCTTGTTCGTATGACAGGAGTGTCCAGAGTTTGCATTTTCCTTTGCCAAGAAAAGCCGGGTTTGAGGGGGGACAAGGGAAGGCGGGGAGAAGGGAAGACCATAAGAATTCCTCAGCTGGTATTGCTAAAACACATGGAAAGAGCTGCTAAGTCTTTTCGCTGCCTCCACCCTTCCCAGTAGTCTCATTATGGTAAATAATGTTGCACTTATTTGAAAACTCAGGTTTCCTACGGCTGGCTGTGCTGGGGGAGCCGGCAGCGCAAGCGGCGCTGAAGATCTCTGCTCCTCGATGCCAAATCCCAGCGCTCGTGCACCCTTGGTTCCTTGGAGCATCTCTGTTTGCTTTCAGAAAGTGGCTTGAACTTCAGCCTTAAAGCAGAAGCATATTGTGGCAGATACTCTAATCACAATGTCTAAATATAATACAAGGGAAGACAATTTCAGAGAGCTCAGCTGCACTTTTTAAAGCAACTGCCAGGAAACTGCCTCTGTGGCTTGCTGCTTTAGAGTAAGATTAAGTGAATCAGTCTCACCATTTGAATGTGTGGGAAGTTAGAGACAGCAAAGTGACAACTAAGGATGGTTTATTTATAATTGGGCCCTCCCCCTATAGCTGTTTGTGCACAAGTCCTGTGCACTAAGTTCAAAAGTATCTGCCCTTTATGTAAAATTACTCACAAATGCTATGTGTAGGCCAGGTGTATGTCTACACTGGTTTGGTTGATTATAAAGTTCGTGTAATTATTATTGAACTGTCTAGTGATGTTTGGAAAAAAAATGCAGCTTATTACTCAGCAGCTTCAAAAGGCTCTGAGTCCCTGGTGTTTCAGCCAGGAGTCTTTCACAACAAGGAAGAGCCTGAGTGGGGCATCACTGCCACGAGAAGACCTTGGGGGTGGCACGGAGACTGGGGCATCACCTAAGCAGCAGCTTTGCAGCCAAGGGGGCTGGAGGGCAAGGCTGAGGCAGCTTTACTAGCAAGGACCTTTGATACTTAAACTGCAGCTCCTCACTCCTTGAGCAAAAACACCTCTGACTTTCACCTGGAGGTTTAGAGGTTCCCAAAAGACAGGAGAGTTTGCCCAAGACAGGTAAGAGTGCTGTAGCTGCAGCTGCAATCACAAGCTTGAGAGAAATTCAATAGTTTATGGTACTATCTGATTAATGAGCCCATCTGGAGTGGTACTGCAATGAGAAAGGGGTTTGTCAAAGGAAAAATGTGGATTTCTCATCTCCACCACCTTGTGATGTGGCTTGAAGTTTTCAAAGTGTCCTTCCGAGTCAGTAAAGGCAATATCCACAAATCTGAGGTAAAGTTGCTGAGAAGAAGACCCAGGAGTGGCTGAGTCCCTTGGAAGAAGAGCAGGATTGCTCTTTGCTAACCTCCTGGTGGATAAGCCATTGGAGTTGGGCTGACCTCAGTCCCTGAGCTTCCCTTCCACCCTGCTTTGGCAGGCTTGGCCTTTAGTCTGTAGCATCAGCCTGTGCCCCTAACTGGGAAATATTATTAAAATGGCATTAAATATTAAGATAGACAACACAGCATGTCTCACAGTGAGGGAGTTCCTGACACAGCAATGCTTTTCCTAATAAACTGCTCTGACAAACAGTTTACTTATACTCTTACTTCAATTATATGAACTACTCCGCAGCAGTAAGGATGAGTGTGGCTGGGTGTTATTATGAGAAGCAGTAAATATTTATTTGGCTCTCTCAGCATGGAAGTGGGTGGGCGGCAGGGTCTCAAGTCAAGACCTCATCAGCACAATTTTTAAAGCCATAGTCACAGGCTGCGGCTAACCAGCAAGGCACAACTCTGTTGTGTGAACCCATCACCGACAGCTTAGCTATTAATCTTGGTCCAGCATTAGCGGTGATGGACATCATAGCCAGGTTTGGCTTTTACAAAGATCTGGGCTGGAAAAAGAGATTACCTCAATTAAATAGTCCAATAAGTGTAAATATTTCAAGGGTTTCCCATCACTGGTCCTACCAACCCAAGGGCTGTGTCATGGCAGGCACTGCATGTACCAGGTGAGATCCTTGGCCCACAGCACCCAAATGCACAAAGTCCCTGAGCAGACTGGCGGTCAAGTCATGGCCTCAGATCTCCAGGCTCCCCGATGAGAGAGGGAGAAATACAAAGGGCAAGAGAATGACTGCTGGAAGGTGCTGGGAAATGTAATCTCCATCTCTACTTTCTTGGAAACTTTGCCTGCAATTTCAAGTATTTTTTGCTGACGGCATGAAAGTAAAATGCACGCTTCTCTTTGAAACACTGCTAGTCTTCTGGCCATTTGGGGTGGGGGGGTGAAAATACTTAACTTTGGAAAATCAGTTTCTTTCCAGAAAATCTCATGAGGGTCTCTACAGTGCATGGGTTGGAAGCCACACATTTCCAATCAGAAATATCCATATTTATCCCTGAAGTATGGAAGATAAGCTTCAGCAAAGCACCACAGAAGTTTTATTACTTTAAATTCACTGAGTTGTTCTTATAAGGCCTGACCCAAATTTTACGTCAGCCTTTATACATTTTTTCCCTTACCATAACTTCCAATATAATGAAATAATTAATATCACTGTCCTGACACCTTTCTTCGAAAAGGCTGGTTTCAGAGGCCAAAGAGTAGATGGAAGTCCCTTCCCTTGCTGTTGAAGCTAAGACATGTCTGAGATCATACATAGCTGTTCTGCATCAGTAAGGCCACACCACGGGTCTTTTTAAGATGGAGAGCAGAGAATGGGATAAAGCTGAGCAGCGAGGTGGGGTACATGGGTGGGCCAGGCAGGTGTTGCCCAGTGGAAATTTGGCTTGTAACTCAGCCAGTGAAAGACTTAATGGAGGCTGTAATGATAGGGACCTCACCTAAAGCCTCATCAAAAAGACAACACACTTTGCAGAACAGAGCATCCCTCACATAGTCCTATACAGCACTTTATACAGTGCTATAATCACAGCCTGCCTCATATGTGACTTTTTTTTTTTCATATGTGTTGCCCTTTTGATCTGAAATAGTTTCCTTCTTCCCCTTTGACTGGTATTTAGAAATGGATTGAAAATGGGTGTTAAATCTAAAATTTCAGATCGAGCAGCACAGGGTTTGGAATGCAAGATGATTCCTCGCACATGCACACACACCCCTGCAGAAATTATTCAGAGTCTGAAGCAGCCGATTTAAAAGGCTGGGCCAAATGGTCCTTCCAAGTGGCTGTATTTAGAGATGTATTTCTGTCCGTGGGCATCATGGCATCACTGGTGACAGCAAAGCTGGTCTGGCTGGTAGCAGCTGCGTCTCTGCCCATGTGGCCCTGCTAGTGCCACTGGCCACCAAAAAGGTTGAGTTTATGCTGGTAGAGATTGTCCTTCCCTTGGGAATGGTACTTTGGGTAAGACAGACTGTGAGAGCTGGAGGTTAGGGGACCCATTGGTTGTTTCACCAAAGGAAGCCAAGGAACTACAAAGTGAAATTAGGGCATAATTTAGAAGATCAACCTTTGAAAAATTTCTTCTTTAAAAACTGTGAAAATTAAGAGGAAAAAAATATGGAAATAACTTTGTTACATCTTGTGTTGTTTTCAGCAGGATACAAAGAATACACCTAATCTTTGTTGTGTAGAATGGGGATTTGTTTTCTTTCTCTTAAGCGTGCCTCTTAATACAGCCTTACCGGTGGAATAATTAATAAAGCCTGCATCACGAATATGGTGCTCTCAGGAGCCAGGTACTGACGTGCCCTTTCGCACTGCAGCAGAGGCAGGAGGCTTTCCAGTGAGCTCTGGGAAGCAGGAGTCTCCCAGGAATTTTCTGAGCACAGAAAATGCACAAGTAGGTGCTGTTGGCAGTTTTCACCACGAGGATTTTCTTCAGTGGATTTCTCCTCCTTCCAGCCAAGGACAAACCTCTGACACTAGCCCACATTATTTTTTGGAGACAGATTGAAATCTTGTGATTCTGACATAATTTTATTTTTAATTTTCACACCGCAAATGTCAAGGGAAAAAATACCCTAAAAATTATACTTCAGAAAAGACTATAATTACTTCCAATTAAATCATGGCCCTGGTTGTTTGAAAGACTTGACCACAGCTAGAATTTCATTATCTGATAAGCACTTTTTTATACATATTTCAAAGTTTCTTTTTAATAATAAGAAGAAAAGGATCCAAGACCCTGGCGACAATACCTGCACCAACTGCAAAAGCTTGATGATGGGAAATTGTGTTTAACCCCTCAAACAAAGGGGCCACATCATTTTTAGGACATTTATTTCAGTGATACTCCTGATGGGGAAGCAAGGTTCAGAAATGTGATCAGATGTGGTGGGTAAGCACAGATGAGGTGACCCAGATCTCTGCCTTCCCTGGGGCACTAATCAGACTGCGCGCTTTCGTCGCACCTTTCTTCCAGCCCTGGTACCTAAAGCGTTTTGTCAACATCTGTCCTGTTCCTCATTGCCACATTCCTGTCTATATCGGGGTACATTTACTGAAGCCACTGAGGCTTTATCAGCATCATCTGGTTTCATGACGGGCTTAAGTCACTTAAGTCTCATCCCTCTGTATGTCTACACTGCAAATCTAATTGTTGCTCCCTGAAACAGGGATTTGCATCACATAGGCTGCACTGAGGCTGCCACTGGTGTTCAGACTGAGTAAAAATATCAGTGCTCTCATAGAGTCCCACTCCCTGGTGCACAGGATAATTTTGTTGTAGGTTTTTGTGGTCTTATTTTGAACTTGAGCTATGACAGGGCCATTGGTCCTCAACCCCACTCAAGTCTGCAGCGTATTTTCCATATGTGTTCAAAAGATAAGGGCCTTTATTCAGAATATTAAAAATTAAGCAGTCATGGTCCCAGTCCAGTACGCTGTTTCCTGACATGCTTAGGAGTCAGTCTGTGTAATTCGTTGTGCTGAAGAGGGAGGCATGGGCTGGAGGGAAGGGGCAGTGGGTCTTCTGCAAAACACCTGCCTGCAAAAAGGGTTGTGTGTGGATAGATGCGTGGTACTGAAGGGAGCTGAGTCTAGCAACAGAGCAGCAGCAGAGTGTAAAGTCAGTTAACACTGTAGCCCCTTTCCCTCAGCATCCCAGCCAGCAGTGAGCCCAAGTGTCTCAGCTGCTAGCAGTGACTCAAAATCCCAGTCACAAGGGACACGATTTTCTCCAGGTGATGCCACGGAGGCAGCCTATACTGAATGTTAGCTAACTATTAGCAGGGATGTAAGGCTAGGAATGGACATATCATAGCAGGCTGCCTGGGCACCTGCAACTTGCACACGGAGCAGACATTCTTGCTCTCCATGGAAAAATCCTCTCCCAAATAATCCACATCACAGTGGCTAGTCTCTGGCCTGATCATATTAGGAGGAAAGAAATTTAAAATTGCAATTGACTCACCAGTAAAAATATGTGAGTGTACCCAGCAACTAAAGTAGGTTCCCTCAGCACTTACCTAATAATTTTGCTTTTAATTAAACTGTCCCTTCCCGCACTGATTTACATTTAAAAAGAAAACATCTGTGTGTGTTTCACTGGGAAGCCTTCCTCTGGTGTTTACAAGAATATTTTGCTTTGCTTATTGTGAAAGATTTGGGGCCTGATTCTTGTTAACAACACGCTGCCTTCCAGCTCCTCCGGGAAGGCAAACAGGTATTAAAGGTTGTCACTGAAGAGGACGTGCTCACTCGGTGTGCTTACAACCTTTCTTTTCTTTTTTGTTTGTTTGGGGTTTTTGTTTGGTTGGTCGGTTGGTTTGGTTTTTTTGTGGCGTGTGTGTGTGTGTGTTTGTTTGTTTTTCCCAATGTACCTTACAGTCTTTTATTAGTACATTTTTTAGGTTCAGTCTTTCTGAAGAAGAAAATGCAGTGGATGCACAATGAGCTGAGAAAGCCGGAAGCCATGAACCTCCTCAGCTTTTTTTGGGAGAAGGAGGAAGAAATTGTACCTCAGCAGCAGGCACCTCTGGCATTACCCCTGGCACGCTCTTGGCACAGCCGGGGTCTGGCAGAGGCAGTAGAGAAGAGGAGGTGATGCTGCTGTAGCGTTTCTGGCTCCAAGAGACTAAAGGACACCCTGTGTCTATTTGTGCAATCTCCCTAAAATGAGAATGGTGCCCAACAACTATATTTTTAAACTTACCTTCCTTCCCTTTTGCACCTTGACCTCCAAAATCTGTATTAACGCAAAAAAACAACAACAAAAAAATCAAACTCTCAGCATTTCCAGTAAGAAACAGTAACTCCTGCTACTCCTTACTGCAGTCGGGTATAAGGGTATAAGACTTGGGTTGTTAACCAGCAGGACCCTGAGACATGCCAGTCAAACACCATGTGCCTTTCTGGAGATTCGAGTGACATGCCCAAGGCCACCAAGATTTACATGTGGCAGGCAGAAATGCAAACAAGCCCTCCTTGGTGCCAGCCCAGCACTGGAAAAAGGCCACCCCTCCTTTCCCTGGCTTAGTCTCTGCCACCATCACCTGGAGCCATGGCAGATGTAGCTGAGGATGCTGCTGCCTGGGTGGTACACCAGGCTCCCTGACATGGTGAGCATGCTGTGTACTTGCACCCAGACTACGGGTGTGTTTATGGTTGACCCAAATATACGAATGGAGAAATGAAAAATCATAAGATGAGATGTTAAAATGTACTTCTCCAGTGCTGCTTTATGATCGTCTCTCAAGTGAAGGGGCCAAAGAGAAGAAATAGTCTGTTGGTATGGGAAAGTCTCTCTGGATTCAAAATTTTAATTACATGTCCTGTGGTCTCAGGCACACACAGAGTGGACAATGATCTCTCCCATGGAGAGACAGGCTTGCCTTGGGGCTGCTGTGGCCTCACTGCTGGTGCCTGTCCCCCGACAGGTACATTCACTCCACAGGGAACCCTATATGACCAAGGGTGTAGCATCCTTGCATGGATGCTCAGTTTTGAGGAGAACGGAAAGAAAGTGGTTGGCTGAGAGCTGGGCCACCTCTCAAATGCATCCCTGTCTGTGCACAGCAGTGGGAAAGCACAGCAAGGGGTTGTAGCCCCCAGCTCCAAGCCACATGCCCCAAGTCCCCTCTGACAGGGGCGAGCTGAAAAGAAAGTTGTACACAGCAGGGCGAACCCCTGCTCCCTCTGCATACCCACACATCATGAGATTCCTCTGTGCACCAGATTTAAGCAGTCAGTCTTAGCTAAGGTCAGGACTTGCTGGGGCTGTTTTTTATTTACCAGATATGCTGTGACCTCATTTGGCAGCAATTTTTAAAAATATGTAAGACCAGAATGGTCCTAGTTGGTGAAAATATCCCCATTAATTTTCCTATCTTTGGACTTATCATCAGCAAATGAAAATCTGTAATATCCTGGGGATTATAGAACCTGAAACACAATTGGGAATTGCCACTCTGGACTAGACAAGTAGTTCATCGAATTCAGCACCTTGCCCCTAAAAGAGGCAGAATAACCTGTGCTTTGAAGCCAGGCAGCTTTAGCACTTGTGTAAGTATGTCACACACAGGTTTGGCTGCTCCCTCTTCACTCCACCTGCCAGCCACAGGGCCAGAATGCACCACTGCCATGCCCAGGCCACACACATGGAGTCCACCTGCCCCTTCCTCTTTTCTTCTGCTGGGGGAGTAAGCTTGATTTATGTTTTAAGCTTTGATGGACATGTTGCTGCCATGGGCCCGATGGCTACAGGATAGCTCAGGGTGAAACAGCGAGGGAGAAAGAACCCATCAGTGCAGTCTCGGGCAGCAGAGGTTGGTACCGCTGCCCCCGTTTCACAGCCAAGGAGAGCTAACCTGGAGCCACGCTGCAACAAAATGCAGTGACAAGAAGTGAAGACAGTTCTTTCAGCAGCTTGCTCCTCCACTCCGGTCTTGTCCTCTGCTCTTTTCTGATACTTCTCCATGTCTCCCCTGTGGCTCCGAGTTGGCCTCTCTGGCTGCTGCTTTGATCAAGGGTAAGGAAGCATGTTGGGATCACAAGCATCAGTAGTCTTGGAAAGCAGATAATGCCTTCTATCATAAAAGAAGAGAGCAGTGCAGAATTACGATGACCGGAAAATGTTAGGTTATCAACTCAGTGCCTAGAGCCAAACTCTGAGGGTCTTCATGGCTAAATAAAAGAAGGGTAAGAAGCAAGTTAAAATACTGTGCTTGCTGTTGTCCATGCTGCTTGCCCTCCAGCCTGGACTTCCCCAGCTGGAGACAGCTCCATTTCTTTCCAGGATTCGGTGATGGTTGGTCTTGGGATCACGCTCAAAATGAAGCAGGGATGAGACGGCAGCAGGTTTTGCTCCCTCTGCTGTACACAGTCCTTCAGTGCCGCCCTGGACGACTGTGCCCTCAACCACCTCCACCTGCCCTGCCTGCCATTCCCGGAAACATTTAACACGTATCCTCAGCTTCATGTTGTAAACAGAATGCTAATGGGCTGTGAGACAGCCCTCCTGTTATTTCAGGCTTTTTTCAGTGGGGAAAAAAAAAAACATGCAAAACACTGAAAATACCTTGCAAACAAGGGAGGCCCACAGGAGCCTGTGGATCACGTCCTCATGTCCAGTGGGGACACAGCCATCCTGCTCCATCGGCTGGTCAGCATGGGTTGCGCCCTGGCCCACTTTTATCTGCCAGCATAGGCATCCTCTGAGAACCTCGAGACCAGGAGCCAGGCTGGTGGGAGCACTTGGCTCTCACTGAAATCCCCAAATAAAAGTTAGCTCTTGCCTCCTCCTCCTTGAGACATCAACAGGAGCAGCGGGTGCCGAGCCCTGCTGCAATCGAATCCTGTGGTGGGAGAGGTCTGGGCTGGCACCAGCAGCAGAGAGAGGCAGTGTTTTTGGGGACCAGCCGTCACAGCAGGCACACACGAAGATAATACGTCTTCACTGGTCTGATCCCAGACTGCTGGCTGCCAAGGAGCTCCAGGCGGGCAAATCCAGATGGGAATTAATGCAGGATCACAGCCCGAGGTTTCATTTCCACCTTTGCCAGAGGCTTTGTGCGAGTCTCAGCTTCCCTACCTGTGCAATGGGTACCTGGTGACTGACCTTCCTTCATAAAGCTGCTATCAGGCAAAGGGGGCTCCAGATAATGTGGCTTCACCTACAGCTTTCCCGTATGCACCGACAAAAATGATGCTGGTTGCATTTGGTGCTCCTACAGCAAGAGCTCAAACGGAGAGATGGATCTTTTAAAATAAAAATGGGGGGGGGAGAGGAAGTAGTGGCTGTCAATCTGAGCAAGTAAACACTTCTTTGATGTGGTTCCTTTTTAAAAAAAACAAATAAGCAAACAAAAACACAACCAGAATCCTAAAAGCAACAACGTATGTTTATTTTAAATGCATCCGCTAAATATTTACACTGCAAGCAAGCTAAATGAAAAAAAAAAAAAAAAGAATAAACTGGAACTTTTGTCAGTGAACCAGATTGTGAAATGCCTTGAGGGAATAGAAGGTTTATTTGGGGAGAGGGGGAGAGGTAGGAATTTTCCATGCTATTGTAAAACATGAGCTCAAATTATATGATCCCCACAGCCAGTGAATTGCAAAGCTTCAATCAGCAGCCTTTTTAATTTTTTTTTCCCTTCCTCTCTTTTCTATGGGGGGTGGGGGGAAAGAAGACAGAAGTGTTTCACCAACTTCTGTTGACTGTTCCTTTTTTCTCCTGATTGAAATGTGTTGTTAAACAAGATCCCACATAATCTCAGCAGAGGGTTTCTCTCGCTCGCTCTCTCTCCTTCTGGGAAGCCGCGATCAGTGCCATCGGCGCTTGATTATTTGCAAACTCCCTACGCTTTTTTTTTTTTTTTTTTGGCCTTTTTTTTTTTCCCTCCTCTCCGTCTCGGTCTCCGTCTCCCTCTCTCTCCCTCCGTCTCTCTCTCCCTTTCTCTCACCCCCAGTGCAACTTTTGCAGGCGCCCCGGCACACGCAGCCATGCCGCGCTGAGAGCGGGGGCACCGCGCCAGCCCCCCTCCTTCCCTCTTTCCCTCCCTCCCTCCTTTCCTCCCTCCCTCTCTCCTTTCCTCCCTCCCTCCCTCCCTCCCTCCCCAGCGCCGCCGTCCCGAGCCGGGGGGGCCCCGCCGCCCGCCGCCCCTGCCCGGCCCCGCGCCTCGCCCCGGCCCCGGCCCCGGCCCGGCCCGGCGCCGCCGCCCCCCGCCCGCTCGTCCGCCCGCCCTGGCCGCGTCGGAGGGCCGGCAGCGGGGCTGGATGTGCCCGGCTCCCCCCGCGCTGAGGCGGGCAGCGATGCAGAAGGCAGGCGGCAGCTTCGCCTCCGCCGAGAGACACCCGCTCAAGATGGCAGATGTGTGTTGAGTTTGGGGGGCTGCGATCTCGCGTCGTTCGTGGCGGCGTTGCCATGAATAACAGGCGTCCTTGCACCGATGGCCCCCATGTACGAAGGTAAGCCCTGGCCCGGCACGGCCCGGCCCACCCTGCCGGTACCCCTTGCTCTGCCGTGGTGGGGGGGGGACGGGGACACACCGGGGGTCCCCGGCCGCCCGCGGCTCGCCGTGCCCCCGGTGTTGTTGCGGGGAGGCTGGCGCCGGGGCACCCCCGCCCTGCCCGGCGCCCGGCGGGGAGCGGGGCGAGGCGCGGGTCGCCGACCGGCTCTGCCCCCCCCACTCCCCCTCGCCCCATCGCTCCCCCGCCCCGCGGTCCCGGGCGCTCGGGCCCCGGCGGGGGGCGGTGGGTGAAGTCCGTGCCGGTGCCGAGCAGAACAATGAGGTGGACGGAGCTTGCCCTGCGCCTCCGTGTGTGTGCGTGTGTGTGCCTGCCTGCCTGCCCCTCGCTGCAGTTTTCATTTCCAGGACCGGCCACCCCGCTCCTTTCACCGGTTTCCCAAGAGTTCCCCCCGCCGGGGTGCTCCTTCGGGGCGCGGAGACCTCGCGGACAGCGGCGGCGGGGGACGGGGCTGCCGGCAGCCGCCTGTCAGCTCCTCCGGCTTCAGCCTCAGCCCAGCCCGGGCTGCGGCGAAAAGCCCAAGTGCCCCAACTTAGTTTTTTGGGGTTGGAAAAAAAAAAGGGGGGCGGGGGGACGTGTGTTAGATCGGAGCGTATTTTAGTGTGGCTGTTAAAAAACAACGAAGATATCAGGGTTCATTTAAATCCCCTCGCGATGCGTTTTACCCTGCTCCGTCAGCCCTCCCGGCTCGGCGCTGGCCGGGCAGCGTTGCATAAACCGCAGGGACGCCCACCCGGCCGTCGCTTTATCCCGGCCGGGGACCGGTCGGTCCGTGGCGGCGGAGACCCGGGCGCCCGGCGGCAGGAGTGGGGGGGACAGGGGAACACGGTACTTTTCTCCCTGTGGCGAGGACGGTAAAACTTATCTGAGGAGAAAATCGAGCCCGGGCTGCAGCGCCCGAGCGGAGGGCGCCCGGCGGGCGGTGTAAAGTTACCGGCCCGCCGGGTTATTTCTGGGCAGCGCCGGGCTCACCGGCGGTGCGGAGTTTGGACCCCGCGAGAGACAGGCAGACAAAGAGGAGCGTTTTCGGCAGTGGAGGAAGGACGGCCGTGCCTCCCCGCCTTCGGCGCTGCCAGACACCGGGCTGCCGGAGTCTGGGGGCGGCGGCGCCGCCGGGGGGCGCGGAGGGGCCGCGGCGGCGGTAGCGGGGCGCTGTGCGGCGGCGGGCCGGTGCCAGCGGAGGGGCCGCGGCGGGCCCGGGGTGCCGGTCGGAGCCGGCCCGCCGCTGGCGCCCTCTGCCGGTCGCGCCGCACCGCCGAGCGGCCTCGGTCCCCGGGCCCGGGCAGCCCCCCCGGCCTGTGCCCGGGCCGCCCCCGGCGCCTCCAGCGTTAGCCGGCGGCCGCGGGGGCCTGCGGCGAGCAGGGGGAGGCCGCCGCCGTTTCGCTGCCGCCGCCCCCTGGCCGCGCCGGGGTCTCGCAGTCCCGGCGCGTACCTGCCCAGCCCCCGCCCGCAGCCCCCCGCCGGGCCGGGCCTGTCCCCCTTCGGCGCGGCCCCGGGCCACCGGCGGGCCGGTGAGGCCTGGCCCGGCATCGCAGCCCCCGCCGCTGAGCCTGCCCGGCCCCTCCCGAGCGGGCGCCGCTGGCAGAGAGGGTAATGCGGCGATTCCCCTCTGAAGTTCGCTTCTCGCCGGCCCGCATCCCCCGGGCGGGCGGCGGTGCGGTGGCACCTCGGCGGGCGGCGGCGCCCGGCGGCTCCGCAGCGGCCGGGGGCGGAGTGAGGGCGCAGGGCCTTGCGGTCAGGCCGGCCGCGCTCCCCCTTCCCGGCGCGCCGCAGCGGGCGCCCGCCGAGCGCCGGCACAGCCGCCTCCCCGGAGCCGGGCAGGGCAGGGGAGGGGAAGGGAAGGGAAGGGAGAGGAGGCCTCGGCCGCAGCCAGGGCGGGCAGGGCGCCGGCTTCCTCCTGGGGAGGAGGCGGTGGTGCCGCACCGAAGCGTGCGGTGGAAGTTTAGCGGTTCCCTAGAGCATCCTAACTTCAGCGGCGCCCGTGCTTCTGCCTGACTGGAAAGAGGGAGCGGATGGAAAAAATGCCCTGAAAAGCAACCCGTAAAAACAGATTCCTTGCAAGCGACACAGAAGGGTCCGTGGCCAGGCTCTGCAGCACACCTCGAGCCTTAAAGTAGGTGAATAACCCAAGTCGCAGGAGCCAGGGGGTAGCATAAAGGCTGATAGGGGTTGTTTTATCTGATTTGTGTTGCAGCATGTTTGCGGGTTAAATTGCTGCTGGATGGCTTCGAGGGAGGCGGAGGAGGGGTTAATGAATGTTTTTCGCCTCCTGGTTGCCATGAGAGGTCCTTAGAATTCCCTGCAATATCGCAGTGCCTAGATAAAAACTTACTTATCGCAGGGGATGTGATTTCCTCCTTGGAAGGAGGCGAGGACTGCAATCCTCCCTTACGAGCCTCACGTTATGTGCAGTAACTGGCCTGGTCTCCAGCCCTCCTCTAGAGCAGCAGGTACAGTCAGGCCACCGAGGAGAGCGCAGGAGCCGAGGGGCTGGATCAGCGCTGCGGCGAGCAGCCGCTTCTCTACTCCTGCCCTTGATGGTGGCACACGCACCACCACCACCACCACCACCAGGGAGGTGAGGGTAGGTGAAATGGTATCTCCACCGTACGGGTTTCAGAACATAGGCTCTTTGACAGAAAAGGTGCCCCGGGGAGGAAATGTGATACCTCGGAGGCCCTTATGAAGCTGCTCCAGTAGAAATTTAAGTAAGTGATAACATAGAGCACATGCACAAATTCACCCACAATTCTCGACGTGGAGGTGAGGGTGGTGTGTGTTTGTGGTCAGCAGCTGGCTTAAATAGTGGTTCTGGGAAGTGGAACAGTGCCTCACCTGATACTAATAGGTGAAGCATGATAAATGAGTGAGTATCTGGTGTGAAATCCTCTCCTACATACGCTGTGCAAGGAGAATTTTCCCATTCGTTTTAAAGAATTCAGAGTTTTTGCTGTCATCTTCGCCTCCGCTACCTTTTTCTCATTCGTTTCCGGGTGTTGCAGAACTGAACAGTAACATGAAGGACATAAAAACCTACCAAGTAAACTATACCAGCAGTAACACTGCTGTGCAGTGTTTGACCTGGATTTTAGTTTTGATCGTGTGAAATGTGTTTGGCTTCCAAGAGGGCCTCATCAGGTGTAATCCTGAATGGCCTCTGCTCCAGAGTTGGGGCAAAAGAGCAGCCGCCGTCCCACTGAGCGCCAGAGATGCAGCTTCCTCAGGGACAGTTGTATCAGCTTCAGGGGAATTGAATGGCTTGAGGCAGGCAAGAATTTGGTTCTTTGGATGCTTCTCTAGGCAATGTTGCCCTTGCTGGGCAAAATTGTCATCGGTGTGCTCATCGTGTGACTTTTCCTTTTGTTCAAGAGGACAGAGCCAGGCTCTGTGGGCCAGAAGAGACCCCGTTTTAAGAGGCTTTACTGCTAGACATTACCAGTGCCTGGGCTGCAGGTAGATTTTTGCCCTGGGCAGGTTTTTCCAGTGATTTCCTGTGTGTCTTGTAGCTGGCATCCTTCAGAATTGGGTAAAAAGAGGTGTTTATACACCATAACCTTTATTTTCTATACAGTGATTACCTCTGTTTTGGTTTTGTTCCTCTTTGCTTTGCTTCTTTCTTATTCCTGACAACTTTGTTGCAACTCACTGTGTATTTTTAGCAGCTGCGTTGGTAGTTTTCTATGTGGGTGGCTCATGGAATTAATCTCGGTAATATTTGTAAATTGCACCTCGCCACGGGTGTCGGTGTTGTTGCTAGAGCGTGGCACAGGTGGGGACCTGCCTGCACGCTGCCCTTGTCACACCAGGGGCTGGGCAGCCTGAAAATCTGCCCCCAGATGCATTGCGGAGCAGATCCCGTTTAACACCAGGATCAGGCCAGCCCTGCTGGGTTTTGAATGCATCCTCAAATCTCGTTAAAACGCACAAAACTTGCTCACTGGGGAGATGGCACCAGTGACGCGGAGTAAAGGTCTTTACCCCAGAGTTCGTGCAAGGAGATGATAACTCGGAGGTGCTTCCTGTTTATGAATTAATAACCAGAACTTACATTAAGTCAATGCTGGGACCAAAAGTGTAAGTTTTTATTAGCTCAGGATATGGCTATAGCCAGGATAACAGGAAGCCCCCTCCACTTATAATTATTGTTCTTATCATGCTGCCGCGTTTAGCGATTAAATGGGTTTGAGATCTAAGAGGTGAAAAATGCTGTTTTATTTTCAGAAGCGGAAAGAGTGCTGCTGGGACCAGGGGCTGGGTTGAGCGAGCAACACACTTGGACAAAGAGGCAATCACAGTTACTCGCTGCAGTCGTTGGCCCTTGGACTCCATGTAGCACATCCCTCTGCATGGCCCGTAGCAGGTGTGGAAACCCTCTTGGCTTCAGCTGGATACCTCAGCAGGCCTGGAAAATGAAGTAGTTTTCATTTTCCCCTGCCTCGGTTTACCTATTTACCCAGTGGTTGCTATTTACCGCCCACTTTCACGTGGTGCTTTGAAGCTACTGGATGTGGTTTCCTCCAGACTGGGTAAGCGTTGGCTGTGCACCCTGATTAGTGTAGGTCTTCTAGTGATGCGGGACAGCCCAGAGACCTCCTTTGTGCCTGTGAGGGTTTTGAACTCCTGTCAGCCCCTGGATGTTAGATTTTTTATTCAGAGGCAGATAACATACTTGGGTGGCTAAACAAATAAACCTCAGTTGTGGCCACAACACAGCAATGGTGTATAAAAGTATGTAGATGTTCGATGAAGAGGAAAGTTCTGGGAAGTAACATCATGGAAGGATTAGTAGCCTAGGCGTGGAGGTTAATCCCTGGCCTGATTGCGGGCCTCACCAGGTGGGTCCCAGGTGATGGTGTTAGAGCAGTCCTGCCAGATGGCGAGGTCAAGGGCAAGTTCAGCCAGCTTCTGGTTGGACTGGGCTGAGACACCAGTATGAGGCAGATTAGACCACTGAGATGCAGGTGTTGGGGCAACTGGGATAGCACGTACTTTTGGGCAAGACTCCTGAGAAGGGAAGTTTGCAAGGGCATTCAGTGGTGGGCCGACAGCTATTATGGTGTCCCAAGCTCTGTATCTGCAGAGGTTGGGTAAGCTGAGACTGGATATTTTTGAAAGTTCCGCCCTTTTCCTCTCTGATCCCAATTTAAGAAGATATTTTAGGGTCTGTGCCTAAATTTAAGCTCACAGGCAGTGCTGCTGACTTCATTAGAATTGTTTATGTCTTTAAAGCTAGCCACACACTGAAGTACCTTTCTGACTCATGGCCTCTATAGCTTAATCAGTCCATTTATAAAAATGAGGTTGTTTCCTCACCCTTAATAGGAAATCTCTGCCCTCTGAATGTGAATATTATTTATAGAGATTTTGCTTGCTTTTGGAAGGTTAACTGGTAGATAATAAGAAGTGAGAATTAAACACTATTTAGAAAAAAGGTTGTTTCTTCAGCTATTTACATACCCTGCTGTGGACCTAGGTGTTTAACAGGAGGCCTTCTCTTTTGAAACTATTTCCCCTAGCAGTGCGGAGTTCAGCTTTTGTTCTGAAAATAAACCCAGGTGATAATTTCACTCCAGATAGGGCATTTAGCAATTTGTCTGTTTGTTGGAGGGGGAGAGTAGAGACATGTTACTGCTTCCACCTGTTTACAGCACAGAGATGCAGAGAGCGCCCCTGAATCCTCCTTTGCTTGGCCACATCAGGAGCTGAGATCTTTCCTCTGGAAAGCACAAGTGTATGTATTTTGGGACCACTCTTGAATTCAGATAGCCTTCTGAACGGGATAACTTATATGGTAGAAATAGTTCTTCTGAGACTTCCCCATGCAGGTGAGCAGAGGAGAGCTCCCATCTCTGTAGGCTGGCAAGGGTGTCACAACATCACAAAATGCCTTGGAGAGTCCAGAGTCTGGGCTAAAAGAACAAAAAAGCTGTGCCATTAGAATTTATTTATTTAATGGAAGTAATAATAGCCTGTTACGGTGTGTGTTTATACAGTGCTGCATATGTTCAAGGTGCTACATAAAGAGTGTCTATGTGACTGACAGAATGCTGCCAAAGAATGGATTCTTTCACTTATTCGCAGGGGATGTGCAAAATAGCCAGTGAAAGACAAGAGTCTTTGAGATGTGAGCCCCTCAAGTTCCTCCTGGGCTCAATTCTGATTTCAAGGATTGTTCTGTAGATCAGCAACAGCACCGCTGAAGCCCAGGGAGCTACGTGGGGGGAAGCACCATCTCTGTGCAGTGAGCCTTGGCCCATTTGTGTTGCATTCTGGAGCGAGAGTCTTACGCTGAGCGAAGGATGACACAGTGTCTCCCTTGGTTTTCTGCAGCAGTTCCTGCTGTATGGGACATTCGCTCGGAGAAGCTGAAGTTAACTCTTTATGCACACCTCATTCTCTGTCCTGCTCACCTTCCAGGACCTGTGCTGACATCTGTCTCTGGAAGGATGAAGTGAGAGCAATCGCTTACAGCTTCTACCCTGAAAAGTGGAAAAGGTCACCCGCAAGGCAGTGGTGTTTGCCAGACATACTTGGGAAACTCGGAAGGGCAGCTGTCTGCACTGTTCATTATAACCTTTAATCCTTAAAGGCATTAGCAAGACCTGGAACAATGGTGTTACACAGCGAGCGGTACCCTGCAGGCTAACGTCTCCTGTCCTTCTGAACACTGACAGGTTTATCTTGATCTGTGGGCTATGCTGAAATGCCAAAGAAACTTATCTCTCACCAAAATCATTGAAATCATAGGAAGTGGGCATAGGAAAGACTTCAGAAAGTTTTTGCAGAGCAGGATGTCCTATACCAAATACATGCTTGTCCAGGATGTTCCCTAACACTCTTGTCTAGCATATTCCCCATGTATGGAGGGTGCACAGCCTGCATGGGCTGTCATTGCTGGCCTTTGCTAGCTTTGTTGTTGGAAAGACTTTACCTCCTCTGTAGCTGTGGTCTGCTTTGCTTGCTGTGACTTCTTGTCCTATCGACAGTGGGTGTGGAAAAACTATTCCTTCCTCTTTGTCGTGTCTCTCCTTAGCTTTCTGTTCCTTGGGCTAAATCCTGCTTCAAACACATCCTTCAGTTCTTTCTCCTATGTCTGTTTTTCTGCAGCTCTGACCATCCTCCTGCTTCTCTGTGTTCCCTTCAACTAGTGCACCTCTCTTGAATGTCACTGCTAGAGCACAGGTCCGTACCTGGGGTCCTGCACTGGCCAAGTAGAGCACAAGTGCTCCTTCGTGTCTCTTACTGGCAGTGCTCCTGTTTCGTTTTAACTGTTGCACTTCAACATCACTCATCTGTGTGTGGCTTGTGATTTGCCATGGCTCCCAGATCCCATCCAAGAGGTATGGTGCCTCACAAGCCATTTTCTATCGTGTGTGTGTGGAGCTAGCCCTTCCTACCGAAGCATACAATATTTCTATTTGCCCTGTTTGAATTATTTCATCCTGTACCTTTCAATTTGTCAGGATTGTTTTGAATTCTGATCTAATTCCCCTGACTTTGCAGTCTGTTCCTGCTTGGTGTCACCTGCCAATTTAAAAAAAAAAAAAGGACAATCTCTGTTTCTTCACCAGGACCAGCTTTGTTTTCCACTCCACAGTCCCAAAGAGAAAGCACAGAAGAAATCTCTTCATAAAAAATTGGAACAGAACTTTGCCCTCAAAATATATAATAAATTGAGAAAAAAAGACAAAACACTGTCATTGTTCTTGTACCTCCAATTCTTTTACTCTTCTTTGGTGCTTTTGAAGTATTCCTAAGAACAGTTGTATTTGCAGCATTAGTGCCAGTGTCCGACAAAAGCAAGACCTTATTTCATTCACTAGGCATGGCATTGCCATGAAGGGGTAGATAGTTCCCACCTCAAAGGGTTTGCATTTTATTTAGACCCACACACGGGAAGGTGGATAATACAAACTGGCTTGGCTCTCTGAGGAGAGGAAATCACAACATGTGGGTTTTTCTAGACATTTGTGATAGGGATTTGTTTGGGGAAGGAAAGGGTGGGTTGGAGGGAGAGAAATAGTACAGAAATCGGTCAGGAGCAAGAGAGAAGAGGATGAGAGAGACAGGTGAGGAAGAAAGATGAGGACAAGTAACTGTAACAGGAGAGGAGGAGGTGATCCCTGAGAAGTAGAGGGGCTGAGGCTGTGGCAGCAAAGGCTGACAGGGACGGAAAGTTGGGTGAATTGCTGAAGATCCTGGCTTGGAGTGTTTTTGCAGCTGCCCTTCCTGACTTCAGTCTTTCCCAGTTTTTTTCCCTGCAGTTGTCTCCAGCATCTTTGAAAAGGAAGGTGGGTGAGAACAGGAGATACCACATATGTCCTGATGCTCGTAGGTGGGATGAGGAGTCTGCCTGGGGATTGCCTGGCTGGAGCTGAGACCAGAGGCAAAATCAATGCTCTAGAATTCCCATAAAATCTCTAATCCTGCTCTCCATGCTTGGGAAATTCTGTTGGGGCTGAATGCGCTGAAACGTCAGCACTTTTCATTGATCTGATATCCTCGTGATTTCCTCCATTGCTGCCGTCACCCTTTCCACGACGAATGTGGCTATGCAGGATAAATCTGATGTGCCATCCTCCCTCCTCCTCCCCGGCAGGCCCTGCACGCTAAATTTTCCTGCAACCTGCCTAGGATGTCTTTAAGGGCACGTGTGACTCTCCAGGTGACCGAAACGGGTGCGTGCGTGGAGGCACGGTAACCAGCAACTGAGCTCATGGGCCAGAACCGCACGTGCATCGGGCTGCACATGGATGTTTGCGGCCTAAAGGCTGGGCGCGTTTCGAGTGCACAAGGCTCAACATTCTGTTCTCTCTAGTAGCAGGTCAGGTATGTCAGTACACTTGGCAGCGAGTCTGTAAGATTATAGTTTTCCTCTTGGGTGAAGAGAGCAAGAAAAGCTCTTTTTTTGCTTATAGTTTGGGGTCAGGGTGTTTATTTGCTACTGGATGTGATCCAGTGGATTCAGTGTGTCTCTGTTTATTTTTGCTTGAAGACATGACTTTTTTTTTTTTTTATTCTTTAGTTACAGATCGTAAAGGCACACAGGATGGCGGATAGCCAGCAAAGTCCCTAACTATTAGCTGCATTGGTGGAGTGTTACGCTAACACTTCTGGAGGGAATGTTACAGCAGACGATGGAGTGGCTTGACGGAGACTTGGACTCCAGCAGCAAGACCCAGAAAATATCCAGTCCCAGAAAACTTGCAGAACATTTCAGAGAAAGTTTAGTTTTTCAGGAAGCTCCTTTAGCTTTCCCAGAATATTTTTACTCGTAGGCAAAATTTGTAAGTGTTCTTTATTTTTAAAACATGGTTTATATTCTGCTCTTGTCTGCAGCAGCGCCAGCACTGTCAGTGTATTTATCTTTTCCCTGTTAACACTTGCTGTTCCTGGAACGTCTCCTGTTCAGCAGCTGTTTGTAGATGTTTTTTTTCTCTCCCATCGTTATGTACCTTTCCTTCCTGTTCAAGGCATCCATAAACCTCTCATAGTGACATCATAGCTGTTTCTATAGCAACAGATTATGATACTAGAACAGAGGATAATATCAAACAGGAGGAGGAAGAGATAAATTATGGTGTTTGTGTGCGTGTGTCTGAGGGCTTGATTATATTCCTACGTCTCTTCTGAGGATGTTGTCTGCCTGGTTTCTCTTCTGTTTATCTTACATGCCTTTTAAAGGTTAGGAAAAAGCAAAGGAATAAAAAAGATCTGGAGGTCAGAACAATACAGACACATATTTTCTGTCGTCTCTGTGTAAACCTAGTAGACTGAGGGTTTTTTTATTTTGATTTTTTTTTTTTTTTAAATCTCAGTGGTAGCTCTCCTGTGTCTCCTGGGAGTAATCTAGTCTGGAGAAAACTTGGAGGCACAGCAATCCCTTGGTGCAGCTTCACTTTTATTTTAATTATGAATTAGTCGTAGCCACTAGCAACTGGGATCCCAAGTCAATGATCTCTGTGCTGCACATTTTCTAAAAGCTGGACAAATGTGGCACGACGTTGCCTCAGAGAGCTCGCAACCTGTGTTTGAGAAAGGATGCGACAGGTGCTCAAATCAGATGGAGCTGGCATGGGGAGAAGAGGGAGAAGTACCCAAGAGAAAGTTATCAGCAGAAGTATGATCTCTAGATGATGTTCCACCCTGCCCAGAGTGTGGTCTGAGTGTTAGCTTTCCACAGTGGTGTTTCTGGAAGAGCTACGCCCGTAGTGGGTCGGGGGTCTGGATTGTGACTGTCTGCATGGTTCTTCCATGGAGATGACAGCAACAAGTTTGCAGAAGGTTGAGTATCTGTGTTGCTCCATGCTTATGTTGGTAGGAAGACTATCTGTTTGCTTAAAGCATGAGGCCGGAGGTGAAGAACGTCCAGCTAAAATGCATGGAGGTTTATTTTCTCCTAGGCAGCATTTAGTGTTGACAGATTCCAAATAGTTTGGCAAGGATTTCCAGCGAGTTTCTGTTTTGCCTCTAAATAGCAGTAATTTCTGGCCATCGCTGCCACTTTCCTATTTGGATTATTGTCTTCAGAAGCTGGAGAAAAAAAATCCAAGAAAACCCTCTTAGATAGCCTCATAACTCCATCTGTGTGTGTGCAATCTTTAATCTTCCCCTTGTGGCAAAATTTCTGAGGAGTTAAATGGCCATTGCTGGTCTTTAAAATACTCAGTGTAGGGTCATCTCTAATACGGCAAATCTCTGCTGATGCTCTTGAGCACCTTAACATTGACAAACAGTTGTGATCCCAGGCTTAGGCACTCTGGTGCCCCAAGGAGGAGTGCAGGGCAGGGAACTGAGCAGAGCAGCAATCCATAACACATCAGGTAGCTTTAGTGATGCTTTAGCGATGCCATGGGGCACACACTTCTGCAGTCAGGCCTCAGGGTGGTGGGGGCAAGGGAAGCTGGAACAAGGTCCTTTGCAGAGGGAAGAGAGATCACAACCTTTTCTCTGAAGCCAAATTAAAACAAAGGGACAGTTCTTGGCTACAGACAGTTTGTGAGCACAGTGGAGAAACCCAAGAACTCATAACACCCCTAAGGCATGTGCCTACAAAGCAAAGTGGGGATCACATTTAGTCATGAGTACAATTATAAATTTCTTCATCTCTTCTGGTGCTCTTCTGGCACCACCAGAAACCTGCCTTCCCATCAAACCCCCTCTCTGCCTTTTCTCAACATCAGAATATGTATGTATTTAGCAAGTGGGGATAAGAAACATGTTGCAAATTCCATTTTAAAATAGTTGCACCACCTGACAAGGACATGCAAAACCCAGACATGAGCAGATCCCATTGGTGGTGACAATATTTCTCTTGCGGTGTCATTTTCTCGTCATTTATCTGAGGCTATGAGCACCTGGATAATAAAGTGCAGCTTCCAAATGCCTATGCTGCCTGAAAGCACGTGCGAGTCAGAGGGGATGGTAGATGCTGTTATTGAGCCTTATGTGTGAGAATACAGGTGGAAGAGCATATGTGTGTATAGATGCATATGTGGGACTCCTTCCATGTTTGCCGGCATGTGTAGGATTATGCACGTGTTTGCATGTGGCTGCACCCCTTTGTCTACAGAAGGCAACATGGGCCTGATTCTTCTTAGAGCTGTTACGCCGTTCTGTCAGCAAATTGCATTTGTGCCAGGGCTCTTTTCCACTGCAGGGAATGAAGAAGGGAGATTTATTATAAATATAAATTAGGCCTTCCGTGTGTTTGTGAGCTGTCGCAGCCTGTACAGGAGGAAATACAAACAAGGTGAATGCAGGGTGTTTATGTGGAGTGATGCTGTGACAGCGCGTGTGTTGGCAGGAGTGCTGTCTGCAGTCTCTGCGTAAGGGCTTGTGTCGCCGGTGTGAGTGTGGAAGGCTGTAAATCACAGTGTGTTCAGGAGGGGACACTGCCACTCTGCCTGTAAAATGCAGGGAAGGATTTTTTTTTAAGCAATTATGTGACTCCTTTTCAGGCTGAACAAAAGGGTTACTAGAAATCCAAGCTTGAGAAAAATAGCATCCAAGACATTTTGACTGGGAGTGACACGTAAGCCACATCCACCAGCTCATCTCCATCCTGACACAGAACAACTGCATGGCTGGTGTCCTTTACACCTCTCCCAGTGACAGGTTTTGGTGGCCCTACTGGACTGGTTCTTGGGTATCTCCACTAATGTGTCTCACATCTGTCCTCCTGTATCCTCAGTGTTTTCAGTCTTGACCTGGTCCTGCAATGTAGCTGCTGTCTGTATGCAAGTGCAGTATCCCCTTGGGAATCTGTGTGTATTTAGATGTATTTACCGAATTGCTCACAACGTACCTAGTGTAGGTGAGACCACCTCAGTAAAGTAGCTTTTCAGCATGCCTGTGGGTAGGCACCTGAACCCTCTTTTTGTTCTTGCTCAACTGCAAACTCAAGCTACAGACTGTGGAGTTCCCCTCTTTAGGACTGGGCTTGGCTTAAAAGTTATTTTGTGTTCCTCCAAAATCACTGCTGTTTCCCAGAGGAGCACTTGAGTCATTATCAGTCCCTCCATTTCCTCTCAGCCAGGAAGGGTTGAAGGGGTTTCAGGAAGAGGATGCTTTACAAGGAGACGTCTGCTTTCCCTTGCCATGCCCTGTCACAAATAGGCACTGATACTCCTGCCAAAAAGCTGCTGCCTGTAGAAATTAATGTGCGAGGGAAGAAGTTGGGATGTGAGTGAATGGCAGGGTAGGACAGGGTTTCAGGTGGGGATGCACAATGCTTCTGATACTGGGTGCAATAAAACAGATGATGTGGCAGCACTGGGGGCAAGTTAAGAAAGGTGCTTACGTCACTTGGCATCACTGGAGCAAGCTGAAGGTCATAGTTTTTCATTTGGATTTCACTGTGGTTGGTACTCCTGTCCATCTTGCCCTCTGTCATTATAGAGCTTGTGGAAGGGTTCAGGCTTTTACTTTGCTTGTATATTTTGTGCCCTTTCTCCTGTTCCCAGAAGCATCTTCCCTTCTGCCACCTCCTCCCCAGCACAGCCCTGTCATGTTCGGTTGTGCTTGCTTGAAGATGACCAGCCCACCTGAGATGTTCGTGGCTGAGGAGATAGTGCACCACGTATTGAGAACATGCTGACTTCCCACAGGAGCTGAATGCTGTGTGTCAGATGTCCCAAGCCATGGACCAGCAAGCGCAGGGGCTCTGCTGTCACCCCTGGGGCTCGGGGTGAGCCCAGGGAGCTGGCAGGGGAGGAGAAGCGCAGGCACAGTCGCATGGGTGAAATGCTCCATGGTTACCATGAAAAGCTTGCTGAAAATGCAGATATTGGGAGTTACTTGGCTAAACGAGGCAAGGGAAGTGGAAGCCCTTCCCGGTGATCTCAGCCTGCCTGCCTTGCCCTCTGGGGACGTGGGGAGGGCTGTGGGGGGAAGGTGCTCCCTGTTCCCTGCTCGGGGTGCCGGGCAGATGGGCTGCCTGCGAGCCAGACTGTGGGGCACTCGTCCCCATTTTGGTTGAAGGTAACGAACCAGCAGCACACGAGAACTGTGAAATCCAACCCTGTGCTGGGACGGGTTGTGCTTAAGCCCCGTGTAAGCCCTAATTTGAAGGCTTAAAGGGAACTGAAGTGTGGCAGCAAGTGCTGCGGCTGAGCTTCACCCTTCCTGAGCCGTGACAGCCTGCCAGGAGGGGAACTGAGGGGCAGGACAGCCTCTGCCTTCCCAGCAGGGCCAGGAACCTTCAGCTGAACTTCTCAGTCCTAACAGAAGCTTTGGATTTGGTCAGGTTTTAGACTCTGAATGTGATTAATCGTAGCTGGCGGTTCTGACCTCTGTGGTTTTCACTGGATGCCCAAAGAAGTTGTTCCACTAATGGGCCTGTTCTGCCTGCAGCCCAGCTGGTCTCCATGTGTCTGGTTATGTATGTTCATCCCTATAGTTCTGCACCTGGTAACTGCTCTCCATCTCCCCAACCCAGTCTTCTCTTTGTGGGCAGCGGGCTCAGCTTGTGACTGGTAGCTGATAACAACCACCCCTGTACCAGGCTTCTAAAGGCCAAGTAGCCATTGCAATGGGCCTCTGTTGGGGGAGACCCCCACTTCTATCTCATGCCCGTGTCCCCTCCTCTCCACGCTTGCTGTCTGCACAGGGACCTCTTTCGTCTGATACCCCTTGGGGGGATGCTCAGCTTCGTGTTCTGCGTGGGGGGAGTGGGTCAGCCACCCAGCACACAGGTAGTCACAGCGGGCTGAGCCTCACCACATCTTCCTTTTCTTTGCAACTGTGATCGCTTTTCATTTATTTGTACCAACTGTTGTTGCATTCACTTAGGGTCATTTCAGCACTGGATGCTTTCATTTGTTTCAGAGCCGTAGTTTTGGGAAAGTCAGAATGTACCGTGCTATGCTTCGGATAGGTCCTGAGGGTGGCCCCCAGCATGGTGCCTGCTGTATTCCTGGGAAGCACACACGTGCACCTGTGTGCCCACAGGGACCCGTGTCTGCGGATGTCCCTGGGAGCATCCTATGGCATCCTGCCCACCTTCCTCCCCCAGTCAGGTCCACGGAACTTCAGCCAGTACTCTGGAGAAAGGATCAGTGGTGTTTGTCAACCTTTACTAGAAAACAGGTGATTTTTTTTTTAGCCAAGGCTAAGATTGTAGCTGGAGGCCGGAAGGTAACTGTAAATCCTTGGTCTCATTTGCACAAATCCTAAGGGCGTTTTGCCTTCTCGTGCCTATACCTTGTTTCAGAAACATGTAAATTTAGCTTGGATTAATTTTTTCAAAACACCACAAAACATGGCTGGGGGCTTTTAAATTACATTTGGCACAGAGAGGATAAGAAGGATTCTGGATGCTCCATCGGGTAGGTATCCATGGATGTTGGTCACACGCTGTCAGAGGGGAACCCTGAAGAGACTGGATACAACAGGAGAGCAGTAATGATATTTGCAGCCTCTTATTTGTAGGTCTGCTCCTCAGATCAGACCTCTCAGTTTTCTTCTGACCCAGCACATGAGACCCCACACACTGGATCATGTTTCAGGCTTGAACCTTACATGTAGGGTCATCTGGTGGATAAATGCCCTGTTATGTGAAGGGACGGGCCATGTGGCAAGGTTGCCACTGGAGTGGGAGGCAATGCTGGCCAGTTCGTTTCCTTCCAGGGCATAAACCTACAAGATGCCCCTGCCTCTCTGAAGAGACCATCCCTTTTGTGTCAGGGTCCACAGAGGAAAGAAGAGGGACTTGGTTTCTGCCCCGAAGACATGGGAGGTGCAGACCTACCAGAAAGCTCATGAGGAGGCAGCCATGGCAGTGATTCTCTGCTTTGCTGGGGGTCAGTAGTGATGGCTCATGTATACCGCTGAAGGCCTTACCCATAGCAAAGGTTTTGTTTACATTAACTGGCTGCTTACCAGGTCTCAAAATCATTACAAAGAGCAACAAACCAGATAAGGAGCTCCGCACCCGCACGAGTCGTGCTGTGTGCGCCTGGTGCTCTGTCTCCAGAGCTGCCAGTTCAGCGTCTTTCACCTGCTCTGGCTCTCTAGGAGGAAGAAACCGAAGTAGAGTTGGAGGTTTGTCCATGCTGAGACTGGCTGCTGGAGGAACCCCCCCCACCGGCCCTCCCATTACTGTCAGCAGAGGAGAAGGAGAGTTTTGTGTCTTCACCTGCCTTTCAGCCAGAAGGAATGCATGTGCTTGGGGGCTTCCTGCCATGCTCTCTTGCCAGGCTGATGGGTTTCATGACACCACTTTTAGCACCTGAGGATAGGTGAGAAAAGGGAGGAGGAGAAGGAGGAGGAGGTGGTGGTGTGAGTTAATACAAGACCCAGTGGGAAGCTGCGGCAGGCAGTATTACTGCAGTGGTTTGAGCCAAAACTTTCACTCCCTCTCTCTCTCATTAAATTACAACTAATGCAAGTAGCATTGTGAAGGAGGAATTTGGGAACTGTTGTTCATCATCCAATCGCTTGTAACGAATGTGCTGCTCAGTGCCATAGCCCATAGCCTAACTGAGAAGTAATTCACTTGGTATTTGCAGGCATGACATGCATGCCATAAGAATTCCACTGTTAGCATTATTCCAGCATTAGTGAGGGGATATGAAAATAAATGATGAGTGATTGTTTTTCATGATTAAGTCCAGGCTTTTTGCTCCTCTTTTTCCCTTCCCCCCTCTGTGAAAGGAGGGGCCTCTCCATTCCTTTTGCTTTCAGAGCAGGCAGGTTGTGCCCTTGCTCATCCCAGCTCCCCCATCCCCCTTCCAGACCAGCACCCTTCGGCTGAACCCTCTGCCTGTCTCCTCCTGGGTTTGGAGACCAGCCACAGCAGTCCTTTGAATTGCTGTAGGTTATCACCACAGAATGATATGATGTCAGAGGGGACCCCAGCATTTTGTTATGGGTTTATAAAGCTGTTTTGCCCTCACCATCCCTTGAGGGGACCAAGCCCTGCTCTTCATGGTTGCAGTAGCAAGCTCAGAGTTCACTGTTGGGTCAGCAGTTTGGTACTTTGAGGTCATCTGCAAGCCTTAAGTGACTCTTATTAAAAAAAAAAAAGAAGAGGGAAAGCTCTTGAGGCAGCTGTCAGTCTGGATGCCAGGAACAGAGCTGAGCAGCCTCTGCTGGGGTCTGCTGGCAGTGGCCAACACTTAAAAGAAGTCCACAGAGAAAATGAGGGATCTGTGATCTATGGCTGTGAGGGGCATCCCTGTCATTCCAGTGGGCTTTCCTGTGTTTCCTGTGGAGCTTTATAAATGTGAAGGAGTTGAACATAACAGGGGAGTGAGGTAATTAAATATTATTTATCTCTGCTTTCTACCAGGGGCAACCAAAGAAGAAAGCATAGCAGTGTCAGAGATGACCACTGTTTCTGAAATCATCAGTTCATGGGTTTGGTTTAAGCTGGCACGCGAACACCCGCCTGTGCAAAATAAAAGACTTCTTTGGAAAACTGAGCTTAAATATCCCCATGAAATCCCCAAACTGAGTCAGTACCAGTTCTATACAGGATCCCTGTGCTCTTAATCTTATTCTTAATCAACTAACCCAGTCTTTCATGTCGCTGAGTTGCTGCTCACTCTAGTGGCCCCAGCCCACGTTGACTGTTCAGCAGAAGGCCTGGCTGAGCTGAAGGCAGATGGCAGGGTAGGAGCTTGTGCTGATCCCACTACTATTAACTCTACCACTCCTCTGCACAGCAAGCTGCTCCCTTTGAACATCAGCACAACCATTTTTAAAAGCCCTGCAGCCCAGCCTTCTGCGACAGAATAGCTCGTTTTGTCAGGGAAAAAGATACCTTCACAAACTTTTGAGTGCGAGCTGTCAGAGGTAACCTCAAGATGCTGGAAGAAGCAGCTGTAGGCTTTGAGGAAGCAGCAGCAGTTCCCACCTGAGAGTGGACAAGTGAAAGCTCTTGATTTTTTCCCCCGTGTTCTTTATTCACCTCTCACAGGAGCAGTGTATGCACCAGAGAGTTCTATGATGTTGCTTTGCACGCAGTCGGGGTTATGAAATCCAAAGCTGCTGTAGCCGTCCCACCCTGCGCCGTGCTGCCAGCATAGCTTGGCACACAGAGACCTGCAGTACGTTGTGGTTATCCCCATGTAGCCCTGACCCATGGGTCTCCTAAAAAGTCCCAGGGCTGGTATCTCCTCTCCTCCACCACCTGCACTTGCTTACACGCGTGCACACGCACGTGCAATGCACAGGCTTTAGCCCTGACAGCTCTCACCAGTTCACTTCAGGGCAAATGCAAAGTCCCATGTCTCAGAACCAGGGAGGCCGTGTCCCTCTGCCGGAGCTCCTCCACACAGCCCTCCCACAGCCCTTGTGACGTTTGCGAAGGTCCTTTCCACTCAGAAGTGATACCTGCACTTGATTCTTCTCGGGTTTTGCAATATGCATAAATGGGGTGGTGGTGACACTGGGCGTGAAGCCATCAAGTCATATTTACTTGTGATCTAAGACTGTGATTTCAGTTCAGACCTCAAAGGGCAAGCTGCTGTGTCATTTAAAATTGTGCTACCAGCAGAAGCATACGACCTCATCGTATGAAAAAGCAGATTAGCAAAGAAGTAAGCTTCTAAGGTACACAAATCTCCATGGGGAAAAAGGAAATATCTTAATAGAAGAGTCAGTTTTCTACGTAAAAGAAGGCTGGGGAAATGACTAATTTGCTGGTTCTGTTGTACGTGCAATTTGATTCAGCTGTTCCTTCTTTGATTCAGGCCCCCTCCTTTGCTTTCTGTACCCCCTACCTCACCTTGGCTTTTTCTGCCTGTTAAAAGAGAGCGGGCGAGGGAGAGTGGAAGGGCTCAGTGCGGAAGGAGTTAAGGGAATGCTCAGTGGGGATTATAAAACAGCCAGGCACTTGGAAACAGTTAAGAAGAGAGAAACAGATCTGCCGGGAGGGAGTGTGGCACTGGAGCCGATGGTTTATTTTCATGCCCCCCTACACAGCGATGCAGAAGGCTCTCCTGCGATGGGGACGGAGGTAACAGCAGTGGGGAGCAGGGTCAGTGCCGGGGTGGCGGGGCAAGGTCAAATGGCGAACAAACTTCTCCAGATCCAAATTGGCAAACCTTCTCACTGATCCCTACTGACATGCTCCGCCCTGGCTGCGGCTCATTCCTGTTAAGGGTGGCAGGACTTAGCATCTACCATAGCCTGAGGGCATGGCCTTGCCCTGTGGGCAAGGCGCTCTCTTTGCATGTTAGACATAGGGACTGTGGTCTGTGCACTCTTGGAAAGGTGAACACAACAACTTGGCTGTCTGCTCAAGAGCAAAGCGTGGGCAGGTCTGTGGGTATGCCCACATGAGCGTGAGTTGTGTGCGAGGTCCCCTGTGAGCGTGGCTGTGGGTGGACATCTTGTGCAAGCCCACCTGGCCAGGAGGAGCCTTCCTTCTGTCATGCTCTGATGAGGCGGCCTTGAGTCACAAGGAGCCGTGTTTTCACTCACGCTGCATTCGTGCCTCAGAAGCCCAGCCAAGATGTCCCATGTGCCGTGTCAGGCACCAGCTGCCTGGACAAGGGCAGAGACTCTCGGTCCCAGGAAGGAGTGGCAGATACAGGCACCTGGAGGCAACGTCACCCAACACACCAGGTTATCGGCAGGGCTGCAGAGAGAAGCCGGGTTGCTTCAGGCTTCCTCCGTTGGGCTCCCTGCATGCCCAGTCTTGGGGCAGTAGCTCACCTCTTCCTGGTTTGAGGGACACTGCTCCTGTGGTGGTGAGTTAAGAAGTCACCTGAACACCGGTTCTGCCATCCCCTCCTGGCTTTTCAGCTCTGTGCATGAAACATGGTGGTTGCACAGCAGCAGGAGTGTATCCGGCGGTGACCACAGGGGCAAACTGCACGCGTGCAACAGGGAGACCCGTTTTTCATGCGGGGGGAAAAAACAGGTGCAACTATTGTGGCCAAAGTGTGTGGAAAGAAGGGTTAGTCACTCTGCAAGTGTCAGGGGCTCGCGGAGGAAATAGCAGGAGTTTGCTGACTAATGCCGATGATGTTCAACGAGTAAATGAGAAATACAGAGGGAAAACCCTCTGCTTCTGAATTTGGAAGGGAGAAAAAAAAAAAAAGAGGGAGAGAAAAAAAAACGAAAGGAAAATGTATGGAGTTGCTAATCAGCCCCCAAAGTCTCTGACCTATATCTCCCTCCTTTCCCTGGAGCCATTCTTAAAATGAAAAATTAATAGAGAACAACCAGGTTTTACCCCCAGGGTACCTTTTTAGGCTGCCACGTACTGCAGGCTGAGACCAGTGAATAGGAGATTGGTGTCCCGCGGCATGATCCAGAAAGCAGAGTGGCCTCAGTCCAGGGTGTTGTGAGGACACCCAGAGAGACTGGAAGCGAGAAGGTAGTCTCCCTGCTGGGAAGAACGGTCTCTGGCTTTAGACGGTTGGGAAAAGGGTGTTGAACCAACAAGGTAGGTTAAAGTAGACCAGTAAAGAAGGATAGTCCTTGAAGTTACAGTGACTTTATCAGGGGAGACAGAGGTGAGAAGGAAAAAAAAAAGTATATCAGGTCATTAGCCCTCTGAGGGCCAAGTTCATTGTGTCTGCAGAATATTCCTTCCCCTCTTCCCATTTTTAGTTTTTTAATGAGGAAAGAGAATCCTTATTTAAGAAGCCAAAACCTAAGCTTGTGGGTCAGGAGGTTTCATTTCCCAGTTCTGCTGCTGCCTTGCTCTTTAAACTTGAGCAAGGCACTTTCTTCTGGCTTCGCCTTTGTCCCTATAATATGTGGTTCGTGATCCCTTTGCAAAACATTTTCAAACCTGTAGAAGAAAGGAAGAGCTACATTTTCTAAAGTGACCAGGGCCGGAGCATTGAGCCGACAGCCGCGTTGTCAGGAGGAGGAAGGCTGACGCTGGGGGGTTTCTGCCTGTGCTGGAAGAGGCTCTGCGCCGGCGCAGCACACCCACAGCTTTGGGCACTGCCGGATTCACCCTCCCACGTGGCGTGGGAGGGACGGGACCGTGCGGGCGTGGAGTGGTCCACACTGTGAGAAGAGACGCTGTCACCTGCTGTGGCGGCAGAGATAGGTGTGGGCTCGCTTTGCGGGGATTTGAGCATATATAAAAAGTGGTCCTTTCCCATCTCCTCGTGTTGGATGACCTCAACTTAAGCTGCTCAAGATCGCGGGCCATATTTAGTGTATAGGTCTGGATGCATCGTGTTGTCTTTGTTGTACTCCTCCAGAGCCCGGCTCCTTAAATGTTTGCAAGATGATACTTCAATTGCTGCTATCTTACGTGATAAATATCCTCCATAACCCTGTAGAGCCAGAAGCTGAGCCATCCAGGCTGTCTCTGCGTGGACTCTGCCTTTTCAATATTAGGATGCCTTATGTAGCCTGAGAAACTAGGTTATATAGCAGCTTTAATGGGGCTTTTTCCAGACACTGATTGACCTGATTCCTCAGACCAGCTGTTTTATTTATTAAGTAAAACAGGAGAAAAAGAATGCATCTCCTGCATAAATTTAATTCATTGCAGAAAATGTTTAAACTGTTTTTTTGTTTTTTTTTCATAAATTGATGTGGAGCTCTTCATATTGATTATGGGGGTATTAATTCATACGCTAGGAATGAGAAAGTTTTGCCTCTTCATGTAATCCTGTTTCTAGAGAGAGATTTACTTAATGTGCAGTGTAATTTGTCTAATGTGCAACTTTGTATGTAGAGTACGCCCAGATCAGTAGAAACAGTGGGTATAAAAGGGGAGAGCACTGTAGTGCAGTGCTGTAAATCCCTCTGTAATTAAAAATACTAAATTAGTCAATGTTAGTGCAGTCAAGAGACACCGCTAGCTGAAAAGCGGGGATATATGGCAAGAGTTTTCAGTGCAGGACAGAGAAACTGGGTCTGTGTTTGTCTCTGTGTGTGTGTGGTATGTGTCCAAAGGAAGGATGTTTTATAACATAATTTGCCAGGAGTGCAGCCTTGGGTGTCAAGGAGGAATCATCGGGAGTTATCCCAGCATTGTCCTTGCACATTCACAAGGTGCTGGGGGAGCCAATTCTGCCAACTCCCATATTGTCTCACTGTGTTTCCCTCCAAGTCCCACACACGCTTGGTGGACAGTTACAAGGTTGGATTTTATGATTCTGCAGAAGCATCTCTAAAAACACTTTAATTCTCTGAAGAAAGCCGCCACCAACAATGGGTTGATTTATTCCCCCTCGCCCCCGTCTGTCTTTTTGTCTGTCTCTCTTTCTTTCCTGGTGTTAACACAGATAAATCACTGCCTGAAATTTTCAGATGGGTCTGGTTTTTTTTAGGATTTTGTGAATCTTCCTGTAAATAATAAGGGGAAGGATCCGTTTATACCAATGTAAGAGTCACTACCTCTGAGTACTGTCCGTCTGTCTGTCCTATATCCATCTTATGACCACTGCTGCCTACTGTGCCTGATGCTTAACTAGCTTTCTGTTTCCAAGAGAACAGGAGGAAAGGTGGGATTCTTACTCTAAGCAAAAGTTGCTATTTGGAACTGAGTAACAGGACTTTGTTGGGCATTAAGATTAAAAATAAATGAATCTTGTTTATCTGAACAGAACCAGGATATGAAATAAAGCTTCAGTTACAGTTTGCATTTAAGTTTGACATAATTCTGTTAGTGTAACATCTGGCATATGTGGTTTTTTCAATAGCTGGACAATATCACCCAAGAGGAACAAAACTGTATGTCGTGGCAGTGACCTGCTGTTGAGGACATCCTGCAGCTTCCCTATAACAGACCCTCTTTTGGGTTGTTCACAACTTTACCAAACTTAAACTCTCTGGGCTACAATTTTCCATCCCAGCTACCTACCTATAATGTATATTTAGAAAACAACTCACTTATACCTCTATTTAAATTTTTTATGAAGGTTCAGTCTAACAAATAAGCAAATAAATGAGAAAACAATCCCCTGTCTTCACAACCCAATGAAATTTGCATGGTATATACATAAGGGGCACCAATTCTGCTGTCTTGAAGAACATCAGCCCAAACTTGGCCAAGTTTTAAGCCTTAAAATTGGCTGTCGCCACTTCCTCAGCAGACAAAACAAATCTCTGAAGAATTTTATATAATCATAGAATAGTTCGGGGTTGGAAGGGACCTTCAAAGCTCATCTAGTCCAATGCCCTGCCATGAGCAGGGACATCTTCAACTAGATCAGGTTGCTCAGAGCCCCATCCAGCCCGGCTTTGAATGTCTCCACGGATGGGGCATCTACCACCTCTCTGGGAAACCTGGGACAGGGTTTCACCACACTCATTGTAAAAAGTTTCTTCCTGAACCTCTCCTCTTTTAGTTTAAAACCATTACCCCTTGTTCTATCGCAACAGGCCCTGCTTCTGTCCCCATCTTTCTTAGAGGCCCCTTTTCAGCATCAAAAGGCTGCAATAAGGTTTCCCCGGAGCCTTCTCTTCTCCAGGCTGAACAACCCCAACTTTCTCAGCCTGTCCTCACAGGAGAGGTGACCTAAGAGTTTCAACTAAGCAGTTAAAATTAGTGGAAGGTTTTCACGTTAACCTCTCTGTGCCTCAATTCCCTGCCCATGACATATGGATAATACAATGTCTTACTTTATGAGGGCATTGTGAAAATACATTCCTTTATGTTTGTGAAACATTCAGTTACTCTAATGATGTGTACTGTAGGAAAGCCTGTGAGTAAATTACTAATTCCGTCTGCAGAGCAGAGTGTGGCCGGTACCTAGTAAACAAGGCTTGGGGCCACACCTTGAACAATGCAGAGAAGATGAAATAGTGACTAGCTGCTCGCCAAGTGAGCACCATGTGTCCTGCTGAACAGGGTGAGGCCAAGGTTCTGTAGAAAAATAGCCTGTGATTATGTGATTAACAGCTCTGCCCCAGTACACAGGCAAGAAGGAGGGCCGAAGGAAGGTTTCACAGGCAATCATAAAGCTGAGGTCTCCTAAGCCTTGAATTCTCGATTTGCGGCTTTAAATAGCGTTGCTTTCACCTTTTTCTGTTTTCTGCGTAGTTGTCTGTCATGCGGAGTGGGCATGAGGAATAATAAACAGCCATTGCTCCTGGAAGAAGAGGCAGGGAAATGCCTGGTGGCACCGGTCATCAGAGAGGAATATTCTCGGTGAAGCCTTGCAGACAGGCATTGCGCACAGGAGCATGTGTGGCCCTCGAGATAGAGAGAAGTCAGGGATGGAAGAAAAAAAGCAAACAAACCCAGATGTCTTCTTTTTTCCTTATGACAACTCTTCAGTTTATGCTGTTTTCCTATAACATTTTCATTAAACAGCAATGCCTCAAACCAACAGACTTGCAAGTTATTTTAAAGAAGGGCAAGATCATCCTGTTGCTTTTTGCTGGGGGCCTTGTGGGAAGGTGTTTCTTGGGTACTCACAGTTCTGGTGGCTCCCTCTCCCAGCTCCTGCCCTGTGGAAATCTTAAGTGGTACATGATCATCTTTAAGTTTGGGAAAATGACCCAGCCTTGACTCACAGGCAGAATCACCCCCAAATCCCTCTGCTTTTGCTCATTTTCTTATAGTTTACTCTTCCACCCGTGTGTTTCCTCAGGTAGAGGCAAGTAGGGCTGCCTGCAGCCCGTTACTAGTTGTGTGTGGGCAGCACCAGGGGAGGAGGAGGCTCTGGATGAGGGTTTGAAGAAGAAATCGTGATCGTGCCACACATGAGCAAGCTATGGGATGGCTGGAATACACAGTTCAGCAGAGGTTTGCTCGTGTCACGGTGATGTTGGCTGCTTCTTCTACACTAGCTTAGGATGGGAGTAAGGCAGTCACTCCAACGCTGTGGACAGCAAAGATTGCCAGGAGCCAGGAGCTATGAGATGCAAGAGAGTTGTAGACATATACTGACTTCAAAGGGTTACAGTTCAGCAGAGGAACACACTTGCTGAGCTGTACAAGTTGAGGAAACTTGCTCCTTCTCTGCCTACATTATGAGTCAAACCAGGATGCATATTTTCTGCAAATCCCTAAACCCTAAAGCCCGTGCACAAGAGCCTCTTTTTAACGTGTTTTTCATAATTGATGTTTGGCTATTTCACAGTTGCTTTTCCCCATGGAGTTTCTCTCAAAAATGTCTTATATTTTTCTTTAATTTTGACGGCGCATGGCAAGTTTATATTTCAGAAAAAATATTCAAGCATCATTTTTTTTAAAGCTAGGATGCCATTAGGGTGCTTTGGGGAGGGGACTGCTGATTATTTGTGTTGTCCCCTGAGAAGCTGATAACTGAAGTCTTACCAGTATTTCCCCTTCTACGTGTGAATTTTCAGAAAGATTTGTCAAGACAGACACTGGTCTGCTGGCACGGGCTGGTTATTTGAGTTGTTCGAGCATTAGATAATTGCGTTTTAGCAAAATGATAGTTTCTCTTTCTATTTCTTTTTTTTTTCTTTTGCTTTTAATAGCAAATACCTTTCACATTCCCTGCTGTTGACTCCTCCAAAAGGAGGCTTTTATCTGCCAGTTTTGAGTGTGTCACTCTGAGCTGAGGTCCCTCAGCCTGCTCAAAACCCTGGAGAAGAAGTTGGGGTAGAGTAGATGGTCCTGCTCCAGCCCTGTGAGGGAGAAATGGGGGGGCCGCAGTCCCTTGGTCTTGCTTCATGCAGCGTGTGCCTGCGTGTTGGGGGCAGCCACTGCTGTGGGCATCTTTGTTCACCTTCAGGTTATACCTATGCTCAGTGTGGATCACCACCACTGTCCCATCTCCCATAACCCTAGCGAGGGAAACACAGAGTTGCTCAGGAGCAAGGATTTTGGAAAAAAAGGGGGCTGTTCCCACAGGAGAGGCTCGTCTCCTCTGAAAGACTGTGTTGAGTCCCACTAGCAAAGGGCTCAGTCAGGGCCCACTTGGGAGCCCACTGCGTTGCATCGGTCTGTTACCCCAACCTCTGGTGTTTCACACCCAAACTGAAGGGTGTTGACTTTGTCACAATCAGCTACTTTTTAAATGGCCCCTACTAAGTGGGGAGAAGTGTCTAACCCACGATGTGCCTTCACCCTCCTTCCTGCTCCCCTCCGCAGAGCTCCTGGGGTGCCGCAGCATGCAGGTGTCCTGGCGATGGAAGGGGAGGTAGTGGAGATAACATCCCCCTCTGAAGATCTGGTACATGTTAGGAGATTAGAATGCGTTACTCCATTTCTGACCTCTGAAAATGACCTCATTTTCATTTTTGACCTCATGAAAACCTACTCTTTGCCCCTGCGCCTGCCATCCAACCCTGTTCTGAGGTAGACAGAGCATATAAGGCTGGGTAGGTGGGATCACCTTTCCAAAAAAGAGTATGAGGCAGCGCCAGCACTTGTTTTAATTTATTCCTGCTCCTGGGTGTAATTATAACCTCTGGGTAAGGTGCAAAGGTGGAAGGGGATGTGACTGAATGGGGTTAAGTTATTTTTCTTCAAATTGCATTAATACGTGACTTATATGAAAAACAACCACCCTCACACAAGAATGCAAGCAGTGTTTGCAGGCTGCCTGTGGATTTATGAAGCGTTTGGAAACACACTGTACATTATTTCCTGAGACCTGTTTCTTTACACAGCAATGGTGTTTGCTTATTCTGGGGCAAGGATGAGACATGAAGGTATTACAAAACAAAATTTTAAAAAGCATAGAAAATGTTTCTTTCAAAAGCTTATAAGGGCCCTGTTTCTTAACAGAACATAAACAAAATGACAAACTTTTCAGTATGTAGTTGGGACTTTGAGAAAACGTTATTTATCATGTATTTATTTATACTTTGAGAAAACTGTATTGTATATTTAGATATGCTTATTTTTTAAAAAGTACCCTCTTTTCTGCGAAGTCTGTTTAGACCAAAGCAATATCTTTGTTTTCGGAGCTCATCTGCTCCCGCTGCTCCTTTTCCATCTGAAATCACAATACTTGGTCTGTGACATCACCGTTGGCTGCCGTGACAACGTGGTGTCACAAAGACGAGTTTTCATACCAGGTGGAGAGTGCGCAGCAGCAGCAGACAGTCTCCAGTGAGAGCAGAGAGCATGTTTGCCTGTGCGTATTGCTAGTCATGAAGAACAAAGCGAAGCGAAAATCCGCAAGAAAACGCATGGAGTGCCTGTGTAGGTCTTGTGAGAGAGTGCAGCTTCTGGGGTGGGCATGGGTGCTGGAGACTCTACCTGCCGCGGGATTTCTTTTGGAATCGGTTAACAGCAGATCAAATACGTAACTGGTACAAAATTACTTAGTTTTAGAGAAGAAAGAGGGAGAGAGAGGAGTTTAATTCGGATTCGAATAAGACTTGGATACCTGAACTGTATCCACAAGTTTTATGGGGGTTTTTTGCCCCCCTCCCCCCCCCTTTTTTTTTTTTCTACACAAATCCCCTTGGAGGAGACAAGGGAAGATGACTAATGCCCTGATCCTGCTAACGCTTACACATGTGGTTAGCTTTCAATGCATGAGTTGTCCTGCTGTAGTCAGTTAAGACAATTCATGTGCATAAACTCAGACACAGGCCCATGTGCTTGTAGCATGAGGGTCTAGCCAGCTGCCCTAGGGGAACAGTTAAATAAAGAATTTATAGAATATTTTCTAATGCAGACACTGTCTTGACCTGGCGGAGCTGAAGTCTCTGTCCTGAATCCTCCAGGAAAAGCAAACAAACTGGCCTTACGCCTTTCCCCTTTGCTTTTGTCTGCCTGATTCATCTCTTGGGTCACAGGCTTGCAGTTGCTGGTGAGAAGGTGAGGCATCTCTGCAAGTCTTTGAAGGACTGTGTCTTAAGAGGTGACACAGTGAGATTATGAAAGAGCAAGGGGGAAAACAGAATTGTAAAATGGTCGATGTCCACATTGACCATATTGCAGTGATACAAGTGAAAAATATCTGTGCATCCATAGACATCCTATAGGTAGATCTAACTAGACATCCAAAGTCTAGTTAATTAGCCACTGGTTCATTCATTGGTTGCCTTGAAGAGCAGCGTGTCCTGGGGGCCCGCAAGTATGGATGGAACAGTTATCTCGTATGCAGTCCAAAGGCTACCCTGAAGGGTAAGGGCAGCATGGAAACCCCTCATAATCACTTGGAGCATTATTTCCATGCTTCAGTCTCATGCTGCACCAAAGACCCCAGGAGGACCATGAGCAGGAAAAGGCATTGCTGTTTCTCCAACATAACTTCTCTGCTGGTGTGAGAGGGCAGCACCTCCAGCTGGCTACACGCTCTCAGAGGTGTGTTTTCCAGAAGACCCTGAGCAACCCCTGCAGTCACAGCCCTCGGTGACTGATGAGCAGCCTTTGCTATTGCGTGTTTTCTCATTTCCAGCATCCCAGGCAACCCAGGTATCTGCTTGGTTGTGGTCCAGGTTCCCAGCGAGAAGAGCCTGAGTGTTACTCCTGCTTTCCCCTGGCTCCCCACTACAGCCATGTAGAAACATTTCTGAAGTGTCTCATATCGAGAGGATATATATTTTTCATGCAAGCCCTGTAGCATAGCTGTATTGGCAGCCTTAAGAGAGTGGCCACTTACCTACATCTGTGTTTTGGGACATCCTAGGATTTTTTGTTTGTTTGTTTGTTTGTTTGTTGTTTTCTAGCAGGGCTGCACATTGCCGTTGTGGCAATCTGTGTGATTCATGTCTTGCACAGCCCGACAGGTTTATTGCAGCTGGTGTGTGCGGAGCTGCACGCTGCGGTTGCTGCATTGCTTGTGGTTGGTACCAGGGAAGCCCAGGGTGCCGGTGCTGGGCTGTGAGCGACTGCCAGGACCCAGAGGGTGCTGTGTGTGGGAGGGCCACTCAAGCAAGCTGCTTCTGTTGGCTTTGGGAAGTGGAGAGGATGTGAAAACACTTGCTTAGGCTTTATTTTTTGGAAGATTCCTCCAGGAATAGCATGTTTCTTGGAGCAGGCAGAGCAGAGAGCGGGAGGGTCAATGTTGGGGTCTACTGGTGCTGCCAGGATCCAGTTTCATGTTTATTTTCTGCCCTGCAGAGCATGGAGTAAGTTATCATTTCGTTTGAAGAGCTCAGAGTCTCTACCACCGAGCCTTTGAAAGAGTAGATGTCCAGTTACACCTGCTTCTGTTTGACACTTGTCTTCCCTAAGGTTCAAACATTACACTGGCTTGTTGGGTCCTTCGTTCACTGATGCTCATCTGAACATTTCAGCACTTCTCTTTTTTTTTTTTTCTTTTTTTTCTTTTTTCCTTTTTTTAAAAAAAATTCTTTCTTTTTTTGTTTGTTTGTTTGTTTTGGTTTTTTGTTTTTTTTTTTTTTTGTAAAGGAAGGTGCAGAGGGCTGGGAGCAAAGGCATAGCAAGTGAGATTCATCACAGCCTTGCTGAAACCCAGGGATGAGCTGGAGGGAAGGACCAAGACAAAACAGGCGTGGCATCACTAGTTGGGAGATTTACAGCACTTTCATGAACACCTGTTTGGTGCTATCCCGTGTGCAGCCCCCCCGGTGCCTTCATCGCTGCTTGGGGCAGGTCGAGGAGTGTGGTCGGGAGCCTCAAGCCAACACGTTTTTTTGGGTGAGCCACAGAGGGACCTGCGCTGTTGATCTGTCCCCATAAGCAGCTGCAGCTTTGGAGTCCCCAGGCTGCTGGCTCGGTGGTGGCTTGTGGCAGGTGGTTTGCAGGGCGAGCTGTGCGGAAACGTGTTTCCCGGAGACGCGGTGCAATGCGACCCAGCCATTGCAAGTCCGTGTTGCTCTTCCATGACAGCACAAGAACAGGCTTTTATCCTAGAGATCTACTGACTGCTCGTTTTGCTGTAGAGCAACAACTCCCCTTTACTTGTGTCTTTTGTGAATATTTCCATAATAGTTAATATTCAGACTTTCTGTGGCCCTCAGTGGTTTTATCACGCAGCTACATCTTCTCAATTTTTGCCAGATTTCTGTAAAGGGGGACAGAGGTCAAGGTGAGCTCTGTGTTGCGGGTCACTGATTTTTTATGTCCTGGTATAAATACATCTGTTTTAAACATCAAGCCTAACGTTTATAGGACTGAGGGCCCACTTAGCACTTTTAGCCTGTTCAGCTGTGTCAGTGACGTGCCTGATGGTGTGTGCTGATTGACAGCATGTTCAGGAGGGCTGGACAGCCGGTCAGGATGAGCATCATTTGATCAGTGCCCAAGGTTGTGGTGCACTAAGTGATGTGTGGGGCAAGGGAGCTTGCCCTGCATCTGCTCACAGCATGCCCAGCTCCTCCGGACAGGTTTAAGAGTTGCCCACTGTCCAAAATTCACTTGCTAAACTTTTGTAATCACCATAAAAAACCTGTTAGGTAAGTACATTTTCTGTGCCCAAAAGCAATTGCCCCAGCTCCTTCTGTTCTGAAGATAATAAATATAAAAATGAAATATGGACCTGTGTTCTTAAAAGGTCATAGTTATTTGGTCCTGAGGGAGATTCGTATTGAAACAAGTTTTGTTAAGAGTTGATGATAATCTAAAGAACTGCAATGAATTAGCTCCTTGGTTCGTAAAAGGTGGAAAATTGATTAGAAATTGCCTGTGATGGCAGAGGTGGCCTTTTCTGAGATTAGGAATTCTCTTTTTCTTGATGCGACTGGGATGGAGAAACTGAATGGAGAAGGGCGTTGTGTCAGATGCAGAACCAGTGGTCAGTGCTTATTTTGCATTGTACTAGTTTCATTTAAAGCCTTCTTCTGTCTGGCTTAAAATAATTTCTCATAGTAGCAGTGGTCCCCATCCCTGGCTGCCTAATGCATGGCTGGTTGCTAGGAGGACTGCTGTCATCCACATTTTAGTTGTGGATGTGATGACCAATTTTGCATCACTTTCCAGGCTTTGTCTGGATGACTCAGCTGGTCCTCTAGTGACTCATTTCAGTCTCCCATGAGCACAGGAAGGGCTAAAGAGGGAAGCGTGGCTATTTTCAGATACGAAAAATGACCAAACTCAAGGAGTATGTCCACAAAGGAGTAATGGAAACATCAAAAGAACTTGGTATTTATATAGGGTGTAAACTTGCCCCTTCCCACTGAAATTCTTTCCCCAGTTACTGTACTTCTGCTGAATCTAGTTTCCGGTCTCTTCTTATTCTTCATCCATATGAGTATTGGAAAGCTCTCTGTGAGTTTGAGTGCATCAAGTCTGATCAAAGTTCACAGGACTTTTGGTACCAAATTCCCCTAGCTGGTTTTGCTTTTGTTTTTCTGGCAGTTCCCCTCTCATCATTTACTAGGATTCTCACAGTCACCCTACCAACAACCAAAACCCCACCCCATGCCATTTTTTCCCCAGTCATTCCTGTGTTAGACAAAGCTAAGATGACCAAGATTCTCCTAGACCTGTTGAAAGCTCTTGTGACTGACCACAAGATGTTGCTAATTTTTTTTTTCCCTGGATCCTGCAGAAACAGCAGCGTATTTGCTTTCTGTGAGAAAATCATATAGAACTAACTTTCCCAGAAACTTTGCTTTCCCTGTGACTCAGTTTGGCCAGACTTCTTTTCATCATCAGTCGAAACCCGTAGGTGTGACTGTGGACAGCTTGGCTGCAGTGTCACCAGTGCATTAATGATTCTGAACTCATCGTCCCATTGCATCTAGGCTGAATCCTCTAATTTCCTTGCTATAGGAAAAGGAAAAAGTCAAGTATTCTGGGTTGAAAGGGCATGGCTGCAAAACAGCTGTAGTAGTGCCAAAAAGGTGGTTGCAGAAGAGATGGGGTAAGTGAATAGCGACATGTCAGTTCACAGATGTAGGATCACAGAATCACAGAATGGTTGCGGTTGGAAGGGACCCCTGGAGATCATCCAGTCCAACCCACCTGCTAAAGCAGGTTTGCCCAGAGCAGATCACACAGGAAGGTGTCTGGGTGGGTTTTGAATGTCTCCAGAGGAGGAGACTCCACAACCTCTCTGGGCAGCCTGTTCCAGGGCTCTGGCACCCTCAAAGTAAAGAAGTTTCTTCTCGTATTCATATGGAACCTCTGTGCAATCTGCTCTAGGTGTACCTGCTTTAGCAGGTTGGTTGAACTAGGTGATCTCCAGAGGACCCTTCCAACCCCAGCCATTCTGTGTTCTCTGCTTAGAGCCTGCTTTTGAAGCTCCAGCCCCCTTTCTAGCCCATCACAGCGGCAGAATGCCTCAGGCTGCACTGCAGAAGGCATTTGGCATGTATTGTACTGGATCTTCAGGCTCAGTTTCACTCCTCTTCTGTTGTGCTCTAGTCTTGCCAGCGCAAGAAGCCCAGCAGCCGTGGCATTAAGCACTGTAGAGCTGAGTAAATAAATATGTCAATAAATAATCATATCCTGCACAAAAGAGAAACCTGGGGGAGAGACTGATGGTAGCCAGGGAGTTCTGCTGATACAGGTGGAGGTTTTTATTGTTTTCTTTCTCTTAATGACTTCTCTTCCTCTGATTTCTTTTCTTTCAGAGCTTTGAGGGGGAGTAGGCAGTAATTGGTGTCCCTGAGCTTCTTCATCACACACAAGGGCTTTATATCCTTCTTCCTCAAGTAGATGTCCTTTCCTGAGCTCCTGGATGTTTACTCTTCAAGGCTCTGAAATCCCTCATGTAGTTTATCCCTGTACCTAAATTAGGTTTTCTTTCTGTGTTAGCAAGAGCTTCCTGCATCACCTAGGCTGTCCTTCTTTGGCCAAACAGGCTTCTTCTCTGCATGCTGAACTGACCTCTGTCCTATTAGACCTTGCTTAAAAAGAAAGTTGCTGTGAAGACAGCAGGAGATCTGGCAGGTACCACCAGCCCCCAGCCCCAGCATCCAGCCAGCAGTGGGGCAGGAACGTGTCCAGAGGTACTTCTGTGTGATTGCCTGGGGCAGCATCACTCATGTCTTTCCTTGTCTTCACGGGTCATCCTCTGTCTGTGCCTGAGCATGACCATGTGCATGACCGTGGCAGAGGTCAGTACAACTTTAAATACAGCAAAGCAAACCTCTGGAATTCTCAAGGCATCACAGTCACTGGGGTTCCCAAGGTTACACCCGTTAACACACCATGTTCTCGTGGAGACTGCTGCAGCTCCCTCTCATGTGGTCTTCTACGAGCTACTTACCTCTTGAAGGAGGAAGGATGGAGAGATACAGTTAAGTGGCACTTTTCTACAGGGTTACTCTTCTCAGGTGCAGCCTGTGAATTAAAGAGTTTTTTGAGGGGGAGAAATGGGTCCACACCTAAACCCTACACCCTGTATCTCCGCCGTGGTCTTCTGTTTGGGCCAGGTGGCACAGCCCTGCTATGCCTGTTCTGGTCCGAGCTCACGGCCCCAGCGATTTCACGTCGTACATTTCTGGATTTATAGTCTTACTTTGGAAAGCAAATCAAAAGCCGTGAGTGACAGCAAAAAAGGGTTTCTGACTGGTCATCGCTTTGGGCATATTTTTCTGGCCCTAAGTGATAAGGAATATAAAGTCAGGAAGACAGGGTGAAAAATTCATGCTCAAGATGTGTTTCCTTGAGGAAATCAAGGGCTTTTCTCTGTGTGGGGGTGTGTGTGTGCCTACGTGAGGACAGGTTATTTACAGAATTGTTTTAACTACGAGGAGGTCAGGCGATTAGCCTGCAGTATCCTTTCTCTTCATTTCCTGAAACACCCTGTAGCCCTTGGTGTATGAGAGTGCTGTAAATCTTGTGTTTGGTCATTCTTATTTGAAAGGGAGATGTTGCTTCAGAAGCGAGGAGGCGTAGCTAACCCTGGCTTTGGGATAGCTGGGAGGTCATCACATCAGTCTGTCTCAATTTTCTGCTTTGGCAGAGCCCTGTGCCCAGCTTCCCCACCTTTCTCCTTGCAACTTTGTCTTCCCTTGCAGCCCAGATGCGGTGTATTTTGTCCAGATTTCACCAGAGGATTGTTTCTCTCCAACAGGTCTGTGTCCTGATGGAAATGAAATGGAGGGACTTTGCAAGCAGGCAAACTGACCTTTTCAGCCCAGCTAGCGCTTGATCTGAGTTTCAGATTTCGTAAACAAAGCAAGGGCTGAATGTCATGCAATGGCCGCTTTGCAAATGAAACACTTAGGAAAAAATCCTGTGGGAGTGAGAGGTTCAGCCTGAGACTCCAGCAAGCCTTGCCCATGTCCTGCCTTCACAAGTAGGGTTGCTTCTACGGACTGAGGTATGCGAGGTGCCAGCCATTCCCTATGGTTTCACCACACTTAGGCCAGTTGGAGTCATTGATATTACAAAGCTAATACTTACAGGTGGGAAGTCATCCAGGTGGGGAGGCACACCTGGTGGAATAAGCCAAAATTTCCTTTCCTCTAGGCAGCTGTGAGAAGTCGTGAGTGTGCCAGTGCTGTGTGGGTGATGGGGGCACAGCCAGGGCAGCAGAGGGTAAACACTGATTCATTTTGGTCCCTTTTCCAGAGGCCCTGGCACCCTCTTCCAGGAACTAAGATCACAGAGGGCCAGGTAAGGGCAGCCAGTGAAGGCTGTAGGACCTGAGGTCAGGAGCTGAGGAAGTCCTCTGTGTCCCCTGTAAGATGGTGATACTGTTGTGAACCGTATTTGGAAGATGAAAGCTGAAGTGACCCAGCTGAGTGACTTGACCCACTCTGCCTGGAAAGCAGAGCCGTGCCGAGATCCTTCTTTTTTTCAGTTCTGCTTTCAGGATGCAACTCTCAGCAAGTAACAATCAGAGACAGAGCTTGTGGGAACCCAGAGGCTCTTGCATTACAGATGTTTGGAGTTAAATATAGGGACCTACACATGTGCTAAACTGGACTACAAGGCAAGCCCTGGCCAGTTTCATATTTACTGCTCGGGCTACCTGTTATAACTCTCCAAAGGGAACTTTGGGTGCTGTGGAAATGCCGTGGTTAAAGTTTGTTCCACTTTCACTCCCTGGAGGATATATGATGGGTGGGGGGGAGGTAGCCAGGCAGTCCTACATGGCACATTGATCTGAGTACCTGCTTTCAGCCTCCCTCCGCTTCAGAATGGGGAAGCCACAAAATGTTCCCTGGCAGCTTGCTCTTCCCACTCCTCTGGCCATACTCAGCACCTCAGGAGCTCATTTAAGGACAGTATTATACAAACCTCAGTGTGTCATGCCTCCTTTTGAGTGGTGCTGCAGGTGTTACCACGATTTCCAGCTCTTTGAGGAGATGTGGTGCTGCTCGTGGTCCACACAGCAGCAGCTCCAGCCGGGCACCTGGCAAGTGCCTCAACTCTGCTGGGCCCCTCTACAAGACCCTTGGGAGCACTGAGATTTTGGTTGTAAAACTTGTCCCTGACTTCTTCAACAACCACTTTTCTAAAACATCGTTAGACTGTGCAAAGGGTCCTTTGCACTCTCATGCAGACCCTTCAGATGCTGACATTGCCCCTGCCTTTAGCATTCATTGCCTCATTTTGCTCTTGAGACTCCAGAAGTCATCACAGGAGGTGATGGCTTCACTCCCTGGCTCGGGAGGATTCTTGCTCAGTGAAGTATGTCCAGCAGCGGTATCCGTCTTCTTAAGACACCAAGACCTGCCAAGGGCACATTGGACTTCCAAGTTTCTTACATTATGTCTGGAGACCACTTTGACATCTTAGTAGGGTGTGTGCAGTGTCATCTCATGATTTCTGTGGAGGTGACCGTCTTCCTGTCAGTTTTGACAGGTATGCTGAAGGGGGTTTATTTACTGGGGTCTGGCTCTGTTTTGTCAGGGCTGTAACCTATTGAATATATTTACTTGCTGCCTTAATTTGCTTTCCACTCAAGGGACGCTGAGGTGATCTGGAGAGAAGTTGTTTTGCACTATCCCAACTGTGCTGGGTTTTCCCCAGGAAGATATCAAGGGGTTGTCTTCCAGTTCAGGGGAGCACAGACTTGACTGCTGGACCTTCTCGCACCAGGATCTAGAAATTAGTGTCAGGTCCAGTGTCTGCAGCATCTGCAGGGAGGTAATGGGGCAGCCTCTGGTGAGGTAGATTTTAACCTGTGTTCTCAGGTGTTGCATCGTTAATTAACTATAATGTGAAACATAAACTAGTCACATGATTCACTGAGGAAATCCGTAATATCTCTTGTCATTACTGCGATTCATTATAGTGGGAGATGGAGGTGACCCCGAAATAATTCGTCGCTGAATTGTAATTAAGCGTTTAAATGTAAGTGTATGTATTTGTCCCTGAGATTTTGCTTCACATGCCTAAAAACAGGAATATGTCAGAGGAGCCCACAGCTTGTTACTCAGGCTTGTGGGCACATGAACCCACATCAAAAGGATGAATAAGAATTGCGATGTTTCTAGATTACAGAAGATGCCTAATAGTAGGGATTTGTGGCTCTGTAGTGGATATGGAAGAGTGGAGTTTTGTAGTGATGAGATGTGAAATTGTGGTCACTGAGCACTGAAGGAAATGCTTGATATTTCAGGGACTCGACTCCTTTGTCTATAGAGACAAAATAAAAGACAGCACAGATGGTTCAAAGGGAGATCTGTGGCTGGTGATGCCTTGTATTCACTAATTCATAAGAGTTTGGTGTTTCAGATGATTAGCATGCTTATTTAAGTGCTTGCCCACAATCCAAATGCAGCTCACATGACATTGTCTAGTGACCCACCAGATGTGATGAGCGTGGATGGATGGGGCTGGAGCAGCCTGGATGTTTCCAGGCTCCAGTGCAGCGTCTGGCCCAGGGTGGTGCTGCCTTGTTTGGTCTGTGCAGGACACACCAGGGCTCTGGGCAGTCCATTTCCCACAGAGCTGTTCCTGACAGCTCTTACCTGGTGTGGCAGGATGCTTCCAGGAGCACTGGATGCAGCGAGGACAGCACTGTCCATCTCACAGTCTCCACACGTAGCCCTGGGAAAAGAGATGCTGCCCCTACAGAGACCGTTCACCAGAGAGCATCCATCTCCCACCACCCCCAACACTGGAGATGTCCTGGAGTGGGTGTGTGCCATCTCACCAGCCTTCAGCCTGCGTCGGTGCATGGGCACTGAGCCCCGCGACACTTCCCATACCACCGCTCCCAGTGCCCATGTGCAGGTGTGGTGGGGCTAAAGACTCAGGGAAGGGGGAGGACAGACTGGGCTGTCTCAGAGGAAGGTCTCCCCAGGATTTTTCTGGCTGTGTCCTCCTACCCCTGGTCAACTGAGGTGGCTTTCAGTACCCAGCAGGGAAATTGCCCCAGATTTAAGGAGTTAAGAGGGAGAGTGAAGAAGGGAATGAAGATGGTTTGGTGTGGGAGGAGATAGCAGTATCCCGAGCCACATGCCAGAATAACCTGCTCAGGGCATCATAGGGAACAGCTGCCTCATGCCCAAGAGTACTAACAGAGGTCCTGGTTGCTAACTTTTATCCTATCTGTAAAGGAAAGTTTTGGTGTGGAGTATGAAATAGTAAGCAGGGTTGCGTTGCTGATGTTATAAATGCAGGAGAGGGATGTGTAAGAGGGCAGTCGGGGTGACAGGGGAATATAGGGTGTGAAGGTGATTGTGATCAGAGCTCCTGGCCATCACACTGCAGTGGGAGATAGGCTTCTTGGGGGGGGTGTGGGGTAAAAGGATGCTTGGCTTTGTTTGGTCAGTTTTGATTATGGCTACTCTGTGCATTTGAAAGTCTTGCTTTTTCATCTGGCCAGGCAATGTGGATCAAACACAGCAGGTTGAAGCTGTGTAAAGCCAGGTCTGGAGCACTGCAGGGAACAAGCTGTGTGACATCTATAAGAACTGTTTTTGTGCTACATAAGCATTTAGGAAAGTACTAATTAGGACGATACAGTTTTACTAGCAGGACAGGAAAAGCAGAGCAGGAGGGCAGGGAGATTTTCACCTGGAACGAAGGCTCCCTTGACATCTTCTGCTCACCAGGAACAGGAAGGAGCTGAGGCTATTGAGGTCTGAACTCCACTTTGAGGTTGTCTCCAAACATTCGGGAGCATAGGGGAAGGAATTTGTGTAGCCTCAGGGACATAAACTTTAAGGAGGTTCCAAGAGCACAGTGGTAGTGGGGACAAAGCCTCCAAAGAGGCCACACAGAGGCCGATGTGAGGAAGAGTGCTGTTCTGGAGACACACGGCTATTATGAAGGTGCAATACATCAGCCATACTTAGCAGATCCCATTTTCATTGCCACCTTAACCTGGGTGTGCATATGAGTTTGCAGGCTTGTGCCTCTCTGGGGAGAACTGGAAGATATTTATTTCAGGAGTGTCTTGCGTGCATCATTTATATGCTGAACACACGCCATGTGCTTTCGACGGCATTTTTCAAGCAGGCACTGTCGTTCTGGTGGCAGTCAGCAAGCAGCCGCTGGTTACAGTGCACTGGCAGCTCTGCAGGTACTGCAGAAGGTCTTACTGCCTACTTAATACAGGGCAGGGGCTTGGTCTCTTGCCACCACAGAGGCCAGGTTTATAAATCAGCAGTAAGTGCTAGGAGTAAAGTAGAGGAAAACATCAGTGACTTTCAAACTGTTCCTTCCGTAGTCCCCAAAGTGTATTTTTTGCCCTTTGGGGTGACGTGGGTGGATAGGGAGCGTTGCCTCATTTGCTTTCCTGAAACCTGCTGGAAGTACAAGTGAGTCGGCTGCGTGATTTGTGTATGCGTGCAGAAGAGGGCCATCTGAATTGTAAATAGCACCTGCTAAATTATTATTAAGTGAAAGCTGACGTGGGAGGAGTTCTCAGGAAAAAAAAAAAGTCAGGTCTTTTAATAAAAGTCATTCAGACTCTTTTGACATTGTCCCCTGGCTGCACACCACATACTTCAGCTCATGTGGATGCTACAGAGTTACATGAGTCGTATCAAGGACAGGGGAGGCCCCATTAAATCCAGTTACTGTCAATTGTGTGAGAGCTTTAAATGGCTACACTAAAACTCATTATTAAAGAAGGGAACTATCAATTTTATTTAATGCATAGTGCCCAAGCTTGATTCTGCTCCCAGCCCAGAGACTCACTGTGCGCAGGGGTGATATAAAAATTAGTCCTGCACTCTTCAGGGCTTGTATTTAGCTGTTGCAGAGTCCTGGCTGCAGCCCGGCTGGCTAACTGGGGCTGCAGGAGGCTGCCCCGCATCCCTCTCAAGGCAGGGACCCAGCCTGAGCCCAGGATGGTTCAGTCCATCTCACCACTTGCTTTCATCCAGAAGAAGCTTTTGCCAGCACAGGTGGGGCTGCTGAGCCAGGCTTTGCGCAAGCAGGTGTGCTCAGTGGGCATGGTTGCTCATCCTGAGCATCCTCACCCTCTCTGCTGCTGTTGGAGGGCAAAAAGGAGAGGAACCAGAGGCCAGCCTCAGGCTGTCGCACGCAAAACATGGCAAGGTGTCTGCTAGGACCTCCCTGGGTCAAAGGGAGGTAGCAAGAGACACCCAGCCTTGCACAAGAGTTTCCTTGGCAGACCTGAGTTAAAGAGGACTTCTCCCAAGTGGAACTGCCTGTCCCTCTCCCTCCATGCCCTCTGCTTTTCTGAGACTCCAGGAGCAAGGATGCTCCTGCCCCAGAGACGGGCTCTGGGGGATGCTCAGGGGGCATCACTGTCGCAGGGCCTGGATCGCCGTGTTACTGACAGCTTGTTTCTGATCACGGACTTTGTGGCAAGCCGTTGTTGGCCTACGTAATCAAAAGGCTGAGGCTGTAAATCATATTACAGGCTGTAATGAGGAATTTGATCCCTGCAACAAACCATCCAACTTCTATTCACATTAATTACTATTTCTGCTATTGCCATGAAGTAAAGATGCATTTTTTAAGGAAAAAAAAAGAAAAAAAAAGGAATATGCCACTAGCACAATTTGATAGTGTCCTCAGGAAATTCAGAATTTAGGACTGTGTTTTTCTCACATTAGCTGCACAGGCAAATTTGCAATAAAAACATCTTCGCTGCAGAAGCCTTCTTTTCACATCACCAAGCTGTCGATCAGCCTGTAATTTCTTGGTACTGGACTATACTGAAGAGGTGGCCAAGTTATTCTCCTTACAACATGTGCCCCTAAAACCTGAAATGTGAAAAAATAATTTTGGATGGAAGGATGAACATTTCATACCTTTTTTTAGGGGAAAAAATATTTCTCCTGCAATGAGATTTAACCTCTCAGGAGAGTAGAAGTGAGAGCAGAGAAGTCCAAAGTCCTCCCTGTAGCTGCAAGACAGACCTGCTTCCTCCATCCCCTTCAGTTTTGGGCTAGCAGTGTGGATCAGTGTTTGTCCCCGGTTCCTGACCCCCTTCTGAGGCTGCCAGCAGCGTTGCAGGGACAGCAAGGGACTTGTTGTTGATGTGGAAACCAGACCCTAACAACAACTCGTTTCACCAAGGGACACAGGCGGCCGTCTGACGTTGACAACGTTGAGTGACTGCTGACCTTGTTTTTAGCGTCAGCTGATATCAACTGGAGCCCTGCCAGTTTGCACCAGTTGAAAGTCTGTCTCTTAATGGTGGTGATTATCCTGATTTTTACAGCAGCACTGAGAAAGTTGAAGCTGCTGCGCTTCACATCCCTGATTTTAATTTGGGGTGTCTGAGTTTTCTGGTGTTATCTTTAGAGGAGCATGTGAGAAGAACCTCTCTCCTTCTTCTGCGTCAATCTTTTTTTCTGGTTTGATTTTGTATGAAAAGATATTGCTCAAGCACACCGTGGAATGAAAGCCATAAAGCTATAAATTACACCTCTGCTAGGTCCACAATATGTTACCAATTACGTCTGCTTTATTATTCACGTCCAGGGGGAAAACATACATCAACCCAACCCCACTCTCCAGGCAGGTCGGTACTGTACTGGAAGGAACACCGTGACTCTTCTTTATCAGTGGAAAAACAAACAGAGTTTTGGTTCGCTCACATATGATATTTGTGCCCAGCATGCCAAGTTGAGTAATGTTGCTGCAGTTCTCTGAGCTCGCTGCGTGCTACACGATACAGCATTCGTGGCAACGTCATTGCTCCATGGAGGAGAGGGGAGAGAAAGCACTTAGAGGGGCAGGGAGCTTGGGAGTCCTGAGGACCTAGTGTCAGGGACCTTGGAGGTTGCTGCCAAGGAGATTGGTGGGGGGAAGTTAATACAAATTGCAGCAAATGGCATCAGAAATCACATTCAAGCCAGGGGCCATGTCTGCAAAGGAGGACACACCGTGGTTTGCAGGGCTTTGTTGCTAGAGTGGGGTTAGTGGGGTTCTGCATTCCATGTTCCAGCAGTGTGAGGGTTTCCCCATGTGTCCTGATAAGGGTTTTCTTCTGCATCTGCCCTGTCTTCAGAAGTTCATCACTGCGGCAGGGATTAAGGTGGGAGTGTTGAAGCAAGCCAGAGTGATTGTTTTGCTGGTTACTTCTGTGTAGCTGTGTAGGATGGTTTTGGGCTCATCACAGTGCCCCTCTCCTGAGCAGTTCCTGGGCTTTGGGTTGCTGGGAATGTTGGATGTGTTTAGGTGTGTTTGCTTGACCGTGCATTGGAAGCGTGGAGTAACGTTCCTTTTTTTCTGTATGAGTGTATATATTTATGCATGCACATGTGTGAGTGTATGTCTACACATGAGCTCCAGAAATCTTCTGAAGAGCCACATGACTAGTGGAGAATGAGTTTCTTTTAGGAGGGGGAGCCGAGTGTTAAATTCTCTCAGGTCTCCCCTTGAAGAAGTCATCCATGTGCACTGCAGAGTTTGTTGTGGTTTTGTCACTAAAGCATTCGTGCAGCTTTTAACTTTTTAAAGTTGAAAACAAGTCAAGGTTATGTTTTTGCTTAATAATTCAGCAACGGTGCCAGCTCAGCATATTGTCTTTTTCTTCCCTAGTCATTCTGGTTTATTAAAAAGAAACACTGACGACAGGCAGAAGAGTGAAGGAGGCTGTGCCTTTCTGCTTTAACTCCTGCCGAGGGCTGACTGCTTCCCCAGAAATCGCCATAGATTTGTGCTGTTCACAATACTTTTGCCCCAGTGGTGCCATCCCTACCCTGGGCAGGGGAAGCTGGCAGCAAGTCAGAACTTAGATGTCCACTTCTCGGTGGACGTCTTTTTTTTTTTCTGAATAGGAGTGTGTTCTGATTCAATGGAATATTACTCAGAATCCTTCAGTAAGTCTGTCTCAGTCATACTTTATTTTCACTTTGGTTATGAGGTTGCGGGTTTCTTTTTCTGTTTGTTTGCTAGGGTTTTTTTTTAATAAAGATGTAGAAGGCCATTAACTCTTCTAGAACCAAAGAAGCTTGCAGTACAACACATTTTTTTCTTTTCTTAAAAATTAAAGTTATATTATGACCTAGTTCTGCCACATGCTAACGTGTACATTTGCTTCATTAACAATGCCGTTCATTTCCAGGGGATCTGCTTTCTGGTAGTGGTATTGTCACTGTGAGTAAGGATAGATGAACACAGTTCTATAAATCTGGGAGAACTGAGAGCACAGAGTGAAGCTCATGTTAAGTAACTCCCATCTCCAGTGTCCCTGAGCACAGACCAGCATTGTGCACGATACCCACACGCAGACTTGGCACGTAACCTGAAACATCAGCTGCTGCTTCTGTCCTGACTCTGCAACTTGTCCACGCATCTCCATTTTGTCATCATGGTCTATCATCTCCGGGGCCTATCCTGGCTCTCTGCAGGCCAGAAGCTACACAGTGGTTTTATGGAAATAAACAGAGGACTTAAATCAGATCCACCAAACTGTTTAGTGTAGGATGAGCCCGAGGATTTGAGATTTGGCCTCCACAGGCAGAATACTTTGCAGTATTTGACATCGGTTCTTCCTGAAAGCTAGATATATTCCTGGAGACAATGGGAATAAGTGTCTCTTTAGGCAGAGGAGGTAAAAATAACATTTACATTCCTGTTATTAAAAATGAGAAGAGGGAGAGCAAGAGAGCAGGAGTCGTTGTTGTTGTTAGTATAGTTCAATCAGGGGTAATGATTTATTTTAGAGCATAATATTTTATTTGTGTTGAGTACATATTTCTGGCAGAACTTGGTTTTTGTGTGTGTGCATGTGCTGTATCTGATGTCTCTATCCCAGTTTCCCTTCCTGCTATGGAACAAACTAAAAAAGCTGTGGAGGGCATCTTGACACCCTGGTTTCACTCTGATGTTGTATTGCAGGTATGGCCTCGCATGTGCAAGTTTTCTCTCCTCACACCCTTCAGTCAAGTGCCTTCTGTAGCGTGAAGAAACTGAAAGTGGAGCCGAGTTCGAACTGGGATATGACTGGGTACGGCACACACAGCAAAGTCTACAGCCAGAGCAAGAACGTGCAGTCCTCCCAAGCAGCCGCCGCAGCAGCCGTCAACGCCTCCCTCCAGATCCCCAACCCCAGCATCCCGTACGAACAGACCATCATCTTCCCAGCAAGCACGGGGCACATCGTGGTGACATCCGCCAACAGCACCTCGGGTGTGGTTGCAGTGTCTGGGCAAACACTGGGCGGGCCACACAACCTGATGCGTCGCAGCACTGTGAGCCTTCTGGACACCTACCAAAAATGTGGACTTAAGCGCAAGAGTGAGGAGATCGAGAACACGAGCAGCGTGCAGATCATTGAAGAGCATCCGCCAATGATTCAGAACAATGCCAGTGGGGCCACTGTAGCCACTGCCACCACCTCCACGGCCACCTCCAAAAACAGTGGCTCCAACAGCGAAGGGGATTACCAGCTGGTGCAACATGAGGTGCTCTGTTCCATGACCAACACATATGAAGTGTTAGAGTTTCTTGGCCGTGGAACCTTCGGACAAGTAGTCAAATGCTGGAAACGTGGCACTAATGAGATTGTGGCTATCAAGATCCTAAAAAACCATCCTTCCTATGCCCGGCAAGGCCAGATTGAAGTGAGCATCCTGGCTCGGCTGAGCACAGAAAGTGCGGATGACTACAACTTTGTCCGTGCATACGAGTGCTTCCAGCACAAGAATCACACGTGCTTGGTGTTTGAAATGTTGGAGCAGAACCTCTATGATTTCCTAAAACAAAACAAATTCAGTCCCTTGCCCCTTAAGTACATTCGACCAATTCTCCAGCAGGTAGCAACTGCCCTAATGAAGCTGAAAAGCCTGGGACTGATTCATGCTGATCTCAAACCAGAGAACATCATGTTGGTAGACCCATCCCGACAGCCATATAGGGTCAAGGTCATAGACTTCGGTTCAGCTAGCCATGTGTCTAAAGCTGTGTGTTCTACCTACCTTCAATCCAGATATTACAGGTAAGAGACTGGGCTTATGGCATATTACTGGGATAAATGTTTTACCTATGGGAATTTTCCTACATTCCTGTAAATAAGTGGGAGTCATCCCTTAATCCTAAACTGGGATGGCTCTTTGAATGGCTGTTGGTGATAGAAAAAATTGTATTTTTACCTCTTGGAGTTTACTTGCATTGAAAACCATTGTAAATAACCATAAACTGTTGTAAAAACAGAGTTTGCCTGTTACAATTTAGAAACCCTTTCAATTCTGCCCGTATTTCATTCTCTCTGGGACCACTTCCAGAAGAGGGGATGGATCTAGAGAGTTCACATTTCCTTTCCAGGTCAATGCAAGTAGGTTCTTGGTTTCAGAAAAACCTTAACCTAAACAATCCATATTTCAGCAGTGCCTTCCAGTTTTTATTCATATATGAAACCAGAGGCTTTACAAGAATAAGGTTGGCCTGCAGGAAGACTCTGTGGATGCAGAAGATGCATTGTCTAGTTGTAGTTTTCACACAGGCTATGGAGCTTGCTAGAGTCAATGAGAGTATTCCGGTTGGCTCCTGTTGGCTCTGCTCCAGGTGAATGGGCACCTTGGCCGGGCTAGAAACACCTTTCTCCGTGTGGGAAGTTGACGGTAGGAATGAATGAGTATTTTCAGTTATTTAGTGTTGGACTGAGGACCTGCCGTGAACTGTCTATTCCCACTCAGAGTGCTTTTAATTACAGGTGTGTGATGTGCGAGGATGGAGTTCTAACCTCCACGTAGGTGTGCACAAAGCCAAATGTGTGAACCAGGTATTTCCCTCTTCAGTCTGTTGAACAGTTTCAGCAAAGCAGCCTATTCTTATAACATCCGTGGATGGGCATCCTCTCCCTCTGTCTTGACTCCAAGACACAGAGTTGCTCTGTAGATGCTCTCCTCAGATCCTCTCTTTGGTACCAGTGAGCTTGATTCAACATCCCAAGAACCAAGAAAAGCAATTCCACTGCTACCTCAGGGCTGGGGGAAATAGCAGGGGCAGGGGGGAAGGGAATTTGTTTTTAGATGACAGCTGAATTTAGGAATGTACAGGTCATGTTTTTGTTGTTGTAATACTGTGAAATAGGGGCGAAGAGGGAAAATGTGATTCTTCTTGATGACTGATTTAATGAAAATCAGTCCTGGCAGCATCCACAGCTCATCAGATGGGTTACAGAAAAGCAGGGTAGCTGCTCTGTTTGTAAACAGGAAAGAAATCTGGCTTATATGTGGGGAGGACTGGGGACAAAAAAAACAACACGAGTTGTTAACAGGCCATTTTCCTACTTCATAAATATCACAGTGAAAAAGAATACCTGAGCTCTGAGCTTGGGAAGAGTTAATTTCCACAGGAACAGGAACTTTGACAGTGTAGCACTGCAGCAGCTGATTTTTATCTACTTGTCCTTTGCTCTGAAGGAGGCCAGAAAAAAATCCCCAACCCGAGTTTATACCTCAGAAGAGGCTTATTAAATGAAATATTCTACCTGATGACAGTCCCATCCTCCAGGAGAGACATGTTTCTGTAGTAAATATGCAAAAGCTTTTAGGGTTGCAATTACCTGGCAGACTAGAAGAAAAAAAAAGGAGATAATACAGGCATTTTGTTGTTGAGTTATCTGTGATTCTGCATTAGCAGCCTAGGTCCCTAGCTGAAAGACAGAAGGGGCAGCCAAAATGAAATATGTGACAGAAAGCAGAAATGAAAGAGAAAAATGGTTCATTCTCAGCGACAAACAAGGAACATTTCTGTGGCAGTCTCTGGGGAGGAAAAGGCTTGATAAAATTTGCTTTTTATATTTTAAATGTTATTCCTGCCCAGTCTGAGTTTGCAGTTTCTTAGATAATAAGTTCTGTCTGTCTAATTCCTGCCTTGTTTTCCATGCCTGAATTGATGGGAGGAGGGGGAAAGGGGCAGCAGCTCACCAGGAAAAGAAGAAAAAAAGAGAGAAAAAGAAAAATCTCGTTGGGTTGAATTACATCAGCAGGGGGGTGCTGATGAAGCTAAATTCAAGTCATGAGGAAAATTTATATTCTTCTTCATTTTCTGATGGGGAAAAATACAGCACAGAGTAAAGACCCATTCCACTCCAAAGAGAAGGAACTTTCATGCTAGGGGAAACATAGGGCTTTATAAAGATTTCATGTGTCTTCCATTTAATTTACACTTGTTTTGCTTGCTGGAGTATAAAAGACAAGGGGATGACTTCAAGAAATGGCACATTTAAGCTGAACGTGAAGGAAAAGCTTCCTCAGAGTAAAACCTCTCAGACTCTAAGCAGGCATGCCAAAGAAGTGACAGAAGCCCTGCACCCCATGCATTTAAGGAAAGAGCCCTGGGGAATATAATGTAGAGGTCGGCTCTCAGCTGGAGGTTTTTTATCACAGGCTTTTGGGAGCAAATTCCCAGATTGTCCCCATATTTTATTAACAACTTGCCTTTTTTTTTTTTGGTTGTTGTTTAACACTACGCTCAAGAATGTGATGGCCAAATCCTTTCAAATGAGAAACGTTGTGTGGGACCCTGGCCATTCTCAGAGCAGTGTAAGGCCTTTCCTCTTGTTTTAAATGATAGGCCTATTTTCTTCTCCTGGAGGTGGAAGACAGAAGTGTCTTTAAACAAACTCAGTGCTCTTTCTTGACACGAATCCACATAGCCATGTGCCATGGCTGCCACGTGTAATGTGCTCTGAAGACAAAACGGATCCCTCAGCACAGTTTTTTGTGTAAGGAACAGTGGGCAAACTTGGTACTGAGCTGCAGGGGCCTCTCCGGGCACCCCAACATCTGCAACATTTCTGTCCCACCAGGGATATTTCTGTCAGGCTCTCCGGAGGGATTGCGACAGTGTTGAGGTGGTGGGGTGGGACAGAAGGTTTTAAAAATGATCATCAGAATGTCTTCAGTCGAACAAAATTTAGCTCCCATCCCTGTCAGAGGACAAAGCCTCCTCCTGGCTGGGTCTGCTGCCATAACTGATACTCTATAGATTCTTCTCCCTCACTCCCGTAGAGGGGCCTGAGAGAGGCAGGACATGCTAGGCTAAGGTGGGCCTTGCAGGAACCTCTCCTTGCAACCAAGAGTCCCCATCTGGGAGGGCAGCACTGTCACATCCCCAGCGCTTGCCCATGCCTCTGGCAAAGGGGATGAGCACCAGCCAGAGCCTGGTGGGGTGGGGGGACAGGCACATGTTGCGCCCTGCCACTGGCTCCGCACCGAAATGACAAAGAATTTCACAGCCATTGTGAGAACTTAAAGCTCCCAGTCCTGAGTCCTTTACTAAAGGGGAATGACGCCAGAGCAGACTAGGAACCAGGGGTAAAGTCCTCTCACCCACCCAGCCCCACAGTGGTACATGGTCACCTGCATCAGCCCCAGTGGCTGCGCAGCTCTGGAGCTTCTCGCCAGCGCTGGTGGGCTGGTCAGGGACTCTTCCACCCCATCCCAGTTTTGTTGGCTGCCCCTTGTGCTGCTGTTCCACCCAAGTGAGTGATGTTTTCAGTACTGTGGTGGTGAGAGTTGTCATCTAAAAGGGGGAGTGCTGTGAAAAGGATTGCTCTCCTTCCTCTCACCCGTCTTCAGCTTGTGGTGCAAAACTCACCGATGTGCAAAGCGTTTCTTGTGTAGCATCCTTAGCCTGTGCGTGTAGAGCCTGGCCGGTGGCCATCCAAGCATTCCCCTTTGCTTGGGCCAATGGTCCCAGCCTTCCCCCCAGTCACCACAGTCCTTTGTCTTGTCACTTATCACTAGCTGAGTCAGCCTGGGTCTGATCCCTTCATGGAGTGACGTGGTAACACAGACATGGTCTGGAAGTGCCTGTGTGAGGAACCGAAGCTGCAGGTGGAGGGCTGTTCTGCCCAGCTCACAGTGAAGGAGCAGGGCTGGCACTTATAGCCAGACGTGCTTAGGCTAGAAATGAAAGCCGGTTCACAGAACAACCGATCAAAAAGCTGTGACAGCCACTGCGTCACAAGGTATCTTCATGGGATTTTATTTTTTCCTTTTTTATGCTGCAGTTTGAAGGGGAGATCATTGAGGTAGGCTTTGTGATCTCCGTTTTGCAAGAGGTCAGAGAGATCCCTTCTGGGTTGCCCATCCATGTATGAACAGCTTCCCAGGAAAACACACATCCTGAGACATGCAGGACTCAGGTGCTCGCTCCATGAGAGCCCACACTCACACACCCAGGGGGAAGAAGGGGTGCTACCCTCTGGGAGAGGGGGTGTTTGGGGTGGTGGGTAGAGCTGCAGTCCTCCCTTGCTGGAGCCAGAGCGTTCCCTAGCATGGCGTGGCAGCGCTGGGATGCTCGGAGCAGGAGGGCTTCTCTTGGGGACACTACCACTACGCTCTCTTGCCCTCTTGGCTTTTCTTTGCTGCTGAGCTCAAACAGCTGCTGTGTTGCACCCCAGTGATAACAGCATTTCACTAATTAATGGCATAATCACCTTATGAGATTTAAGTCTTTTAGAATTTTCAAAATATTGGAGATATAAAGTAATGGCTGTCAGCCCTAAACTATTAACTGCTAAATGTAGTTCCTTGTTTTCAAAAGGCTTTAGTGTGTGGCGTGTCTGGTCATGGGTTGAGATGTCTGCTTTGTAGGTAAGTGGCCTTTGATGAAATGTTTGGATAACAGAGAATGAAGCTGAGTATCAGTCTGAAAAGGTGTTTATGAGTCTAATTTCAGGCTCCACAAGAAAATATGAAGGCATAAAGGCCTATGCACATGTTATCTGCTGCCCAGAGTGCTAATTGGAGTAAATAGTGAGGTTGTGGGCAGTTGTGTTTTTAACTGGGGTCCTGAGGGACGCAGGGGGTTAAACTGGATCTCTCATCTGTCTTGCCACACGTGGATGTCGTGCCATCGCAGGTATCAGTGCTCTAGCTGTGCTGACAGGGAGCCAAAGCATCACAACCTCTTCCCAATTGTGTGACTCAGAGCGTGCGTCATTCTGGCCAAAACTGCCCTTTAAATGAGGCAGTAGTAATGGCAGCAGGGATAGGCTGTGCTTATTAGTTTACTCAGTGAATTGGCATCTGTTATGTCCTTGTATAACAGTGCACTTATATTTCAAAAACTTCCGCCATTCCGGATTTGCAAAAACATCTCTATCTCAGACTTGACTGCTTTTGCAGCCGTGGGAGTCTTGTTGTTCTGCCAGGCTGTTCCAGTCCTACCTGCAACATTCACTGCTTTACTGACTCTGCCTCTCCAAGGTAAAGAGCAGGTTAGCTAGATGGTTTGAGGAGGAATGTTTCTTCTGGGGACTGGAGTGAAACAACCAGGTTCATTGCTGAAGTCTAAGCTGGGGTTTCATTTAGTGATGATCAGGCCTGATGGGACTGCAGGCTTGCAAAAGAAGCGATACATTGTAGAAGACTTTGTGGAGGAAAGCAGACTTCAGGCTGTACTATTTTAAGCAGTTTTTCATTTCTCTCCCAAGGATGTTTGGAGTTTGGATGTTTTTTTTTTTTCAGAACCAAAATTCAGCAGATTTTTTTTTTTTGGCAAAACCAACATCAGGATTAATTGAATCTCAGTTTCACCAAGTTTGGGAAGGAACAGACATTCAGCTGAAACGCTTTGGCTTTGTCTTATCTCTGTGATAATCAGTCCAGGTTGTTTTTTTTTTTTACAAAACAAAAGGAAAGATAGTTCTTCACCAAGTTCCTTTGTGTATATGTCACCCCAGAGCAGGGATGGTAAACCAGCATTATGCCCATAGTGCATCCAACAGAAGATACACACTGTATATTCCAAAATAACTCCTTTTCTGGAGTCTAATTTATAAGAGAAAAGCCAATATTTCAGCCTAAACAGTCTCCTCAGACCAGAGTCTCCCTAAGGTTTTCTCTGGTGAAACCTTCTTACCTTTTCCCTTGGTGTTTTTTAGTTTGCTCTGAGCAGACCCACCATCTCCTCCTTCATCTTGTCAGGGCTAGCAATCTGCCCCTTTCCCTGTGACACCGCAGCATCTCCTTGCCTGGCTTCGGCATGGCATGCAGGCCTCACTGCGAGAGGAGCCCTATGTCCCTCTGTGGAGTCAGAAAGGCCGTCACAGGAGGGCTTTATTTATTTATTAACCAAGTGTGTAAAAATACATCCAGTTATGTGCACCCAGGCCCAAGAATATTTGTAATGAAGGCCTGTTTGCAAGGAACCTGGCAGAGAGGCTTTCCCCAGCAAAGAGAGGTTGTCTATGGCCTGATGAGGGGGAGAAGTCTTGCGCTGCTTCCTCTTGGGTCATCCATGTCTGAGTGGTGAAAAATCAAATATCTCAACTGAGTGCTGAGCCAGTCCCTTCTGTCCCCTCTCCCCTGTCTGAAAACAGCTCCTATACAGCAAAGATGTGGGACTGAAAATAAATATTCCTTCTGCAGATCTCAGTTTTGTCTTGGTGGCTGGAAAAGGAGTAACCCGTGTGTCCACAGGCAGGGCTTAATCCATTAGGGATGTTGTAGATCAGAGACAAGTACGTGAAAGGCAGCCAGAGGCAGGTACCAGGGTTGGGAGCACTGGTTTTGTATTGGGTCATGCTGCCCCACAGGTGAGGGCCTCTGGTCCTCACCAGTCAGCTGGAGTTGCAAAACCTTTGCCATAGTCCAATGAAATCAAACACCCCAGGGAACTGATTGGCAAAGCCCCACTAAGCACAGATTTTTTTTAAAAAAAGAAAAGATTTGGCTGTTGCACTCACCGTTAATTGTTGGAACAACCAGAGACCCTAAGAGCACCCTGAAATCTGGGCTTTGGGCCACCTGTTGACTCCTGTTGACCTTGTTGTTCCTGCATTGCTTTTCTCTTATCACTGATAGAGATACTTGCATGAGAAAGTTTTATTTCTTAGGAGTTCCTAATTTCCACGGTTTCTCTTCCCTGCCTGAAGTTATAATTTCCCTTTAGCTGTGGAAAGGCGCTAGAATTGCCAGTGCAACCAGTGCAGGTGGCAGGATGGTGGCCTCAGGTGAGGCGATGAGCACTGGGAGCAGGTGAATGGCTGAAGATCCCTCTTTTAGGAAAGTGGCAGTTGTGCAAAAGAGTGAGCAAAACACAGGAAAGAGAAGGTAAATGCATGTTTGCTTCTTAAAAAAAGAACATTTTCCCAAGGCTGCCACAGGTTTCAAGTGTGTCAGCGATCCCCATGGAGGGAAGGGCAGCCCTCTGGGTGCAGGCAGCCCTGTTCACCCTCAGCGCAGGGGCAGAACTGTGATGGCAGCACTGCTGACTAGGGCTCAGTGGTTGACCACCAGCTCTGACACAGGTGTCCTGTCCATACTGGGGCAGCTCAGCTCACCCTCCTTCTCCACATCAGCTCTGAAGAGACATGGTTTTGGAGAACAGGGCTCCTCTTCCCCTCCATCCCCTCCACTCCGTAACTTTCCCATGTAAGCACGCGTTCCCTCTGTGGGCATTCACACCTCCTGGTGCCACGAAGTCCCAGGCCTTGGGCTGAGCTCCCCAAAAGCAACACTCTCTGGTTTGGAAACAAACACTCTGCAAATGCAGCTGAGCTGGAGTTCCTGTGTGCTTTTGAGAGGGCTTGCAGAGAGGAGGCAGCAAGCAAATACACTCCATTACCTGTCCATGTACTGCTACATGAGGTCATCTGGGTACTCCTGACATAAATATCCATCAACCTTTATTTTTGTTTTAATCTGTCCCCTCACTACAAGAAAGACATTGAGGTGCTGGAGAGAGTTCAGAGAAGGGCAATGAAGCTGGTGAGGGGTCTGGAGCACAAGTCTGATGAGGAGCAGCTGACGGAACTGGGCTGTTTAGCCTGGAGAAAAAGAGGCTGAGGGGAGACCTTATTGCCTACAACTACCTGAACGCAGGCTGTAGCATGAAGGGTGTTGGTCTCTTCTCCCAAGTAGCAAGTGATAGGATGAGAGCAAATGGCCTCAAGTTGTGCCAGGGGAGGTTTAGATTGGATATTAGCAAAGACTTCCTTACAGAAAGGGTTGCCAGACATTGGAACAGGCTGCCCAGGGAAGTGGTTGAGTCACCATCCCTGGAGGTGTTTATATGATGCGTAGATGAGGTTCTTAGGGATGTGGTTTAGAGGTGGACTTGACAGTGCTGGGTTAGGGTTGGACTCAATTATTTGAAAGGTCTTTTCCAACCAAAACTATTACATGATTCTATGATTCTTATCTACGCTTGCTGCCAGAGTAATTTTGGTAATGCCGGGAGGATCAGTGAGAGGCTCAGAAGTCTCTCACTACTTGCAGGTTGGCCACAGGTGGTTTTGTATTTAGGGTTTTTTTGGCTTTTTTTTTTCCCTTCTACCATCTCTCACCCATGATCACAAAAACAAGCCTGTCACAGGATTTCCTGCTGTCTAGTTTTCTTCTCTCAAGCTTTATAAGCACAGCAAGTCCCTTTAAGGCTGCAGTCTGGTGAAATGATGTGAAAAATCAAGGTCACTCTCATATTTACTGTACCAGGGCAAGTTTGAAACAGCTACAAATTACTAGCTTGTTTTACTTAAAAAGAGCTATTTACCTAAGAGAATTCAGAATCCTCCTATTGCAGCTATTGGCTGTAGCGCTTCAGACTCCATCTCTGTAGCACGTAAAAAACATAGTATCTTTTGGTGAAGATACCTGTGCTCAGACCAGGGGCTAGGAAATAACCTGTCCCAGTACGGTGGCAAGCAGTTGCTTCTGCAGCCGCTTGTGTGAGTGGCAGTGCAATTAGCGGGGCTAGAACAAGGGCCATTTACAATCGGAGTCTGCTCTTTGCATGTATACGAAAGACAAAGTTTGGTCTCTGCTCCTCATTGCTTACTTCTGTGGTTTTGTGTTTGCTCTCCTTTCTCTCCTCCCACTCAAGTTGCTTCCTCGCCAAGCACAGAGGAAACGGAGCAGAGGAAAGTGTGCTCTTCTTTTCAGCTCCAGTGACTGAGCACCAGCAGCATCAGCAGCAGCTTGTAGGAACAAGCAGTGTAGTGACCCACAGACATTACTCCAGCAAGAGGTTGTCAGTGAAGGAGAAGGCCCTGCAGACGCACACTGGGGTGTGATTTTCCATGTCCCTCTCCGCTTATTTGAACACTTGTTTGGGTCAGGGCAGTAGCTGGCTAATGGCAGCGGTAGCTGCCGAGAAGCAGAGTGAGGTGAGGGGCTGTTGGCGTGAGATCAGTGCACCAAGTGTGAAAATAAGAAGAATTACAAGTAGTGAGATTCATCATCCGCACTTCTGAATATGAAAAAGCAGCATTAGCAACACAGTTTGCACAGGATTTCATGGATGCTTTACTCAAGTACCACGTATTTAAATCCTATCAGGTTTTTGCCTCCCCCTGTACATTTGCTCACTGCAGGCAAGGGATTTATGTGTAACATGGAGGCAGCTTACTGTGTACGTCTGTGCATTCATTAGGTTCACAGGTTTTAGGCCCCAGCACAGTGGGACTGAAAAGCTGTGTTACCCTGAAGAGCATTTTCTGATTGGAAGGTGTTTCTGCTCTGCTGCCTGTTGGCAATGAGGGTAGGAAAGTGACTGACGTGGGTTTATAAATGAATGAGTCATTACCAGAAGAGAGAAATTACCTGAAGATGCTACGATTAGTATGGGGTTATACATTCCGCAGCTTCAGACCCCTCAATGCTGTGATTTCAGTCCCCAAAGTTTCTGTCTTAACTTCTCAAGCCACTTGCTGTACTGATGCTTCAAATTAGCCTAAGCTAATATAAAGGCACCTAATACTCAGGTGGGGGCTCAGTAGCTGCCTCCTTCTCCTGGTCATGCTGGGGAAAAAGGAGTGACTCCCAAGCAGTTGAGAGTAGTTATCTTCCTTGAAAACCACTAATCCTGTGGCCTGACTTAAGCTGAGTTAGAGCCACAGCTGTCACCTGTTTAAGGGGGAAAGTCAATGAAATGTCCTTTGCCTCTTAGGCCAGGTCATAACAATGGTTATTCTGTGGTGCCTTACAAAGTGGGGGGGAAAAAGTCAAAGAGAGGCATGTGTGTGTATACTGTGATTTTTTTTTTTTTATTCTAAGAGGAATAAATAAAAGGGAAGTGACTCTAATAACTGGAGAGGAGAAATCCTTTTACAGGAGATGGTTACCTGGAAGTCACTCTTACCCGTATAAGGAAATATGTGGGAGGAAAGAAGATGAGATTTCCCTCTTCCCATTATCTGGACACTTCAAAACCAGAGATAGCTGGTTCCTAAACAGGATAGTGTGCTTCTGCTGCAATGGGTTGGAAAGTAAACCGTGAGTCCCTGAGTGGCAACTTGACTTCTGTCTTCTACTTATTGAAGGACAGAAGTCATTGCAGCCCTTGTTTTACTTGCAAAGACACAAGTGATTTTGTGCTGACAGGTTTTGCCTTTATTTTGCTGTGACTGTATGGAATTGATTCTTGAGTGCATGTTCAGGTTCTGTCCCTGTTTATGCTGGTTTGCATGAGCCGAGGAGTAGCAGACTTCTTCCTACCTGCTACCAAACCTACAGTCAGTCACCAAAGTCTCCCACTTAGACATGGAGACAGGGTAGATGTGTGGGATTTGGCCTGTGTCTGAGTCAAGTGACTCAGAATCAAAAATTTTCTGTCTCCAAGAGTTAACTGTTTTTCTTTTTGCCAACCGCTGCCGTTCTTACTTGATCTGAAGTAGAAATTCCCAAGCTTGAGAGTAGGACCCGAGGGCCTGATGAGACATGCAAAGTGCTGAAGGTTTTGTAGCATCATCACTGAACTTATGCCTTTGTGGAAGGCTTGGGAGAGTTCTCAGGTAACTCTGGTGACTTAGGAAGCTCACCACCTGAAGCCTTTAGAGGAGAAGAAGAATCATCTGTTCCAGCAGCTGATGCTTGTGCTCATGTGCAGAGAGGCAAAAAATTTACCAGCTTTCAGTTAACTTGACAAGAAGAGGAGCAGTACTGTAATGAGTTGTGTTTTAACTGCAGATGGTACAATTAGATCATTTGTGGTAATACTGCTGAGCAACACCACCGTGTTTGCTCCCCATTCTCTCCAGCCTAGCTGGAGGGGTCTGTCGCCATTTACTTTCTGCTGCTCTCCTCAGATGCCGGGTTTTCTGAAGCGGGGCTTGTGTTTACAGCACCTAACACACAGAGATTCTGTGGCTGAGGCCATTAAACAAAGGGGTAATAGAGAGCATAATGGTACACGTGACCATGAGGGCCAGCACGCATGTTAATGTGACAGCTGGCGTACAGAAGAAAAGCTGATGGCCTTTTTCAGATGCACCATGGTAAGAATTCGTGTTTCAACTAGTTGCTTCCATGCGGAGCTGTGCACTCAGAAGAAAGCTCAGGGTGGTGGGGTGGGAGGAGTATCTGATGGCTTAAAAAAAGTTTCGGTTTATTTTGTCCCTTATTGTTTTACTTACCAGTAGGAGCCTGCAAACAGAGGATATCAGCCAAGAGGAAAATTTAGTATTTCTTTGCACCTCACAACAATATTAAAAGGGACAGATGAAATCTTAAAGGTAAACAGGCTCAGTTGAGGCTAGCTGAATTTGCTGGTTCTTATGCTAAAAAGTTGATGAAATATTGCCAGTTGATATCAGCAGGTAAAAGGGGAGTAATGGTGATGTCCTGTATCAAAAATAGAAGCTTACCTAAGTGATCTCATCCCTGTAGTTGTCAAAAATACAGCTCTTGCCATTGTTAGCCACTTAAATTAGTGGACTGATTCTAGTGAGTTGCATGAGGGTTGTGGAGTCTCCTTCTCTGTAGACATTCAAAATCCGCCTGGACACATTCCTTTGTAACCTCATCTAGGTGTTCCTGCTCTGGTGGGGGTATTGGACTAGATGATCTTTCAAGGTCCCTTCCAATCCCTAACATTCTGTGATTCTGTGATGATCACAAGCAAAAGCAGAAGATAGCCGTGGTGTTGTTTCTGAAAAGGCTTTTCTGGAGGCTCATTTGATAACCTATGTCCTCTTGGCAGGTGCATGAGGGGCCAGGGAAGGGAAAGGTTAGCATGGTCTGGATTTTTCTTAGCAATGCCAATATGTCTACAGAGATGTGGCAGCTCCAAACGTGTTCCTTTGTGAGGTCAGAATAGAGCTTGATGTGGAAGATATATAATGAGCTAGAGAAAGAAAGGCAAGTTAACTGGGTTGGAAGATAACATTCTGTCTTTTGAATGGATACTTGTTATTGTGACCAATGTTACTTTCAGAAAAAAAAAAAAAAAGTTGAAATTATTCTTTTTTCTCTATTGTTTAGCTCTTGTTCTTGGCTTTGTTATGGCCACAAAGAGATGATAAAAATGGATTGGCACAAAGTTAGGTTTCCTGTATCGTTTAGATGTTTTCAGCCCTTAGCACTTTGATAGGGTCTGTTCTTCATTTTGAAAATAGCAGTAAAAGAATAGAGAACATAAGAAAACACAATTCTTTCTCTCTCTTTTTTTTTTTTTTTTAATGAAATTGTCAGTGCTAGTCTGAACTTTGCTGCTGATCCGTATGAAGTCTCTGAACTGTGCGGTTGGAAGATGGTAGATACAAAAGAGAGATAAAATATCCATATGCCTGGCTACTTCAGAAGGTAGTAGAAAGCTCCCAAAGTCTTGCTTGTTTTTAATCTGTATATTTATGTCTACATAAATCCTTTGGGGAATAAACTTTAAACCTTTACGTTGGATTTAGAGAATTACCTTCCAGCATCAGTACTACGATCTAGCAAAAGAAACTAAGCTTAAGCTTATGTGAATGACCCTCTTGGCTTCCAGAGGTATGGGTAACATTAAAGCATGTGTTCAATTCCTACACTAAAATGAGGAATGGGGGTAACAGGTATGAAGTGTTGCAATGTATTTACTGTTCCTGTGTGGTTTTCAAAGGCATTTGGCATGAACAGGAAGATGGCTCACATCTTAGAAAAGGATCAGTCTGCAGCATCAGGCAGCTGGGTACTGAGACACAGTTGACAGCCCCCCCGACTTGGGTGTCATGTGGACCTTGACCGAGCCCAAGCCTTCACCCTGCTCATCAGAGGGAGGCGAAGAATCCTCAGCTGCTTCTCTCTGGTAGCTGGAGAATAGCAGCAGTGCCTGTTCCACCTGTAAGTTGTCAGGGCATTTTCCTAGAAGCATTGATGCCCTTCTCAGGCTCTGAAGGACAGCCAAAGTAGAAGTTGGAGAGAGAAGAAGCAGGAGCAAACCCAGACCCTCACAGGTTGGTTCAGTTGAAAACCATGGGTGGCAAAGGCCAGAGTTGCTCTAGACAGCTGGTAAAGCCACGTGGACCACTCCTCTCAGCCCAATTCTGCAGTGTGCTCTTACGTGGGATTTGAAGAAACTGATTCAAGGTCTGTGCTTTTGAGCAAGCCTGAAGCTCTAGCTCCTAGGCACACTCACAGCTTTTACTTTAGCCTGGGACTACAGGTTCTGATTGCTGCCCACAAAATGGCATTTTAAGTCATGTAAGAATCCTATGTGCAGAATATAACTATAGTCATTACTTTTGTAAGGGGGCTGTCACAGCAGCCCAGTGACAGGGCAGAAAGATGGGGATTCTGCTTGGTTTTCTGCAGAAAATGCCCCTGACTTTCTGCATCATGTGATGAGTGAGGTCTGGGGCAGTGGGGATGGTTGCAAACTTTGACTCAAGTTTTCAGAGCTATTGCTAAGCTCAAGTAGCTTGTGAAATAGCTACTCCCATCATATTTCCCCCATGCTTTTGCCTTCTGACAGATCCAAATTGTTGCACATTTCCCTTCCACACCAGGAGCGGTGCATTTCCCTGATGCTGTGTTCCCTTGCTTAGCTCTTGGTTTATGCCTGAAGTGGTGCCACACTATAGTATTTGCAGTTTTCATCAGTGGTGTGGCCGGGCACCAAGGTACATTGCTTTGTGATGCTTTGAAACGTCTGCCACGACATCATTGCACATATCCATGTGCACACACGTGCACCTCTCTGGTGAGCCAGGGCTTGTGTGTGTGGTGGCCAAAGGGCCAGCAGGTTGCTGGCCTGGGCAGTAGAGCCTGCAGTAGCCAGAGGGGAGAGAGGACCCAGGTGCTGGACAGGAGGCTGCTGTGGCTACAGTCTGAACTTGTTTTCCTTGAGTCTGGCACAAGGTTTTCCAACAAGGCTTTGACCGACCAGGAGCTTAAAGGCTTTTCTTATCTGCAGAGTGTGGCACAGACTGGTGGCAGGCTGTAATTAATGATGATACTAACCCTCCTTATGCAACCAGGGGATGTCTGACAGCATTAGTAGGTAGTTGCTCAACAACAAGGCATGTTACAACTAACCAGCTGGGACCAATTATGAAAACCTCACTAATGCTAGCAAGCACTTGCCTGTTCGTATCATCAGACTGAAGTTGAAGAGATGAGTGACTGCTCTGCGATGCGCGGGCAGGCTCGTGGTTGGGTGGTGCACGGTGTTGAGCTGAAGCACAGCCACCGTGTCCAGCGTGGGGTGTCTGTGCCCTGGGATACATTTGCTGGGCACCGATGAGCTGCGGTGCCCTGTGTCAGCACCATCCTTAGCTCGTGGCCCCAGATCTGTGGGGAGGAAGCACCCCCAGGGCTGCAGCACCATCTTCCTTCCCACCCCACGGCTTCTACTACCCCTTTGCTGCTGTGGCAGTGCCAGTATGTGCCCAGTGCCTGCTTAGTTGTTCGCTACGGTTAGAAAAGGCATTAGGAGCGGGGGCTCCTACTTAAGGCTTCCTCATGAATTTTTAGTTACTACATGAAGATTTCAAGAGTGTGCGAATAAAACATAAAATGAAGCAGAAGACTAAGTGGCACTGCACAAAAGGAGAAAAAGCAAAACCAAACAAAAACCCAACACTGAATCATTGTCCAAAAGGTGCAGCCATTAGAGAATAATAGTTTTTGTGTGCAGCGCAGCTGGGGCCACAGTTGCAGAAGGAAGGTCCTTGGTGACCTGTGTGATGGCTCTGTTTGTTTAATGTGCTAAAACAAAGAACTGAAAAACAGGCAGGGCCCTCACAAATACTCACAGGGCTTCTCTCTCTGTTCCTGTGTCTGTGCCTTCTCTCTCTGCGTGCGTGTGTGTCTTCATGCTCCAAATGCAACTAATCACAGCTTCATGCTCTTGGATGCTTTCCGTTGTGCATCCCTGGTCTCTGCACCTGGGCACTCCCTTGTTGTTGAGTTGCTTTTTTTTTTGGTAATTTAGAAACTACGACAAGTAACATAAAGTCAAACGGTTACTATTTTATCGTCTGTTTTTGTAATTCTCCGTCCTTCAGAACGAGCTCGGATAATGACATTATTCCCACCCCTCCACCCTGACCTCAGTCTATTCCTATCCATTTAGCAAATGCTGCAGCTTGCTCTGTTTCTAATGGGTGGGAATCAATGTGGCTTTTTAAAATTGGATTCTCTCTGCCTGCACAAACAAAATCAATGGTGTTATTGAGCATGTGCAGGGCTGTGTGAATGGGAGCGAGCCAGCAGTGTTTGCTGCCTTGTCGAGGCAGAGGAAAAGCCTGTAACTCATACAGCAAGGATCACTATTTCTCTGTCATTTTTGTAAGGGCTGATGAGTGGCTTAGTACAGTTGGGAAAGTAGGGCCTAGGGAGCACTTTTCATTAGGTTAATAAGATTTTTAAGGTGGTCAGCTTGAAACTGTAAAAATGGGCTAAAAGCAGACCGGTTTGAGGGCAGGTAGGAGGCTTGAAGAACCCAGTAAAATGAGATTTAATCTGAAGTGTGCTTTAGTTTGATAGGACTTTACGACTGGATTTGCTCCATCATGTGGGGCATTCCCAGTGCAGACTGGTCAGAGACCTTTGCTCTCCGAAGTGAGTTTCAGAGGGAGCTAAAGCAGCAGGGATGAGGTTTTGCTTCCTTCACAACTAAGCGTTTGTATGCAAACAAATGAGATGGGGAATTTGTATATCCGTGTTTATCTTTTGTGGGGCAATGAGTTTACTAACATCGAGCTATTGTGGGAAATCACTGGCCACGGCCTTGGGAGATGGAAGGAAGTGCAGATTACAGATGGATGGTGTTTTAATATTAGGATTTTTTTTGTGTGATGTGGGAGGAATTTATTATTCCAGAATGTTCTCTTGGAGACGTGTTAGCTGTAAGCCCTAGTTCACTAGGCTGTGGTAGATGGTTTGTGGAAACGCATTAAATGGTAACCTAGAAGATATTTTCAGTTAAAGCTTAGCTGTGAAGAGTATATCACAACCCATGAAAAGCCTTGTATATGCTTGGAGAGCGTATCAGCTGCATGGTGGAGCAAACAGCATACATGAAACGGAAGTTCAAAATTCACTCCTTTCTGAGTCTTAACCTCTCTATGCAAAGTACCCCAAACAGCTTGTATGTTTGTGTTCCAGGATGTAGAGCAATACTACCAACTCGGTTAGATAGGACACCAGCAGTCTTCCAGCTGCAACCTGTTGCAGACACCACTGATACGGGTCAGGTTCAAGCCAACGACTTTAGCTGTGTGTGAAACACTCCAGAACCTTTATCAACCTGCAAGGCCATTCAGTCATTTCACATAAATGCACATACTGATGCTTGTTGTGAACACCGCTTTGTTAGGAGCGCAGCCAGCCTGGTGTTTTGAGTGAGAAAATGGATTTCTGGCTGTACCAACAGAAGAGGTTTTCTAATGTTGCTGTTGGCTGAGGAGCTCTAGGCCCTGGGAGGGAAGGGATGGCAAGAAGGGACCTTTCCACTAGTGGCTGCACCACCAGAAGATGAGCTTGTACAGTGCCATATGTTTTTGTCGCTACGCGGAGTTCATTTTGAAACACCGTCAGCTCTGAGGATGGAGTATAGATGAGTGGAAAGGAAGAGTTGTGTTTATGATGGTTCATATCTCCATAGCTAAGAGGAAAGCATGAGTTAGCATTTGGTTCCTGACAGTGACTTCTGCTGTGGCGCCAACCCCGGCTTTTGGTGTGTGACTTTCCAGTGAAATCCTCAGAGTTTGCTTTTCCTGACCCACTTTGGATATCTTGGTTTCTCAGTGTTGAAAATCCCCATTGCCCCTGGATTTCACTTGTAAATGGGGTGGGCACATTTTTAACAAACAAGAAAATTAACCTTCTCCTGCTGTCCCTGGTTCAAGTAAGGATTTCTTTATGGCCATCATTTAATTATGCAATTGTGACTGGCCTGGACAAATGAGACAGTTTCAGCATCCTGCATTTGACATAGCTTATCCATGCATACATTATGAAGTGTGTAGAGTAGCTATAAATGATACAGGATTTGTTTCAGCACAGGGCTTGGTACGTGTATGTACGTACTGGTGGACACCATTTTACATTGTGCATACGCAGTTTTATCCATGCAAGAAGCTTGTGATCATCAAATATCCTTTAAAAGAAGCTAAAAATGTGTCTTTATAGGCTTCTTTTCATTCCACAGACAACAAAGGTCCTACTTAATTATTTTCAAATGCTGGCAGCAATGAGGTTTTCTGCAACTTGCAAATCAGTGCAAGAAGCTTCCCTTGGCTGAAATGTGTTCAGCAAAGGGTCCAGTCAAACATTAACCACCTAATTTCCACACATAATACAGTTTTCAATTAATAGAGTGGTTTTTTTCATATGTTCTGGTGTGCTGATTAGAGCTCTGCAAAATAAAATCGCTGTGCTGTAGTATGTGCCAGGACAGGCTTTTTCCTCTTGCTTCATACAGTCTCCAAGATAGATAGATCATTTATGGGGGGAGAGGCCTCTCTTAACTGTGAAGACAGGAAACTTTTTGTGCCGCTTCAGTCCAATCCTTCACTCCACTCCGGTGTCAGCAGTGTGCTCCCACCTTCACAGTGTTTGGTGAGACCCAGGGCAGAGATTTCCAAGTGTCCAGACAGGAGGAGTTCTGATCCCTCCCAGCTGCTCCTGCTGTCCCTGCTTCCCCTGTGTGATGCAGTGGGAGCAGGTGAAAAACGTTGGTCCAACTGTGGGGAAAAAATAACAGTTTCTTCTTTATTTTGTTTGGAGATTTATAATTTTTTTTTTTTAGATTTTAGGGCTGATACTGTAAAGATTTGAGTTGGAGCCTCGATGATTAGAAACTTAATTAAAATGGAAAGCTAATATTCTTACATGAATCCACAGCTGAGACTTTTTTAAAAAATGTGTTGACTGAAAGAGCAATCAAATAATAATAATAGTATTTGGACTTCCCTGACTTGTTTTGATGTGGATAAGTAATCTTGTTTAGGGCTAATCAGAAGATGATCTCTCTTCACAATTCTATTTCTCCAAATTTTTATCCAGAAAAAAAAAAAGGCAACCTTTTCCCATTCTAATTGAAAACCTGTCACTATGAAATTTTGGTGTTGGGCTTTATTGTAACATTTTAAGTGGCTGAAAAATCAATCAAATTTTGCTTTATAAAAATAATAATTTTTGTTTCTTTTTTTTTTTAAACAAAGCAAACAAAACCCCTGTCCCCTTAGTACCCTCTAGACTGCTCCTACATTAACACAGTCCTAAAATTACATTCGGCCCTTTGAAGGCAATCGTGAGGCTGATGTGGCCCCCGGTGAAAATGAGCTTGACACCCCAGCTCTCAACTATACACTTATACAATATTCAGCATTCTTCCCTTATTTTCTTTTTCTTTTTCTTTTTCTTTTTTTTTTAATTTTTACAGTGGAGTAAAAATAATAAGGTGCAGTCTGAAATAGAATTGTTTCTCTTCAACAACTTTCCAAAGCAGTAAGGGAAAACGGATCACACAGCAAGTTTTAAAAAATCAGCCAGTGTGCGGGACATGCTACACTGAACCTCTTTTCAGAAAAGAGCTAGACTGCAGCCTTTAGGAACTGTGTTTATTGTAAGAGAAGTGGAATTTACACCAAGTAGAGGATGTGGGAAGCACCAGCTTGGTATTGCTGCGATGACCGGAAAGAAAAAATTAAAAAATATAGATAAAAAAACAAAAAAAAAACAAAAACAGCGCAGCCAAAAGAGGGGGTTTCCATCATGTGGATAAATTACTGGAAATGTCTGAATGGATAAATTACTGGAAATGACTGAAATCTGTTAGTTCTGGGAAGGTGGACCGCACAAGTAATTTCTCCTCTCTGTCAATCTAGCGAAGGGTTAAATTTTGAGTGAGAATTGATTCGGGGAGAAGACTGCTGCCACAACGCTAAAGACTCATTTATTGGGAGAGCGCTACACTGCTTACTGTAATTGCAAGAAAATTAAAAGAAAGCAAATTAGCTGGGAGCTTTTCAGAACTCTTCCTCCTTTTGCTGACGTTAATGAGATTTTCCCCATACCAAAGCAGCGTTAATAACTTCCGCCGAGTGGCTTCTGTAAATGAAACAAACCTGGGGTGACAGGAAAGGTGGGGCGAGTGGGGAGGAGGAAGGTTACTGAGTACAAGGAGTGGCGGGGAAGGGGACAGATCCTTCGGATAGGTTATATGATGCTCTGGCACGTCCCCACGTGAGGTGGTTCATGCCAAGGTGTGTGGCGATGGTCTGAGTGCAGATCGGCCGCTGCCACCCACACGGCTTCCCCGGCGAAGCGACGCTTTCCCTGGTTTATATTCTGCGGTGGCTTTCCTTGGGAGGGCTCCGGCAAGCGGAAAGTTTCTGTAGTAAAGGGAAAAGTGTCACAAGCTGTTCTGAGGGCTGTATTTATAGCCAAGGCATTTGCAGGAAGGTGGATTTCCTAAACTGGGGTGGAGGTCGGGGCCAAAGGGAAGAGCTTGATCGGGATCAGCTTCCTTAGCAGGAATTCCTATCTTAAGCAAAAATCTGCTGCTTTCCAAGAAACTGGGATTTTCCAGAGCTAGCAGAAGGGATGCTTCAGAGACAGGCAAGGAGAGGAGCATTTGGAGGCCCCTCTGTGGGGAAATGCTGAGTTGCAAGCGAGTTGCATTGCAGGGAAAGGCTTTTGGCAGGGCAGGACCCCCTTTTTGCTCCTCTGCCCCAGGAGAGAGGTGGCTGGCAGGGTTGTGCGAAGCGAGTTCCCTCTGGAAGTGAAGCACAGGGGAGCTGGGGTCCCAAAGTGCTGCCGGGACGAGGGGGATGGATGAAAGTGTCAAGGCTGTAGCTCTTCTTCCCTTTGAGTGCGGTGCTTTCCTGTGAAGGGATGGAAAAATACCTTTGTTTTTCTGAAGACTCATGGATGCAAGTGTTTGTTTATGGTGGGCATCTCTATAGCTATGTACACACAAGCTCAATGTATACACACATGAGTGCATGCTGAGTGGGAGTAATATTTTGTAATTTCTAAGGCACTCCTACATGAAGAGACGTGGGTGCCTAAGAAAACATAGCTGAAAGCAAAATCAACATGACCTAGTAAACAACAGCTATCTCGCACATGTGTGCCTACTGTAAAGCAGATCCTGCGTGCGCAGGCTGCGTGTGCTTCTCCGGATGGTGAGAAGTTAATGTCATTTGAACTGGGAGCTCTCTCTAAGATTTTACTGAATTAAGTTAATTCTGCAAATTTTCTTTTGCATGTCATACCCCACTGACCAGATACAATAGAGTGATAGCCAGCAGCTACGATGCCTGCTTTGTGGGAAACGGTACCTGCTTGGTGCAGCAGAAGTAAGGCTGTTTTTTAGCTGTTGCTGCTCAGCACAGGCACCTTCCTGATGCTGTCCTGTGGGTGACAGCGCTATTTGCAAGTTATTAAAAGTTTAGGAGGATTCAGAACATCCTATTCCAATGGTTTCTAAATATTTCATGCCTGTCATCTAAAGCAGTTTCTGTGCTTCAAAACAGCAGGAGAAAAAAATTATGCATTGTATATTTATAATACATGATTGTTGATCTCTGCTGACATTTATCTTTACTCTAGAGAAGAGACCGGATAACTCGCTTGTGATGGGGAAGGTAAATGTCATAACCAGCATAGCCTGTTACAGATGTGTATTAACCATTTCAATTAATTTTCTTAATGCCTTAATGGGCTTAATGAAGGGTCGTGTGATAAATCAGGCCTGTGTTTTTGTCTTCCCATGGAAAGGGATTTACAATGAAACTTGTGCTGTTCCATGCGCGAACACAGAGGTGCAAACCATAAAATAACTCTCAATGGATGACAGCAGAGAACATGCTGCCTGTGCGGGAGCCCAGGAGATGGTGGCTCTGGGTGTCCTCGTGTGCAGCATGACCTGGTGGGAGCTGTTTTGGGGAGTCAGTCTCAATCAGTCGGTGCCAAGGACTCACCAGCCATGTTTGGGACATTTTGGGGGGTGGCTCTTGTGGACTAGGTCTTGTTCAGTGGGTGAATGCCTGGTCCTGCACTCTGAGACCACTCTGCAATAGGAGCACAGAACAAGTGGGAGCAACTGGGAGGTTTGCCTCAAAAGGGCCCAGCTGAAACACTGGTGTAGATGCACCCAGCATTGATAGTTCCTTTTGTTTTCATCAAGTCTTACAATCCTGTTCCCTTTTTTTTTTTTTTTTTAACATTCTACCTACCTGTGAGAATCTGATTTTTAACTTAAAAAAAAGGGGGAGGCATTTCTAGACCTCAGTGTTATAGTCAGAAGGAGTTTGAAAACAAGCTAAAATTAAGAGACTGAATACATTCTTAAAAAAAAAAAAAAACAAAAACACAACAAAAAACCTCATGCAATTTTGCAGGTTGGCAGGTGACTTTTTATGTTTTTGTTTCCGGGGAGAAAACCTGCAGAAACAGCCTGGGTGGAAAAGAATACCTCTGTGACTCTCCATAATACTGGAATCACAGGAACGGCTTATCTCTTGATTTAAATCCTTGCATCTCCAGTGGAACAGCTGTGGAGTTATTTGTGGTTCAAGTTCACTGCAGTGACAGCTCTTGGAAAATCTGCTTCCAAAATTTCCCTGAATTCTGACAAGGAGCTGCCGACAAAGTCTTAGGCTACGTTATTTATTTTGCCTACGCTTTTCTAATTTTTACAGGCCCAGCCTGCACGTTCCTCTCTGGGTCCAGGGCTATTTCTATGCCTCTTGCTTTGAGCAGCTCCTGAGGCATCCCCGATGCCAAGAGGTGTTACCCCAGCCCTGGGGAGCAGAGGGTTGCCCAGGTGCACATCCCCTCTCTGTGCACAGCTACCCAGAGCCTTTCAGATGCTTAAAATCTTCAGGGGGGTAGGGAAATTGGGAAGAACCAGGGGGGAAGGTGATAGGGGGGAAGCCCTCATGGTGGGCAGCTGGGTGCAAGACAAAACCTTGGAGCAGAAGGAAAGCGCAGGGTCATTCTCATTCTGATTTTTCCCTCGAATGTCGAGTACCAAACCCTCCACCGCCTTCCTGCATGCTTACCCCTGTGCTTGCTTCTTCCCTCAGAAAGTGTTTGTAGCAAGAAGGAGTTGAGGAGATCAAAGCACTAAAAGCAGAACACACGAGTACCTGGGAGGGATGGCAAGTGCAAACCCACCCCGAGGTTGGCAAACTGGTTGGGAAGGAGGGATTTGGACGGATGCAGTGTTGTTATTTCATCTGCGAGCTGGCCATGCTGGGCAACACATGGCTTGAAAACCGAGAAGAGAAAAACATAAAGGGGTGTAATGGCTTTGAGGAGAGTCTTTGCTGCCTGGAGAGCTGCAGCTAGTGCCTGGAAATCCTCAAGAGGTTAGGACTGGGTTATTGTCACCTGGATGGTGAAGAGGTTACCAGGGAGTTAATGAACACATAAAAATCCCGCTAGTCCCTGAGGTAGGGCAAGTTGCTACAGTCAGTTGCCTGCTGGAGATGAGTTTGCCCCAAATAAGATGAATCTGTATGTAAAGAAAAGGTTAGATTTGACACTTGAAAAAAGTTTCCTCCAGTTGGATGCCTGTCTTTTTTTTTTTTTTTCTCTCCTTCTTCTTCCTTTCCCCCAGTACTTTGAAAATGGGGATTTCCACATCTAAGATTTGGGTCTGTTTTGTACCTTCCTGAAACAACAAATTAAAACAGAAGTCTGAAAAGATTTCTATAGGAATAAAAGATCAACACCCACCTGCTGAGATGATTTCTAGAAAACTACATTATGGCCAGGTTTTTTTAAGTATCTCCACCTACAATTTTTAAAGGGTACTCGTAGTTCAGACTCAAAAGGCATCCCAGCTTCCAACTGCCTGGCTAGTTCTCTTGCTTGAGAATCTAAATGCGTCATATATAGTTTAAATATTTTATTTTATGTATATATTAAATACTTGAAATATTTAGAGCATTTTTGATTTTTTTTCAGATGAAACTCCTCGTTTGAGGACTAACCTGAAAAATATAATCATATGCCATTGATTTTTTTGGTCTATGTATGAGGGAAATTAATTAATAATTTGAATTCTCTGAACGGTTTCTACTGTGTTGCAATGATGTAAACTACAAAGCAATCCAAATGTTAATATCAAACTGTAGGAAAAGCACAGGTAGAGAACAGATGTTTGGTGAATGAAGTGAAGTTGAATTTTGAAAATTCCCAGAGCATCTTAGAGGTAATGCTGGAAAGTTAAACAAGAGAAAAGAGCATATTTGCACCAGAGAGGAGGGTAGTTCCCTTTGAGTTATATCTCCATTAGCCCTGCTGAAGGATGTGTGGCTGTGGGAAGTCTAAATCCACACAGAATTTGGTTTAGATGACTTCTGGATTCAGGGTGAGCCTTTCCACATCCACAGTCGCTATTACTTTATTCCATTAATAGTGAAGTAAAGGTGAGTGTTCCTGCCGGTGCCGTCAGTACAGTTACTGTCTGCCAGGCTGCATGTCTCCCACTCTTTATTCTTGTGTCTTTTTTCTTTTTTCCTTTTAATTCATGTTTCTGACTCAAGAAGGGAAAAACTTAGGAGCATGGCCCATCACAGCTGGAGCAGCTGCTCACACCGATGGGGCGTGAAACCCTGCTTGGTTTCACTGGCTTTCACTTGCTTTTCCTGCGGGCAATGAGACTTGCCTCTTGCTTTTGGAACAAGCACCGACCCTTCATGGCACCTTGGCTTGCTCAGCTCCATCTGCCACGTTATGATCTGTAGAGGTTCAGGAGCAAAGGCTGGGGCTAACGCAGACCTGGACTGCAGAGTCAACAGTCAACCCACTATTTTATTCACTCCCATCCTGTCTGGATAAAATAGCAGATCATAGGATCATAGAATGTCCTGATTTGGAAGGGACTCACAGGGATTGTCGAGTCCAACTCCTGTCCCTGCACAGGACAACCCCACAGTTCACACCATGTGTCTGAGGGCTTGTCCAGTCTCTTCTTGAACACTGTCAGGCTTGGGGCTGTGACACCTCCCTGGGGAACCTGTTCCAGTGCTCCACCACCCTCTGGGGGAAGAACCTTTTCCTAATGTCCAACCTAAACCTCCCCTGGCACATCTTCCTGACATTCCCTCAGGTTCTGTCATTGGTCGCTAAAGAGAAGAGATCAGCACCTGCCCCTCCTCCTCCCCTTGTGAGGAAGCTGTAGCCACCATGAGGTCTCCCCTCAGTCTCCTCCAGGCTGAACAAACCCAGTGACTTCAGCCGCTCCTCATACGGCTTCCTCTCCAGATGCTTCACCCAACTTTGTGGCCCTCAAAGCCCACATGACAAGGAAGGCAGTGAGCAGTGTTCCGGGAAGGTGGGCATGCTAAGATCAGCCGCTTCCCCGGTGACACTGCTGCACAGGGATCCAGTGGCCCAGCTCCTGCAGAGGCCTTGGTGGCCCTAGGGGAGAGCGAGGACACTGCACCCTGGAGCAGGAGGGGATCGTGAGTGGCTGCTAGGCTCAAAATTGGTATCTAGTACTTAGAAGAAACTGGAGGGAAAAGGAGGCGAGCATAGGATGCAAGAAAAAGTAATCCTGCAGACTACCTCTCCCCTTGAGTTTTGTCAGTCGGAGAGAAAAGGGAAGTAATATAGACGTTGCAAGTTTATTCAGAAGTTGTCAGTCTGGAAAGGGCCCTGCCTAAATCAAAAATAGATTCCCTTTGCAGAAGAAGCTTCCTTGCTTGTTCTTTATGTATTTATATCTGACCTGGGATGGCTGAATGGACGAAATGTTCTGTACTTATTTCCTCTTCTTTTTTCGGAAGAAGGCAGCCATCGAGTACAGGAGAACTGCATCGGGGCTGACTGGTCCCCACCAACTGGGGACAAACACCCTGTTTCTAGGGCAAGACCTGGCACTCAGTGGTCATCTTTTGTCCATACCTTTGCACTGCTGCAATGGGAAGGCTTTGCTCTCATATGAAAAGAGCTGTTCCTCTGCCTCCTTCTCTAAGCTTTTAGTTTTCATTAAGCAGAGAGCATCGACCTCTGCTGTGGTGGAAACAAGGGCAGAGGTGAAGGATAGGAAGACCGTCAAGGCCAGGATGAAATAACCCTACAGGACTGCAGGAGAATATATGGAAAACTCCCTCTGACTTTTATCAATTAAGGGGAAAAGGGGACTACTATAGGCATTGCAATTAAAAAAGGTAATAGAGTCTGATTTACATTTCAGAATGTATTAGCTTGGTTTTAATTGGAAAATAATTTGAATTGCAAGTGAAATAATTAGATTAGAAAGCCACTCAGCAATTTACTGCTCATATTCCCCAGAACTGGACTCTTGGTTCATAGAGTAATTGTGAACATTATGGGAGCTGCGTTTGATTTCCCTTTTTTTTGCCCTCCCCTTCACTCCTCTCCTAACGAATTGTGTTCTGGAAGTAGAGGCACATCGTCATTAATGGATGCATTTTATGTCTGAGCTCTCAGCTGGTCGCAGGGGCTTATTTGAGGTATGAAATTCGTGAGAACTCATGAGAAGAGGACTGAGGGAGCTATTCTGGGTTCCTCCGAGCCATTTATTCCAAATCTCAGCTGTTAAAGAAAAATAATTGTCAGGTCCTCCTCGGTATCCCTTCTTGAAATAGGCAGGAGCCTTCTGGAGCTGTTAAATGCAGGAAAACTGGTGCCAGAGATATGCAGTGCTTGCAGTGAATACATTATTTTTCCAGAGACATAGATGTATAGCTGGTGCTTTATTTACAAAAGGCACAGCACATCCCCAAGCACCTTGCATCCCAGGAGCCCTGGTCCTGCAGACTGGTATGCCTGAGCAAGCCCAGCTATCATCTCCCACCTTCTGGCCCCGGGGCAAGCACCTGGGGACAGGGACAAAGGCAGGGGCTCCTGTCCCTGACAGCACAGAACTTACTTTCCTGGTTATTGGATGTCACTAATGCTTTCGTGAGGTTCAAGCTTCATATTCGAAAGGAAAATCTTTTCGATACGTGTCGTGGAGAAGTACACAAGGGAATCGTATTTGGGGAACTTACCTATTGCTGCTTATTAGTGTTATAAATCATTGTTTAGTGGCTCATAAAAACAATCTGTCATAAATTACAGATCTTGGAAAAAATCATCACAGATGTGAGACAGAAAGCAATCCATTACTGCTGCATTTTCTCGTTTCTTCTCTGATAGACCCCAGCAACTGCACCATCAGCCTCTGGTTATTTCTAATAATTTATTTACACGTAAAGCCCTTGCCTTCTCTTCCAGATCAGGAATGCTTCCTTCACTTGAGGGATAACTTAAAACCAATTTGATTGGGCATGAAGAGTAATTGGACGTCATTTGGAGAAGCAATCCCTCTCTGTAATCCATCACTGTTGTCACGCTAGCCTGTTTCTGAGGCAGGGCAGTATTTGCTCATCTCCGGTAGTCCGAGGCTGTTGTTTCTCCAAAGCAGAGGCCCCTTTTCCATACTGACTCTTCTGCAGCCTCTGTTTATTTCCTTAATGACTGAAGCGAAAGCAGATACTGTTAGATAAGTGGCTATAAATGATTCTGGCAGCTTTGTATAAAGGCATGTGATAAATTTGCAGGAAAGAATGTTGTGCCAGAGTAGCTTCTGGAGCCAAAATGTTGGTGCCAAACTAAACGGGAAGAGCGCATGTGAGAGACATGTCAGGTGCTACCCCGTGGGGTTGCAGCCTTTCTTCTGGTGACCCCACTACTTCTGCGATGGTGGGGCGAGGGATGGTGTGATGCTCTGGGCCCTGACCTATTCACCAAAACCATTACATGTCCCTCTTCCTTCCTGCCGTTTCCTGACCCTGTTCAGTGTGTGCAGTCACATCTCACTCTTGGGGGATTGTTTTTTTCCTTTTTTTTTTTTTTTTTTCTCCCTTTTTTTTTTTTTTTGAGCAGCTCTGAAGCCTGTAATTTGGTCTCAGAAGCTGTACAAGGAACCTTGTGGATTTGCTGGTGGGACTTCGTATACCTGTTTGTCCAAAGTGAGTGACCTGTCTGCGTGGCTGGGACGTGGTTGGGGTACACACTGCATGGTGTGAGGACACCTGTGGGTGCTCCCCTGGAGCTGAAGGAGATCCCAGCAAAGGGCAGCAGCAGGGCTGCAACCAGAGCCTGTGATTCCATCGTAAAGAGCTGCTCCTTCTGCCTTCCCTGGCATCAGCACCATCACCCAAACCTCTAAATGTCTCATAGGAGGCACCGATTTGTATTCCCAAGCTCAAGTGCTGCAGATTCCTCCATCTTAAAGAGCTATTCTTCCATCTGTAAGCTGGCTACTTCTTTGATTTTTTTTTTAATTTTTTTTAAATCAGGTTTTCCTGTTGAAAGTAGACACTGAGGGGAGGGATCCCTTTGGCAGGACCCTCAATGTACACACATGGTAGTTTCCATTAGTTCCTGTCCGCTCCAAGTGGATTTAACTTTCATTTTTAAATGGCAGCATTTGAAAGGCATACAGGGCTGAGCTAACCATGTAAGTAATTAGGCTAGGAATGCAAGCAGAGGGGGCCATCAGCACTCATTATTTAAGAGCCAGCTTCATTATTTTTACTGCTTGGATGCTTATCTTAACATCAGCAGCCGCTTGTTTTTTAAAGGGACTTTGCCTTGCAGACTTGATGTTCCTTGCTAGGCTCCCCTGGAAGGGTGCTCAGAGATCACACGCCTTCCTTGGAGGGGTGAAACTGAAATATTCTGCTCCAAAAAGGATGCTTCCCGGTGCTGAGGCTCCCACAGTATTTACACCCTGTGCAGGCTTCTCAGGGATTCCTGCCCCCGTCCCTGGAACAGTGCTGCCACCACGATAAAAGTGAGATGTGCTTTGGCAGCACCTGGTGTTTTTTATTAGGTCAGAGCATGAAAACTGTCCAGGCATCTAAAATTAGAAGACGATGAGGTCTGTAGGGAAAAGCAGTGTCGAATCACACAGTTGCAGTCCCTGTCCCGAAGTGCTTGCAGATGAACACCCACCTTGGCTCCAAGCTTTTGTTGAATCCAACTTGCTATAAGGGAGCCCAAATGCATTGGTGATTTTTATTCCTATTCCTTTTATTAAATATGTATATTCCTAGGGCTGTATTTTGGTGGGAGATGCAAAGTGTACGAATAGCTCAATATCATATACCAAACGATCATACTGATGTGTTGCTGCGTCCCTTCCCATACTCATTGCTGCTTTTTATCATTCTTATGTGTGTGGTGGATGGCTGGGCTCTGCTCCTGTAAAAGACTCATGCATGAGGGTAGACCACATGGAAAGAGGGACGTGCTGCTAGTTCTCAGAAGGAAAGATTAGTCTGAGATGCTGAAGTCCTTTGTGAGGAGCTTTGAGACATGTAAGTGGGTTTGCTGCTCTAGACCACTTCTCATGCCACCCAGAACTACCCAGAAATTTGAAGACATCTTGCAGGAGGTGGCCTGGCCATCCTTTCAGCAAACCCCCAGGTGCTGAGCAGTGTATTTCTCCAGGCACCTGGGGGAAGCAAAGGAGATACCATCCTCTACCTTTGCAGTTTCCTGTCTGCTCTGGTCTTTCCTGCAAATTTGTGCCCAACCCGGCAGAGTTAAATGCTGCCGCCGCGTTGCGTGCAGGGCTGCTTTGTTGCCATGTCAACTGTGCATGTCATTTGTTTACATTTGATTTGGCAGAACATTTCATGATAAGAACCAAGGCCTCCAAGCGACTTTGAACTGGGGGGTGTCTGGGCAGGGGCATGGCAGGATGGGGAGCAAGGTTGAGGATCTGCACCCACCTTCTGCTGGTTGCCCACCAAACGAGTGTGTGAAGCTGCCTGGGGCCTCTTCTCCATAGTTAGTTTCCAGGAAGGCAGGAGCAGGGGAAGTAAGTGTTGATTCTTATATTAATATCAATAACTGTGTACATTAATTCTCAGGAGGTTCTCATAGTTTGACCCATAGAGTGTGAAGGTTATTTCCACAACCTGTTGTGGCCAAGGTTGCAGCAACTGGGTAGTTTCTGTGATCTTACCAAATTCCCGACAACCAAATCTGGATTGTTTTCATGTGTTAGTCAGTGATGGGAAGAGATGAATCTTTACAGGCAAAGACCCATAATTCCAGACAAATCTGTGGCAGACTTTCCTGAGGACTTTCCCCAAGTAAAAAGAATACCAGGACTTGGCCCAGAACCAGGGAGAAAATGTGCCTTAAAGAAAATCCTTGGAGACTGAAGTAGTATGTGGTCTCCTCAGCCAGTGCAAAAGTGATGCAAGAAGGATGGGTGCAAAACTAATTTTTCAGGATTACTTCAGTGACAGTGGACTCCTTTTTTTTTGCCTAAACACAAGCAATCTGGGAAGAGGTTCGTAGAGCATAAGAGATTTTCTCCCAAGTCCTTCTGACTGTTTGCCAGGGATGTCTCCCCCTATATTTGTTGCCTGATCAGGAGTGATAAAATCTCCATTTCCCTTTCTGTGCTGTTCTCTGCCTTGTGGACATGAGATACTTTGCTTGTAGTGATGGTGGGAAACACATTCAGGATTCAAGGGCTGGGATACTGGAGAGGTGATGCTATTTCCCCCTTCCTTCTTCAAAGAAAGAGATTAATTTACTGTGTGCTAGCATGAAAAGCAAAGCTTGTCTCCCCAGCAGCTCCTCAGGTGAAGACAGGGGACAGCATAAAGTCCATGATCCTTTAGGAGGTGTGTGCCTCTGCCAGTCACAGCGACTGCACCGGCAGGTGGCCTTCTGGGAGTTTCTGCTTCCATGTGAGAGAAAATACCCTTCACCTGTGATTAATGTCCAAACCACTGAGCACCATGTGAAAGACCAGGCTGTTGGGAGAGCAGGAGAAATGACTCATGGGCTGGCAGTATATTCTCCTGCTTTGATCTCCATCACTCTGCTCGTTGCTTTGTCTTGGTTTTTACATACCTGTGTGTGATAGGTTGGTCCTGAGCTCACCAAGGCAGCAGTTGTCTTCTTGGGACATGGCCACATATGTGCCCTTTGGTGACAGCGGCTTCCTGAGCAGTGCTTCTTCCTTCTCCCCGTCTCACCACCCTGGTACATCGGAGCTGGTTCACCCCTGCATGACTCTGTAAGCTTTGGTACCAGCTTGTCCTGAGGGAAGGCACGGGGTTGGGACCTGGATTTGGGATAGAAACTGATTAAAGCAGCAGTGCCACCAAGAAGAGATGTACCTGGAGACCACAGCCTCCACAACAGCCAAGAAAAGCCGGGGATGTGATTCCCCATGCCTCCCATGTAGGTGGAACTCCACGTCTGCAGATGGTGCACACTGTTGATGCTGGCCTAGAGCTGTGCAGGAGTTGCCCATATCCGTACCTGCTTTGTTACTCATGCCAATTACTCAGAATATCTCCCTCCAACCGATTAGGCTCATGCTGGGGAAGGAGATGGGGAAGGGGGGCAGCATGGTAGCATGACTGCTGTTGAAGCAGGGCTGAAATGTCCATTCTCCTTTTACTTTTCCATCTCGCATGGCCTGGAGACATCACATCTAGGTAAAGGGCTAAGCCAACCTTATTACTCCCTTGGTCTTTGCTGTGCAAACATGCTACCGAAAGTGGTTATTTTTGTAAGGTGGGTTCAGCTCCTGGCTGCTGACCAGCCATTTTTGAACTCCATTCATGCAGGCCTTGAAGCAAACGACTGAAAAATAAAGCCCATCAGGTACTACCGACACGCGTGGGATTTAATCTGGCTCCCAACCTGTGTAAGGTTTTTGTAGGGCACTAAAAATCACATGGTGTGCTCCAGTTCTTTCTTTTTCATTTTCTGCTTAAGGGTGAGACTAGGTGCTTTCCTCAGAACATGAGATTCTTTAATTTTAGACATGAGGTCTGGCACCCTTTGTGGAAGCCAGCTGTCTTGTCATTTTCCTAGCAGTGCTTTCATTCTTCTGCATTGCAAGCCAGCTCTTTTTCTGTGTGGGATCCTTCTCACCTCAGCCCTTTCCCAGTTACATAAAGAAGGAAGAATGCTAAAAGAATGGCTGTGCTGAAATTTAAAAAAAAAAAAAAAAATGTTGAGGCCCTTTCTGATGTGTTGCTGTGTGCCAGATGTCTGCCTGTGGTTATTCCCAAAAAAAAGGCGTCGCCAGGCAGCAGGCATGGATCTATAGTGTTATCTGTAATAATGAGCAGTGTATGGAATAATAGTGCAGAGTACAGTTAAGAGCAAGGCAATACATCTTGGTCTTGAATCAAAGATCACCAAAGGTAGGATGTCACTTTGTAAAGTTTCAGTTGTTTTACTGTTCTGTAGCCACCTTCTGTCCCTCGTTTTGGAATTGGTATTTGCATAACATCTAAAACCCAACGCATGGAGGAAGCATGCGGAGATAACTTCTACAACTAGGTCCCAGTAGCTTTGTTTGCAGAAGAGAGGTTGCCTGCATTCTTTCTGGATGTCACCTTTTTCCTTGCTGGATCCAGAATGAAATTTTATTCCTTCTGCCAGGCTCACTGCTGGAGTGACGTTGGCTAGAACAGGTGCCAGTGAGGGGTGCAAGATGCTCCTGCTCAGTCGTGGATTTTAGTTCCTTCCTCAACTCCACCTCCTTGGAGACTCGTAATTCCTATACTAAGAGCAGGGACCTGTTGTATCTGTATTTATTGGGCAAGGCAGATGTCCTCAGTCCTTTTGTCACTTATAGCAGATGAGCTTTCCAGATGGGAACCTCGTTTACAAACAGTTCTTCAACAAAAATGACATTCCTTGGACTGCTTGTTCTCAAAAAGTGCTCCAACTGACCTTAATGCGTTCTCAGCTGTCCTTTACAGTTGAGAAGGATTTCTGAATGCAAGGTCACCCATTGCAGTGATGTGTGTTACTAATAAACTTGGCACTTGTATCTGAAGATGGTCTTGTGGCCAACATACAAGGCTGCGACAACAGAAGTTGTTTTCTTGTTTGCTTGCATGAACTTGTCAAAGTCATTCTTCTGCTACATCTCTTAGTCTTCCCAGCTATAAAGTGGGATTATTAAACCGCGCTTGCTTTACCTGGTTATATTAAACTTTCTGAAGGTTCGACAGTTGTCTTTATGGCAAAAGAAAGTGCTTGGGTCTTTCTCTACCACCCTCACCCTAGGCGCTGACCCACGGGCTTGCTTCTCACAGCTGGAATCACATGGAAGTTTATTCTGATTGCAGGCAAGTATGGTATTTGTCAGCAGCTCTTGTGAACATCCTTGACCTAGACCCTGCTCCAAGGGGCCAGACTGCATATGCATCAAGTTAGAATTCGCATTCTGCTAAGATATGTCTTCAAAACTCTTGGTAGAAATACTTCTGCACCACATCAGCATCATTCCTGGGGACCTGTTGATTGCCCGTAGCAATTAATGCAAGGCAGGTAGCAGTGCTTGGGAACAGAATGGGTGATTGACTTTCAAATTCAGGTCTGTTGTTTGCAGGACTGTGCTTAGGGGGAAACCCGTAAAAAGGTTTCTGTCTAGAAACTAAGTGTATCTGATGTGGAATTACGGAGGACCAATGAACAGGAAAGTTGACAGTACTGCTTTTACTGAGCAGAGTTACACTTTTAATTACATTTTAGAAGTAGGTTTTGCAAGACAGACCCTTAGACACTTAGAAGGGCAATCCTCTGGCATCCCAAAAAGAACATTGTAGCCTCTAATTAAGCAGAGCATTAACTACGTTATCTCCTTGATGAAACTTGGTAAATTCTGCTCTGACAGATGCTCACACATGGCTTTCTCCCTGGAAATTTGGAAGTTAAGACATGCTTTCTCAATCATCTATGTGATTTATTTTAACCCCTGGCTATTCCTCTCGAGTTGAGCTAACGCACTGAAATAAGTGCAGCTGTCTTAGCGTTGAGCTGTATTTGCATAGAGCTCTATTTGCATGTTGGCTTGTACTGGTGTACAATATTAATAAGGTATTAAAGGAAAGCAGGGGAAGGGGGAGGGGCAAGTTAAGATTTCAGTCTTGTCTAAGCAGGGCCATGCAAATACATTTCCTTTTATCCAGAATTAATGACTAATATATTAACTGGCCTCGGACTGGGATTTTGCTTGCCTGGGAACGATGTCTGCAGCAAGGGGCTGTGCTTTCTTCTGTGTCTTCCATGCTTCTGGAGACACGGGTGGGTTTGTCCACCTTTGGCTGGAATCTGCAAGGCGGCTCGTGCAAGGAAATCTCTCTGTTTGCAGCCATGCACGTCTGGAAATAAATGCAGCCCAGTGGAAAGCCACAGCGTGGGAATGGATGGGAGGGAAAAAAAGGAAGGGGAAACAAAGCAAAAAGGAGGAAGGACCTAGTTCTTTACCAAGAGAAAGCTAGAGCTTTGAACTTGAACCTGAGCTGCTCTTACCTGAAAGAGCGTGCCTGTGACACTTGTTTTGGGAAGAGGGTATGTCTCTCAGAGGTGGAGAGTTGGGGCTACCTACCTGTTGGAACGATAAAGGACTCAGCATTCCGATTCAATGTGAATCACACAAAGCCATTTATTACAGAAACAAGCCTCCTTATGTATGCAACGATATTCTAATCACGCGTCCACGCTCCAAGCATGGATTCTCTAAATGAGTATCATGGGCTGTCCATGCACTGGAGTCTCCCTGATGATACGTCCGATGATTCACGCCACGCCAGGACCCCGCTGATTGAGGAACACCCCTCTTTCTCACAGCAGATTCTGTTCTCAGCTTCTCGAAGCGGCCTTGAGATTCCTTTGAGCCTGACTAATTCAGCAACAAATCTTTATCTATCAAAACCGCTCCACACCTACCATCATTCAGTGTGGTGGCCATCCTCAGCATCCTGATCCACACTTGTCCTGGAGTTATCCCGGCCTGGCCATCTGTCCCACCTCCCGTGCAGGGATCAGCAGCAGCTTGTGCTGACCGAGGTGGTGGTGCCAGCACATCGTGTTACACGTCTGTCTGGGTGGTTGCCTGTCAGTCTGTGTGCTGAGGGGATGGTGAAGCAGGAAGAGAGATGGATTCCCAAGGAGCAGGCAAGAGGGGCGCAGCGCTGTGGCCAGGAGAGCCGGGCTGGGACCTTGGGAGAGGAAGGAGAGGGACCTTGCCATTTTGCGCATGGTTAGCTCTTGGTGAGGATAATCTGATTGCAGGACACTCGGAGCCCGAGTAGTAATGGCTGCTGTGGGGGAGCTGATTAATGTGGCCTCCAGGGAGGGCTTGTCTTCACTTTGCAGAGTAAGGAATATTTCTGGAGCTTGCATACCTAGACCCTTTTATCAACAGCCCAGAAATGTTTGAAGGAAAAGGGGAGCTGTTCTAGAAGGACCTGTTTATAATTGGGGTTTTATCAGGTTGCTGTGTCCCAGATATTTGGGGGAGGACAGAAGGGCCAGAATTTCTGTGTTAATGAAGAGAGGTGCCTTAGCCCCAGGCAGGTTTGCATTGCCTGTCCTTGGGTTTGGTGGGACAGAAGCCTTTCAAACATGGGCTTACCACTAGCGTAATTGCCTCCTGTGCTGAGGCCTCAGCTTCCCTTGGGGTGCCATCCAGCCAGACTGGGTCACCTTTTCACAAAGTCTTGGTGTTTCAACTTGCAGCAGAAGAATAAGTAAGGTGGGAGGAGAGCAGGAGGAGGCAAATACAATGCTCTTGTCCATGTGCTCAGTTCACGATGTAGACATTTTGGTGATAACCTGGTAATCCCACGAGTCGCCTGGGGGAACAGTTTGATCTTGCTGTGGGGATGGTGCCACATTATGGGGGAAGCTCTGTTCCTAATCAGTGCAGAAGCCGTGAGGGGAAAAACAAGTCTGCAACATCACTTGGCAACACAATTATTATAATAGGGTTTGCTTCTTCCTACACTGCCCAACGGAATTATTTTCTCCATATGGTGGAGCTACTCTGTTTTTAACCGGTTCTTCCTGCCCCTTCACCAGATGGCTGTTTTTGTGCAGGACCTCACAGCTCTTGCATGTTGTGCCTTGCCAAGCTGAGAGCAGGGAAAGGATCTACAGGTGAAAACAGGCTTGGGACAGATGCTGCTAGCCCTGGTCGCAGGGGAATGAACATACTGGAGCTGGACGGTTACACATCATCATTAAGATCTAGGTGTTATCTAACAAGGTAATTCAAAGCTAGCATCCTGTTTCTTTTTGGTGGTCACGGAATTTCAAGGAGAACATGGAGTTGAATGAGCAGTAATGGGCTGCACACTGTAAAGTCTTCTGCTTCTGTGTTGCCAGCTTGCTTCAGGGCTGACCTGTATGTAACAGCTCTTCGTCACCCTTGTCTTAGGTGTTAAGCACAACTCTGCTAATACATTGCAATCCTATATGTCTTCTTGCTATTTTTGTCTTCCTAGAGCAGGGCACCCACCTGTAAGCTTCTTGTTGCTCTCCAGCTGCCAGGGAAACCTTGTCCAGCACCACAGCGTGCCTCTGATTTGAGTGCATCCTCGTGATGCCAACGGCCCAGGCACTAAAAAAAAAAAAACCCCAAACAAGGCCAAACAAATAATCAACAACAACAACAAAAAGTGGCATACAGAAATTCCAACCATAGGTGCTGAGTGTTTAAAAAAGATAAATCACTTGTGTAATTTACACCTCAGGAAAAAAAAAGCCCACCTGGGTCCCGCATCTGTATTCAGGGGCCTTCCTCATTTGTTTTCAGTCTGTTTTTCTAAGGAAATGAGATGTGTGCGATCACACTGCTGCTGTGTTCCCTTTAACTTTTTAATCCGGTGGACAAATTCAAGCAAATCTAATGCAGGGGGAGAGGTCTCATTGGTATTGAGTTCTACATGTTTCATGAAAATAGGCAGCTGGGCAGGGACCCTGTTAATGCATGCCCCAGGGGAAGGAAGGGCTGCAGTGTCAACTTGCCAGTGAATGTGTTCTGTTGGAGGAGTGTCTTTGTACAGGAGCTCAGTCCTGAGACCCCTGTCTGTAGGAGATGGCAAAAGTCTTTCTCTAATTTCCTCTTCTGATTTTCTTTTTTTTTTTTTCATTTGGCGAGACTTGAAAATAAAAATAACACTTTTCATCTTCAAAGGGCTCTACAAACATCAGCTAATTAATCCTTCCCTCATCTAGTTTGCTGCTTCAAGGAAGAGTGGAAAAGCAGGGATTTTTCTGAAAGTGAGTGAGATGGATCCTCAGAGGGCCCATCTGAGTCCTGGAGGGTCTGCAGCTGTTGCTCCACTTGAGAGCATGCGGCTCTGTACTACGTTCCTTGGTTGTTCTTTGTTTCTGTAGCAAATAAATAAACAATGGAATTCAAAAAAGCAACCAAGAAAGGTCCCCCAACACATATACCCTAGCTTATGGGTAGAGCATTAACGTGAAAATACTGTAAATTGGTTTAATCGGGAGGGCAAGAAAATTCCCAACATTCAATTTTAGATGTTTAAAATTGATCATACATGAGATCCTCAAATTTTCACAGAAATTACCTTGAAAACACTCCTGTTCATCTCTTGATGTCCTTGAGGATCTTGTGGGCATTGTCAAAACAAGAAGCTTCAGACATCTGGTCCAGTTCTACTTCCCCTTGGTCCAGCAAACTGTACTTGGCTACAATGTCAGTCCTGCTGGTGATGAGACAAGTAAACATTGCTTCCTGGATTCAGGGGAGAATGAGCACGGTGCTGACACTGGTCCCCTCCGTTGGATGAAAGAAGGTCCCCATAAACCAGGTCTGACTCCAGAGAAGTCAGGCCCATGGGTGTGGAGGGGAGGAGGGCACAGAGCACCGCCTGGAGGAGAGTAAGAGCCTGGAGGTGGCTCTTACTCTGTTGGCTTCAAATAAGGTCTGGCTGCCTTTCTGCAGCTCGATTCAGGTTGGGTACCAATGGTAGCTCTGACTTCTGTGCCTTGGTTGTGTGCAGGATGGGCATTGATGCAAAAAATCAGTGCTCCTGGTGGAGTCTTAACGAGGAGCAGCTGAGGGAACTGGGGCTGTTTAGCCTGAAGAAAAGGAGGCTGAGGGGAGAGACCTTATCACTGTCTACAGCTACCTGAAAGGAGGTTGTAGCATGGAGGGAGTTGGTCTCTTCTCCCAAGTAGCAAGTGACAGGACAGGAGGAAATGGCCTCAAGTTGCACCAGGGGAGGTTCAAATTGGATATTAGGAAAAAAAATTTCACAGAAAGGGTTGTCAGACATTAGAACAGGCTTCCCAGGGAAGTGGTGGATTCACCATCCCTTGAGGTGTTTAAAAGACGCATAGATGAGGTTCTTAGGGACATGGTTTAGTGCCAGAGTAGGTTAATGGTTGGACTCGATGATCTTGAGGGTCTCTTCCAACCAGAATGGTTCTATGATTCTGTGTGGGTTTTCCCTTGGTAACAGCCACCAGCCAGGTCTGGCAGAGGTGCTGGCATCACCTCTGGTCACAGGGATGCACTGTAGATCACCACAAGGGTTCGGTAATGAGATATCCCATTGAGTGGAGGGGGGAACTATAAAGAGGGGGTGAGAGCCAAACTGGAGGTGCCTATAGCTGGAACATCTGTGCCATGGTCAACGCTGAAGGTGGCAGGTCACTGTTACAGCCACCCCGTGCTGCTTTCCTGAGGGCTTGGCTGAGGGACATGGGAACCAATGTCCATTGTGGTCCGTTGTGGATTTTTTCCAGCATCCTCTCCACTGTCTGTTGTGGATCCACTCAGAAATAAAGCTTTAGGGATGGGCTGACACTGATTTTTTTCTGTGGCTGGGTTGGGTTGGTTTTTTTTTGTTTGGTTTGGTTTTGGATTTGGGTTTTTTTTTTGTTGCTCTATTTGGCCCCTTCACAAACATTTGGAAGCACATTCGAGCATTTTGGAGTGGTTGAGCATGGTGACATTCGATACAGTGAGTTATCCTTGGAGGGCAGCAGGTGCCGTACTTTTGGTTGTCCTTGGCAGTGTTAAGGAGACCTACACCTCCTTGTTTTTTCTGGATCCTACTTGTGCCTAATTTTTCATCAGGATCCTAAGGTGAGCAGCTCAGAGCTCAGCAGCCTCAAAGGCATTTCAAAAGCTCTCACCTTTCTAGGTTTCTTTCTCAAGAGAAGTTCTGTATATTATTTCCGCTTGAGACTCCTTGTACTGGCTTTTCCAGGGTGATTCTCTCGTCATTAGCATTCAACAGATGTGAACTTTTCTGGGGTCCAGAATGGGACATGCATACAACTTTGTATCATTGTGTGACTTTCATCATGCAAGCTTTTCGCTCTTGTCAGCAATTATTTTTTTTCTATTCCACTTTGCATCAACGTAGAGTTCTATTGCAGATATGGTTACAATTAGAAAATAATTGGTTTAGTATTGTTAGATAATGAATTAATTATCATTTCTGGTGGTACAGAAAAAAACAAGAAAGGAAGTAGTTCTCAGATCTAGGGCTTAAAATGTTTCTCACTATTATTGCTGCTGCAGCAGTTTTCCTGATTTTATACATATTTACTGTTATTCTACAACTGAGAAGCCTGGATCCAGAAATACTGCAGAAGGAAGAAATGGTGAGTGCAGATTCTCAAAGGAAACTATGTTAACTTTCCCCAAAGAAAAAGAAAAAAGTAATAAAAAAATTAGAAATGCCTTCCGGCTTCCCTGCATCAGAAACATGATGCTGTACTTTGAGTAGAAACATACCGAGTTCCCTGCAAATTCATTGTCTTCAAATCATGGCCTTGCACTTCCCATGCCTATCTCTTCTTCCCATCTCTTCCCATGCCTATCTTATTCTTCTTTTAAATGGAGAAGTTCAGATGAGGCATCAGGGAGACGCAGTAAACAAGGAGCCTGGTGATGCCGTTTTTAGACGAGCACCATTCAGAGTAGGATTGTGCTTTGGAAGGTGCTGAGTATGTTCAACAATATTGGAATTTTGTTTCAGTCGTATGAAGGTCTGAAAGCAAATCTCAGCCCTTCATAAATTCAAACAGCCTTCCCTTGCTTCTCTTTCTCACATGGCAGGTGTAAAGACCCGCATCCCTTCTACCTCCATCCCACCTCCACCTCCCCTGGGGGGTGGTAGCTCCTCACACTGGGTGAAGGGAGGGCAGGAGGCCCCCAGGCTGCCTTTCCCTGGCCACTCGGCTCTGCGGGCATCACAGGAATTGTGCCACTTCATCCTTCAGCCACCGTGGCGTGTTGTGGGGTGGTAACAAAGAGCATAAACAAAATACATAACTAATAAAGCAGCAGTGGTTTGCGTTCGGTGTTTGGTGATGGGTGGGACGTGAGGAGAAGCGGCGGGGTAATTATGGATGTGAAAAATGAGGTTGGAACATGCAGTAACCTTTCTAGCTTAGCTGTCCCTGTGATCGATGGCCTTACATTGTTTTCTCACTAACCTTTTGGTGAACCTCCCCTTAGAATAACAGGGGAAATACACTTATTCCCTTCCCCGTCTTGTTTGTTGGTAAAGCGCTCATGTACCGCCTTATTATTGCGCCCTAAATATTACCATGTGTTGGTAGTAAATGGTGTGGTGGGTGATGAGCTGCACCTCAGGCAGGGGCTGCTCTGGCCTCCCCCCACCCAGCTGGAGCTGCCTGCCCATGGCAGTGCGGGCAGCGGCACTGACTGTGCTCCAGTCCAGGTTAAACCAAAACGACCACTATCCACAACTGAAATGGGTGTTGGGAGAGCTGCGGGAACAGAGGTGGGGAAGGGCGCAGTGAGGAGGTGATGAAACCAAAGAGGTGCCCTGAGGTGTTTTGTTGGAGGGATGGGGAAGCTCAACTGGTGATGCAGGCCTGGGTCAAAGTGTCTCTAAGGGGAGGTGTTGGTCCATTTGCATCCCTGCTGCTTGAATGTACTCTGGTTTTACCTATCAAAGCCAAACTTATCCTTTTTTCAGTAATTTCAACACAGCCCTCAAGTGATGAGGTTTCTGAGAACTGCAGCAAGTTTAGGGACCCCAAACTCCTCTGTCAGCAGGAAGATGATTCAGTTCAGGCATTTTGGGGAGAAGCAAATGGTAGATGCCAGATAAAATTGGGACACATGAAAAAATGTAAAGAATGCCAGGAAAGGTTCTTGAACCCCCCAGTTGACTTATCAGAGGTCTCAATGGTTACAGGCAGTCATGATAACTGAAGATACGGATGTATGTATGAGAGCCCCTTCTTTCAAGAAAGGGTGGATCTTTGCCTTCATGTTCAGGGAAGTACTTTTGATTCTTGTGTTTATTTTTCTGGAGTGATTACTGAACTTCCCCTAAGCCAAAAGCACTCCTGATATATGAGGATTTCTTCACTCTTTACAAGGACAGTACTGGCTACTTGCAAAACAGTCAAATTAAGGAATGACATCCGTACTGCAATGCGATCCAAGGACAATTTACAAGTTAAAATTAATCAGATGGGAATTGTTCCAAATTCCCCTCGTGTATGGTGAAGAGGAGGGAAAGTTTCTTTTGTATGATGTTTTTTTTCCACAGGCTTTGTCTCTCCAAAATTTGTATCATGGCCACCTAAAATTTTAACATGTGGGAAATGTTTATATTTTTCAGAACATTGGGATAGCTTTAAGAATTTGTTTTGGCAAGAAAAAAATGAAACTGTAAAAGGAGACATTTGAAGAGTCCCAGAATCAAATATATGAGTATGTGTTGACATGTTATGAAGGTGTTGGGAGCGACTCCTTACTTAAAATTGTGTTGAAATTTGCACTTACTATGGATTTAAATTCATCAGCTTCACACTTTAATGGTTGAATTTAGTCTCCTGATTTCGTACAGAGATGCGTTGGAGAACAATTGAATTTTCTATGTGATGGTTTTAAATAAGGAATGAACCTAACTTTGCAGAAGACTTTATTTTAAAAGTCTTCCTTCTGAAGCGTTGCCTTTCTCCCTGCAAGCATCATGGCTCCTTCGGGACTATTTGCACACCATGTGTGCATTCTTGCTTGTGTTCTGGTTTTCTGTATGGCTCCTGTAAGATATGTGGCATTAAAGGTTGAAGTCAGAGTTGTTCCTCTGCAGACAGCTGCAAGGGCTTTCTTCCACATCTGGACAGTTGGGGAATTGCAGTCTTTGGCCCCAAAATGTGGTAGCCCCCATCCCTGTGTGAGATGAGGTGTGGGTGGCAGCAGAAGGCATTCACAGAAAACACCATTCCAGCGATGGTGTTTGGGGTTTGCCCTGTCCACCCTTGTGCTCCTGAGGCACTGGACCAGCAGGCCTTCAGCCCAGGAAGGATGAGACCTAGGAAGAGGGATGGGGAAGGAGGAAATACACTGGCGTTCGGAGTGAGCAGGTGAGCCAAGTAGAGTTTTGAAGCGGAGCAAGGGCTGGTGGGGATGGTGGGAGGAGTTGAAGGGTGGGGCAGGGACTAGGGGAGCTGGAGTGGGAGATGTGGTTATGAGAGGAGCTGAAGACAACACACTGGTCCCTCCAAAGCCTTGGGGTGCTGTTTGCTGCCATCACGGTGCCCAGGGCTCCATGAGGAGCAGGGGGTACCTGGTTACCTTTCAGTGCTCAGGTTTGTGCTCAAGAACCTTGGGCATTTACCGTAATCATGCAATATCTCACATTGGAAGGGACCCATAAGGATCATCAGGTCCAGCTCTCTGCCCCTCGCAGGAGTCCATGCTGAGGTCCACAGTGACGCTCTGTGTGCTGGGACGGTGTTTGTATGCTGGGGGCTTGTTAAGGGCTCCCATGTGTCATCAGCAGCCTGAGATTTTAGCATTGATCTTTGTCCTTCCTGCAGATTTGCTTAAGCCTCACTTTATTGTACTCTTTATGTAACCAACAGTGGGATACCAGCAGCTCAGGCTGCCGGGGCTTCCCAGTGGGGCTGCTCCCTCCGTGGGCTCGCTCCTGTCCCCATCAGCTGCAGCATCCAGACTGTCAGTGGTCACCCCAATGGGCCAGGGGCTATATTTTGTGCAGGTTTGGTTGTTCATCCTGGCTTAGGCGATGCTGAGCAGCAAGTCCTACAGTTGATGTGAAGAGAGATCCTAAATTAGATCGTGAGTCTTTTAGGACAGGGCCTGTTTTCTTATGCTTTTTTACAGCACCTAGGACAAGGGGTAATGGTTTTAAACTAAAGGAGGGGAGATTCAGGCCAGGCATGAGGAAGACATTTTTTACAATGAGGGTAGTGAAACCCTGTCCCAGGTTGCCCAGAGGGGTGGTAGAGGCCCCATTCCTGGAGACATTCAAGGCCAGGCTGGACGGGGCTCTGAGCAACCTGATCTAGTTGAAGATGTCCCTGCTCATGGCAGGGGATTGGACTAGATGACCTTTGAAGGTCCCTTCCAGCCCAAACTATTCTATGATTCTAGTATGATAGGGCCCTGCTTAAGCCTTCCAGATTTTAGCCCTAGTGTAAATACAGTAAAAATAAGTTAATTTTCAAGTGGGCTTGTGTTTCTGCAGTTCTGTGGAAGAGGAGTGTTCTTTCATGGTGCTATGCCATGCCGTTTGTACACGGGGCTGTTGTCACCTGCTCCGCGGGTCACTCTGCGGCTGTGTTGATTCAAGTAGGGCTTGAGTTGAAGGTGGAAATTTGCAGCAGGAATAACCATCTGGGGCAGCTCTGGGGTATCCCTGCTGTTCCCAGCCACGTTTACCTCCACGTGCAAGTGGGCAGGTATTCTCAGGCTTTTCCTAAAACTTGTTTGTAGACCAGACAGGTCCTCAAAGTGTAGGCAGGATGCTGCAGCTCACCGAGCGGGGCATTAACATGGGCCTTGGGTTTCGTGAGCTGTTCCCAACACGCTGTCTTGCTGGGTGACATTTACAAGTCATTTTACCTCAAAATCTGCCTTGGCTTGGTAATACCCATCTCTTTTGAAAGAGCTTGGAATCCGTGTACTATTATTGCTGTTCCCAAATATCATAAGATGTTGTGGCCTAATAGATACGCCACAGTTTGCAAGGACCTTACTTCTCTTCTTGGCTTTGCTGCTCTCTCCGTGTGATCTTGAGCGAAGTGCTCCACCAATCTGTTTCCCTGTCACCACACATCGCCTTAGATCATCAATTCTCTGGAGCAGATGCAGTCCCTTAGCACGTCGTCTTTTAGCATCTAGCATTATGGGGCTCCAGTCTCCACCAGGATTTCTGCGTGCTACAGAAATACAAATAGTTGCTGCTAATAATAATATTAAATCTGCATGGCTCTTCAGAGATAAGGGCAATGCTCCTTTCTCCGAGGAGCAGGCAAGATAAGTACTTTATTTTTGTCTTTGTATTTTTCTAATTAAAAAAAAAGTGGCCAGTAGACATGACTAAAAGAAAAAAAATAGAGGAGGCTGCAGTAATTTGATATTTTTAGCCTCAGACTTGCTCTGTGAAACCAGTCTTAGGATCATGGCCTCAGTCTGATTTGTATCCGTGTTTGCCAGGGGTAGAAGTTGTTTGGAGCTTTATATTGGTAGCTGGCTCAAGTATTTGGACTAATCCCATAAAGCCACCGTGCAGCTTGGTGCAACTTTCGGTATTTGCTGTGAACAAAAGTCTCAGGGAAACATTACAGATCAGACGCAAGGAGCTTCATTCACTTGGCCGATATGTGGCAGGGTCTGGGCTAGAACGATAAGAGGTTGGGATGGAGCTGAGTGTAGCAGAATGGGAAGCTGTCGGAGATGAGAAGCCAACTTTTGACTGTCTCTTTGTGCTTTGGTTTTGTTTTTGTTGTTTTGTTTTTTCAGGTTTTTTTTTTTTTAATTATTATTTCATTTCCAAAGAAACGCAACAGCAACGACAAAAGGTCTTAAGCATTCAACAGTGAAAACAATAGATCTGAAAAGGAAAACAAAAAGTTAGAGCCAGCTCTGGCATTGGTGGACATTTGGCTCTGAGGGAAGTGAGAACAGCTTGGATTTGCATAAATTGAACACTGAGGGTCAGAAAGTGGAGTCAGAATTATGCTTTCATTGCAGTGGCATGAATGGGAGCGCATAATTGTCATTCTTCCCCTCCTGATCAGATGCCTCCTTGAGGGGATCTCCGCACCCAATACGTTGCAGCTCATCCATTCACTGCCTGGCATGGGTAGGGCTTTTGTTTTCAAATTATGATTTTTCTATTCTCTGATTTCTTCCACAACCTGGGAAAAGCCCCAGCTCTCCCCACCGTGCATTACCCTTTGTTTCAGAGAACAACCAGGGGTCATGCTGTGCTGAATGTAGCTGCGATTGCATCACCCCCGCCCGTGCGTGTTCCTGCACGTCTGGGTCAGCGTGGAGCTGCTGACCCCCGACGGCGATGGTCGTGGTGCTCAGCATTTTGCACCTCCTCTGAAGTTCATAGGGTCCTGCATTTCTAAGTCTGAAGAGATGAGCGTGGTTGTGATCAGCCCAGTAGGGCTTCCTCCAGGGATGTACAAAGATGCGCTTCTGGCTGGGACAAGCTTAGTGTGCCTCTTGGCTGACCCAGGACCTGGCTTTTCTTTTCCATTATGAGGCTTAATAGCTTTTCTTGCCTCTTAAGATTTCCAGCTCAAGTACAACAAGGACTTCCTAGCAGATTCAAATTCAGCAGGGCACTTAAATGTTTGCTTAACTTCAGCTGCATCCAGAGCCTTCACTGAGACTCGGGCACGTCTTTGTTTCGGGTGATGCACATGGTGGGGGGTTTTGCTGAGCTGGAGTCGCAGCCTCCAACCAGCACGTGTCGAGCTGCTAAAAACCCCTGTGCACTCAGACATCAGCAGCCATGTGGCAGCCGTTCCGACTGGATGTCAGGTCCTGGTCCTCCTCTTTCCTTGCGGGCACTGCCCACCCAGGGCTTCCTCTCTCATCCTGGGTGTCTATTTGCAGTTTTCCTCTCCGCAGAGCCACTGGCCAGACCAAACACCAAGTGTCGCTTGGCTGCGTCCCATCCTTTCCCAGGACCATACCCACCCTCAGCTGGATCTTAGATCTGCCCAGCAGCAAAGGCAAATGGCAACTGGCAGCTGCCAATGGCTAGGGCCTGCCTCTGCATTTATCCACAGACAAATGTTTTAACCTGTCGGCGCTAAGAAATCATATTGATTTGAGAGATTTTCTTTTATTCCTTGGGTCTGTTAATTGAAAGGGTGCGTCCTCTTTTAATATCTTCCTGACATGGGCCCGGTTCTACTGTACCTTGTCCGAAAAAGCTTTTCTTTTCAAGGCACAGGGAAAATGATGTTTATAAAAGATAAACTACGGGAATTTTCATTCCCCTCTGGCTTTAGGAGGAGAAGAGCAGCTGGTAGAGAGTGGATGAGAAAGGCTTTATCTGCTATATTTTGGTTACTGCGCTTTGAGTGATGGGTTTAATAATTGATAGAGCAATTTAGCAATGATCCATAATCCTGAAAGAAGCCTACGCTCCCCTCCCTCTCCCTCTCCCTCCCTCCCTCTGAGACTGACAGGCTGCTCTCAGTGCTTTTGTCTGCAAAATTTCATCCCTTGGTTTCTGTAAACAGCCTGACATGGGAGAGGGGGAAAAAAGCAACTGTTTCTAAATCTTTTGTCTTGTTTCCACAAACAGCTGTGCTGCCCTCTCCAGCTCAGGGCTTCAGACGTTTGCTCGCACACTCTTGCTGAAGAGAACAGGAGGTTTTCTTTCAGGCCCTAACCTAAATGGAATGATTATATATGCAATGTATATAGGAGAACAGTGGCTCAGAGCCCTCTGGCAGGGACCTTTCCCTCCTCACTTAAACCCAGGCTTTGTTCATCGCTGAATCCTGCTTTCTTAATCCCAAGAAAGATGTGTAGCAATGGGAAGTGTGTGGGGTACACTGGTGCGCTGGGCTTGAAACTCTTCCAGGATTAACACGTGGAAATTGCTTTTCCCAAGACCATCGTGCTGATGGTCATGGCAAGAACTGAGATCCCATTGGGGTGCCCGGTGGGTGAGTTTCTGTGTGACACCTCATTTTTACAGATGGATGGATGCGATCTGCACATGCCCAGGTCACCCTCGTAGCAGCACAGGGCTGTGTTTGCAGGTGTGTGGTGTGCATCCCTCCATGGGGGTAGGGGGTTTCAGAGCTCCTGTGTGTGATGTCAGCCTCTCTCTTCATCCACAATATGCGCAGGAAGAGAGCAGAAGAGATGAGGCAGAAAAAGAAGGCAGAGAGAAGCAGGAGAGAAAAAGAGACAAGGCTATAGGTACTGAATATGTGTTGAGGTCAAGGAAGGGTGAAGATGGGGAGGATGTACACCCTGGCAGAAGGCAAAGTCAAGTGAGATGTCTTCAGTTAGGTTTTCCGTATTTATTTCCATAGATGTATTACATAGATGCCGGATTGACAAGAAGCTGTAATTAAGCATGACATAAAGTCAGCTATGCACAGCTGTGTTATTCATTAAAATTACAAGGGGTGACGTCCTTTGGGGCACAGCAAAGTTTATGGGTGCTACACCATGGGAGGTCTGTAAGACCAGCTGAATGGTAGCCGGGAGTGACATGGGCATGGCTGGTCCAGTATCGGGGCAGGGAAGGAGCGGGTGAGTTCCCAGGGTCCAGACTAACCTTGTCAGCCTCTGACACCATCCGCTGGAGTATTTTTCACCCTTCCCAGTCAGCACCCTGGTGGAACATGAGCAGTGTCAAGGGGGCGGGTAGTTTAGTCTGCTTCTGTGATTTATTTGCTATGAAATACCCTTAGTAATGTTCGGCTCCCAAGGCTTGCTTGATAATTACGCCAATCAAGTCTGGAAGCAGTTCTTGTGTAACTTGCTCTCTGTTTTTAAAAGACAGATAGAACTCTGTGTGTACACTTGCTACAAACACCCTGGGACCTGCATCTGTACACTCCCAGCTATGAAGTGTTTTGCCTGGATGTAGGAAGATCATGGTGACCTTCCTATTGACAAGTGTATGGTTGCTGCACCATATAGAAACAGAGTCGTTCAGGTGGGAGGGGGCCTGAGGAGGTCATTTAGCCCAACCTGTTGCTCAGGGTAGGCTCAGCCACAAGATCAAGGTCAGGGCTTTGTCTTGTCAGGTCTTGAAAGCCTGACTACTGCACAGCCTCTCAGTGCAGCCTGTGCCAGTGTTTCATTATCTGCACAGTGGAGGTGTTTTCCCTGTCCCCAGTGGGAACCTTCCCTGTTTCAGTTTATGTTTATCATCTCTACCTCCTCCTGCCCACCTGAGCAGAGAGCCTGGCACCGTGTTCTCCATGTGGCAGAGAAGAAGGGGACAGGCTGCTGTCAGGTCCCCCATGGTTGGCTGTCCCCTCACTGAGGCTGCTCCAGTTTGCTCATGCACTGGGAGGCCCCAGGTTGAACGTGGTATCCAGATGTGGTCTCACAAGTGTGGCTGAAGGTGGGTCATCACATTCCTTGGTCTGCTGGCCCTGCTCCAGGGAGGCCATTGGTCCAGCTGCTGCCAGGGTCCTCTTCTCTACCCACTGTCCCCCAAGGTAAGTTGCCTATGGCCATTCCTGCTGAGTGGTTGTGCAGGTATTGTCACCAGAGTTTATTAATCCCAGGGGTAGGACTCAGCATTTGTCCTGGCTGCACTTTTCTTAAGTTCGTATTGGCTCACACCTTCTTCCTGCCCAGGTCGCTCAAGGTGGCAGCCCTGCCCTCAAGCACATCGCCAGGTCACTCCAGTTTGGAATCATCTGTAAACTGGATGGGAGTGCACTCTGCCTCCTTCCCCATGTCCGTGATAAAGAAGTTAGACAAGACCGGTCCTGGGATAAACCCCTGCGGTACCTCACTTGTTACCAGCCTCCAGTTTATATTTGTGTCTTGTAACATAAACCATCACTGAAGGCTGAGTGGATCCAGCTTCCAGTCCTCTGAGCTGATACAGATATTTTTTGATGTGTTGCAAACTAATCTTGAGGGATGGACAAGGGCAATGTGAGCAATGCAGTGTTGGAGCTACCCTCTAGTGGTGGTTGTGCTGGTGGCCCAACAGCAATGGAAATGGCTCTGGCTACACCCCCAGTCCTTTCCAGAAAGTGTCGCTGTGCTTGACACGTGAAATAGGAAGCATGTTAGTACACCCCTCAGAGGCACTGTCCATCCTTACAGCTCAAACCAGAACATCTTTGTAGGTAAACACCGGGTGACATTCCTCAATGGCCCTTTCCCTCCCTCATGAATATCCCTGTGTTAACTAAACTCTCTGGAGTTCGAACTTTGTGCTGGAATATGAAAGGCATGGTAGGCCTGCATGTTCTGGGATGAGTCCTGATGCCCAGGGCTGTCCCTTGCTGCGATACTGCTGGATTGGTGCTTCCCAACACAGTCCAGAGATCACAGCAGTCCTTTAGGCTCTAGTGGGAAGTCTGCAGAGCTGTACCATTTCTGTATGGGCTTCATCTGAGTGTCCGAGCAAACTCCAGAGCTCAGGGACGCAGGAGAAATGCAGAGGTCCCACAGCAAGGCCAGCAACGAGAGTGAGCCTGTCTCTCCTTGGCTGGGAATGGTACAGGTGGAGTCTGGAGCTGCTCTCCTGCACAGGATGGGGAGCAAGTGAGCAGGAGACACTGGTGCTTGTAGGTGTTAAGCTCTGGCCCTGATGGCTGGGTTTTTCACAGGTGGGAAGTCTGCAACTGTCCAGCCCTGGAGCAGAGGAAGGACTCGAGTCTGGGGGTCATTGCATTAGATGTCTGCATTTTTTCCCAGTGTCTGTGTGAGTGGAGAGGTGGAGGAGCAAGGGAAATACCAATTATTACCTTTTACTCCCAGAATATGAGTCCGTCTACTTTTACAGCCCGGCAGTTAAGAAGTGATTTGGGGTCAGAGAGGTACAGAGGGACAAAGCAAGGTGTTCTGTGCTCTCCATCTCCATTAACTAAGAGCTAAAGGTACTCTACATGCTACAACATACAGCAATAAAAAGTGGATACCTCCACAAAATCCAGAAGGGTCAAGCGAAGAGGTGTGAGAAAGAGTCCGTAGAGATGCCAAAGAAAGGGTTCAGCTGGGAGGAAGATGGAGCCTCGTCGCTTGAATAAAAGCCCCTTTGTAGGACACGTGAAAGGATGCAGTTCCTCCTCCCCACAGGAAGCATCTTGGTGTGTGGGAGAGCACGAGCGCTGAGAGGTCTCAAGCCCTGGGCATGCAGCTGGTCAGTGGGTGCTTGCTTGGGCTGGGGGGTCTGGCTTCTGTCTCTGCCTCTACTCAGGGCTTTCTGGGTGGAGATGTGAAGGCAGCTGCTTCCTGAAGCACTCAGGCCTTGGCAAGTGAGACTAACAGGTAGAACGCAAGAGCTGTGTCTGTTGGCTGAGAAGACAGCACCGCTGTGGGTCTGTCTGCACTGCCTGCAGCTGCCCGCAACCTTCTTCTAGAAGCGTCACCCCGAAGGCGAGAAGCAGGCACGCTCTTTGCTCAAGGTGCCAGCAAGTATCGAGTTTTGAGTTATATTTTTGTCTGATGTGTATACTTGTCCATGAAGGACTCTGCTGAGACAGTCACGCTCAGCCACGAAACCCTACCAGAGGTGGTAAATTATCCCCAGGAGGGCAGTTTGCAGGGCAGTTTTAAAATTCAGAAAGAGCCCAGCTCTCTGAATCCAAGTCTGTGGAAATGAATTTTTTTGGCGTTTGTTTTTAATGTCCTGTGATATGTGGGTGAAAAAGCCAGCGATCTAGACTGGTAATTAATTTTCCTGACAGAAACACCAGACAATGAAATTACCCTGCCACAAAGCAGGGTTGCTAAAGTAAATACTCTGCCAGCGGCAGGCCTGAAAGCAGGACGGGGTCATATGTGAGGTGCAAGCAAATGATGAGATGGCACTCCTGCATCTGGGGGCCTGTGGGAGCTGCCAACACAGCGACCCACATGTCCTGCATCCCTGGCACCCAGTGCCAGCAGCTCTCTGGTGTACACGGGCACATTCAAGCTGGGCTCCAAGGTGATTGGGGACTTACCAGACCCAGCACTGAGCCAAGGAGCGGGTCGTCTTTTGCTGGCTGAGTAATTTGGTCTGGGAAAGGGGTAGGAGATGTGTGGAGCGGGCATGGGCTGGCTGCTGCTGTCCTGGAGATATAGGCTCTTGGGGGGCAGCTCTTCAGTGTCTCGCAGGTTGGTGGTGAGTGGTTTTTAAATCTTTGGTCTGTGCTGGTGAGATCTGTGTGAGCTGTAGAGCAGGTTGTGCCTGCGTGTACGTGCATCTCGTGGGAGAGGGAGAGCAGGAGGGCAAAGTTTTCTGTGTTCCGTCTGTGTGTCTCATACCAGAGGCTGGAATTACTGTGCTGAGGGTGTTGTGGATGCACAGCCGGAAGACTGGCGGAAAGCGGTAAATGGGGATGTTCCTGCATGTACCAAGATATCTGGCAGCGGGCTGCATTTGCTTGGTTTCCAATCAGATCCCCACCACCATCAAAAGGTTTGGTGAGTCTGTGTTCACAGAATCACAGAATGGTTGGGGCTGGAAGGGACCTCTGGAGATCATCCAGTCCAACCCACCTGCTAAAACAGGTTCACCCAGAGCAGATCGCACAGGAATGTGTCCAGGTGTGTTTTGAATGTCTCCAGAGAAGGAGACTCCACAGCCTCTCTGGGCAGCCTGTTCCAGTGCTCTAGCACCCTCAAAATAAAGAAGTTTCTCCTCCTATCCAGACAGAACCTCCTGTGTTTCAGTCTGCACCCATTGCCCCTCATCCTATCATTGGGCACCACTGAAAGGAGCCTGGTCCCATCCTCTTGACACCCACCCTTGAGATATTTATAAACATTGATGAGATCCCCTCTCAGTCCCTTGTTGTGTTAAAACAAGCAACAACATTGGGATGGAAACACTTCCCTGTGCAGCCATGGAGTGATATGCTGAAGATCTCTATGCTGTTCTGGGAGGACCTGACACCATGTGAATTGTCCTTCTGATTGATAATTAAAATACTCTGATGTGCAGACCGTAATAGGGTATTTTCCCCTGTTACATAGTGTTACTGACTGCAGAATGGAGAAATCCCACATAAGAACTGGCTAAAACATGGAAATGTTTTCTTTCGCTTTGGAAAAGAGAATTACATCATTCTGATTGCTGGGCTAAATCTTAGTGCTTTTAGGAATAAAAGGGTCAGTTGTGGAGTGGACTGCATGCACAATTTAGGACCAGAGTTATTTAATGTATTAATTATTTGCAAAAAGTGGTGGACCGGCAGTGAAGTGCTTAAGTGTGCAGATACCACAGACTTGCTTGGATTAGGCTGCAGAAGAGAATGAGGAACATTTAAGGGACTTATCTAGATTACAGACAACATTACGCCCGATCACTGCTGTACTGAAAGGCAAGTAAACATTGGAAAAGGAAAAACAAACTATTTTTACATAATTCTATGTCCTAAATTAACTGCAGCTCCTCTGGAGAAAGGACTGCGTGTCTCAGAGGATCTCCCAGATAAAACATCTGCTGAAATGCTTCATGTCACTCCAAAAGCAAACAAAATATTGGGCTCAGGGAAGACTGGAACGCGAAAGCATTCTGCAAATAGTGTGAAATAAGTCTAGGGAATATCCTCGTGTTTAACTGTTTCTAGGTCTGTTCAGTCTATTGCTAAGCAGTCATGTCAGGAAGAGGAGTTGTAGGGGCAGGCGGTGGCAGTGGGTTGAAACATGCATGGAATGGAACACTGGGAAGCCAGAAGCTGCTGCAAAGAAGGGAGAATAGGGAAGAGATATAAAAACAGTTTGTGCTAGAAGAAAAGTGATTCAAGCACTTCTGTCTTCACCTTTAGGCCAATCCATGTGAACATGAAGTGAGAGGTGACAAATTTAAACCTGATGAAGGAAAATCAGGCTTTAAGCAACTGAGTTAAGATGCTGTTGAAAGCAGAAGGTTGCCTGTTGAACTCCAGGTGACATGCGATTAAAGTCAAGATCTCACCTTGTCTTAAAAAAATTGCATTTGTTAAGAAAGAGAGGAGTACCACGTCTTAGGTATAGGTCTACATGCAGAAGGAATCTATGCATCCGTAACTGAGCATACAGAAGTTTCTGCCCGATAGATGTTCGGAAGGCATTTTATCAGTGGATAAGTTGTTTCATTACAGAACGTGTAGCATCTTCCACCAAGACGCTTGGCGTTGGCCACCAGCAGGGTGCCAGCAGGCCGGCAGAACACTGGTCCTGCAGCTTTGTCCTCTGCACCACAAACGGGAGTTGTCTGCTGGCTGAAAACCTGGAAGCCTGTGTGGTGTCCAACACCTGTGGTTCTTGCGGTGTCTTAATGACTGCTTGATTGAGTTAACAAGATCTTTTTGTCTTAGGGCCACTCCCTCTCCATGGAAAAAATTGCAGTCATGAGGCAAAGGCTGGGAGAAAGGTGCAGAGAACACTGGCTGTGGTGCACATAGGGAACCATAGCACTTCAGCCTGGCCCCCCTCTCACAGGGGTTCTCATTGCTGTTCCAAAATTATCATAATTTGGGGCTGAACAGGCAAAGATTGCAACTGATGTTTAGGCTTGACTGAGTAATGAGAATACCAGCTTTCAAAAAAGTAAAATAAGATAAAACTATCTCACCACCTCCCCTCTCTGTAACAGAAGGTCTGTTTTAATATAATGAATGGCGTTCTGTTTAGTTGCCTTTTATTTGTCTAAATGGTACAGACACTGGTTTTGTGCTTTTCTTCCTAACAGTGGGCATGCAAAACTTCTTTCGTGTGTGAAAAATAAATTCTCTCCTAATTGCTGCACTCCAGAAGCTGGAGCTTTAAGGAAAACCCACTGGACAGCCAAAGACTCATGAGAAAAAAGAAATTAGACATTTTAGAATCTCAAATTCTAGGTCATCCCTTCTTGCAGGGGTCTGGAGGTATTGGCAGCATAAGCATGGGGAGGAGGCGTGTGCCGCATATGACAGCAGCGCGAGTCATTTTTATGAACAGGGAGGTTTCTACACAAAATCACGTTGGGAATATCCCATGGATGGTCCACCCCTCCGCTCCCTCCACTTGAGTTAGTGGGAGGGATCTGAAGTTCAGGCGCTGCCTGGCTGAGCTCTCATTAGTGACCAGGGACATTTCGTTGACAATGTGGAAGGCAGACAGTGAGAGGCAGATGGCTTTGAATGCAGGATTTACATAGTAATGAGATTCAGGTCACCATAGCTGTCTTTTTCTTTCTGCATTTTGCCTAGGTGTGAGTAGGGATGATGGGATGGGGAGGGATGGAGGAAAATTAACCCCTTCTTCCTAAGAAGAGATTGGCGTTAGAATACAAAGTTTGTCACGACAGGCTAAAGGACAGTGGGGTATGAGAAAATCAAGAACAGATGAGTCTAGAAGGGCTAAGGGTAGCCACTTTCTAAGTTTCTGGTATGTTTTCTGTGGGAATGGTACAAAGCATCCTAGCCTTAAAATCCCAGAATTTCCTGAAATTTTTACATTCTGCATTGCTGGTTTGAGAAAAGGTAGTTTTGGGCTTTTGTCATTACCAGTCAACTCAAAATTGGGGAAGTTTGTGGGCTGAAGATGGGGCATGGATTCTTGCTACGGGGCCTTTGCTTGTTTCCTTGGAAAAAATTACCCATTTTGCTTGGTTTCTTGGCTAAAGACTTGTCTTCACATGACCATGTAATGACGTGATTAAAACATAATGTTTTCCACTGCAATTGGTAATCCTTAGTATGATCTCAGTAGTGTCAGATCTTATCCTGATGACAGATGGAAAAATGGGAACCATGGGCCCTATTTCCAGCTCTGGATGGTGGCACTTGATTTACTCAATAGCAAACTCCAGGCATTCCCAAAATATGCATCACGGCCTGAGAAATCCCAAGGCTGTTTTGAAAATGACTCAAGTTTTAAAGCAGTGTGTGTTTCTTTTATCTTTGTCTTCTGCCTTTTTATTTAATAGTCAGAGGAGTATAGGAAAGTAAGTTTTTCTTTCTGTTTTACATCACCTGACTCCAGAAGCTGAGGCTTTAGAAGTGTTGCAAGATCTGCAAGAAGTGCAGGAGAGAAACCTTGGGTGATCCCTGTGTAAAACAGGAACTATGGCACTTAACTGCACATGGCTTTTGTGTGCGGAGGTGGGTTTTGTACAAGGTGTTCAGTATTTATTAGATACTTTTGATTCTTCCACTTAGAAGTTTCTTTCAGAACACATTTAGGGTACTAAGGGGAGGATTCATCTTGTCTCACCTTGGCTACTGGAGTTTCGGGAGTGTGTGTAGCCTCGGTGAAGGAAGATTCAAACCATCCCAAGGCAACAGATCAAATCCCCCTTGCTGATGTGTGTGTCCCTCCACTGACTGCACGGTACCTGGCTAAGATTTGACACCAGTTTCTACCTGGCTGAAACGTGAAATGACCCTCACCTTAAGCTCCTGTGGAAATCTGAGCTAAGACTGATTTTGCTTATTTGGGTGTCTCCTGCATGGCCCCAGCTGGGGATCCCTCTGGAGAGCTGAAGCAAAGTTTTACCTTGTCCTCTCCTTCCTCAGCAGGGCTAATATCAAAATGCCTCAGTGAGCATCTTCTGAAACTGACAGTAAATGCATAGCAGGAGTGCTGCCACAGTTTGGCTGTTTGGGCAGGGAGGGAAGAGAAAATCTAATGAGGTGCTTTGGACAGACTGGGAAGTAAAGGCTTGTTGGGTACTTTCTCCTGAGGAAAAGTCTTAGGTCGAATAGATCTAATTATGCTATTTCTCTGTTTTATGGTTACATCCATTTATTTAAAAAGTCAGTAATCCTTTTATACCAGTCCTGTAATGATTATTTAATGTCTGGCTGTTTGTGAAGCCCACCGAGCTGCGTGAACAGAGGATGCTTCACCATAGGGAGTCCACACGCTTCCTCTACAGGGTGGCAAACTGGTCTGGAGAACCTTGAGTGGGGACCTTAATTGGGTGGCCTTCAACCCACAACATTTGGTTCATGCTTCATTTCCCAACCTGACGAATTAAAACAATGGTAGTTCTCTCCTTTGCAAACTGCTGAGAAATGAAGGGCTGTCTCTTGGTGAAACGCTGCAAGAGGACTCTTCTGTAAGGATAAATATTCACTGACGCTCATGCTTGGTTAGCAGACACTTCGTTGGTAGTTGGTGGTGCCCTCGGCTCCACGGGAGCGGTGACACTTGTTGGCAGCAGGCAGCTTCATGAGCATCATGATCTGCGTGGGGCTCCCCACGCCAGCCACACAGATCTGCTCCCATTGCTGATGTTTTCTAACCTCTTCCTTTGCAGAGCCCCTGAAATCATCCTCGGTTTACCGTTTTGTGAAGCAATCGATATGTGGTCGTTGGGATGCGTCATTGCAGAGCTGTTCTTGGGCTGGCCATTGTACCCAGGAGCTTCGGAGTATGACCAGGTAGGTACAGATATTGCTGTGGATGCTGGTAAAAGCACAGGTGTTTTTTGCTTCTCTTGGCGGAATGAACAGACGTCAACTTTTTCTGTTTCACTAACAGGGGATATGTGTTTCTTATCCTCCCGAGTCAACTTTTTATTATCCACCTGGGGAATTTGTTCTAGGTAACCTGTGTGCTGTTTGGTACACTGGCTTTTAAGACCTGACCACGTAAGGAGAGTCTCAATCAAGAGTCAACACTGCTGTTGACTAGAGAGCTCTGTGTGTGTCTCTCCTCACTGAGCAGAGCAAGGACCCTTTCTCTGATGTAACAGCGAGTGCTGAATAAAGGTTTATTTGTCGGAAGAAACTGTACAAACTCTGTGGTGTTTCATAACCCCTTTTATGGGGGTGCATATTAAAAGCAATGCCAAGGAGAACGTTCACAGTGGTGTAGGTTTCCAGCTAATATAAGCTGTCGTGCTTTTCTCCCTATAGGCTTTTGTGCTCCTTTTGTAGACCTAAAACTGATAGTGTAGTGTCTGCTAGAACAACGGCTGCAGAACACTTGCCATTCCCATACTCTTCTTCAGTATGATCTTAGCCGTCTGCAAATGCAGCCTGAAAAGGTCTTTTTTCTTTTAGAGAATTAAAAAAAAAAAAAAAAAGGCAGGGTAATAAATAGGTTTTTAATATATTAAAATGTTTCTTTGACTCTTCTTTTGCAACTAGTATATTTTCAGTCAGAGCTTTAAAGGTGAAATTTGGCAAGGGAAATAACCTGCAGTGAAAAGCAGGGCCATTAGTGACTCCAAAGGAAATCAGATGTAGCTGAAAAACTTACAAGCATTTGAAAATCACATACCAAGCATGAAGAGTAGTTTTTTTTTTTCTCCTCCCTGCCGCACTCCTTTGAATAAATAAATTAAAGTCTGAGATCCTGGAAGCACAGCATCTTTTAGCTGTGTGAGTGCCAGCGAGGTCATACTTATGGAAGTAACCCAAATAACAAATAAGTCATGTAGGCAATAGAGATGAAGTACTTTACCTACTATGAGGGTGTCAGTTCATTTGAGTGTGTATTTCATCTAAGTTCAAAGATAGTCACTTCATAGTCCTCTGTTTTGAACTTCAAACTGCTCTTTAGGAAAGCCTGTGCACTCAGCTGGGGGAAAAAATAGCAAAAGTTAGAGCACGAAAATCAAATTGTTGAAATTACCTCCTGGAGAGGAAAGCGCGCAAAGCAGTAAAACACCCCATTGAAATCTCTGTATGGGTCTTCCTCTTTGACCTTCAAAACCTAGGGACTTTCCTCCCTTTATCCGTAGGCTTTGTAGGAACGTACCGTAGGGGTGTGGGTTTCCAGTGATGTACGTGATAAATGGAGGGATGCCATATGGGAATTCTCTTTCCTCTCATTCCTTGCACTGGGGTTTTTTTTTGGTGAAGTCTAACCACGTGCTACATTTTCACTTTCTTTCTTTGTTGTGTTCTTTTAAATGCCTCCTGCCCTCCTTCACAGAAGACCTCCAGAGATCTTTCATGGGATGAACAGTGACCTCTCATCCTTCTCTTACAGATTCGCTATATTTCACAGACGCAGGGCTTACCAGCAGAGTATTTGCTAAGTGCAGGGACAAAGACCACGAGGTTTTTCAACAGGGATACAGACTCACCGTATCCTTTGTGGAGACTGAAGGTAGGAAGGTGTTCCCTTGTTTCTTTTGCCTTGCAGTTGTCGGTTGGAAGCGAGGAGACATTCAGGTCACCTAAGAGCCTAGGTCTCTGCTTTTTGCAGTGCAGCACAGACATTGGGGTGGGTATAGCCCGAAGTAAAACTGCCGTCCCCGAAGTCTGCAGCACTTAGCCCTCCTGCTCGGCACCGCTTTGTGGGAAATTTAAATCTGGGTTTGACCTGGAAATCTCCCTCTAAGTAGTCTATGAATTGATGTGTACTTTAAATGAAACATGCCCTGGGGAGACTTCGCTCTAATATCTAATGCATTGTGGAAAAAAAATAAAAAAAAAGAAAAAAAGAAAAAAAAATGATTCTGACACTCAAAACCGCTAGTAGTGTAAGTGAACCATGTGTCTCTGGTACAAGTGTGTTTGGTACCCAAGGGGAGAGACCAGTGGGCTTCTGACTGTGAGGATGGGATGCTGGGCCTCTCACTGAGGTAGGCATAGGAGACCTCTGGGACTCCCACTGTAGTTGGAAGGATCCTCTGAAGTGAAAAATAAGAGACATATCACCTTATGACACAAAAGTTGTCATATAACCATAGGGGAGATAGCGTAAATGTTATCTGCTCAGGCGAGGGAGACGTGGTGGTCTCTGATGAGGGCAGGATAAGGCACAAGCTGGAAGTGGCACATAACCCACAGCTGGTTGCAGGGCAGTTCTGGTCAATGCCTGTCTCCTGTTTTGAGCAGACACCAGATGATCATGAGGCAGAGACGGGGATTAAGTCGAAGGAAGCAAGAAAGTATATTTTCAACTGTTTGGATGATATGGCACAGGTAAGAGCACTGGTGAGTAACCAGCAAGACTGCTTCATGTGCTTTTGGGCAACACTAACAGAGGGGAACGACATGATTTCTCTCTGTATCCTATTCTTGTGATAGCTCCTGAGAAATACCAGGATTATGCCTACCTAATCAGCTCCTTATGTGCTGCTGTGTAGGGAAAACTGCACACAGGGGCACGTGGGCTCAATGCGCTGTAGTAAAACAGCCTTGGAAAATGGCTAAGTCACATCTCTGAGTGTTTTCCCTTGTCTCTCCTGTGAGCAACCCCTGGCAAGTCACTTGCTTCTCTGCGCTTTAGTGGTGACATTTGTAAAGTGGTGACATTGGAAATAATCACCATGCCTGCAGAAGAGCGTGGTCACTGTAAAACATGGCTGTCTAGCGGAACAGGGTGTACTAATTCAGTGTCAGTTCCATGTGGTTGTGAAAGTTAATTACAGACTAACCATTCCTGTGACTGGACTTTGTGCTGGCAAGCAAACTGTCACACAAAACTGGTACAACACCAGTACAAAACTGGAGTTTGTGCTAGCGAAGTCCAGACATTGTAGCATTCACAAGCAAACATGCAGAAATAGAGGATTGTATAAATGAATGAAATAAAAAAAAGGGTTTTTTTTCTCTGGTACCTGATACATGAATGGGATGTTTCCCATAAACCTACTGACAATTTTTATTTGTTCTATGTATCTTTTTTGCTCACACGACACATAGTTAAGTATCAGAGAGCACTGTCCTTTCTATGATAAATACGCTGATTATCGGAGCTTGCCTGCTACCACATGGAAGCTGTTCATCTTCAGTGGAGGGTGACTAAGTGTTTCATTAGCCACTGACCCAAGCGAGCTGAACACTTAACAGTCTGTCTGGAGAGCTGACGTGCACAAGCCAGATGACGAGCCACTGCGGAGTCTGCCGTGTGACTTCAGCAACTACCCCTTTAGACAGGGAGGCTCCCAGGGCATGTGCTCCAACAAGGAGTAAACACAGTTTGCTGAAGACCTGACCATCTGCTCTTTCCCTTCAGCGCTCACCCTTGTCCCTTTTCCTTCAGGTGAACATGACAACAGATTTGGAAGGAAGTGATATGTTGGTGGAAAAGGCGGACCGGCGGGAGTTTATAGATCTGTTAAAGAAGATGTTGACGATAGATGCAGATAAGAGAATAACACCCATCGAAACTCTGAACCACCCTTTTGTCACCATGACGCACTTGCTCGATTTCCCTCATAGCACACAGTACGTGGCTTTCTTTTCCCTTGGGGTTTGAATTGAGGGATGAAGAGGGGAGCTAGTTGTGGTGGAGAGCAAATGTGTCTAAGGGGCATTATTAAGATGTTTAAGCTCTAAGTTTTAATCTTTTTCTGGTTAAAAAAGAGGATTGCCAACTCTAAGGTTGCAAGAATTATGTTGTAGGTGCTTGGCATTTAAAACACTGCAGAGTGTGCTACATTCATTATGTAAATATTCAATAATTACATATGTTTGCATTGAAATGCAGAAGAAATTATGCAATTAGTGCTGAAAGTATCAGTATATCTCAAAGTAATACAGTCCTGATTGTTACTGCAGCAATCAGCCTTATCTGCAGTGGGGAGCCAGTCCTTCCTCCCAGAACATTCCCATCTTGCAGGGGTCCATTTGGGGATGCTTGCTTTTTAAGGGAAGAGCTTTTTCTGCAGCAGGCTGGTTTAGAGGCACAGGCAACGGAACAAGGAGTTTTAGGCTTTGTTGTTGCCTGCCTATGTAACTTCAAACACCACACTCTGACCTCAGTTGACACAGTTGTGTGAGGATGTGTCATGCCTTCCAGCCCGACTCCTCATTCTCTGGGGGCTGCGTCATGGAGCGCAGCAGCCCAAAATGCAAGAAATCCGCACCCAGCACTTGCTCATGTGCCCCTAGCAGGTCACATAGGGCCGGGTTCTCAGGTGCAAGTCAAGGCCGACACGTAGTGGGAGTTCTCCAGAGCCCTCAGGCCCACCTACCTTTGAGCATCCTGCTCTACAACACTTTGCAGTTCAAGGGGCTTTTGCAGGCCATCCCTTCCCCATGTCAGGAGAACAGTTACTGGCACAACACTGTGCTTCATTGGGTGCTATGTGCACAGCTGTTGAAAGCCTCGGAGGAGTTTGGGTACAAAAATATAGGAGATGCTTAAAAAGCCATAGGATATGTTTGTGTGGGTACTGCAGACCAGCAGGTTACTCTGTGTCCCCTCTCCCGCCCGTATGTGTACTCTTACCTGCGGTATTTCAAGTTCATTTAAGGTAGTTTCCCTCTGTGAAGGAGGTGTATCTGCCTTTTCATTACATTTGTCACAAGATAAGAGCAGCTGCTTAGCAGAAGGTAGTGGGTGCACGATCTGCATAGACCCAGACTTACCCTTCATAGACATCTTTGAGCATTGTTATCTGTAAGTAGATATTAAGTGATAAATGTAATGAAAACAGGATGGGAGATTGTTGTGCTAAATAAAAAGAAAGTAAGTTTCATATAAATACATTCATAAATTTAAAAATAACAGTGTTTTCCAACAGTGTTAGCATCATATAGGGTAGTCTTTTTATTTGCAAAAGTCCTTCTTACTGTGCAACAACTGATTGTAAGATAGGAGAGATGTGTGGCATAATGCATCGTCGTCAGAAATCTTTCCGTAACAGTCCATAATCACATCTTCATTTTTGAAGAGCTTGGTGGTGGGCTGCTCAGGCAAAACCCCAGAAAGGTTGAAAATACCATTGGGGCCAATAGCAGTGAGAATTTTACCCAAATAAAAGATTCAGCATCAGGTCTCCAAATAGTAAATGATATGCCAGCCAGGTGCGTAACCCCACGCAGCCCCTCTGCTTTGGAAGCAGTGATGGGTAAAGAGAGCAATAAGCTGTAACCAGCGTGGCAAGCTGATGGAAATTTTGTCTGTGATTGCCTGTGGTTTGGAGAGTAGAAACTTCAAAGCCTCAGGAGGTGCAGGGAGTTGTAATCTCTCTTGAAAGTAAATCAGGCAGCAGAGAAAGTGAAAATGTATGGAAGATGCAGCTTCTGGAAAGAGTCTCTGCCGTGGTGTGCTTCAGAGATGCTGCAAGCTTGAGCAGCCTGAGAGGGACCCTTCTGCTTACTTCCAAGCAAAAAGCAAAGCCAGTTAGCTCCCTATTTCACGTGTATTTAACTGCCTGGCTCTTAAGTTCTTGAGTACTTTTCAGTCTTCCTGTCTGTTTTGTTCTGTCCCTGCCTTCTTGTTTTTCCCCCTTTTTTTAAGACAGAGAACACCGTATTATATTAGTAGAGATTATACCTTGTTATATCAAAACATTTGATAACACAAACCATTTAACCATGTACAGAATATACACTCTTTCCAGTGCTTTCTGTTTTTTGGAGGGAGAATTATATTCATACTTGACTAGAAAAATGCAATCCAATAGTCTTCCATATTTATTTGATAAGTGTTTGATATTTCTGAATGTTCTGCGACTTACAGGTATTTCATAGTTCTTTAAATGAATGCACATAATGCGCAGCTATGCACAGTGTCCTGAGCCTGTCTTGTCTGCAGGTATTTATGGCACAGATCCAGTTATCAAGATATTACCTGTAAGAGAAGAAAGATGACCATGTGAGTAAGAGACAAGACAGAGATGAACAGATCTAGGTCCTCCTCCTGACCAACCCTAGGGATCATATGAGCTTGTTCCTTTCCGAGGGACAATTTGTTTCTTAAAAATTATGTGAGGATGTGTTTACCTCCCCTACCTCTAGTAGCTTAGATCGTTACAAAAACAAATTATGCATACAGCTGATTTTTTTACAGCTGCAGCTGATTTTCCCTGCTTAGATTTTCTATTTTTCTGGGTTGGGATAATGGAAATAAAATCAATGCCTTTATACTTTTTGGGGTTGTGTTTCAGACTCTGAGGTCACATTTGTAAAAACTATTATGGAAGAATTGTGGAAAACCTATATTGGTTTTTAGATCTTGGAAAAAATAGATTTTATTAAAAATACAGCTTTGCACAAGATCGCTATGTCGTTACCTTTTAAACCTCTGTATGCTTTGGTATCCCAGTTATAAAAAAGAAATAATACCAACAGTTTCATGTACCAGGCACATGGAGTGCTCTAGCAATGCAGAGAGTATTTTGTCTCCTTTACCGGGGATACGAAATATGATACTTCTCAAAATGTCCATTGCTGTATCAATAACATTTAAACAAAAGTCTGTGTAGAGGTAGAAGCTGTAATTTTTCCCCCCAGAGATCTGATTCTGATTCTGAGTCTGAGATAACCTTAAAACCCGATTCCCTCAGGACATTGATGAATCTGATTTGGCATCATCTTTTGCCATGTGAATCGTCCCATTGACTGCAAGAGGACAGCTCATGTGCTTTTAGATAAGCATCTGCGGAAGCGTTTAGCCAGACAGGGCAATGTTTTAACTGCTTGGCTGGACTCTGCTCTCAGTGAACTACTTTTTTAAAAGGAACAAGTAAGATTTTTCAGGGGTCTCAGTGACCAAGAACAGTAAAATTCTTTCTTGCAAAAGACTTGTAAAACTGCCTTTGGGCTTACATCGAGGCAGAAAGAATGAGTTGTCTTTTTCCCTTAGCCTCAATCATCACAAAAAAAAAAACAGTCTGTATCTTTCTTTCTTGCTCTCAATCTCTTTCACTCTTTTAAAATAGCCACTTTGTATTTCTTGCCCTGACACCGAAAGAGCAACCGATTTGCTGGCTTTTCTGTGACTTAGATTGCAGTGTTCGGACCCATGGGGGCACCCAGGAGTCCCAGAGCTGCCGCTCCCCTCTTGACACCCATTTGACCCTCTTCAGCACAAGGCAAATCTGACTCTCACCAGTTAAGAGAGACCTGCATAAAATAGCAAAGGGCTTTACAAGCCTAGAAGGTGCCAAGCCTGCAGTTGAGACCTAATGCAGGGCCACTGTGATGAGCTGTTACCTGTGTTGGTTGATTGGTTGGTTGATTTTCTGTCTCTTCCCTGTCCCTGCTTTCCTTACACAGTGTCAAGTCCTGCTTCCAGAACATGGAGATTTGCAAGCGGCGGGTGAATATGTATGACACGGTGAACCAGAGCAAGACACCATTCATCACCCACGTGGCCCCGAGCACATCAACCAACTTGACCATGACTTTTAACAACCAGCTGAACACAGTCCACAACCAGGTAAGGACATCGAACAGAAGCAGCCAGTGCTTGAAAGGTTTAAGTCCGTAGGGTCTAGAAGGTGAAAAGCAAAGTAGCATCCCATTTAACATGCCTGCAAAAAGATGGTTCTTTTTTACTCTCTTTCGTCTGTTCTTCCTCATTCTCTTTTCTTCAGGCAAGCAGTAATCTTGTGACATTTTGTGCAACGGTGAAATGTTGCCCTCAGTTGTTTATGTTGTTGTTTGGGGTGATAAATCCTGCTTACTTGGGAAGTTGTTATGGGGAAAAGCTCATTAGTCCCTTAATGCAGCAAGCAGGACTGCACTCCCTGGGTCAGGCAGAAGTATTTGTGATCTTACAGCACTTCTTTAAATGGAAGGAAAAAGAATTTAAATCCTTCTATAATAGACACAGCACTGTAACTGATCAACAGGAAGGAAGAGTTTAGTGGTAATGTTTATTCTTACCTCTCACCGATTTTAATGCAGGTGCCACAGTTGATGTGGGGACCCTGTGCACGTACCCTGACTCTGAACACGTTGTACTCCGCATTGGTGGGCTCTGGCTTTGTAGTGATGCTTTGGACTCTTCAATTAGTTTTATGTGCCCCAGTGTTGGGCTGACAAAATTTATGTGACTAGCAGGCTAAGTTGTTTACTGCGAAACTGTATTATAACAGTGAAAGGAAACTTTCCAGGGACAGCACCCTAGGAGGCTGAAGCTGAAGAAATAGCTACTGTCTTTTAAGCCTGTTGAGAGTAGGCTGCACAAGATTCACTCTAGACATTGCAGGTGGCATTGCAGAAATGGTGCTTGGAAAGCAAGGGAGATAGAGGAGTCTGTGTAGATGTACGGGCTGTTCCTGTGTCACTCAGAAAAGCAGACTTCATGACTCAGTTCTCAATATATGTGATCGCAGAAGGTCTTTTGGAACAATTCGTTAAGCAGGTGCAGGCAGAGCTAGGTCATGGCTTCGCGTGATAGGGTATTAGTTGCAAACACTGGTTCCCTTTCTTGGCTGTTTCCGAGATGCTGACTAAAGAAATGTGGGCTACATGCTCCCCTAGGCTGCAGCTGCAGGTCAGGGACACCATTTGTACCACAACTGCTAGTAGGAAATGCAGACTTGCTTTCGTTTCTTCACAGCTCACTAGATGTTAAGATCGGTTGTTGGCTGGGGAGATCCGTGGTGATCACTGAATTCTCGTAAGGGGTGTGTGTTGTGAGCAGAACCGGTGTCTCCAGTGTTCCTAGAAGAAGTGGTAGAAACATTTCCTGGAAGGGTGTTTTAATTTGAACAAGCTCTAAACCTTTTGCTGTTCTCTTCAAAATACCACTCGTCTTGGCTCTCTGATGCTCCCTGTCTCTGCAAAATGTCTGGGGATTGTCTCCTTCCGGTTACAGCTCCTGAGATCAGGAGTGTGGGAGCTGTCGTGGTTGCTGCTCGGTGTGTGGCACAAGGGAACAAATTGCACTTCCCTGCCTCTGCACAGAGAGGAGGGAGAAAGGTTTCGCCATCGCGTCCCTCAGGGCCGTGGTTGCAGCTGTGTTGGTGCAGCTCAGGTGCCCTTCCTGGGCCCAGTAGCAACTGGGGCAGCACAAAATGCTGAGCCTGCTGCCTCCTGCAGCCTTGATCAAAGCCTTGTCCCTGGTTCATGCATTCACCATGAGAAAGTGTTGTCTCACCTGTCTCCAGCAGTGGTTCTGGTGCTTTTGGATGGAGGGGAAGCGTGGATCTGGCAGAGTCTATCTGCCTAGACATCAATGCTAAGGGCGTATTTTTATAGAGCAGTGGCAGAGCTGTTTAGGGATTGTTTGCAATTGTTACGGACTCAGTCCAAATAAAAAACAAATCACCCTTAGATTTCTAGATGTTTTGCGGAACACTGCGCTGGTTTGTGTGGGTTTGCAACATCCCATGCTGGAGTTTCTGCTCTGACAGTCAAGCCAAGAGAAGTTTGGACTTTGAAAATGTTATTATTACCTACTGTTATGCCTTCTGATTCTTTCAAATTCAAAACCTAATCCAAAGGGCATGTGCTGTCTTAAATACAAAGTAAAGGAAAGGCTGGAATGAGTCTCCCCTCTCAGGATGAAGCTTCAGAGGGCATGGAGGTCCTGAGTTTCTTTTACTTAAGAAATATGAGCTGCTTCTAGAGTATGTGCATGGTGACAGAACAGTGTGATTTGGGGGTAGTAGCATTTTCTGAACCCATATTCTGCCTGCTGCAAGTCGAAGCCAGTAGGGCGATAAATGGGGCTACAGTTCTGCTGTGGAGAAAGCACTGTGTCTCCAAGCAGAACGCGGCAGCACCGCATGGCTGGAGGTCCCATGGTGTGGTACAGCTGCAGTTACTCAAGCAGACCGTGTTCCTTTCCCCATCACTGCCCTTGCCGCTGTGCTTCTCAGCGTCCTGTTCTACCCCTTGTTTGGTTTCAGTTTGCTGTTTTGTTTTTTTTTACTTTATCTTACACTATTTTACTTTTTTATTTTCTTTTTGGATTTTGCTTCCTCCAACGTACCCATCTCCCTCATTTTTTTGTTGTTGTTTTTGTTTAATTCCCGTCATGCCTTTAGACCACCAACCTGGCTCCCACCTCCTCCAGTGCCACTATTTCCTTAGCCAACCCCGAGGTCTCCATACTAAATTACCAATCTGCACTCTACCAGCCTTCAGCGGCGTCCATGGCTGCGGTGGCCCAGAGGAGCATGCCCCTGCAGACAGGAACAGCGCAGATCTGTGCCCGGCCCGACCCCTTCCAGCAAGCTCTCATCGTCTGCCCACCAGGCTTCCAAGGTAAGCACCAGCCTCACCAAGTCTTGGTCAGTCACTGTTCACTCCCTGCTGCTGTTTCATCCAGCTCTTGGTGGAATCACAGAATCACAGAATGTCAGGGATTGGAAGGGACCTCAAAAGATCATCTTGTCCAATCCCCCTGCCTGAGCATGAACACCTAGATGAGGTTACACAGGAAGGTGTCCAGGCAGGTTCTGAATGTCTCCAGAGAAGGAGACTCCACAACCCCCCTGGGCAGCCTGTTCCAGTGTTGTTACCCTCACTGAGAGGAAGTTTCTTCTCATATTTAAGTGGAACCTCCTGTGTTCCATTTTGTATCTATTGCCCCTTGTCCTATCATTGGTTGTCACCGAGAAGAGCCTGGCTCCATCCTCGTGACACTCACCCTTTACATATTCATAAACATTAATGAGGTCACCCCTCAGTCTCCTCCAAGCTAAAGAGACCGAGCTCCCTCAGCCTTTCCTCATAAGGGAGATGCTCCACGTAAGAGCAGTGAGGTTGTTGCAGATGAAAATCACAGGATCATAGAATAATTTTGGTTGGAAAAGACCTTTAAGATCATCAAGTCAAACTAATAACCTAACACTGCTGATATTTGTGTCAGCGGAGGACCTTGCAGGCACCTCTAGCATCATGGGCTGGAAGTCGCTGGTCTGAAACAATGGGGCAAGCATTGAGAAGGGGTTAGGGGAGAATATGTGAAATTTTTCGGCCTATACCCTGAACAAAGTTTAAGGCTCTTCTGCCTCACTTCAATAATCTTAAAAACGTAGCCCCACAACAATGATAAATCAGTACATAAATAACTTGTTCATCACTTCTCAGTGATTCAGTTGTCAAAAGAGGGACTCAGGAGGTTAATGCAGCAGGGAGTGTGGTGCTGGTGGAGATGAGTTTTGCCTCCACGACAGATGCTCATGGCCATTTATTGGTACAGTTCCTTCAGCTGCAAACAGCTCTGCCTGTGTATACCAGTGGCAGGCACAATTGTCAGACAACTCGGGCGATGGTCAGATTTAGCCACTTGTCCTTGTCTTGACTTTGCATGCTGTAGCAATTTGGAACAACTAGCTAGGTGTCTGTAGGAAGTGATCTAAACAGACCTTGGTTCAGCTGGTGCAACTTCTACTCTTAATTTGTGCAAGCCTGTCTGTACAGCAGTCTCTAGGCACTTGTTAAATGTTTTCAGGATTATCAAAGCTCTTTTGAACCAAGGGAGTTTAGCTAGACCTCTTCTGCATAGTTAAAATGCATCTCGAGGGTTTCACTTCAGAAATGTATTGCTAGAATACGTAAGCTAACATCTTCTGCTTGCTGTTTTGAAAAAGCTCTAGAGCAGAGGAGGTAGCACAGGCTGTGCCAGGCACTAAGGTGGTGGAGAGGGAAGTTTCCTCCACATCAGTTAGGCTAATTGCATGGCTGAGTCAGCAACGGCTGGAGTTTGGGGTGTACTGGATTACACAGTCAGATGAGAATTTTTTAAATGTGAGTCCTGAGAAGCTGTGCAAGAGAAAATCACCTTTTTCTGTCATAGCTGAGTGAGTGCACAGTTCTGGATTCCCATCCCTCTGTCCCACTTGGGTCACAAGAGAGACTTGTCACATAGCAATGTTTTTTGGCTGGCAAGGATCATTTTCTGTTATCAAACCAGAGAACATGGGGGAGGATGAGCCATTCCCTCCCCTCTCTTCCTTTTCTCCCTGTACATATTGTGTTACATATTATGTTAAAATGTCTCCCATGGATTCATGATACCCCAAAAATATGAACTCAGTTAACCATTTACCATCTTTGAAAATGTCTTCTCTGCACTCTTATGCATGTATCATATTTATGAATATTGGATGGACACCTTTGAGCTGAGGTAAAATATGTGGGGCCCTGAAAGCCTGATCAGATTTAAGTGGACATCAGTGAGTGCCGTTAAGGTCCTCTGAAAACCAGACCCCTGTTCCTAGCAATGATGTTGGTGGGTAATGCTGTACCTTCTGTGCTGGTGGAACAGGGTTACAAGCCTCCCCTTCGAAGCATGCTGGGTATTCAGTTCGGATGGAGAACGCCGTTCCCATTGTCACTCAGGCTCCTGGGGCCCAGCCTCTTCAGATCCAGCCAGGACTCCTCGCACAGGTAAGGAGCCCGGAAGACACTGAGCTCAACATGTATGTTTTTGGTGTTGTTTAGCTCTTGGAGGCTGAGGAGAGGAGCTTTCTCCAAGGACCTTCTGTGGTGCAGTCTGGAGACTTGGGCAGCCCATATAAGGGTCTCCAGCTTTCTCTGAAATGTCCAAACTTTCCCCAGTTCATTGTTCAACTCAAAGGCTATGTCAGAGTTGCAAAAGCCTCTGGTAAAACCTTATTTCCTTCTACTTCTCCCCTGGAAACACTGGGAAGCCTCAGGGGAAGCTGTGTCAGGCCTCTGCTGAGGAGGCACTGGTAATAAACCTTCCTTCATCCTCCTGAATGTGTGCTCTCAGTGGTAGCTGGTGGCCAGGAGTTGTGCTGGGGAATTGCATGCGGCCAATAAATACCTTTCATGCTTTAACTTTGCACACTTCTGTTTTATGAGCTGCCCCTCTGCTTTTAAGTTATGAGAGAGATCTAGGGGGTCAGGGGCAAGGTCCCCACAGCCGGAGAGCTCTGCTTGTCAGCAGCACTTGTTGGCACAACTGTACGGAACGCTGTCATGGGAAAAGCATGGTTTCTGACAGAAGAGAAAAGAAATGGGGATGGGTACTATCTATCATTTGCACATCCTCAAGGGGAACCCCAGCTCCTCAAAAAGGAGGAGCAGTTTATTCCTTCTTGTGCTGGCTCCAGTTAATCTGCCCCTATTGGTTTTCAGCTGCTGCCATGGTACCTCTGTTTTTCTGGCAGGAAAAAAAAAAAGTGCCTAGTATACTTAGTATTAAATTATACAGCCTGGAAAATATGAACTATGAGTCAAAAATGCATGCCACTGACTCGGGATTGGTTGATCTGCCATGCTTTCATTAATGCCAGCACAGTCTTATGCAGTCAGGTACCAGCAGACTTGAGGGTTTATGCCTGTGCATTGCCTTGCCAGGGTAAGACTCAGTGCAATTGCCTTCCTTTACCAGCTACCAGTCAAGCTTATCTGGTGAAGATGGGTTGAAACAAAACTTGCAGCCTGTGTGATTTCCATTAGCTAAGGTGCCCTGCCCCTTCCCAGTAGCCAAGTCTTAGCTAGAGGGCTTTATAAAACACTGAACCTATTTCTTGCAGCCTGTTGTAACAATCTCCCTGGGCCAGTTCTCTTGTTTGGTAGGAAAGGAGAGCCTAACAGGCAGGGGGAACAAAAACAATGGCAAAGCAAGATGCAGTCTGTGCAAGCAGGGTTGCAGGCGCCTATTGCTTGTGCAAGAAGCCAGCCAAGGTGGTGGGGGAAGGAGGTGACAGAGCTTTGCCCAGCCCCGCCGTTCTGCCAGGCCTCCTGAGGTGTGCTGTTACATGGGGCTTAGAGGGGTGAGGGTTGGGTCTAAAGCATCCTGAAAGATCTTTGGACCTCTAATCCCTTCTTTCTTCTTGAGGTGGCCTTGTTGGGGTCACTGTGCAGTCTGTGGGAGGGAAGGAGTGTTCAAAAGAACCTTTGCTACCCACTTCTGTGCTGCCCCTGCTACACAGAATCATAGAATCATTTTGGTTGGAAGAGACCCTCAAGATCACAGAGTCCAACCATAACCTAACTCTAGCACTAAACCATGTCCCTGAGAACCTTGTCTACACACCCTTTAAACATCTTCAGGGATGGTGACTCAACCACTTCCCTGGGCAGCCTGTTCCAATGCCTTGCAACCCTATATGTGAAGAAGTTTTTCCTCATATCCAATCTGAACCTCCCCTGACACAACTTGAGGCCACATCCTCCTGTCCTGTCACCTGCTACTTGAGAGGAGAGACCAACACCCTCCATGCTACAACCTCCTTTCAGGTAGTTGTAGGCAGTGATAAAGTCTCCCCTCAGCCTCCTTTTCTCCAGGCTAAACAGCCCCGGTTCTCTCAGCTGCTCCTCATCAGACTTGTGCTCCAGAGCCCTCACCCTCGTCTGAACTCTCTATAGTACCCCTGTCTCTCTAGTACCTCTCTAGTACCTCATGAACTCCCATTTCATGGGCTGCCCCTCTCATACTTTCTATGCATGTTTTATTCACTGTCACTTCCACAAGGGAATTGAAGCTGTTTCTGAAAAACACTCCTCACTTGCATAGATTTTTAATTCTTGATTTAATAAAAGAGAGGCAATCTGCCTACTGATATATCTGTCTGTCTCACACGATGAGAAATGCTAGCTGCCTCTCTGATGGCAAGGCGCTCTGATTGATGCCGGTGGCATCTGGTGTCCGCAGGCCTTGCTCAGTGCAGGCCGAGCAGCTGGTCTGATAAACAAATCTGTACCCAATTCCAGTTTCCTGAATGGAAAAACACAGCTTCTTTGTCATGCATTGTAGTCGCATCTGATCTCCAAGCGGCTGCCTGTCTCTCTTTCAGCAGAGAGCTATTCCTCTCATGCGCAGCTGCTTATCTAATGCTCTTCAGACCGGATGGTGCGATTGCTCCAACTACCAGAGGGACTGTCCCCAGCCGAGAGCACAGCGCCTCCAGAGACCACTTCTGTCTTTTCCACCCACCTTGTTTGTCCTCCTGATGAGGCAAGATGCCTCTCCTTGTGCTCCCAGCACTGTGTAGCACTTTTGTTTGTGTGTCAGGATTTCTCCCCTGCCCAGCGCGCAGCACAGGTCACTGTGCTCACCTGCTTAGGGTGGCTGTGGCTGGTAAAGCCGTACTGCGTCCCGGCACAGCCAGTGCCCAGCTCTCCCTGTGCATGTTGTATGAGACCACATACTGTAGGCACAGAGGCCAGTGAGACTGATCCTGTCTTTACTAGCAGCTCTCTGCAGCTTCAGATCTCAAAAGAGACAAAGCTGTACAGTTTTCTGGCAGGCTTCCATGACATGACCCACAACTGTCCCCTGTCCTTGAATAACGCCCTTAATTCTTGATTTTCTCTCCTTTTAACTCCTTCCCAGCAACAATTCTTCCCACGTAGGTCCTGCCACCGGCTTTCAGAACAGACACGCTTATTCCATTAGTTGTTCTGCCTGTGTGTAAGCACAGAGCACTGTGCTGGTGGATAGCCTAGACAAGTCTTATCGACAGATGAAATGATTCAGTGGTCCTTACCTAACAAGTGAGGAATTTGTGCCTGGACCCTGACACTGCATCTAAATTTATGCCCTGCACTTGGGAAAGGAGCTTAGATTTGTTCAGTTCTCTTCCTGAAAAGGAAGGCAGCAGTTTTCTCTGCAAGTAAATCCAGGTAGTCCCCTGGGACTGACTGCAACAGTAGTTTAGTCTCCTCTTTCAAATCAAAGTAGAGACAAAAAGGAACAGAAGAAAAGAGCGGGAAAAAAAACTAAAAAGTTCCTTTTCTTTCTTCCTGATCTTTTTGCATCTTTGTGTCTTCCTCCTACCTGCTCCAAGCAGCACTAGTCTGTGGTCGTGGCTCAATAGATGAAGAGTTTTCAGGAGCCCTGTTACTGTCCATCCTTTGCAGATGTTGCTGAGAGGCCTCACTGTAGCAGCCTTTTCATCTTACTCAGCAAGGCGGAAAATTAGAAGACAAACTTTGGAGCAGAACTGGGAAAAGAGGATTTGGGGTGGGCTGTTTGTTTTACTGGGGGATAGGAGGGGATTATGGGGATAGTTAACAGAATTCTTGTGAGGATGGAGACGGAGACAAAGGCATACTTGGAAGAAGCCTCCCCTCTTTAAAATTTAGCCTCCTTAGAACTGTGAGGTGACACAACATGGGTCAAATACAGTGGTGCCGTTTAGGACTAAGGAGAACCATAGCTGGTACCCCTGCATTCCCCAGCCCTGGCAGGAAGAAGCTGCTGGAGCTGCCTTCAGGCAGCACGTAGCAAAGAAAGTTTCTCAAGTCAAAAAAACCCACAATCTTCTGACTCGTGTGTGGAGTCACTGGAGCAGGACGACCTGAGTCGTGCCTGTGGCAGCACAGCTGGAGGGATGGTTGCATAGCAGAACGATGGCTCAACTCACAGGGCAGAGATTTCCACCCCTGCAAGGGGCGCACCCACTCAGAAAAAAACAGAGAGGAACACGGAGAGGAGAGGCACACGGTGTGGAGCCATGCGCGGCACCACTCTGGTTTGGCTGGGAGGCTGCTGGTGAGCTGGAAGCGGGTGACTGGGCTCCTTGGCCCATGCAGCAGGATGTTGCTTCTGAGGAGCGCTCAGTAACCAATACTCACTCCCTATTGATATCCCCAAATTCCTCTTTGTTTTTTTCTTCCTTGCAAAAGTCTTGTAGCTCCCTGTTCTCTTTCCCAGTCCTTGAAAAGTTCATTCTCTTGAAATCCTTTAGGTCCTGTTGGGTTAGGAAGGAAAATTGACTGGGCAGCGGGGTAGAAACAGTGATGGCACCGTAGTGCCTGGTTGATCTGAAAAGTCAAAATGAAAAGTTGCTAATGTGTTTGATGTTTGGATTGAAACACCGACTAGTTCAGTCCCTTCCATTCACAGTTTAACCTGAAACACAGCTGAGGCTTTGGACAGCAGGGGTTTTTTTGTCCCTCCTTTGTGCTCTCTCTATTGATAACTTTTACTGCTTTTACCATGGTTTCCTAACAGTATTTGTCATCTATGACTGAAAAGTGGTAAGAGCTAGGTAGTATGGCCTTGATCATGATCATGATACACCACGCTCAGTGTATGACAGATCTTATAAAGAGATTGTCTCCCTTCTGTCCCACAGCAAGCGTGGCCCAGTGGCACCCAGCAGATCCTGCTCCCTCCTGCCTGGCAGCAGCTGACGGGGGTGGCCACCCACACTTCTGTCCAACACGCGACCGTCATCCCGGAGTCCATGGCGGGCACCCAACCGCTGGCAGACTGGAGGTAAACTGGAGGTGCTTGGAGGCTCCCCAAAGTACCCACTGGTGCTGGAGGAGGCGTGAGAAGAGCTGGGGTGGGAGGGATGGGGATGGGGTCCTGCCGGGCTGTAGAGCTGTGAGGAGAAGGGCAGAGGCTGCAGCCTGACACTCCCATCTGAGAGCTACAGGCAGCTTCACTGTCTCCTGTCCCTTCAGTCAATTCCCTGAGGAAAATGCTCCTTCCTTAGGGGACTGGGAGCCTGACAGGCCCTGGAGGAGGGTGCCTTGGCGAAGGCAGCGGGAGCTTGAGAAAGAGCCTGCTGAAGAGCCGCCCGTTCCGTTTTAACACGTGTGCCTGTCTCCCCCACTTTGCAGGAACACCCATGCTCACGGCAGCCATTACAACCCCATCATGCAGCAGCCCGCGCTGCTGGCGAGCCACGTCACTCTCCCCGCCGCCCAGCCTGTCAACGTGGGTGTCGCTCACGTCATGCGCCAGCCGCCCGCCACCACTGCCGCCTCCGCCAGGAAGAGCAAGCAGCACCAGTCGGCACCCCGGTGAGTGGGCACGGCTCCCAAAACTGGCACCGGTCATGGCCTCGGTCAGGCAAGAGTCATACTGGGGTTGTTCTGAATCATAGAATAGTTTGGGTTGGAAGGGACCTTCAAAGCGTGTCTAGTCCAACCCCCCTGCAGCTTTGCAATGCGAACATGCTGGTGAGGGTGGTCTTTACTGACATCTGTGGGGCAAAGTGAGGTTTCTTCCACAGCCCATGAGGGATTAGGTCATGCTTTGTGTGACTGGAGACTGCACCCAGGGCGGGAGAGTGGGAGCTAAGTCGGAGTCATGTGCATTTTATACCCATTTGCTGTGGGGATTACTGGCTGGAGGGGTTGCAAGATGGAAGGCTCGGACCCCATTCATGAAAGCTACTAAGATTACCCAAGGCCTTCTAGTCATCGTAATTAAAAAGTAACTATATTCTCAGGTCAGTGTGGTGCCATACCCAGTTGCCAGACCTTTTTCTTCCCATCTCAAAGCACTCCAGAGGTGCAGTGTCTGCATTTCCACAGGGTGGTGCACTTCCAGGGACTCTTCAGGAACACATGCCTGAGGTGTGCACATGAGATCTGCCCTTTCAAAAGCAATGAGATGAGGACATATCTTCTGAGTTTTAATTCCATGCAGAGTGGAGGACTGGAGTGGCTTTAAGCCACCTTCAGGCTCTTCAGCTCCTAATGTAGGTGGTTTGCTCCTATCTTCAACAATACACACCAGCAACAGATACCCGCACTGGCCTTGTTATAATCATGGCAGCTTAAAACCAGGCACTTTATAAGCACATCTCATACATGGGCAATCCTTAGATATCTACATCTGTCAACTTTAAACAGGACCATTTCACTCTGCAGGGAGGAGACAGGGTTTTGGTTCATCCCGTGTGATGTGGTGCAACTCAAATGGCAGGGTGATGGCAGTGTCTGTCACAGCCCTGTAGTGTTGCCTAGAGGACAGGGCTGTTTCAGACATATGTGCAGCTGTTCCGGGAAAAGTCCTCTGGGCTGTGAAACTAGCACATTTCTTAAAAAAAAAATAACAAAACCAAAAACAGTGTAGGGGAGAGAACCAAAATGGGTCACCACTCATGCAGTGCCAAAAACAGAGGAGTTTGTGGCTTTCCTGGGTGATTGCACCAAGGCCAGAGGAGCTCTGAGTTCACAACCGACTCGACCCTAGTTAAGAGGCCACTATTTACATCTTTCCTATTTATCTGTTCTCTAATGTTGCTTTTACTTTGGGTGGGCTCCAGCTGTCTTAGTCCATTCATCATGTAGAGCAGAGGCAGCCATGTCCCCACCAAGTCAGCTCAAGAGAGCCCCTCTTGCACCCAGTATGCCTATCTGTGCGAGGCCTGCTGTCTCCAGGGGCTGGGTGACAGTGTCCAGAAGAAACTGGACACTTTGAGAGCAACAGGTTCCTACATCTTCATTAATCGTGATGCTTTTGTAGCCAAATGAGGAACGTGCCCCTTTGGAGAGGAGGGTACTCCACACTGCTCATTGGTATTCAAAAAGCAGTGCGAGTGCTACTGGGCAAGCCATTTGTTATGCAAAAGAGCCTGGGTAAGTTGGTATAGTGTGATATGTCCAGAATGATTTCCTTTTGATGGATGCCACCTATTCCTTTTGTTAGCTTTTGGGCCAAGCTGAACATGCAGCCCAGGCCCCTCTGCAGAACAAAAGCAGAACTTTGTTTTCTTCAATTTTGAATCTGCAAATGTTTTACAATAGGCAAAAGAAATGCAAGGAAAAAAAAGCAAATGTGGGAAATGAGTGAAATGGGCTCTAGTCAGTGTGCTTTGGTAAATATTCCCATCTGCAGACCTGTACTGCACTGTTTGGTGGACAGGTTCTGTGTTCAGATCCATGATCCAAGTGAGCCCTTTCCAGCTGTCAGGGAGGGAAGCTGGAGTAGGAAGGCTGGGGAAAAAACAGGGCTTGAGAATTATTTTCCACTGCATAATAAGAAGATTGTTCTTTTCTTTCTGATTTATAGATGCTGTGTCTGCTGCTTCACATTGTAATTAAATGAAACTGATTATATGTCCTCCCATCTGTGTGCTCTCATCCATGGGACTCCACTGTCGTAGAGGATGAAGCATTGGGCAGGAAATGTTCGTTGAAAAGATTCTTAAGCAGAAAAATAAATTTCCAACTAAGAAAAGCAATTTTCCTGATAAATGATTGTTGTTTTCCACAACAAATTATAATTTTACTTTTAGCTTTTTCTGGCCAAAAAATATCTGGTCATGATGCATCCGTGCAGGATACAGGAGGAAGGGATTATCATTTGGGTTGTTCTTCCTTCTGCAACAGCCATACGGTGCCTGCCTGTGTTTTGTATGTCCGGGCTGTGTGATTAGCCTCCAGCTCCCAGCACAAGCTCCTGGGAGGCAGCATTTCTCATTTGGAAATTTCTAGGGAAAACAAAATTGGTATTTTAATAAAAGAAACTGCTTTTCAGCTAATTATATGAATAAGTCATGTGAGGCATTCTGTCCTTTGAAGAGGTGACTATGCTAATTTTGCACTTTCCCTAGACTCCATAAATCAGTGCCACTGAATCAGAGACTGGGAATCAGATGCCATGGCGACGGGCCACTTAGGCAAACTTAAGTTTTAACCAACTAACAACCTTTCCCGTTTCCAGAAATGCATCCACCTATGAAGTTTCATCCTCTCAATCCATCAGCTCACCTCAGCGGTCGAAACGGGTGAAGGAGAACACGCCTCCCCGCTGCGCCATGGTGCACAACAGCCCGGCCTGCAGCACCTCCGTCACCTGTAGCTGGGGCGACGTGGCCACCAGCACCACGCGGGAGCGGCAGCGGCAGACAATAATCATTCCCGACACCCCGAGCCCCGCAGTGAGTGTCATCACGATCAGCAGCGACACAGATGAAGAGGAGGAGCAGAAGCATGCACCCACCAGGTGAGCAGTGGCTCTCTGCACTTCTCTGTGTGCAGGAGAGAGAGGGACAGAGGAAGAGAAGTGATGGAGCATCCCAGGAGTTGCTGTAGGGTCCCAGGAGCTACAATTGGGTCTCAGCACCCAGGTTGTCTTTTTTCTTTGAGAGGAAATATGATGGGGAGGGTTAGATACTAGCTGAGGACTCCGCAGACTTAGGTGATGTTCCCTACCATGCTGTACGTTTGCTGTGTAACCTTGGAGAAGTGTAGTAGTCTCTCATCTGTAAAAGGAAATAATAGTTTTTGCGGAACTGTTGAAAGGATGCTTTAGAGATTCTATGGTGATGAGCTTTTTAAAGTCAGCCTTTTAAAACAAAGAAAAAAGAAGGGCTTAGAAGGAAGGTAGCTTAAAATTGCCTTTTCTCTGTCTAAGCGATCTGTAAAGAGCATTAAATGACACTTTTCATGTGCGTTACTTTCCATAAAAAGATCCTGAAAAACAGCTAGTGGTTGTGTCATAAACACTCAGTAACGGTACATACCTTGCAAGAAGTTTGCTCTGTTCTGACTGTGTTGCCAACACATCCCTGAACTATCGTCTTAACTGGCAGAAACTGATTGCTTTTTGACTGACTATGCAGAGAGGCATAGATGAGGCGATAAAGACCGTGGTGACTGAGTTTGCTCCTCAGAAGTAACTCACACAAGTGAACAGCGTGGCCCAGGACTGCTGCCACTGCTGATCATCTACTGTGGATGAGAGAGGACTTAATTTTCCAGGACTGTCTTTTCAGCACCTTTATCACATGCAAACACCCTAGGTCTCGCATCTGATGCCAGTCACAAGACATCACTCTGCTTTATACTTTGTAGAGAAGTAGCCTTGCAAGCAGCTGAATAATTATACCATCTTTATGTTGGTAACTGAGCTAGGAAGTTTTTAACTTAATCCTTCCAGTATTATCGAGAGAGAATTTATGTTTTTTATTTAGAACATGCTTCATGGCAGATTTTCCTTTAATCGCTGGAGATACCTATCTATATCTCTACATCTCTGCGGTGTGGTAGTAAGTGGAGCACTGCAAATGTGCACAGAACAGATGAGATGTATTTGGCCTCAAGGAGCTAAAAATCTGTAGAGAGGAGCCATATGATTCAGGCATCTAGGGCTGCAATTTCAACCTGCCTCCTGACAGGCACCTCTGCTTCCCATTCCCCTTCTCCTTACCACTGAATTCCACCAGGCAGCGAGAGCTCAGTGCTTCTCACATCCAGGTTTGCTATGAATGCAGTGGTTATCACGGGGAACTGATCACAGGACAGTGTAAAATTTTTCACCTTAAAAAAAAACCCCTACAGTATTCCTTAGTTTGGTAGGGAGAAGAGAGCATGTTTCTAAAAAGAGTTGAATGGTGGTCAGCGTGGAAGTCAAGTGGCCTATAAATACGGAGTCCCCACTTCCAGGGCAGGAAGGGTAGGACAAAAGAAATGCTGAAAACTAAGGTTGTGAGGTTGGGCAGCATGAAGAGGACAGGTATCTCAAGGGTCATGGGAGCTATTTGCAAGCAGATTTACCCATGCTGCTGATCCCAGGCTTGGGAAAGTTATGTGCAAATACTTAGACTTACCACCTGGGTATCCCCTTGGGTCCAGAAGAGGATGGAGGGAAGAGGTGGGATCCTCCAGCCACTTCAGCTAATGGTTGTCTCCTCTGCTTCGAGTTTGCTGCCGTCTGACCAGTTTCTTCAGTCGGCAGCTCTCCAGGGAGACAGACAGAACAAAGTTCTGGAAAATGTCTGGAAATCGAGTTGGGAGTTTGGGATATTTAAATATTCAGGCAAGGTCTGATGAGGGGTTAGGAAAGTAGTCCCAGGAGCCAGACTTACATAAACAAACTGGCTTTGATATGACTAAAGGATATTCAGGACACGTTCCTGCCCAGGATCAGATCCCTGGCTACTTTTTGTATCCATATGGCATATCTATACGGAGTGCCAGGGCGACAGCATTCCTGGAAGGCCAAAGCTTTAGAGCTAGATTTAATTTTGGAGCCATGTAGAGATATTTCACTTGGGTATGGGCTGTTCTTGGGCACCTTTTGGAATTCCAGAGTGAGTTAAATTGCCTACACAGATGTAGCCAGAGTGGAGAATTAAGGACAGAGACACAGATGAAAAATGGCAGGTCCAGAATGAGAATTTTTGTTTAAAGTCTCCAGGAGAGTGAAATCAACTCACTCAGCACCTTTCGACCCAGGCATATCTAAGACCAGGTTCTCAGCTGGAGTAAGAACGTAGCTTCCAGTCTAGAAAGCTGTATCAACATTTAATGCCAAGGAACTTTGCCCCTGTCAAAGTATGAGGTCTTTTTCATTGAAAGCACGTCACATTTGGGAAAGTACCTCCAAGTTTTCTTATGTATTTTTTTGGCTCCAAGAAAAATGGGAGTGACAGTGAAGTGTGTTCTTTACTGTAATCAGTGCCCAGGTGTCCAGGATCTGAGTCAAAAATGAAACTGTGCAAAGAATGTGTTGTCTCACCCATATTTATGCAAATGTTACCCTGTTGGGCAATCACTGTGGTATGGGGGTGAAAAATAAAGAATAACTTAAAACACACTATCAGTCGCATCCTAAAAATTTTTCCTTTTATTTGTTGATTTCATAGCATGGTTGGGGCTGGAAGGGACCTCTGGAGATCATCCAGTCCAACCCACCTGCTAAAGCAGGTTCACCCAGAGCAGATCACACACGAATGTGTCCACGCGAGTTTTGAATGTCTCCAGAGAAGGAGACTCCACAACCTCTCTGGGCAGCCTGTTCCAGTGCTCTGGCACCCTCAAAGTAAAGAAGTTTCTCCTCATGTTTAGTCGGAACCTCTTGTGCTTCGGTCTGTGCCCATTGCCCCTCATCCTATTGTTGGGCACCACTGAAAGGAGTCTGGTCCCATCCTCTTGACACCCACCCTTGAGATATTTATAGACACTGATGAGATCCCCTCTCAGCCTTCTCTTCTCCAGGCTGAACAGACCCAGCTCTCTCAGTCTCTCCTCATAAGAAAGATGCCCCAGAACTCCAATCATCTTTGTAGCCCTTTGCTGGACTCCTTCCAGTAGTTCCTTGTCCTTCTTAAACTGGGGAGCCCAGAGCTGGACATCCTGGGTTAGAATGCAGAAATCATATGGCACTTGAGGGATCAGTCAAAGTTGATTGTGTGATCCCATTTAATTGATAGCAGCAGTATCTTTCCATTAACTTCACTGACGTTGGATCAGCTCCTGAATTTGCTACAGCACTTCCTTCTCCTATTTCCTCTGGGGTTAGAAATTTCTCTCTGACCCATGAGACTAAAAATGTTTATTATATTGATTGCTCAGCCAAGATTGTTTAGAGCTACATGTGGTTGTGAGAAGTGGTAGATCCTTTGACCATATAAGAGTTCGTAAGTCTCAGTTTGAGAAGGACTGGTAATGCTGATAAAAAATGACACTGCTGATGCAGTAAAGGAGCCCTACAGCTTGGATTTACTTCAACAGAAAAGCCTCTCTGTAATACCACAGCAGCAGAGAGAGCTTTTCTAGGACAGAGGGTGCAAGTTTTTATTGACAAAAGAAAAATCTGAAGAATTCGGTGTGATATGGGAAGAATTTTCCTTTTCCTTTCCCTTTCATTTCCTTTCGAAAAGCACAGATGTTCAAGTAGGGTATTTATGAAATAGCAGCTGGCCAGGCAGTCAGGACAGCGTGTTGCTCGTTCTTTGCTCGATCAGTATAGCTTGGTGTAATCTTTTAAAAATCAATAGTCATCTGAAAATGTTGGGCTCCTGTTGAGTAAAGGTGCTGGGGAGGTGTTGTGAGGTGGATTCTGGGGGACATGTTCGATGGAGCCTTGTCAAAGGGAGCCATCTGCTGGGCCCCAGCCCCATGCCTGGGGCAAAATCACAGAGGAGGGACCTTGGGTACAGTTTGGCAGGGACAGTCTGCGGATAAGTGGTCAAAGATTTTTCAGGGGGCAAGTGTCTGATTTTAAAAGTCAGTTTGTCAAAACCAAGGCTTTTTGCAGACTACCTTGAGATTTTTCTAGTAATATCCCCAACACAGTGAAATCTGGGGAAGCTTAAAAGCTGCAAAAAGGTTTTAACTTTTTATTTTTTAAGGGAAAGAAAGCATTAGGTCTCTAACTAATTAAGGGGAAGACTTCTTTTTCCTGATTCAATGGGGTTTTTTTCTTCTTCCAAAATGTAAGGAAATAATAGAAAACAAATTTTGAAATGGGCAAAATAAAAAGGGAACATTGTGACTGACTGTTTTCACCTGGTTTGTGATACCCAACGAAGTTTTGCATGCGACATTTTGTCTCATAGAACAGTAGAAAAAAAATTGCATATGAAAAGCACTATGTGGATATGGAACAATTTTGTGACCCTCTTTATTTATCTAGACTCTCAGTTCAGCGTCCTTTACAAACAGACTCTATAGGCCAAAGAGGTGTTTCGTGCTGTGCTGGAAGATAAAACCGTGATTGGTATTTATTCTGGAAAGAAGAATTTAGGTCTAACTATTACCTGTAAAGCACTGCAAAGAGTAAAAACAAGGGTGTAGACTTGATATTTTTCTTATCAGTTTATCCCTCTGAAGTTTCTCTACTTGCTCTAGCAAGAAAGTCAAGCAGACAGACCAACAGCAATTGGAGGACACATTCAGAAAGCAGCAAGTAGCAGGGGTTAAGTACTCCCCAGTATGCAACTTCACATGGTGCAGTGGTTTAAATATAAATCTCCCTTGATTAAATATTTCTGAAGCTTAGCAGTAGAGAAAAATAAAGCAACAACTTAAACACAGAGCTGAGAGCAACAAGTGGGGATGGACTTTTTATCAGGGCCTATTACAAGAGGACAAGGGGTAATAGTTTGAAACTAAAAGAGGGGAGATTCAGGCCAGACATGAGGAAGAAATTTTTTACACTGAGGCTGGTGAAACACTGGCCCAAGTTGCCCAGAGAGGTGGTGGTTTCTCCATCCCTGGAGACATTCAGGGACAGGGCTCTGAGCAACCTGATGTAGTTGAAGATGTCCCTGCTCATGGCAGGGGATTGGACTAGATGACCTTTGAAGGTCCCTTCCCACCCAAACTATTCTATGGTTCTATTCTATAAGTGCACCCTGGGGTGGCTGAATGGTGGCTGGGAGGGAGAGCATGTGCAGGGCTGTGTCAGTGGTGCAGTGAGGGGTACATCCATGTCCTGCCACGGGCCACATCACAGAGTACGGCAGGAAAGAGTGAAAGGAAGAGGCAGTGGAGGTGCCCACTGTGATGTGCCTAGATGACGTCCAGTCCAAGCAACAAGTGCAACAGCCAAGGAAAACAATACAGTGATGATCTTGAAGTGGGTGGTTTTCAGGGTGGTAACACCTCTCCAGCTTGGTTTTACGTAGGGTCCTCACAGTAATCACTGTCTTCCTGGGCAAGAAAGGCTGGACCACAGCTGTCACCTGAGCATACTTGGCCATCTTCACTGGCCCAAAATTCTTGCAGGGTGGAGGTTTTTTTTTCCTTTTTCTTAAGATGGTAAACTGTACAGTGAAGTCTCTGTGGGAGTCTCACCTTTAGAACTGAACATGAGCTGGTGCAAGTGGTTAATTCACCTTATTCACGTCATAGTGCAATGATGGTAGAGCCTACTTCACAGGACTGTCATTCCCCTTACGCACAGAAATTGCTGGCAGGCTCAAACCAGGTGTTTTTGCCAACTTGCTGATGTGCATGTGTGATGGTCAAAATACCATTTGTGATTCTCTTTTTGACATCTAGCCTATTGTGGCTATGTTATGCTGTGCATTGTAATGCACTGACTCTGCATAGCAATATGTTGACTAACCACAGTCATCTGGTAAAAGGATTGCTGCCTTCCATCTCCAGAAGACAGACCGATATGCAGCTAACACTTAAAATAACAGAGATAGACCATAGCGCTCTCGGCAAACCTTCAGCAACAGGACATTTAGACCTTGCTAGCAATTCAGTATATATGACTTAAATAGCTACAGCACGTGCTGTATAGTCTAATAAAATGGCCTCAGTATAGTGCTTGATAAATAATTCTTACCATCACAAATTCGCAAAGAAGGTGAGAGCAGATTAACAGGACAGGACAGAAGCTGAGCTGGAGAGGGGCATGTTCTCAGCACTGAGCTATGCATGGCATAAGATTTCAACGTGAAGAGAGCGATTGCAATTGTAGCATGAGTTTTTGCTGGCTGGCTCTATACTTGCCTAGAATAGGTGGATCATTCTGAAGCAGCAAACTGAAAAGGTTGCGTGTTATCTGGTTTTCAGAGACCTGGACCAGATCTTTTTGTGAGGTGATGTAAAGCTAATGTGACATGGTGTACATGTACACCAGTCCGAAGGCACAGTTGTGGGGTAGCTGCCTTTTCCCCCAAACCTAGGACATGTTGGTGACCTTCTGAGCAGAAAGCCTTTGTTGCTCTAGTGTCAGCCACACTGAAAGGTTTGTATCTCTTTGGGTGAACTGCACACTGAAGAATTGTCCTTAATAGACTTAATTTGCTTTTTCTGGGATTCTGGTGTAACTCAAGATCTTTAGGATCAAAAAAAAGATCATGGTCATGCAGTGCTATCACATACCAAGCTTTTGGGCTGGTCCTTCAGCAAGTCAAAATCATCTCAAGTTGCATTGTTCCAAGAGCTGTTGTCCCTGTCCTTGGCTACTTGTGTGGTTTCCACGTTGGTTTAATACCTAATTCAGCACCTTTTTCTTAATTTCCTCTCACTTTTTGTTCACGACATCTGCCTTTGGCACCTTTCCATTAGCAGTATCTCAGATGCACACTTAGTTTCTTTCCCTGCACTTGTGCACAGACTATCTTCTCTCCACTGAACTTTTCCTTGAAATCTTTCCTTGCTGTGGGGAGTAGGAACCCGTGTCCATCTCTCCACTGTGCACTCACAAGGGTGGTACGTGTTAGGGAGCCATCTCAGCGACCTGCTTCTGCATGTTCAAAGGCACGGTCGTGCTCTGTGTCTGCACATTGGGCAGACATGAATTGTTTTGTGTCCAAGTTTCAGAACAAGCTCTTCGGGACCAGGTGGGAATGGGCTACCACTCATAAACTAACAATAAACTTACAAAGCAATGCATCTTTTTCCAGTTGCTGTTCTAAAAGGGAGGGTTAAAAAGCCTTCCTGGCTTATTGCTTTTCGGTCTGTGCAGATAGATTTGATGCCACTGTGGTAATCTTGCCCCCTCCCTCCTCTGGAGAATTAGAATACACCTACCCACATAATGCAGGCAGGCACACAAGCTGACCGGGAGCACATGCTGACTCTCAACACTGCTAAATCACATCTGCTGCTGCTACTGTGCTTGCAGGAGGGAAAGCAATTACCAGGCTTGGAGTGAGCTTAATAGGAAGGGGGCAAGACTTTTAATAGCATTTTTCTGTGTAAGCACAAACATCCCCAAAAGCTGTGGCTGAGTTATAGGAATACAGCAAGTTTGCTGAGTAGGCAAGTGCTATGTCAACAGGTAAAATCTCTCAGTCCTGATAGTTTCTGAGCAGGGAAGGTGATACACCAGCCCGGAGCTGACACAGAGAACTCTCGCTTTACTGCGAGATGGGGAGAGCAGCAGGGTCCCCCAAGGGAGCTGGGAGCAGGACAGTTGCTGGCCAGCCAGAAGGCTTTGGGAAGGGGGATCGCTTGCTCTACTGGGTCAAATTTTGAAAAGCCCACATTTCAGCTTAACATGTGAATCAGCTAAGCCTGTGAATCAGCTGATTTTCAGCATGAGTTGGGCCTTTGATGCGTTTGAAGTTCCCACCCTTAATCTCTCAGGCAGGCTGTGGTACAGCAGGTGCTGAGCTCTGGGCATGGGAATAGCCTGCTCAAACATCAACCGTGGACGTTACCTTTCCTAAAGACAAAAAATCCAGCTGCTTTTGATGGGACTCCCTGTGTGCTTGAAATGGTGCAGCCCGCTGAATCAAGGGGCTGATCACTTAGGGCCTCATCCTGCAACTATTTACCCATGTGCTTTAGCTCTGTTATTTGGAATCATCCAGCTGATGGGTGGATGACACATATCAGTAGTGCTAAGCACTTGCGTAAGGGCTGGTAGGACCATAGCTCTGGCCCTTCTCAGTTTCCCATCCATGAAATGAGTTTAATATCCTGCTACGGTCCCTTTCTCTGGAATGGTTTGTGTTTGGGGTCACTTCTTTGTTCTTATTGTAACCAAGGAGCTATAAGGAGAAGACTTGAAGGAAAAGACTCTTCATGGTCCCTGCTTTGACCAGGCCTCAGTCAAACTGCTGAAAAATATGCCCATTCTAAAACAATAAATAGCACAGATTACACAGAAAAATACCCTTCCAGTTCTACATCTCAAGCTTTCCCATGTCAAGTGTCAGCCAAGAACAAGTATTTCCAGTTCAGCAGCTCAGCCACTTATGTGAGGAAGGGACTGTAAAAGAATAGCTAGACGTTATCAGTTGTCAGCAAACTCTTTAGTGACTTGATTTTTCTTTATAAAATGCAATAACTGTCAGAGGTAGAGAATATATATCTCTTCCCAACTGTCAGCCAAGGGTAGCTGCAAAGGGCAAGCAGTGTGGATACTCATAAATGTGTGATTACAGACATTTCTACTGAAGGAGAGAGGAATATTGATGCAATATTCGTCATTTTTATTGGCTTAATAGTCTTCTTTCGTAGCACCATATCCAAACTGCTACATCTTTCTTCACATACCGTAGCTGTCCATCCGGGCTACTCTATTGCTCTTCCCGTTTCTAATCCAGCACTCTCCAGCTCCTTGTGGAATGCCAGAATACAAGGGTTCGCTCTCGTACACCTTCCCCATCAGAAAGATCCCTGGTGCTGCAAGGCTTGCTTTCAGCTTCCAGATTGCCCTGCGATAGCTTCCCCTCCTTCTCTGTCATCTGCCTTGTTTCAAGCTTTAGGATAGCAGCGGCCTCTCAAGATGTGTTTTTTGCTGTGTGTAGAACAACCTGGTCTCTTTGGGGCACACCAGGATCCTGTGATGAAAGCCTGGGAGAAGTCCGTGTGATGGTAACTTGTTTGTGAGTGCAGCGCCCTAAGGTGTTCTTTGATGGAGGAGATGCTAACTTTCCAGAGACAAGTCTTGGGAGCGGGGTGATGAGCTGCGGTTTGTGAATGCTGGTGGAGAGGCTTTGGGATGGACAAGTGGAAGGGAACCCACCAGTGCTCCTTTAGCACTGTGAAAAATAACTAGGGCAAAAAGCGTCTTTGGAAGGAAGCTGTTCTCTGGTATCTGCTCCACCTTTCCCTGGGTAAGGAGTGATGCTGAGATTAGGGAACAAATGGCTCCATCACAAACTAAGAGTAGATTAATCAGCTGTTCCCTGGACTGGACTGGCCAGAGTGAGGAGATGAAGAGGAAACTCCATGGGAAAGGTATCTCTCTCTTTTTAAAGTGCACATTCAAGAAGTTAAGAGATGGATTCCTCTTTCTCCATGGCATTTCTGTTCCTGTTGGGGCTGTTTCCACCATTACGCCTAATTACTTAGCTTTTTATGTGCTATCCATTTCTTTTCATCATTTTTAAAACTTCAGTTGCCATAACAACATAATGCAATCAGTGAAACACAGCAGCTATTTTCTGTAGTCAAGGTCTGTGCACTGTCAAGGATGCGAGCCATTTAAGCAAATCTTCACCATCCCCCTTCCTCCCTTCTCTTTCTTGCTCTCTCTTTTTCTCCCTAAACAACCTCATAACAGGAAGGAGAAACCATCAGGAATAATTAGACACAATAGCAGAGCAAATCCCAATCGTACTCATGCAGTTTAGTCTAATGAACTTCTAGCACTAATCTTGGAAGTGTTGATGTTCCTTTTTAATCACTTTTTTGATGTCATAGGTAGATTAGCTGCAGCAGGACCTTGATAATCCATGCTAGAGTCAGGAGACCCAGTGCCTATTCAGAGAAAGAGAAAAAAAAAAGCAGAAGCTTTATATACTTTGCTCATTTTTTCTTCATACATGCCTCAGTTTCAAATGCTTATTGAGAATATAAGTCCATTGTACCATATTAGTAAATAGAATTGAGTGTATTTTGTAGAATCATGGGAATTGAGCATGAAAAGTCATAGCATCTATTATTAAATCATTGCTGGAAGGCTGGGAGAAACCGCCACGTTTTTGTGTGGGTGGTGAGACTTGCAACAAAGCATAGTATAACTGCTGGGCTTCTACTGCACACATCTATATATATATAAAGCAGTCTGAAAATAAATCTGGCAGTCTGGTCCAGAGCTATTCTAAGCAGTGTGAATATAAGATCTATCCACAATGTCTTACTCACTCCTTGACCTCCATGAAGGCTTTCCTGGAATAGCAACGAGTGAGTTTGGAAGCCTGGGATTTGGCTTTAGCGACCTTTATCTGGCGGAGGACTGAAGAGTATGCGTTGCCTTTATGATGCTGGTCGGTCGTGGGCAGAGTCTTCTGGTGGCTGCCCAGTCGATCGTTCCCCATTCACTCTTTCCACTTGTGTGCTTGTGTTTCAGCACCTTGTCCAAGCAAAGGAAGAACGTCATCAGCTGTGTCACCGTGCATGACTCCCCCTACTCCGATTCCTCCAGCAACAACAGCCCTTACGCCGTACAGCATCGCGCGGGGCAGAATAACGGGAACACCTACGACACCAAAGGGGTTCCAGAGACTCACTGCAGTGGGAACCCCCGAACCATCATCGTGCCACCACTGAAAACCCAGGCCAGTGAGGTGTTGGTAGAGTGCGATAGCCTGGCACCAGGTAAATTGCACCTCTTCCGTCAAGAAAATTAGTAAGAAATAAATGATTTATCTTCGAAGAATCTCATTGTTCAGTTTCATTTTGTTTGTTTGTTTTGTTTTCCAAAGAAACCGTGCTCCTGCCCTTCCCTCAAGTGACACATCTGTTCTTGGGAGCAATGTTGCATTATTTATGTGCCCTGGTAGACTCAGGAGTCACGGGGGCAAGTGTCGTTCCCCGTTACTTCTGTATAAACCCAAGAACAGAATGCAGCCTTTAGCTCAACATTTGACCTGAGAGGGTCCCAAATGCAAGTGTGGACCTTTGCTGCCTTGCGTTTCTGTAGGTGTACTTTAAAATGGGTAAGAGATTGAAAATACATGTGCATTTTCATCCGAACTTGTTGACGTTTCTGGGAAGAACGTTCTTCATTGTGGACTGAGGAGGTTTGCTCATCCAGAGCCTCTGCAATGCTAGGTAGTACGATGTGTTGCCAAGGGGCTTATGGTGAAAGTCTGGCCTGAAGCAACTGGCTTTGAGCTACTTGGCAGTCCTTTCTTTTGATGCACTGCTGGTGAACACAAAGGCTCAGAGGGTGAGCTCCCCACCAGCTCCTTCGCCCTCTCTTCCTACTCACTGTGAGGTGAGCCAAGCCAGGGCTTTTTTGTGCTGTGCGCACTATTCTTTCCTTCCTCTCCTTGGGATTTGTACCTGCATTGTACAGTTCTGCTGGCAGAACAGTTTCTCGCACTTCTGAAGGATCTATAAAGCCTTCTCCAGGCCCAGATTGGGTCCAGATATCAGGTCTGTTTGTCTACCTCTAGAATAACATGCTGGCTGTGTATATGAAGCACTGCTGAGGTATTCTGTTAATTAAGATAAACTGTTTTCTTATCCTGCTTCTGTTGTATGTCTCCTCCCAAAAGCCACTCTGGAGGAGATTCAGTGAGGAAAAGGTAGGGTGAACAATTAAAGAATGTGATGTAAGCTACAAATGTGTTTCCTTTCCTGGCACAGTCACCACCAGTCACCACTCATCCTCCTACAAGTCCAAGTCCTCCAGCACCGTGACCTCCACCAGCGGTCACTCTTCAGGGAGCTCGTCTGGAGCCGTTGCCTATAGGCAGCAGCGACCAGGAGCACATTTCCAGCAGCAGCAGCCTCTTAATCTAAGTCAGGTAAGTCAACAGAGACAAATTTTGGTGGTGTGTCATCCAGCTGTAACCTACCACTCCTCCAGCGTGGGCTGTCCTGTTCCAGTCTAACGATAGTTGAGTTTGATCACCTTGTTTCAACTTCACTGCAGACATTGGGTGGGCTGGTGGTACTTTTACCATGTGTTTTGAAGCCAGGTGATCTAACTGTGAGTGGGAATAATGTTAGAGAGAGACGGTGCAGTGGCTCAGACACAAAGGAATGGAGCAGGACCATGTAGGGAGGACTAAATTCTCCTTAGCTATAGGTAACCGTGGGAAGAGTATCTTCCAAGCGAAGGGTGTGGATCAGCCTGGCTATGGGACTGGGGGAGAAGTCCCCATCAGACATGACAAGGCAAAGCCTCTGCACATGTAACGAGGTTGATCCATCTTGTGATAAACCTAGGCTGAGATCTGGGCAAATCCCATTACTTGGCAGCATGCAGTTCTCAAGATGTTTCGTAGTCTGTGGCCACAACACCCAGAGTCTCACCAGGAGCTTCACTAAATAATGCCCTATTCACTTACCGCACCTGGGGCCTCTCTCTGTGCTGAGGTAAGGTCATGAGTGTAGGGAGGTAACAGGACAATTACCAACATTTCAAGAGAAAAAAGTCTGGAGAGCTCAGAGGACAGTGCTGATTTGCATCCAGAGATGGATATAAGCAGAACTGTTTGGGTTTTTTTAATAATTTGGGGAAGAAAAATGTCATCCCCCCCCTCAAAATGTAGTTGAAATTTTAAAATTTAAATGAACTTCAAATAAAAGTGAAAATGGAGGAAGTAGGTGAGATGCTGTTTGCAAGAGTAGGGGAAGAGTGTGGCTGCCGCATTTTAGACCACAATGACAGCACAGGAAGTGCCTACAAATAGGATGAGGAGGCATAAAAGAATAGAAGGAGCTTTGCCTTTCTTGCCTTCTAATTCTCACTTTGTTGAGTATTCAATACTCTGACTACAAATGGCCACGAAAACTCCTTGACATTCTTGTGCAATGCAAAAAAAACTTAGAAAAATCCCTGAAAAAGTACATTGGTCCCGTCCCACTGCAAGAAATTGTCCATGCTCAACAGGCACCTTCAGGATCTGATTGACTGAGGGCTTTATCTTTGAAAAATAAAGTAGTTATTTTGCTAAATGAGGAAATTATAACAGCAAAGACACAAACTGAGCAAAAATAAATTGCCTGTTCCAGGCTTGGTAAGGCAACTTCATTCCCCTGAGCGGTCAGCGCCGCCACATTTCATCTGCAGATAGTTCGCTAACAAAAGCTGTGCGTTGTGCGAGTGGCTGGACTCATGGAAGATGTTCTTAGGAGCCAAGCGTCGAAAGTTGAGTCTTTGTGGTAGTTGTGCCAGCAGGTTGTGGCTCAAACTCTGTTGTCCTTTTGGTGGCCATTTTGGTGAATGTATGAAACAACAGGGTCTTCCTAGGCTTGGGAGGGACCCTTTGCTGTCACCTGTTTCCCAGGGAAGACTGTGGTGATGCTGAGGGTGTTGGGAGGAGCGCACGGGACTTTCCTGAGGTTGTCCTGGTGTCGCAGGGAGACTCCCCAGCACCACTGAGGCAGTGAAGATCCATCTGCTGTCTTGTAACCGGTTATCACTATTGCTGTCTTTCTCCAGGCCCAGCAGCACATCACGACCGATCGCACAGGGAGTCACCGGAGACAGCAAGCCTACATCACTCCAACGATAGCTCAGGCCCCGTACTCTTTCCCGCACAATAGTCCCAGCCATGGCACGGTTCATCCTCACTTGGCCGCGGCTGCCGCTGCTCACCTGCCCACCCAGCCCCACCTCTACACCTACACCGCCCCCGCTGCCCTGGGCTCCACCGGCACCGTCGCACACCTGGTGGCCTCCCAAGGGTCTGCGCGGCACACCGTGCAGCACACCACCTACCCCGCCAGCATCGTCCACCAGGTCCCGGTCAGCATGGGCCCGCGGGTTCTGCCCTCACCCACCATCCACCCGAGTCAGTACCAGGCTCAGTTTGCCCATCAGACCTATATCAGTGCTTCTCCGGCCTCCACAGTCTACACTGGATACCCACTGAGCCCCACCAAGGTCAACCAGTACCCATACATCTAAACACTGGAATAAGGAGGGAGAGACGCACCCGTCCCGGGGGAGCGAGGCGGCCACTTTTGTACTGAAGATACATGACAAACAATGCAATGGGAGGCTCGCGCGAAACTTGAACGAAGGAGACTTTGAGGAAGAAACGAAAAAGAGGAAAGAAGGGGGAGAACCAATTCTACACTTTTTATTTAAAAAAAAAAAAAAAAAAGAAAATGAAAAAAAAAAAAAAAAAGAACAGAAAAAAAATAACCCACAAAAAAACCCAACCATTCTGCACCAAACTAGAGAGAGAGAAGCAGAAGGACCCTCCAGTGGGTCCGGTCTTTTGAAGAACTTCACCAATAGACTTTTAAAGGTTATTTTCATCCAATAGTGAGATACATTTAGAAATTTGTTGTCCAGAACACCTAAAATGAAATCCATTAGGTTTTTAATCCAATAGGTATACGGATTAGGGATTTATCCAGCATTTCAAAGGTTTTATGCCCTATCTTTGGCAGTGGAGTCTGTATCCCAAAGCATACATAAGGTTTTGGATTTTTTTTTTTTTTTCTGGAAATAGAACGTGGGTAAGGGAGGCTGAGGGAAGAGGAGAAAATATTGTCCCAGTGCTCTAAATTTGGATCTAGCACTGCTACACTTAAAAACATGTCAGCAAAATGGGCCATGCAGCACTGGTCAAGAGCGGAAGCAATGGGGGTGTTTCTCCCTTTCCTTGAACACACTGGATAAATCCCTGAGAAATGCTATTCCTCAATGAGATCTGTAATAATGTATGTTGGATTTCAGTTGTGTTTCATTTTATTTTATTTGGAAATGTTCCCTTTCAATCCCTAGCCGTTTTAGTATAGGAGGAGACATTTTAGCTGCCCCCGTCACCCCCACCCTGGTAGAATGTAGCACTCTACAGGTCATACTCCCTTTTTACTATTTTGTGTTGAACTTCAACGATACCAATAGACTATTCCTCAATGTGATTGCACAAAGAAAAGTGATATAACATAGGCATGTAACAAATGTGATTGTCCAGGTATGTACGTGTGTGTGCGTGTGTGCGTGCGTGCAGATGCTGCCTTCTCTCTGTGGTGTGTTCCTCGGCACAGCCATTACAACTGTCACAGTCTTAGTTTTACATCATTCCCTCGTAGTGCCTTACCGAACTACAGACGCGGTTTAAGGGTTTACTTCCACTGGTACTCCTAGAAACTGACTGAGGCTAGTCGGAATTTACTCTCAGCTCTTCTTCTGTTGTTTTTTTTTTGGGGGGGTTGTTATTGCCGATTTTCTTCTTCTTCTGCTGGTGGTGTTTTGGTTTTATTTTTCCCCACGTTGTCAATCTTAGCTCACTCGTTGAGGTGTTGGGGAAGCTCGTCGGGATTGGAAGCGCGTATAGCTGGGTGTTTTGTCGAGCACTGGATGGGCTGGAAGTGACCAGGTTGGTTGCGGGACCCAGGGTGACTCCCTGAGGGTCTGGGGATTAGTTTGTGGACTGGTCTGTTTCTATCCTGTTGAAATATCAGGTTTCCTCCCCAGAAACTGAATTCTCATTCTGCTGTTTGCCGACGTTCTCGGTGGAATTGGGAGGACAGCGTCCACCCGCGTTGTCAGGTTGTCCCAGTTTTGTGTCTGAAATGGGAACAAAACTTTAGCCCGTGAAAGGGGGAAACACTAGTTGTTGCCAACATCTCTCACTACATCTGTTGATGGAGGGGGTTCCGGAAAGGACTGGAGTCCCAAAGCAAGCACGACAAAATCCAGTTGAGTGAGTCAAACTCAGGTTTCTAAATTAAAAGAGTATCATAATACACTGGGCCTTACCCACTCTAATGTAGCTGTGACCTTGTGTGCTTCCCTCTGTCCTTCTCCCCTGTGCCTGCAATGGCAGAGGGACCCTGGAATGGGAGAGCACTGTGGTCCTGTGGGTCCTCCACGCTGAGGAACGCTATGTGGTCATCTTGTTTACTGAGAGGTTTCTAAAGAGAGCCTTTCCTACAGCTGGGTTTGGTTCAGAGGGGAGTGTCGGTGGCAACAGCAGTTGCACTGGTGCATCAATATTTGGAATATTCGGAAGTGTCTCTAGAGTACCCTTGCCTGTGTGTGGCCCGGGAAAGAAGGAGAGAAGGCAGTTTGATAGGACGTTTCCATGAAAGCTGAAGTCTATGTGGCTGCTCAGTTCCACTCTATGTTTCCCTGTAATTGGAGCATGAAGTATTCAGGTATTTCATAAGATGCTGGAAAAGATCAGGTTCATTGGCAGGTTGGTGAGGGGTGGGTTCCCAGGATGGCAGTAAGGAAGGCGGTTTTCTCACGTAGGAAGAGCTGACAGAAAGACAAGCACAAATATATTGTCTTGTGGTAGGTGCTTGGCTGGCCTGGAAGAAGGAGGGATCCCACTATGCATAGGCTGTTCAACAAGGCTGTTGTCTTCTGGCAAACCACCAAATAACCACCCTGGTTGCCAGCTCTGGTTCCTGGGCTACTCTTGCACAGTTTTCTTCTCCTGCCTGTCCTTCATTCCAGCTCAATACGCTGTACATGAAGATGCGATCTCCCAGCCACCTATGCACCTTACCCCCCGCTTTCTTTGGAAAGACAACATGTCCCCCTTTCGTCTGAGGCAGGAACATAAAGCCCTGCTCTCTCTGATGCATTCCTCTCCTCTCCCACCAGTTTGGGAGCGAGAGCGTCATGCTGCTTGTGTCATGAGAAGGAAAGATAATGTTATTTTATTGTATGGTTGTTATGATTATTATTTTATTATTATTATATTTTACTCTGGGTTTTAATTGCACATGCATTCCTTAGTCTTTGTGTTATTTTTTTTCATCTTAGTATTGTCATTCTTCTTGTTAATTTTATTTCTCTTCTTCATCAGTGGCATCAGAAGGGTTGCTGAGTTTGTGAAAACTGCAGGAGGAAGGGGAAACGAGATTGTCCCAAGGATGAAAACTCTGCCACCAACTTAGGGGGAGTGAGGCCACTCTCTTGAGAGTGATTACAGCCTTGAGGTACAGGAGTTATCCTCCATGTCACATCTGCATTTCAGAATAAGTCCAGAAACATTCGTTCAGAGGCCAAAACCAAACAGCAGCTAACGTAATGATCTGTTAGGAGAGCTGGATCAAAGGCAGGTGAGGACCTGGGTGCCCTGGGATCCAGCTCACCATCACTTCGATAGCAAGTATATATGAGATCAAGACCTAATTGTGCTCCAGGCCATGATCATTGGGCCCTTTCAATCAAACCAAAGTCACGCTACACATTAAGGGTTTGGTTTTCCTAAAGGAGAAAGCAGATAGATGGCTCTCCAGAAACAGGGTTATCAGAGGAGCAGGGGCAGAGGTGTGAGCGTGGACAGAGGACGACGATGCACGGATGGCATTAGCTGTGTAAAGCTGTTCTGGTTGCTAGAGTTTATGTATTTATGTTTTCATTTGCATCATTTGCTCTGTTAGAATGGGAGGTAGGGAGTGGTGACTGAATTTAAACTCCATAAAAAAATGGTAGGACTTCAGCAGAGACTTAATCGTGCACTTGAGTGCTTTGCTAAAGAACAGACTTAAACCCTCCAAGTTAATTACTTGTTTGTGCGCTCCTCTGGCCTAGGACTGGTGAAGCGTGGAAGGTTGCAATCTCAATCACAGTAATGTTTTACTTGTATTAATTGCGTTTTCCCTGTGTAGCCGCCTGACTTGTTCTTCCATGCGGGCTCAAACCTGATTTTGATGGGTGTTTGGCAGCGGAGGTGTTAGAATGGCAGATGCTGGCGGCGAGGTGGGGCGCGGTGTGTGTCGGAGGAGCCACCTTTCACGTTGTCCATGCTGGAGTGGCTGACCTGCCAGCCATAGGCGGTCAGAAGTTCGTGGTGAGGAGACACCATGATTGCAAGGGTGCATGGCAAAGCTGTGGAATTGCTTTGGCAGTGCAACACTGCTTGTTTTTCTGGTGGATATGGGAGAGCTGAGCAACACCTCCTTCCTCAGACCGGTATAAAGGCAGGGTGTTGAAAAAAGTGTGGTATGGTTAATCACAGGTGGGGAAATCTGGTTGTATTAGCAGAGGAGGCAAAAGTTTTGCGTGCTGTCGGTGCAGCTTACATAGTAACAGCCAGCTTGTTTTGCTCACAGAGCCCTTTGGAAAGGAAATGGGGTTGGCGTGGTTGGGTTGGTGTTCTTCGTGTGCGTGGGGTAAACGGCATGGAAACTTGAGAGAGGAGGCGAATGTTTAGAATACTGGAAGTATTATGGGTGTCTTATGGCTGGCACAGTGAAGAAGCGGTCCCTTTCCCCATCATCTTGTCTTGCATTCTTCTCGTGTGGGAAGCAGAAGGAAGGATGGACATCGCCTCTCCTCAGAGACAAGATGTTCAAATCCCTGCTGTGAAACCAGAACGCAGGAGGGAGCTGAGAGAACCACTGACATGAGCAGAATGGAAAACTCGAATGGAAGCACTTTTCACTGCAGACTGGGCCAAATCCTGTTTTTGAGAGAGCAAATGCAATTGCATCTTCCTTGGCAGAGTTGTACCTGCTTGCACCCAACAAATTGGACCTTGGCAGGTCTCTCTCTCCCTCTAGTTTGTCGTAATTCACAAAACATTCCAAGAAGGGGACATTTCTGTCTGTGACATTTTTCCTTTGTTACGCTCCCAAGGGATTATGTCTTGTAACTTGGTTTGAAGGCAATTCCATTAGCAAACTTGAAGGGTAATAAACATATTTTCTTCTTTTACCAAAGAAACATTTTAAGAGAGAGAGAGAAAGAGACCCCCACCCACCCCAGAAATGAAATTAAGTCACGAGTCATGACGGGCAGGCAATGGGGACAGGCTGTGTAATACCATCTTTCCTTTCTCTTCTTTTTCTTTTTCTCTCTCAAGTTCCTGTCATTGTTTTCAGTAGCTGGCTTGACAAGCAGAGAAATTCACACTAAATATTGCTGCTATCCTAGACTGTAGGGGATGTCAAAAACTTTATTCTTCTCTCATTGTTGTTCACATTGATTGAAGTGTTTCGGTGGTGACAATGCAGTGTGGAAATGGTAGGCTGCATAGTGGAGATAAGCTTCTGGATGCTCTGCATGCTTGTGTAGCATCTCCTTCTCTGGATTTAGGGTGCTGGTTTTGTTTTGTGGATCAGACCCCCAGCAGTGCTGCTGTGGTCAGGCTAGGCACGGCTGGACAAGGGTGTTGGACTGGTGTAAGTGTTTCTCCGTGGCTTGGCAATCAGCCCATCAGAGATCTGCAGTGCTACCCGTGGGCCAAATCCTGGATACCTGCACGGAAGGTCTGCAGAAATCATCTTTGTTGAGGGTAGGCAATGCAGAAGGAAAAAATGTGGGAAGGGAACAATTTCCCCCTTCCTGCTGACAGAGCTGTGCCTGCTGTGGCCCCATGTCCCATGGGAGCTTCAAAGCAGTGGTTCTGCAGTCCTGGGCATTCATCCATGTCAGCCCCCCGCCCCCATGTCTCACTGATGCTCCTGTGAGGAGACTCTGTATCCATAGTGCATGGAGTCCCCAGCTTCCTGTGGCCCGCTCCTGTGCCTACAAATCATTTTGCTCCCTTTGTAGTCGGGGAGGAGAAGATGGGTCTGTGCTACTGGGCTTCCCCCACTGCCACGCTCCATCAAAGCTCCTTCTGAAGACGGTGAGAATTTCACCCCGGGCTGCAGATGCTGAGCGAGGTAAAACATTTTAGAGGTCTGCTCGAAGCTGTGGCGCTGGTCCTGTTGCACGTGGCTGTGCGTGGGCTCCTTGCTGGAGGCCTGCGATGAACGGGAGGCACTGGGCTCACCGGGCTGGTCAGTGGTCCATCCTTCCTACCACCCGGGAGCACCGTGACGTGTGAGGGACACCGTGATGCCACCGCGCTCACCTCCCACCTGCCACCGCAGGGGTGGCCCCTTGGAGCGGGCAGAGGAGCGTCGCTAACTGAGAGCTCCGCACTGAAGGTGTCTTTGTTCCTCGTGACAAATGTAATCTCTGGCAGTGACCCCCAAAGGTGGCCATTACCTGTGAAGAACTGCTGAGGCAGGTGAAGGTGTGAGAACTGGACGGGAGGTAAGCCGGGCAAATGCTTTCAGTGGGAAGACATGTCTTAGAGCATTTGCGTGTGGGTCAAGAGTGAAATTTGAATGGTAGACTGGCTTGGTTCGTCAGAAGTCTTAGAAAGCGTACTAGGAGGCTTTGCGTTCGGCATTTATGGTTCGAAACTCCTGTTTCTTATTTACGGGTTAGCTTTGTCCTTCCAGTTTTAGCAGTGCTGCTATAACAGACTATTCATGTGTGTTTGAAGATAAAGTTTTTGTTTTTAATCTTTTGCTTATCATAGTTAATCTAAGAAAGGCAATACTAAAGGTATATTTTTTTCCAAAAATGATATTTTTTACTGCACTGATAAATATTGTGACATCTCTGTTCTTAACTCTTTCGCTGTGAGGGGAACTGTGTGCAGATTCACACAAACCTTGTAAATACTTGCGTGTACTTCTGACAGCCAGGGATTTTCCTTCCTTCCTTCCTTCCTTCCTTCCTTCCTTCCTTCCTTCCTTCCTTCCTTCCTTCCTTCCTTCCTTCCTTCCTTCCTTCCTTCCTTCCTTCCTTCCTTCCTTCCTTCCTTCCTTCCTTCCTTCCTCCCTCCCTCCCTCCCTCCCTCCCTCCCTCCCTCCCTCCCTTCCTCCCTCCCTTCCTTCCTCCCTTCCTTCCTCCCTTCCCTTCCCTTCCCTTCCCTTCCCTTCCCTTCCCTTCCCTTCCCTTCCCTTCCCTTCCCTTCCCTTCCCTTCCCTTCCCTTCCCTTCCCTTCCCTTCCCTTCCCTTCCCTTCCCTTCCCTTTTTCCTCCCTTCCCTCCTTCCTTTTCCTTCCTTCCTTGTTCCCTCCTTCCTCTTTCTTCCTTCCTTCCTTCCTTCCTTCCTTCCTTCCTTCCTTCCTTCCTTCCTTCCTTCCTTCCTTCCTTCCTTCCTTCCTTCCTTCCTTCCTTCCTTCCTTTCCTTTCCTTTCCTTTCCTTTCCTTTCCTTTCCTTTCACAAGGTTTCCTCTTTGAAACAGAAAGCAATGGGGCAACAATGCTCAGAGCAAAAGCAAAGCTTATCCCACTTTCAGAACATAGCCAAGGAGTTTTTGCAGTGCTGGCATAGAGTTAATATTTAATGCCGATGCGTTTTGATTTTATTATTACTCTTTTTTCAGCAAACGGTTTGGAAAGGAGTAAGGCAGATAGAAAAGCTTCGGTCTGGAATTCTGATCAGAAATGTTACCCATCTATTTTATGGCACCTCTGATTTGTCTTTTGTTTCCTTTTTTTTTTTTCCTAAACAAAATATAAAATAGAGATAAAACAATGGCTTGCCGCCTGACCTCTAGGCTGGTCGGCCGCTGTCCCTGGGGTGCCTGGTGCTCCGGGACCGCCGGCTCCTTTGGAAGCAAACCCACTGATCAGGATTCTGGATTCTGATTGCTACAAAGGGTATCCCCCAGCACCGCGGGATGCCTTCTGTTTTTTTTTCTAAAGAAGGACTTAGATACACTTATATTACACAAACTGTGACCTAATGGCAATAATTACCTCAAATGTGGGCATTCATCCTGGTTTTAGCCTTTTCGAAAACATGTAGCCAGCTCGAACTTCGATTCAAAGACTCTGAACTCCGTAGGGGCGGAATAGCGATAAATGCCCACCCTGGTCATTGTTGCTTGAGTGAATTCTGAGGACAGTGAATCTTTAAAAAGAAAAAAATTAAACCAAGGAATAGATTACTCTTTTATGTATTTTAATCAATTGTGATGTTAAAATGCACATGTAAGTATATATGTTTATAGCTACTGTAAAATGCTTTGGCCTTCTAGAAGATATTTAACGAGTCACATTTTAAACCAATATGAACTGAATAATAGACTGTGGCTACTTAAACAGTTTTCTGGCTACATTTTATAGTTATTACAGTGTTTTATAGTTTACATTTAAACTGGTACTTTTTAATGGAAATCTTGTGTTTGTAAGTGACACCTTCAAAAACTCAATATAGCTGCCTCTTTTTAATTTTGCCCGTTAAAAATGGAAAAGTACAACTGTGTCTTTAATATGTATATTCTGTTTTGAGATATAACATAGTGTTGGAAAGTCAGTCCAGAGATCAAGTAACCCACTGTATTCTGAAGTCTGGTTGAAAAAAACACTCCACCCACTTTGAAGATGTAGTCCAACAGATAAGCTATTTGTTTGTTCACTTGTTTTAATAACGTACTTTATCAGGCTCCTTGGGTTGAAGCAGGGAGCACGATACTAAATTCACTGTTTTATGTAGGATCCTCATCTGGATGAAGATACCCACGTCAGGAGAATGAAGGATATTTCAAAGGAAGGATCGTATTGTACTGTTGATACATCATTAGCCAAATGATTAATTCCTGAGTTAGTGAATGCTTGTTTTATTTGGGAGGGGGGGTGGTGGGTGGGTGGTGTGTATATGTGTGCGTGTGACAGCCACTCAGAGGCAATGCTGTAATTTGGCTTCCATGTGTTCACCCCTTTCTTACAAACAATGCTTACCACCACAGAAATGTTTTGAACCAGTAAATGAAATACAAAGTTCACTGACCATCTCCTTGTCAGCTCTGTTTTCTCAGCCCATGCCAGTTCCTGTCAATGCCGTTTCCCCGCTGTCGTTACCCTGTACTTTGCATCTTTATATATCACATTCCCCCCTCCCCGGTCTCGCCTAGCTGTCTAGTTTCGTCTGCTGTGTTCTTTCACTTGGGTAACCAATGAACATGGTAGGAATATCTGCTGGGCAAAATGGTACTTTGAGCTCATGAAAATACAGGAGTTGGCATTTAAATATAACGTAGACTTACATCTGAAGAGCCGAGCTTCAAGTAGTGGAGCTTGGGAGGCCTCGGGAGAGCTCCTTACGTGTTTCCCTCGTGCCTGACGGGGCCGTGTCAGTCAGCTGAGAGCGGAGGCAGAGAAAAGGAGCGACGGGCGATGCTTTGCAGTTGGGTGCCGGTGCTGCTCCCAGTACAATCAGCAGCGGTGGGGCCAGGGGAGGGCAACCCCCCTCCTCCTTCTCCCACCTCAGCACCTTTCCGGGGCTGCTGTGTCCGTCACCCAAAGTGATAACATGTCACAGCGAGCCAGGATTACCAGCAGCACTGGGGCCAGCTGGGGAACGTCCAGTCCACCCTTTCTCATTGGGCACCACCACCCAGCCACCACGCTTTGCTGCCCTTGCCACCTGCCCCGTCTTCGGTTCCTGTGTGGGGACTCACACCCCCCAAATACCAGCAATACTCACATGAAAGAGCCACAAAATCTTTTCGAATACTTTGGCTCGCAGCTTGTTAGGCGAGAAGGGATCTCGGATACTGGCAATACACATCCCGTAGCATCTGAATGGTTACATATAGCACCCCTGCCCTCAGCAAGGAAATAAAATGCTTCTGCAATCCTTCCACCTCACGTGGTTACGTACAACACTTCTGGCTTTTCTTTCCCCCCCCCTTTATCCCTTAAGTGTTTGATTTTTTAATTTTATTTTATGGGGTTTTTTTTGCTCTGTATTCTTCTCAAAATGAAATTTCCACGGATATTCCAGGGCGCAACCATTTCAGGTGTATAAAAGGATCTCCTCATGCCATGTTTCACCAACAGAGCAATCAAGGCGTTTTGGGTACCAGATTCTACTTGGGCAGAACCAGAATGTAGCCTGTATCTTTCATACCAAATCACATTTCTGAAAGGAGAGGAAGTGTCATTAATAGCTTTATTAAAGGAGTGTGTGAGAGAGAGAGAGAGTAAGAGAGGGAGCAAGAAAGACAAAAAAGGGTCATCTCGGAAGGTGAAGAATCTAGACTTCAGGTAGTTGAAAATGAACCAACGGGTGAAACATATTTTTTTATGAGCAGTAAAATCCTTTTAAAAAACAGAACGGGGGAAATGGAGGGACTATTTTATGCCTTTCAACTGCCCACAAGCCCAGCGTACTCTGGATGGAAAGTGGAAGTTAATGTACACTGCACCAAAATGATGAAGGGGAAGAGGAGGGAGGAAAAGCTGTGAAATGCTATTCACAATCGCAAGGGGAAAGATGCCCCAGCTCTGGATCTCGAGTGGTTCTTTCTCTACAGTATCATCTCAGCCCAATATCCCCACAAAAGCCCTGAGCCGTTGTGTTCCTTCACTGTATGGTTTCTGTAATAAGAGTGTTAATCCATGTTAATCTTTGTGAAAATTATCGTGTGCAACAGTATTTTCTTGTGTACTGTTTTTTTCCTATGTGAATTGTCCCTTTCTTTTTCCTTTTGTTTCTCTTTTTTTTTTAATTTCCCTTTTTTCCTTCTTTTTTCTTTTTTTCTTTTGGTAAAGATGTCTTTCTTCTTTTAAAAGAAAAAAACAAAAACAAACTGATGTGTTGTAGACCTATATGTAACCTATTCCTTAGTCTCATATTATAGGTATGTTATAAGAATGGATATTTTACTTGGCTTTAGAATGTTTTACAAGAAAACTAATTCTTAACCAATCAAGTTCTTGCTACTAAAAAGAAAATGCTTGTGTTTTTCATCATGACGTTGTGTGCTTCTAATTAATAATCATTTTCGTTGTAGAAAAATGGAGTGAATTTATATTAGTCTTGGAAACTAATAATAGCATTGTAAATTTATGAGATGATTTTAACAGAAAATACATTATAGAAGAATATAGTTATTTTAATTGTAATATTACTAACTGTAGGGTGAGAAAGGAGGTCCCGTTGTGGTGAACTATGTTATAGCTTGTTATTCACAGTTTCTTTTTGATCATTTTTTCGGTCTCTGAGGTGAAATGAGTCATTAATCAGAATTTGTAAACTCACATATGCATATTGTATATGTGTAGAAATGTAATCACACTTTGTCTTGGAATTACATTAAACTGTTTTAAGTCACTGCAAAGTTTGTGTGTCTGCATGTCTTGTCGCTGGTTAAACTTGGGTCTGAACATTTAGTTAGTTTTCAGTTACTACTATTTAATCTCCCCAGTCTATCGGAAAACCAGCAGTAATAGTATCACTAATAACAAATAGTTTTCCCTTTGAGGTGACACGTTTAGATTTGTGAGATGTACTTCTTTTTGTTTCCCAGGGTGGAAGAGCATCTGCATTCAGATGTTCAGATCTGGGCTTCCCAGAAGCACAGAGAGGCCGCTCAGAGCCGTTCCATCGAGAGCTCCCCGCTACGTCCCGCTGTGCTGGTTGAAGCGTGGCCATCGGCTGTAAATGTCGCTCTGTTTTTCCTTTTCATAATGCCTGAGCCATCGTTTTGTTTGCTCCTTTTTGTTTCTTTGCCAAGTCCCAACTGACCTTTGAAAGGCTGATACAGACATTAAGATGCTTAAACCACCACCTGTTGCCAGTAGGAGTACCTGCCTTTTGGGCTGGGCCTGATTTTCACCATGAGGTTGCTTCAGGAGCAATCTGGAAGTGCGTCTGCCAAGGGTTCCCCCTCCCCCAAAATACTGTGTTGTCACCTTGGAGGAAGCCAATGGCTCCTCAGCAACTTGTCTGAATAAAGGGACAGCAAGACCCACCTGGTTTTGGTGCTGACCTTTCCCAGCATAGTGCACAAGCCACCGGGTTTCCTGAGCTGCAGGGTTCATCTCTCTACTTCAGCCTCTCCATTCTCTGGCACGGCCAGAGGGATATTCAATGGGTTGTATCGGCTGTCTACAGCGCAGGGTCACGCTTTGCATTAAATATGTGACAAATGGCTTTCTGCAAACATGTGGTAAGTGCCTGATGGCACTGCACAGCACCACCAGGCCATGGGACATCACCCTTTAGGTAGAGCAGGGAGCTCGTTTTAGCAGGGAGTGCCAGCAGTGAGGCAATGGCCCCTTTCCACAGGCTCGGTTTTCCAGCCCTGTGCCTCAGGAATCCCTGCAAGAAGCAGTGAACATTGCAGAAACTGGTACTACGAATTTCTAGGTAGACATAAAACACTTGGTAACGAAAGGTCATGGGACCTTTCTCTTGGCTGCCTTAAGCTGGCTGAGACCCCAACTCAGCAAAAGCAATTAAAGCTGTAATGCTTGTGCCTGTCAAGCAAACCAATTAAGTGTGTGTTTAATTCAAAATCACGTGTCCTATTAAACTTCAAGCTTTTTAACATATGCTAACAGGTAATTACATGGTTAGGTGCTTTACTGGAAATGAGGAGTTTACTGGGTTACGATACAAGGAAGTGAATGATCTAATCTCAGAAAGAGCTGTAAATCCAGAAGAGTTAGATTAACTAGTGCAGAGTTTCTCCATGTTTGTATTGTGTTGTAATGTCTTCTATTTTTGTTTCTTTGTTTTGTAAAACTTATCTATAAAACTGTAAAAAATTATTTGCCATTCTGTTGTCCAAGACCAAAACAGATTAAAAATGCCTTGTAGTTGGAGAATGTACCTTCCGACCATTTTTGCCCAGGAAGGAAAAATAGTTTCTCAATTTAAACAGGGTTGCTTCCAATGGAGCCTGCGATGCCTCGCAAGAGGAAGCCATGAGGGTTTTCAGCCACCAGATAAAAGGATGAGAATGGTCTTAGAGAATCCAACACCATCAGTGCTCTAAACCTGGCCTCCAGACTGCCCAACACCTAGGAATGGTCCGCAAGTGCAGCCATTTCCTGGGTTTCTCCTCAGATAGATCATTTATCTGCATATCCACTTTTAAATATTCCTGAGTCCAGTTAAATCTAACTTGGTAGGCATTTTACCAAAACCCAAGGGAGCTCTTATTGACTAGCAGGAGGTCAGGACTGTCCATGCATCTTCCACCGGTGTGGTGGTCACAAGGAATTAATCCCCCACTGCCCTGAGTTCACCCAAAAGATATAAAGTTCAACTCACACGAGGCTTACACTGCCTGGCAGGGCTTGAAGAGCCCAGTCCACTATGGAGCTAAAGTCAGATTATGTCTCTCTCTGTGGCCCAAACCCTCTGGAGCTGCAGGAACATCAGCACCTGGAGAGCATGAGCCTGAGCAGCTGGTATAAATGACCACCAATGAGTTTGCACCAGTCCAGCTCTTTTTAGGCTAAAAGGAATCTCTACTGCTGCTTTGAGAGTGTTCACCTTGGCCACAACCGGTTTATTCAAGGTGGGTATGGTTCTTACCTAAAATTGGGAGTGTGTGGGGTCATACTGACACGGTGTACACCTTGTGGTGCAGCTGTTCTTGGCAGATGCTGCTTGTGCTTTCCAATACAGAGGCCATGTTTTAGTTCTTTTGCATCCCAAGTTTGACACCTAAATTTGTATTTATCCATATGAGGAGAACTTGTCTGACTTCCAGCACCGCTCTGCTGTCCTAGCTGCTGTTCGCTTCACATAAGACCAGAAATGAGGACTGAGAGCAGGAGGGGAATGGTCCTGCTCCTTGAAATGCAGACTGTTTCTCTTGAGTCACCTGTGCATGCATGTCAGATCTCTACAGCAAACCCATGCTGTTGCTGTGGAACTGCATCCTGTAAATTCTTGTGTCTTCTCTTTCTTACTATGCCAGTCAGGCCAGGGCAAACATGCTTGCATCAGCGTTTCCTGCAATGCACTTTCCTGTTATGGTTTCTCCTGCGAGGTGGCTGTGCAAAGAAGGAGCAATAAAAGCTGTTATTTAAAGGCCCTCACACTGCACCATATATCAAAGTCTCTGCTGTTTGGGGCTTTGAGGAAGCAGCCATGGGAGGAGCTCACTGCATGGATCCAGAGCCACGCTAAAACCCATCTGTCAAGGGAACCGGCTGGGACAGGACCAGGCTTCTCCAAGGTAGCGCTACCACCACCGTGCCAGCCCTGGGGACCCAGCACAGACCAGGGAGGAACACTGCATCCCCACAGGGACTCATCACCCCGGCGTAAACCCCGTAACAAGGTCCAACGAAAAGGCACACCAGGTAGCTTAAGTACACTTAACTCCAGGCTGCATTTGTACACAAGCCTTTCTGGACACGTCCAGGCATGTGGTGTTGGGGTGCAGGAGGCCACAAGTCCAGCAGGCATCTGGAAGGTTTCCCATTTGTATTTGGACAGCATACTGCCTCTGGCGTGTGAACTCGTTAAATACAAAAAAGTCACTTTATTCTCCTGTTCTTATGCCAAGCTCGTAAAAAATAAATAGATAAATTAAAACTTGTACTAATGTCACAGAAAAAAAAAAGGAGAGGGAAGTGTGGTTATAAAGAAGGACTTACTGTAGTTCACAATACTGTGACTGGACTCTGCGATAAATATTCCCATCCCTTCCAGATGCTCGGGGACAGTCTGAAAACCACAGAGAGGAATTCATACACACACAAAGAAAGAGCAAGGCTGCTACTGAATTGCTCCCCCACAGAGTGAGGTTTGGGTCACAGCTCCATGACGGCAGCACTGCTGGGTTGCTCAAGAAAAGCTGACTTTGGCTCTCTGATGGTGTTTCTTCCACACCCAAATATCCTTGATCCGTCTCTCTCCTTCAGACAGCAACAGGCCTCCTCAGGAGTTTATGGAATAGGAGTGATAAGGAAAATGAAGGCAGGTCTGGCTGCAGGAGGCATCAGTGAAGGTTCAGCTGTACTTCACCTGTACGTGCCAGACTATTTGTCTACTCTGTTCTTAAAAACATTACGTGGCATCAGAGCTTTGCTCTCTTCTGTGTCAGCGAGCCAGTGCTCCTGTGCTAGTCACATTTCCCTCTTTATTCCTGCCTTCCCCAGGATCAAAAAGCCCCCATTTTTTGTTTGGTTTTTTTTTTTAATGACCCTTGTCCTTCATGGTCCCATTTCCTCACCTCTGCCCTTACCTCCTTTATTTTCTCTCAATACTGTTTTGGCCTCAGCATGTGTATGCATAATTTAGCAGGGTGGGTGAAAGCTGAGGAGTGCAGGGTGGGCTGGTACAGCTTGCAAGAGGCAACAGTGGGTAGTGGAGGGTGTCGGGAAAAGCAAATCCCATTAGACTGGGTTTTTTTTTTAAGGCTTTAAAATAATATCAGGGATGACTGTGTTTGCATGGAGGCAAGGCCTAGAGACACTGATGGTAGTGGCTCACCATTCAGCCTTGTGATAAGAACCTCTTTCATGGGGTGTTTGTTTTAACCCTTCGTGTGTGTGTGCCCCATGGCTGCTAAAACACTAGGAGGGAAGAATCAAAGCAGCTGGGAATCCTTTCCCCATATCCATGCAATCCCCTCGGCTGTGTCACTTGCCCCAATCTGTCATTTTCTCCGTCTCTTACCCTTTATGCTGCCCACTAAAATACAGAAATGGGGGTGCACAACGCAGACAGATAAAACAAAGGAGGTAAAAACATTGTGTGAATTAGGGAGAGGGCACTACGAGATGGTGGTATTACTAGTGCTCGGTGGTGATGGGTATTACTGGCAAAGGTGGATGGAGGGGATGAAATATTCTGAGACCAGGCACAAGAGGAAAAGAGCTGAGGAGAAAACAGGCAGCAGGTGTAAGAGGAATACAAGAAAACAGTGATGCAGATGTGAAAGAAAAAAGAGAGGATTTTCAGGAACAATGTGTTTCCACTGCTCTAACCAAAATACAGAAAACTGTGTGGGAGTGCTCAGGCCGTTGAAAAAAATCAGGTCCTCTCTCAACCAGATCTTTCCACCCAGCCTCTGGAGCTGCGGTCTCCAAAACGGGGTGTGCACAATACAGTCCATTGGGGTGCATGAAGGAAATATTTTTCTACCAGCTTCTAATAATGGGACCACAACACCATCACTCCCGAGCACCGCATCTGACACAATAACCATGGCCAGGCACCGGCCGGCAGAGGGCACCCGGCGCCCACCCGCAGCGGCTGGTTCGGCTCTGCTCGGCTCCGTTCGGCTCGGTTCGGCTCCGCTCCCGCAAATGAGCATACGGCACATACAGTCTCAGTTCACCAAGAAGTGAAGGGATTTAAAAATTCCCTCTTATCTCTGCTACTTAACTGCAGTTAGGTGGCACTGTGTTAGTTAGTTAGTTGTGGCCGGCGGTACTTGATGCTGTACATCCGTGTGAAGTGAAGCAGGTTGGGTGCTTGATGACATTTGCAAGTGCTGAGCACAGTAGAAATATTCAAATGTAAGTGTCGTGGTCTAATCTGAGCTGGCAATATAACCATGACAGCTGCTCATTCAATTCCCCCTTCTCCCACTCTCAAATAGGGGAGAGAATCAAAAGTGAAAGGAGAAACCTGTGTATTGAGACAGAGCACTGGAACAGGCTGCCCAGGGAGGTTGTGGAGTCTCCTTCTATGGAAACATTCAAAACCCGCCTGGACATGTTCCTGTGCGACCCCACCTAGGCGTTCCTGCTCCAGCAGGGGGATTGGACTAGATGATCTTTTGAGGTCCCTTCCAATCCCAAACATACTGTGATACTGTGATTGAGATAAACACAATTTAATAAAACAGCAAAACAACACTGATATACTACTAATAATAATAATACATATAAAATAGAAATAGGATATAAAATAAAAGATACTCAGTGTAACTCCTCACAAACTCTGTCTGCACTGAGCAGCCAGTCCCAGGCAGCAGCACCTGGTCCCAAACAGCTGATCCCAGAGAGAGAAGAGAGAAAAAGGCAGAAAGGCCCAGAGGCCTCTGCCAAATGGCAGGATGACAAAAGGCCGAACTAAAGAAACTCCCAAACAAAACTCCCCCAAGTAGGTCTCTGTCCTGACTGCAAGCCGCTCCAAGCCTAGCCAGAAGATCCTAGCTCTCCTTGAATATGAAGCATGATGCTAATGGCATGGAATATTCTTACTGATCAGTCTGGATGTCAGTCAAGCTCTGCCCCATCTCTGCACCCCTTCTGAGCTGCTTCACACCTGTGGGCAGAGCTCAGAGGCCTTGGCTCTCAGATCAGAATAATTAAAAACATTAACTCTGTCCCAGGGTGTTATCTTCTTATTTCTCAAACTAAATCCAAAACAACAACCATGCTAGCTATGAAAAAGAAAGTTTTCTAACTGCATGAAGAAAATTAACTCATTTTCAGTCAAACCAGCACAATAAGGATGTGAAAGAAGACTGGGTTGAGATTAAGACAGCTTAATAAGCAAAGAAGAAAACCTGCAAGTGATGCAAGAACAGTCACTCACTACCTCCCACCAGCAGACCAATGCGCAGCCAGTCCCTGAGCAAGAGCACAACTGGAATCTGCCCCTTCTCCTCAGTTTTTATTCCTGAATATAACATTATACGGTATGGAATATCTTTCTGGACAGTTTGGGTCAGCTGTCCCACCCCAGCCTCTTGGCTACCACAGCCTCCTCTCTGTGGGCGTGCAGAGTGACAAACAGAAAAACCTTGACCCTGTGCAAGCACTGCTCAGCAATAGCTAAACGCTGCTGTGTTACTAGTGCTGTTTTGGACATAAATCCAAAACACAGCACTATATATGCTACTGCGAAGAAAATTATCTCCATCTCAGCCAGACATGATAGAGCTGGGAAACTTTGTGAGAGACATTGTAATTCAGATGTTTTGAAACAGAGGTAGCAGAAGAATTCACAGAATCACAGAATGGTTGGGGTTGGAAGGGACCTCTGGAGATCATCCAGTCTAACCCACCTGCTAAAGCAGGTTCACCCAGAGCAGATCACACAGGAATGTGTCCAGGTGGGTTTTGAATGTCTCCAGAGAAGGAGACTCCACAACCTCTCTGGGCAGCCTGTTCCAGTGCTCTGGCACCCTCAAAATAAAGACGTTTCTCCTCATATTCAGATGGAACTCCCTGTGCTTCAGCCTTTGCCTGTTGCCCCTCATCCTGTCATTGGGCACCACTGAAAAGGGTCTGGTCCCATCCTCTTCACACCCACCCTTGAGATATTTATAAACATTGATAAGATCCCTGTTCAGCCTTCTCTTCTCCAGGCCAAACAGACTCAACTCTCTCAGTCTCCCTCCATAAGAAAGAGGCTCCAGACCCCTAATCATCTTCGTAGCCTGCTGCTGGACTCCCTCCAAAAGATCCTTGTCTTTCTTAAACTGGGAAGCCCAGAACTGGATACAGTTCTCCAAATGTGGCCTCACCATGGCAGAGTAGAGGGTGAGGAGAACCTCCCTCAACCTGCTGGTCACACTTTTCCTAATGCACCCCAGGATACCATTGGCCTTCTTGGCCACAAGGGCACATTGCTGGCTCATGGTCATCCCGCTGTCCACCAGAAGTCCCAGGTCCTTCTCCACAACGCTGCTTTCTAACCTGTCTGGGGTTATTCTTCCACAGGTGTAGGTCCCTACACTTGTTATTTTTTAAAATGATCAGTTCTCCAGCCTGACCAGTTCTCACTGACTGGCAGCACGGCCTTCTGGTGTGTCAGCCCTTCCTCTCAGTTTGGTATCATCAGCAAACTTGCTGAAGATATACTCAGTTTCCTAATATTTTCTCCATTTTGTAACAGATATGACAGGCACAGGCACAAATGCATTTGTTTTGAAGATTATTCACAATGAAGGCAATTCTATACTAACCTGTTACTGTTTACCTCATTTGTCTGTGTGTACAGATTAACTGGCCTGCACACTTGCGTTGTCTGTTATAAATTAAACGTTTAGTATTACAATTAATCCCTCTCTAGAAAATTGACTGAAAATACCTGTGCTACTAGGCACTGGGAAATAATACATGCACCTGAACTCTGAAGCCTGGAGCAACAACCACAAGACGCAGTCCAGTCTGTGCCTCTGTCACTCAAGCCACACAAACTATCCAACTCATTGAGGTACTCACTCAAATGCAAACATAATGAAAAGCACACTCAGAAGTCTGCCAGCTCATTTTTAAACTACAGAGACAATTAAAAAAGAGCACTCGAAGATTTCAGTTTAAAAAAGCAGTTGGTGCTAGAGGTAAAGTAAAAGTAAGCAGAATATTCATTGAGCACTCAAGTAAGGATATCACTGGTGCTTTTCTCTAGAAGGAGCCAAAGATCCTCAGACACATACCTTTGATCACAGGGTTTTCCTTTGATCACAGGGAACAGCACTGTGCCTGCACAGAGGATTTTATAAAACCTCGGTTGGATATCGAATGTTAACAGCTCCAACACATCCAGTGCTGGAACCACTGATTGTGAGATTCCCAGCAAATTGATTGAACTACTTGAATGCAAAATCTGGATAGCAAAAGGTCATGAGGGGCCATTCATCCATCTCAGTTGCCCTTCCTTTGAACAAAAATGGGAGTCCTCTGGCTTCTTAAATCCATTACTCTCCAGAGGCTCCTGGCTACAGTGAGGAAGATGAGGAATGTCACATCTCAGGAAGATGAGGGGCTGTTAGGATTTTTTTTTTTACCACCACTTCCCCTTCCCCTAAGATATTTCACCTCAGCTGCAAAGGCAGCAGCCTGATTTCAGCCCCATGAGAAGAAAACTGATCGGAGAAGGGTGTCTGTTTGGTCTTTCCTCATTACCACTTCCAGAGTTTTCAAAGGAGACAGGGCTTTCACCAAGAAATACTCCAAGGTTTTGAGCTATGTGCAGATGCTCAAGGAGCCAATAATCTGCTTTGTGGAAAAAGAATAACTGATAAGCAATCTCTGAGAAGTAAACCACCTGTGGTTTAGAGCAGAAACAATACTTGGTTTCCTTTCATAATGGTTTATTACTCCTAATGTTTAATGAAAACTTTGAGAACATTTTCCTGAAGCAGATTTGTCATTTATGACCTTCCTTTATCACAAGCAGAGGTTACAGAGATAGAATCTGGGTTTTTTTAAAGAGATTTTCAATAGGGTATGTTCTTCCTTGTCCTCTAACTACAGGCAGGCAGGGTCACAGGGCATATGCTAACTACAAAGTTCAGCTTTCTGTGGCTGCCTTGTCTCTCACTTTTCTTTTTCCTTCCTTTCTTTATTTTCTCCCATTACCCTGATTTCCTTTTTGCTATGAGCAAAGTTGTTAATGGTCCTAAATGGTCTGTGATGAACTCTCTGTTACTGAGCCATCCTGCTTGCTTGCCCAGGGCACTATATTTACTCTCTGAACTGTGAAGCGGTTCTTTACTATGACATCTACCTCCATTTAATAAAAGGCCTCCTAAGAAAAGGGCACTAGAAGTATGTTGCTGAATACAATAATGATCTTCTGAAACCAATTCTGCTGCATCAACCCTCTGAACAGCAATGTGTGTTTCTCCTGTGCTTCACATAGTCTGGCATATGCTCTTTATACTGGCTCATATGACAGGTTACCCTGGCAGGATGGCTGTAAGATCTTGAATCTGTTTCCTGGTGAGTAAACGCTGATTTCACAGAATCACAGAAAGATTGGGGCTGGAAGGGACCTCTGGAGATCATCCAGTCCAACCCATCTGCTAAAGCAGGTTCATCCCAGAGCAGATAGCACAGGAGTGTGTCCAGGTGGGTTTTGAATGTCTTCAGAGGAGGAGACTCCACAACCTTTCTGGGCAGCCTGTTCCAGTGCTCTGGCACCCTCAAAGTAAAGAAGTTTCTCCTCATCTTCAGATGAAACTTCCTGTTTTTCAGTTTGTGCTTGTTGCTCCTCAGCCTATCATTGGGCACCACTGAAAAGAGTCTGGTCCCATCCTCTTGACACACACCCTTGAGATATTTGCCTTCTTGGCCACAAGGGCACTTTGCTGGCTCATGGTCAACCTGTTGTCCACCAGGACTTCTAGGTCTTCTCTGCAGTGCTGTTTTCCAGCAAGTCAACCCCTAACCTGTACTGGTACATGGAGTTATTCCTCCCCAGGTGCAGGACCCTACACTTGCCTTTGTTTCTTTAAGGACTCTGGGAAAAGTCAATATTAATTCTCTGGGGAATGATGCAATTGGAGAATCTGGCTTGGCAGGAAGGAGCCCCACCTGCGGCTCTGAAACAGCACACCACATGAAAGGGGCCTGGCAAGTGGGAAGAAGCCCTGTAACTCCTCTGGCAAAGCAAATGCAACTGCTGCTGCTCTCCTGCAGAGGAGACCCTCTGATCATGCTGAGCATCCCAAAAAGGAAGAGAATGAGTGTGACACATCTTTTACATCTCCAGGGAAATGCAATCATAAACTCTGCTCTGATGCTAATTGATGCTAATGAAAAGACTCTAGCAGACTTTAGAGCAGACTTGCACGTAAGGAAAAAATATGCCATTTGAGTCTTGCTGCCAATAACAACCAAAAGGATGATGTTATGGCATTGTCAACCAGGCCAGTACTGTTAGACCTTTTGGACAAAGGTTAGGAGAAGTGTAAGCAGGGGCAGGAGAACATTCCTGCTCTGCCCTCCTCACTTGTCCCTCGTTTCTTAGGTGGTCTGGTCTCTCTTGGGACCAGGGGCTCTCTCTGTGGGACAAACACGTTGTGGAGGTACCGAGGTGGTACTGTGGGCATGCAGACAACCACAGCCTCCTCTCTTGCCCTCTGCCCCCCCAGAACCCAGAGTTTCATATTAATACATGCCGTAGCTCCATGGTGCTCTGCAAGGGAGAGGAAGAAGCCTCAATCCCTTCTCCTGAGCCTCTCCAGGAGTAAAAGAGGATGCGCTACTCTCCAAAGGTCAGGGCAGAGACAGTCAGTGAAAAGTGGGATCAGGACACAATAAAGGTACAGAGCAGAGCAAAAGACTATTATCAGTTTTGCCCCATAGAATAAACCCAGTATTTGCAAGCTGGCTAGTCTTAGCTCAGTTCCAGGGAAAATAAAGGAAAGCTCGTGTGGTATTCAGTTGAGCAAGAATTAAGGTGAATAATATGATTAATACCACTGACATAGTTTTATGGTAACTATAAGCAAACTTACCAAACAAACCCAATTTTTGTGCTTTGATGAGACTACATATGCTCTCCTCCCCCTCTACTCCGCCCTGGTGAGACCACATCTGGAATATTGTGTCCAGTTCTGGGCCCCTCAGTTCAGGAAGGACAGGGAACTGCTGGAGAGACTCCAGCGCAGGGCAACAAAGATGATGAAGGGAGTGGAGCATCTCCCTTATGAGGAAAGGCTGAGGGAGCTGGGGCTCTTTAGTTTGGAGAAGAAGAGACTGAGGGGTTTATAAAATGTAAAGGGTGAGTGTCACAAGGATGGAGCCAGGCTCTTCTCGGTGACAACCAATGATAGGACAAAGGGCAATGGGTGCAAACTGGAACACAGGAGGATCCACTTAAATATGAGAAGAAACTTCTTCACAGTGAGGGTGCCAGAACACTGGAACAGGCTGCCCAGGGGGGTTGTGGAAGTCTCCTTCTCTGGAGACATTCAGAACCCACCTGGACACCTTCCTATGTAACCTCATCTAGGTGTTCCTGCTCCAGCAGGGGGATTGGACTAGATGGTCTTTCCAGGTCCCTTCCAATCCCTAAAATTATGTGATTCTGTGATTTGGGTGACAAAGGTAATTGCATAGTGATAATGTATGTGAAAGTGTGCTGGGTGTATTAGTCAGTAGTGCACTGCATTTTGAGTCTAAAACTGAACACCGTGCAGTATCGATGCAACTCGTGTGAATGATACCGAGAGAAGGCCAACTGGCAGTGGAGGAGTCCAGGAGAGGCTTCTGGAGATGAATGCAATGCTGGAAGCTGTTTGGTCCATGAATGCAACCATTTAATCTATGATCTAAATGAATATGAAATCACTATTGAGAACAGCAGGGGCTGGCAACGATTAGCAGGACAGAAGACAGTGATGAAGACAGTCACACGGAGTGATCAGGCATGCTCTGATAGCAATGGGATATTTACTCTTGGAAAGGTAGAAGCTGTGAATAGGAGCAGATTGGGATTTTTAGCTTAGTGGATGGCATTGACAAGTCTAAAACATCCGAGATCTTAGAGGAGATTTGATAAAATGAGCTGATTTCAATTCAGAGGACATAATGGGTCTGTCTTGGATACAAAAGCAAGAAGTAGAGGCTCTCCTGGACATGAGATCTCCATGACCAGAACCCTTCCTGACTCCCTCTTAGGCTTCCTAAGCAGTGGAGAGCTCTTTCCTTCCCCATACATCTCCAGCCAGGGCTGTGGAAAGGACATCACCGCCTGCACCCCACTGCCAGGCTGCCCTGTAGTGTGAAAAGGAACAGAGTAGTTTAAAGCCCACGTGGACAGCAGAAGAGGTAACCTCCGGGTACTGCCTTCTGGTACCATTTGCTCGATTAATATACTTGAGTCTGCCCGTAAGGGAAGACTGTGCTGTTCCTGTACGGAGTGGGATTGCTCTCCTTCTGCAAACTGATACCCTGTTCCCTGCCACCAGCCTGGCAGGGGCAGCAGCAGCAGGGCAGCGGCCAGCTGTGAACTATAGAGCGCACACAGGTGGGAGAAACAGTAGGGTCAAGTGACAGTACCTTTCTCAGGTTTACCCGTGTGTTGGGGGGGTTGGGTTGTTTTTTGTTTGGTTGGTTTGTGGTGCTTTTTGTTTGTTTGTTTGAGGGTTTTTTGTTCTGTTTGTGGGGTTTGTGTGGTTTTTTGTTTGTTTGAATTTGGTGGTGGTGGTGGTTTTTTGTTTGGTTGATTGTGGCTTATTCATTTGTTTGTTTATTTGTTTATTGTTATGGAGTTGTTGCTTTTCTTATCTGGGAATAATGAGTTCCCACACTTGTGTACCACTGCTGAGGGGAGGAAGCACAGGCTTATGAGGCAGCTGGCACACTAAGTCACCTCATGTCATTGCCAACCGGCAATGGTGTTTTCCCCTCCACATAGTCCTCTCCAGGGTAACCGAGTCCAGCACTCTGTAGAGAAGCCAGCAGCCCCTGCTCTGCACCGCACTGACCCAATACACTTTGGGCCAGCAGCTGATCCAGAGCACTCAATAATATACTTTTTTGAAACAAAAGATATTTTTTTCAGACAAAGGAAAAAAATCAGAAGATGAAACGTGAGATGAAACAAAGAGCATTTGTATGTAAGTCTTACCAGAAAACGCAGCTGTTTCAAGAGCTTCCACTGAGCATAAACACACCTGTTCAAGGTCAAGTGCCAAAACCAACTCTCTCTTAAAGGCTTGCTTTTTCTTACTCATCCCAACACTGCTGTTCATCTATTCCTCTTTGTCTGGCTGCGGTTTCCAGCATTTCAGTGTCTTCTTTATTCTCGCTGGACTTAGGAGAAATTAACACTTGCCTGTCTGAAGGTATGTGGATAGATAATCCCTGACATACTTCTGTGATATTTGAAAAGGTATTTGTACATTGTCACTGTTTTCTTCCTATTTGCTTCCCTCTGACATTCTTCTGTATAGCCTGGCAGGAAAATAGCCAATGGGAAAACTGAAATATTGTCAACATTCATAAAAATAACTTGTTTTCTCCATTGTTTTTCACACCTAGCTTTATCTCACTACTTCTGTTACAACAACCTAAACCATCAGCAAGTGGTGCCTGCAGAAAAAGCATCAGGGATTTCAGTACCCATGCTGGGCTATGTTTAGATGCAGCGTCTTGAACAAATGGACTCAAATGGCCAAAAGATATAGATTTCCCAGGCTTACAGTGAGCAGTGCCACAGGCCTGTCCTGAGGCCTGGGCTCACAGAGGTCCCTGCAGGGGCACAGAGGCCCTGGTGCCAGATCCACTGGACACACACTGAGTGTTTCTGTGGTGGTGTATGTATGACATAACGTCTTCCGTGCATACGTGCATGGTTTGACCATCCTCCAAACCATCCTGTTATGTCTCTCTCGCACACACACAGAGAAAAAAGCCTTGGCAAGCTCCAAAAATGAGTGTCCAGAAGAAGAAGGGCCAAAGCATTGCTCTGACTCTAAAGAGGGATTGACTTGGAAATGTGCTCTACCCTGTTTCTCTCTTCCCAGGGTCTTATCCTCAGGGATGTTTCAGCTGCTACTATGTATCCTTGACTTTTCCTTGATGATCTGATATTCCTGAGGTTTGCAAGGTAAGCCTGCTTTCCTTTAGGTGAAGTATTGTTAGGTTACTTACAAAAGGGGGACAATTACCGTAAGTGGTGGATTATCAAAACATGCCAAATGGCAGCCCTCTTCCCCATAAGCTTTTTGTGAGCACTTGCCTCTTCTTTCCACCCTGCAGATGGTGTGTTCATCCTCCTTCTGTGCACACTGAGGAACTGATTACATTGATACAATTCTACCGAATTTGAGGGGATTACCTTTCAAATTACATTGGTGAGACACCCTTCTGTTCTTCAAACAGCTACTCTGATCAGAGTTGTATTTAAGGGCATGAAAATCAGTGTAACTGTCAGATGCTATAAATTGTACAGGTGGGACTCATTAGACCTTAGGGAAACATGCAGATCTCCTGTAACTTGCCTGAAGGTACTTGAGTTTAACCTCCTGAGACTGCAAAAGTTTCTCTCTGGCTCTGAGTACATCTAATTTATTCTCTAGTTGATGCAGGGCTTTTGCTTTCTATCACACTCCTACATGGTTCTCCATCTCTTTGCATCTTCCTTTCTTTTCCTCATTAGTGCTTTTGCTCTTCAGCTGCATTTTACAATACAGCGTGTTCTTTCCAAAGCATTTCCGCATGAGGCTGCAGTGGAGCTAAAGCTGTGGTGAAGGGAAAGATAGCAAAAATAAATCGAGCGGTACACTGCTGTGCAATTGAAAAAAAGAATATGTCTTGTGTTAGCCAAACAATACAGCATTTAGTAAGCTAACTGTAGCTGAGAGGGTCATTTTCAAAGGGTAATCCACCTGCAGCACAGGATCCAAGGATAAGAGGTAAGCTTCAGGCTGCACTCCCAGCCAAGGACCCTCACCACTGTTTTCCATTCATTCTTTGAGGTGGAGATGAGGTGAGATTAGTCCTAGCTAAGGACTAGGACATTTGACAGGATTTTTTTTATTGTAGCAAGAAATGACAAAACGGATAGGAGGGATAGGGATGGTGAGGGATGGAAAAGATTGAGAATTGTTTCCTTGGCAACTGAAACCGTGGAGCCTCATGCAGGAATCCCTGAGAAAAATCCTAGAGGAAGCCAAGCTAAATGATCATAATGGTCTCTTCTGCCTTCAGACTCTGTTTCAGGCTAAGTTTACACATCACAGTGTGGTGCTGCATAAAGAGATGGAGTTAGTGCTAAATGGAAACCAGAAGCTGTGTAGTTGCAACAGATTCTTGGGAAGAAGAGAAGCACTATTGTCTCCTTTTCACAAAATGGGGAACACTTTTATAATGCAAAAGGCAAAAAGATTGAATGACTTGGCAAAGATTATTAAAATGCCTTTTGTAACACAGAGGAGAGGCACATTACAAGTCCCTGCCTCTTGCTCTCATCACTGCAATGGGAACACATCCCCCTCAGCTGAGGGTGTGCTGAAGAGGTTTAAGGAATTAGCAGAAGGGCTAAGGGAGCGGAAAGCAGGTAAAGTGGCTGCTGTTTAATGAATGTCATTTGCCCACCATGCAGTTCAGTGCTCCACAGGGGCTGCCAGCATAGAAGGGTCCCAGGTCCTGCGCAGTGTTCAGCTGCAGTGCCAGTGAATCTCCATTAGTGGATTTACATACAAGAATTGGGGCATATATATGAATATTAATGAAAGAAAGATTGACTAACTTCATGCTATTAAAAGATTTCTAGTCTCAGAGAGTAGGCGGAGCCTTTTAAAAATGTATAATGAAATACAATATGTGATACACAATTTTAGAAGCACTAAGAATGTGGATTTTGATCCCTTTTAGTTTTCTTTTTATATAGTGCTTTGCAAGTGTGAAATGGAAATATGCCTTCATTTGAACATTTTTCTTTTTTTTCCTCTATGTCCATGTAGTCATGTTTGTTAATGCAGAATTTCACAGTCAGGCATTCTGGGAAGCCACTCGGCAGTGGGCAGCTAGCATTGATTTCTGCTCCAAAAATAGCATATCAAATGCTTGTGTATTTATAAATGTATGTGTGCACGCATATATATATATATATATATATATGAATGGATGTTGCAAAGATATAAAAGACATAGGAAGGTTAAATCAGAATTATAATCAATAACCTTGCCAGTTCCAATGTAAACTTTTGTGGCAGCAGTGTATGTAACACATAAATGCTGGAAAGCATAATATACTGTACCATGCCTGTGAAAGGCATACCCAAGCATAAGACTGGTGCATTACTATACATTCACTAGAAACTAGAGATTCAGGGCAGCAGGATTTCCAGACAGCCATGTGAAGAGAGAAGTACTGCAGCATCAAGGCAGCCTGTCCACTTATTTCTGGCTGTTCATGATAAATAATTGCTGAGGCCTGCATTGCTATCAGTTACTTCTCTGAGTTGCTTAATGACAGGAAACCAGCTTTGTGAGTGATTCCCAGTACAAATGAGTAGAGATGTTACATGTGTCTGTCTGATCCTCTGCAAGGATCTGTGGCAGCTCTAACAAAGCAAGCGAAGAAAATGAAAGGAACCTTAGGGAGCCAATATATGTTTTTTACTCTTTGGTGTCTGTGATGGAGACGGCTGGCATATAGCAAAAACCGAAATTTGTGTTCCCCGAGACTTTCTTCTGGGCTAGCACCAATATTCACAAACAAAATACTGTGTGAGTAAAGTGCCAGAATGGCCATGTTTGCAGGTACAAAGACAAGGGAGTACTATAAAGCATGACAGCCAAAATAAGTTGGAAAGAACTGCCTCGCTGACTGAAGTATTCCTTAAAGGTAATTAGTAACAGGGTATCTATGGGTGTGTTACTACATAATTAGTATGTAAAAGGTGAAATTCAAAGCTAAAACCTATGAGTTTTCTCTTTATCACCCTCCAGTTTAAAGTCTTAATTGTTTTTACCCTCTTTTTCTGCTTACTTTTCACCCTTCAATATCCAAAATATCATGTCTCCAGTTCCTTTTCTTTGATGAAGGTCATTTGGAGACCTGAATAATGATGTCAGATAGATGTGCAGCTTTTATAAGGAACAGAAATTTCACTGCCCAGAGAGGCAGCTGTTCCTTTAGGGCAAAAAGAGATGAGAGATATTTAAAGCAGTGAAAATGAAAAAGGAATTTAATTTTATTATTTTGATTCATGGGTACCCAAAATGTGATATTAAGCTTGGGATTCATTTAACCTAATGTTATCCATCTAGAAGAAAGGACGTAGTTATCGAAGCCTTCCTCTATAGGCAAAGGGGAGAGACAGGCAAGGCCAGATGAGCCAGGCTGATGTCTGTCCCATCTTATAATAAAATGCATATTATTTCTTTCTGTTCACAACAACAGAATGGAGCTTAGAGACTGAGTTTCAAATAAACGCATGTAGCTTCAGTTAAAAAAAGGATCTATTATATTTGTGCTGAGTCAAGGAATGCAAATTCTTTCCAAAGTGGATATAAGAATGTTTTCCTCCTACCAAACAGGTGAGCTCTATAAGCAAGCAAGGATGCAGTACATTAAACACAAATGAGGAAATGCAGGACAGGTATTTCAGAGGAACCAAAAGAGAGATGGATGTATTAGAGCAGGAGTCAAGCCTTCTGAAGCTTCAAGGAAGTGTACTCCACAGTATGATATTATCCAAATTTTTCACAACGTACAAAATGTGCTTCCTTCCAGGGATGTGGGTCAGTTGGCTAGGTTAATTCATTCACTTGATTTGAGGAACTTAGCACATTGTCACTGACTCTTGTAAGTCTCAACTTCTTTAGTATTTTCCTTGAAGTCCTACACCCTGGAGCCATGTGATTTAATAAAAGCTTGGACTTTTCTTGAAAATAATTTTTTTTTTTCCTAGATTGTGGAGTAAAACTTGAAGATGCAAACTGTAAGGGCTCCAAAAAAGGAAAAGCAAATACAAAAGCAGACACATATGATCCCTTAGCCAGCCTTATGATTTCTGAATGCTCAGATTTGACCACCAAGTTGGCATTAATGTAATGTTAACATCACCCATTGCTTGCATTCCAAAACTGTGTTAGCTGTATTATACATGGAAGGAAAAAAGGATGCAATTCTCTGTATGGCCCTTATTTTTTCTTCCCTTTCCCCTGTGTATTCATAAAGCCACCCTTTGCCCCATATGTGCAGCTCAAGCGACATTTAGAGGTACAATTATGGTGCAAAAATAACCAGGTTATTACCACAATAACACAACAAACCACTCTAGATAAAGTATATGTATTGCAGGCCTGTGATGTTAAAACCAGATTTCCTTAAAGTGCCTTTGGTTGCAGACAATAAAAACATCCTCTATGGCAGAAGACCACTGAAAATAACTTTTAAAGAAAGGATCAATTTTCACAATAGCAGCATTTCATCTCATGTGCAGATCTTGGTTCATAATTGAAAGTGAGACAGCCAAGGGAACTAGTAGGATTAGGCTATGGGAATTCAGCTGAAAAATGTTTTGCATTCAGATAATTGCATGAAATTGGGCTATTAGTGTAATTTTTTTTCAAATTGCAATAACATAAAACAAAGTAAAATATTCCCAGTGTATACATTCAACTAATGTGCTAAAAGAGAACCACAACTGGTTTCAGGCAGAGCACAGAGAACTTCCATTTACTATTCAGAGCTGTGTCCAAATATTGTTCTCAGTCTCACAGTTTCTTCAAATGGACTTTCACAGAGAAACTCTTTTAATAAAACAGTACATAAATAAACATAATTTAATAGTTAACTTGCGGTTTTCACTGGCAAGGATGTTATTAACATGTCCTTTATCTGACCTTAATTTAACATTGTATAATATATCCCCAGAAAGAACTGGAGAAGAAAAGAGGTTTGGCTCAAATTGCAGCTGCTCACTTCAGTAGCTCTCCTGACCAAATGTCAGCTGTATCTGCAGCTCATGCCTTTTTAACTTCTTCCACGGGACAGGATTATTCTGTCTGGAGGCTTTCCCCTAGCTAAGCAAAAAGTTTATCAGGAGAGATGTCCCAAATCCTCCTTTGTCTTAACTTCTTGCTCTTTACTTTTTACCCTGCATTCGCCTTTGGGACTCAGTCTCAGTATCTGGAGTGAGTCTTTCTAGAGGACAGTTTTAGAGGTGGCTTTTGACCACACAGCTCCAGCCTGGTCAAGTCATCAAAACAGAAAAATGCTGGCCCACCACGGACTCGAGCTAATTATTCTTGTGCTTTGAGCCCAGTTTGGCTAATGCTGACTGCCGTGGCACCTGAGAACGAAGACTGCAATTAGTCAGGCTTTTATCTTTATTGAAGACTTGGCTGCTCAAGAGCATGTGCCAGCCACATGAGTAGACAGACTGCCGAAACAAATGCCTGTGTGACTAACATCTCCGTGGGGTTTGGAGGTAATTTCCCCTTTGCCTGTTTCTTCTCCCACATTTTGGAATAATTTTAATTATTTCTGTGATGAATATAGAATATGATAATACCAAATAACCAATTAATGTATCTGTGTCAGTAATTAAATCTCTTTACTAGTATTTTTCAGCTTAAAAATCATGTCAGACTACAGAAGAAAACACCACATCAACATCCTATGATGAATATAAGCATGAAAGACAGTTGAGCTGTGACTAAAAGGTACCTTAGTAACACCAGAGCTTTCCGCTCATTTCCCTGTTACTGAATTTAGCAGCAGAGTAAGCCTTTCATGGCATCTAATGTTGCTCCCTGGATTCTGCTCTGTGCCCAGTCTATGTGAGCCTTAAAATACCAAAAGTGAAGAGCTTTGTTGCTTTCCTTGGAGGACAATTTCCATGCTGGTGTAACTCACTGCCAGAAATTTTATCCAAATATTCTGACTCAGGTTTGCCTTTTCTGGATTAAATTACTTCTCTTTCAAACACTACCCTTAACAAACTCCTTTTTCTTGACAATTATGGCTCTTCAAGTGTTATATCTCTCTTTATTACGTCTGCCTGTCACAAGTATGTATAGTAGTCTTTTAAAGTTTACTTAGGGCGCAGCTGCACTGCGATGCACCACGGTGCAAATAGCCCTGAGAAAAAGTCCAATGAACTGGCTCCAAAACCGGGATTTGTACTTTGGCTATTTAATAGAGACAGACAAGGACCATCTTTTCCAGCATATTTTGTTCCGTGTCTGTTGAGTTTGATACAACAGGGTCCTGGTTTCCAGACAGGGTTTGTGGGCTCTAGTTTTAGAAAAGACAAAAAGTAATGAAAGTAGGAAGAAGTTCCACATTGATCCAACTGCAGTGTTCAATGCTAAACAAGGGGGTTTGGCGAGGGACAATGCCGGTTGAAGAAAATAATGTGAAACATGGTTTAGGAATGACGCAATTGGGGTCTCAAGTGTAGTCCTGTAAAGTACATTTCTTGCTTTACTGAGATCTGGATGGTGACATTTCACTGAGAGATGAGGTAACAACATGGGGAGAAAAGGTATTTATGGTGATGTAAAGGCAGGAAGACTCTATGAAGATGAATGTGAATGGAGAAAAAAGAGTAGAGAACAGACATATAGGTGTTTTGTGACAGGTATTGAATGGGAGGGAGTCTGGGGTTGTAATTTCTAGAGAGACCAGAAACCATTAGCAGTAGGAAACCAATGCAGATTTGAGGGAAAGGAAAAGGGCTGTTAAGCCATTTGTCTCAGGAAGATCAAGCTTCTATCATCTGTCAGCAGGAGCAAAATTTCACTAGAGGTGAATGTCATGGGCAGGATTTTGAAAGTGTTTGTTCCAGCTGCTCTTACTAAAATCTGGCAAAGCATCTATTGATTGCCTGATTTAGTTATTCTTACTTTCCAAAAAACACTGATCCTCGAGTCTGCAACCTAGTGATCTGCACTGTTCATTATATAAATTAGGATAGCATTTGATTAATCTTTGGTATAAACTGTATGTGGGCCAGACAGGAGGAAGCCTTATGCTTTCATATGAAGTCCAAATGGTTTCTGGAATGGAAGATGTACCCTGAATTATGAAGTGATGATTGGAAACAGATGTGGGGGAGGATTTTGCAAAGTCTGGATATTTTTGAAGGTATTTCTTGACATTGCATAAAGTGGAAGTTTTGTTGATTCTGTTTTGTGGGAGGAGTTTAATGGATGTATAAGTGACCTTTTCAGTGAGTGCTCTGTTAGTGATGGCATTACCAAGGTCATTTTATAGTAAAGTCACTATACTTTAGATTTCCTTAAGTTCCAAAACTACAAGACGCAAGATCTGGGCTGCTTGGTTTTTATGTGTCATTCCACAGCACAGAGAAATAATCTGATTGCTGCCATGATCAATGCTATAGTAGCTTGAAATGCATTATCTTTAATATGATAAGTTAGCTAAGTATAGATGGAATTATTTTCAGTTGCTTAGTACATTGGAATTTAGGACAGTTTGATCGAGCAAAATATATCTGTGGCACAATAATTTCTGAATATGGCATGTCTGTGTGTTCTAAAACAATATTTTATGAACAAAATGGGTTACTTAAGATCAGGATTGGTTGCACATATGAAGGAAAAGAAACCATTGGTTCAGAGAGCTACATATGTCTCTACTGGAGGAACAACACTAAGCCCATTGATTCTAATGCATTGTCTCAGAAGAACTGGAAAGACAGGAATTTGAAGGAAAAGCTTCTGGCAGGTGGTACAAGTGGAGCAGTCAGAGGAGGAAATCAGAGCAACCATTCTTAGGAAGAGCAGTATGAAGCTGTATATCTGAGATGTTTGTTGCAAACTCAATGCCAGAAGTCCAGGAAATGGATTGAACAGACAGCCCAAGGTATTTGCAAAAAGTTGACAAGCCTTTCAGCAAAACAGAGATGCACTTGGGCAGCCTCTCTAAATTCTCAATGAAATCTGTAGTAGAAAATGTTGAAGAAAGCAATTTATTAGACACCTTTTTTTTTTTTTTAATAAAAGGCTATTTCTCTGAGCTAACTCCATATTTCTCCAGCTTAGAAGCTCAGTATTGAAAACACAGCACACAGGCATGTCTTGCCTTTTTCTTCTTTTACACAGGAACAATCTAGTATTTGTGTGGGCATTCCTGGTGCCAGTTCCCAATATTGTGTTTTACATGGTTATAGCATGAGACCATACAGGATTGTCTCATTCAGCTACACAAGTACAAAAATCTATACCCTAATGAAGTTGGAGTTTTTTTTGTTTTCACCTTTTAACCTATACTTTCTAGTACTTTTCTTGTATTTTCCAGAACAAAGCTGATCTGTTTTGTTAGTCTGGCCTTCTGAAACCGTCTCTTTTCCCTTCTGGTGCCAGCAGCTGTTGCTGCTGTACTTCATCAGCTAGTTAAAAGGAGAAAGGCAGAAGTAACCTAGACCACAAGTTTGGATTAAACAAAGTATGAGCGTTCAGAAATAGAATGGAAGTGCACAGTAAGACTGGGCTGTTTTGATCTGTAGAATCATAGAATGTCCTGAATTGGAAGGGACCCACAAGGATCATCGAGTCCAACTCTTGTCCCTGCACAGGACAACCCCACAGTTCACACCATGTGTCTCAGGGTGTTGTCCAGTCTCTTCTTGAACACTGTCAGGCTTGGGGCTGTGACACCTCCCTGGGGAGCCTGTTCCAGTGCTCCACCACCCTCCAGGGGAAGAACCTTTTCCTAATGTCCAATCTAAATCTCCCCTGGCACATCTTCCTGACATTGGTTGCTAAAGAGAAGAGTTCAGCACCTACCCCTCCTTGTCTCCCTGTGAGGAAGCTGTAGACTGTGAAGAAGTCTCCCTTCAGTCTCCTCTTCCCCAGGCTGAACAAAACCAGTGACTTTAGCTGCTCCTTATATGGCTTTCTCTCCAAACCCTTCACCAACTTTGTAGCCCTCTTCTGGACACTCTCCAGTAGCTTAATATCTTTTTTATCCTGTGGTGCCCAGAACTGCACACAGTGCTCCAAGTGAGGCTGCACCAGTGCAGAGTAGAGCGGGAATAATGGAAAGTGGCTTAGTGATCACCTCTGCCAGCTCCCTCAGCACCCCTGGGTGTATCCCATCTGGCCCCACAGACTTGTGGGTGTCCAACTGGTGTAGCAGGTCACCAAACATTTCCCTTTGGATTATTTGGGCTTCATTCTGCTCCCCATCCCTGTCTTCTGGCTCAGGGGGCTGGGTACCTAGAGCACAACTGTTCTGACTATTAAAGACTGAGGTGAAGAAGGCATTTGGTACCTCAGCCTTTCCCTCATCTTCTGTCACTGTGTTTCCCCCCACATCCATCAGGGAGGGGATGGAGATTCTCCTTAGCCTTCCTTTTGTTGCTGGTGTATTTTGTTGCTGATATAGAAGCATTTCTTGTTGCCTTTAACAGCGGTAGCCTCAGCTCTAGTTGGGCTTTGGCCCTTCTAATTTTCTCTCCACATAAATTCACAGAATTCTTGTATTTCTCTTGAGTAGCCTGCCCCTCCTTCCAAATTCTCTTTTTATGCCTCTCTATTCAGCCAGGCTGGTCTTCTTCCCGGAAGGCTCACCTTCTGGTGCGTGGGGAGGGCTTGCTCCTGTGCCTCTAAGATTACCTTCTTGAAGAGAAACCAGAAATACAAGTTTGAGGATCTTTGTAGGGGATACAAAGCCCCAAGGCTCCAGTTAAACTTGAACTCATTACTCCTGGTTTATTAGGCCAGTGCTCTACCCCTGAGCTATGGAGCCTCTTCATACGATGAGCAAATCAACACTCCTGCCTAACTGGGTGTGCTCTGCAAATGGTTTGAGTCTTTTTTAATGTCACATATCACACAACTTTCCATAGCACACAGCTTTGCAGAGAGTAAAAGAAAAACCATAATGAATAAAATGCACTCTCTGCTCCCTTAGATACAAGTGTTGGTAAGAAAATGAGATGTCTGAGAGCATTTGGAACAGCCTAATGAACAGAACTCTCTGAAGGCCTTCACAAAGCCAAGCTAGAACACCACCCTCTGAATGTGGGCTTTTTTTCCAATGGGTAGTTCAGCAAATTGGAAACATTCATAAAAGTCTGTTTTCACAAATTTCAGCAACAGCAAAACAGCAGGAGAAAAAACCTGATTTTTGTTTGGTTGGTTGGTTGGTTTTTTAACACAAATATTGTTCACTAAAGGAAAATATATCGTCAGCAGCTCTGGTCACTGAGTCCCAAACCAGTAATAACTGAAGCAGATGTCTGGTTCCACTGGAAATAACGTTGCTGGTCTCTGATTCACTACAGTGTCTCTCAACCAGGGTTTTGATGTGCAATTTTGAGAAACAGGTTGCCAGATGTGGGTATTATATACATTCCAAAAAGCAAGATGATTGAAAAGTACTTTCAGGTTGGTAAGAGGGTCTAATTTCACACCTTCCCTTCCAGCAACACCTGGGCAACAAGAAGTGACCACTTCCATAAAGAGCCTTCCGAGATGCTCTTTTTTTCTGTCATTGCAGTGTGGGTGCGCATTTCCACTGCTGAGGTTGCATCTTCCAAATGTCCTATGTGTGTACACTTGTGAGGTTCCTATCCAAAAAAGTGGGCATTTTTGTGGTTCTCCCTGCCCTCGCATCTTATGTCCTTCACAAAACAAACTCACAGTTTACAGGTGAAGCCTGTCATCACTAATCTAATCATACTTTGCACAGACTTTGATTTTAATTTTTGGATCCTCAGCCTTACACCAGTGATAAATCAGAGTAGCCGTCACTGTAGTGGAAAGCTCAGTGACGTCTAAAACTTCCTGGTTTATATGCAATGGGAAGTCATTCAGCAGTAAGTGACTAACCCTTGCAAGTCACACTGTTAAAAAAGATTACTTCTACTCTCTCCTTAAGCAACATGCCTAGTATCTTGCTCCACACCACCAAGGACCACAGCAGGGTACCACAGGAAAGATAATTTCTCACCTTCCAACTCAGTTACTTCTTATGATTAGTACATTTGCAAGCTGCAGAGTAAAACTTAATTAAAATTATAGCTAGTTTCACTTTGTGAGTTTGCAAGTGACAACATAGGGAAGGCTCTGAGAGCCACAGATCCCAGGATTTCTGGCCTGTATTAATGTTCTAGCAAAATTAGCCATATTTTTTCAGATTTCTGTTTTAATGGAATCTGAAGCCTTCTATATATTTTATTACTATTATTATGAATAACTGTCATTTTTGACTTAAGATAGTTGTTAGAAGCATGTAAGGTGTGGTAGAGTTTGGGGTTTTTTTGCTGTTCCAAAGGGAAAGGAAAAACACAGCCTCCACCACAAATCCCAGTACGTCATCCCTCCAAGGATGTAACAAAAAAAAAATGTTCTTTGTCACAGTTCCTGCTGTACAGAGGAAAACAAGACTTTCTGGTAGGTGACAAGAATACTGAAGAAATATCTGAAGGAAATATAAAGGTCAGCTACCACAAAGATGCCAAAATCACATGGATGGCTCCTGCCCAGGTTCATTAAGACAATCAGAGTCAATCAGATTGCCACATACAACGAGGCTTTCCAGCAAAAAGGGGGACTCAGCAGTCTGCAAAAAGATTAAAGGAACTAATCAACAGTCCAGAGTTACTAAAGTTAATGCTATCCCTAAGGGGAGTAGGAGCTACAACTGCAAAAACATCTCCCAAAAGTATGGCTCCAGTGAAGAGGAGGTTAAGTGGGACAGAGGATTGTATGTGACTAGTGAAATTCCTTCACACCTTCTGGGAAACAGACCAGAAGAGAGGGTGAACCGTAGCATCACAGGTAGCTGCCTCGCAGCTCCTCTTTCAACGCTGGTTGTTATTTAACAACAGCAGTTTAATTTGGAGGTGTCTGGTGGAACGTGTGAAATTACAAGGGAATAGAGAATACACAATCAAATGTGACAGTTCTTAAATGAGCCAAGGAAGCAGGGAAATAACAAAATACCAGTTCAGTCTCAACAGACACAGAAACTGGGGAACATGAACCCAAACATGATGGGAAGATTATTTTTGTGAACTGAACTCTGGGAACTGGAGCAGGAAATCTTGTTAGCTGAGACAGTGAATGAGTGAGCAGTTGCAGTGTATGTCATCATGGATAATATCTCAGAAATGTGAAAGAAGTTGTCTCACGCTTTTGTCTGGCAAGTTACTGTTCATGACTGGATCTTGGTGAAACAAATTATCTACAGGCAGTCAGAAATGTACTACAGGGCGCTTTACACGCTCTGTTACTAGAGGTGCTTTTAGGACAACGATGTAATGTGGTACCTTTCAGTAAAGGAGATGACAGGTGGTGTCTGAAATATGTTTTGAAATTACGAATTTCAAGGGTCTTAACTGTCAAAGCTCCCACTAAATGTGAAGCAGGGGTGGATTCCTGTTCACTTACCGAGTACTTCCGAGGGCTATCTTATTAAAAGCACAGGAAACCCACATTTTGCAAACAGAAAGACTATGTAACCACACACTCCAATGCCAAACACGGGTGCCCAGAGCTGCTTACAATGTAGGCATATGGGAGTAGAGTGGGTTTTTTTAAGCTTTTGGTGGCTATTGTTTCTCCTGCACTGTAGATCCACAAGAGATGTTGGGAAGGCCAAGGGAAACTGAAAGAGATGGAAACAAGGAAGTACTCGACATGGTGCATGTCCATGAATGGTGGGTACGTAGTTAAAAGAAAAGGTTAAAGAGCACTCTTTTGTAATAAACTGTATATAAAATAAGCTGTTTGATTCCTAATGGGTTCTGGGAAACAGAAATGTCTTTTTAAATTTTTTTTTAGTAAATAAAAAGGAATATCAAAAATATACTTCTATCTATCAGCAATTTAATATAACACAAACAATCCCGAGGCCCTGATCTTTTTATTTGCACAGGTAACAGAAAAAGAGGGTGTTATGCAAGTTTTTCTGCATTTAGTTTTTTTTAGATGAATCAAAAGTTTTAGGTATTTTTTGTCCTGCTGTGGTCTTCTTTTTGCAATGTTTAACATCTTTCCATGGGATGTCATAGCTTAGACTTTTTGTTTCATTTTAAGATATAGGTTGCAATCACCTCTGAAATTTTCTGTGAAACATCTCTCCTCTCTACAAAATGCAAGAAAATTATATTGTTTGGACCGAGACTTTTAGAATGAAAGTATAGGTCTTGTGCTAGGAGGCCTGAAGTACTCATCATGGTGATTGCTTTTGATACCTTGCCAAAGACAGGATATCTGTGGACTTTTTGACCCTGAAAACGTCTAACCTACAACCAGTAGATTTTTCAGATTTCATGCCCTCCTCTTACTCACTGTGTCTATATTGAGCCACATCTTCAGCTGATGTAGTTTGGCTGATTTCAGTTTTGCTTATTTATGTTGCCAAGGTTCTGCTGTGTATTATTTTCCTTTGCTGAGTGCGATATTACATTGTGATGTGAACCTAAAGCTTATAGGTATTGCGTGTGTCAGTAAAATGAATTCTTGCTCTTTCCACTTTACTTTGGGAGTGAGGTGCATCTGTTGTGAGTGTGTGCCAAGGACCTCGCTAGGAAGTCCCTTGATGTATTGTTAGCATGTTCCATTGCGAGTGTAGCTGGAGAACTTGGTGAGTCCATCTCTACTTTCTTATGATATTTCCCAGCTCTCCCTGGTGCTCTTTGGTGACTTATGGAGTTGTCCCTGCTCCTGAGGAGAGCTGAGCTCAGGAGGAGTCCTGTGGTGACAAGGACCACTGCCGGTCTTTGTGCCCATTGCATCACTAACGTTTTATGGATGTCCTGCCACATAACTACACGCTCATAGCTGGACCTTCTCCCTTTCTGTTTGGACATTGATCATTATTTCAGCCCTCAAAACTCCACATGCAGCCTGTGGGCTGTGACGGCCTGTCCCTGGGCGCCCCTTGGCCTGGCCAAGTGGGTTGAGGGAAGGGACCACCAGCGTCCCGGCCTTGCTCATCCATGGGGGAGCAGTGCAGTGAGGAAACATGGGTGCCCCACACAAACCAGGACTGGGCCCCGGTCTGGTACTGGGAGACACCAATGACTCAACTTGTCCCTGTGGGGGGGCGGCTGTTGGGTGACACCCTTGCTTTGCCTGGGCTGCGCGTGCTCTTTAGCTTGGAGAAGACTCAGGGGTGACCTCACTAATGTTTATAAATATGTAAAGGGTGAGTGTCATGAGGATGGAGCCAGGCTCTTCTTGGTGACGATCAGTGATAAGACAAGTGACAATGGATACAAACTGGAACGCAAGAGGTTCTACTTAAATATGAGAAGAAACTTCTTCACAGTGAGGGTAACAGAGCACTGGAACAGGCTGCCCAGAGGGGTTGTGGAGTCTCTTTCTCTGGAGACATTCAGAACTCGCCTGGACGCCTTCCTGTGTAACCTCATGTAGGTGTTCCTGCTCTGGCAGGGGATTGGACTAGATGATCTTTCGAAGTCCCTTCCAATCCCTGACATGCTGTGATCCTGTGAGGCACAAGAACGCGCGGGGTCAACAGCGAAGTGACCGGCGGCAGCGGCGGGCCCTCGCGGGCGGGGCGGGGCCTGCTCACTCCGCCCCGCCCCTCTACACCGCTGCCACCCCCCCCGAGAGCGCGGCCGAGGCCTCGGCTCCTCCCTTCCCCACCGCCCCCGCCCACGCCCGTGAGCGGCGGAGGGGGCGGGGCAGGCGCGCCCCCGCGCAGACGCGGACGGCGGGGCGCGCGCAGGTGGCGGGCGGCCCCGCTGCGCTCGCCGCCGCCGAGGGCCGGCCTGTGCCGGGGTTAGCGCGTCGCCGGCGGGGAGGGAGTGGAGCGAGCGAGGGAGCGCCGGGCGGCCGGGTCGGGTCTGTTGCCGCTTCCCACGTGAAAGGCCATAGTCGCCCGGGCGAGCGCCGCGGCTGGCCGAGGAGCCCCACTGCCCCGCAGCGTGGGGGCTTCCCCTCCGCCTCCCCGCCTGGGGCTCGAACCGAGCCGCCCTGCGGGGCGCCTCTGCCTCGCTCCGGCCCCGCCGCTTCTGGGAGGCGGTTGGTGCCGCGGCGCTGCCCCCGTGAATACTCCTCACGGGGTAGGCGTGGGGAGGGGGGCCTGCGGAACCCCCCGCTCTCCAGCGTCCCGGCCCCGCCGGCCGTGGATGCGCCCGGGAGGAGCCGCCGAGCCCGCCCAGCCCTTTCAGCCCGCGGAGGGGACGCGGGGCGCCGCGATGACTTGACGCCGGGCCGCGGCGTGTCGTGCCGTGCCATGGAGGGGATGACACGCTTCGTGGTGGCCTCGGCGGCCGCAGCGCGCTGGCGGCCGGCGCTGCCCGCCCTGCTCCCGCTTCTGCTCGCCGTGCCGGCGCTGCGGGGTTCGCCCGCCGCAGGTAAGGGAACAAAGGGGGCCCGCGGGGCCGGCCGGGCCGCGGCAGGTGTGCTGGACCGGGACTGCGCCGTGAGTGGGAGGGATAGGGTCGGCGGCCGCTGCCGTGGGCAGCTGTCCCCGCGCGCCGGCGTCCGTTAACGGCAGCGCCGGTAACAATGCGGCGGTGCCGGTGCGGGGGGGGGCGGGCGGGGGCCGCCTGTGCGCGCGGCGCTGCTGGGGAGCTCCGCCAGAAAGCGCGCGCGTTGTTGGCAGCCGAACCGCGTCCGCTCTGGCGTGGGGCCGGGGGAACTGGGACCCGTCCTGGGGAAGCCAAGGAGAGAACCGGTGTGGGGCAGCCCTGTCCCAGGCCTTTCGGGCGGGTGGGATGTCCCCTTCCAGCCCGGTGGTCGCCCGGGGTTGTGGTCCCGGTGCCCGCCCCTCCGCCTCGGAGTGCCCGGGGCGTTCGGGGCTTGCAGTCTGTCAGACGGGGGTGGCACCGGCGGGGTGCGGGACACCCTGGTTCTCCTTCCCCTTTGGAGTGAAGGAGCATCAGAGCTCCTCGGAATGCGAAATGTTGCTCTCCAAGAATGGCCGTGGCATGACTTGTGTGTGGAGAGAACTGCTGGGGCTTCAGAGGGGGGTGTGTTCAGTAGATTTTTTTTAAAATAAGCAGGAATCAGTGACCCTCTTTTTTCCCCTCTCTTCTTTCCTCTAGTGGCTCTAGACATCAAAATTAGTCTGTAGTTAAGCAGACAATTTAATCACAAAGATATGTCATTTGGTTCTGCTCCCATAGCACTTCTTGGTTCATCTTTAATATTAAAAATGCTCCAGCTAACATTTCGTAGAAAGGGACAATTTTACTGTGACTATAGGTTTTCTTTTCAGTAGGTAACAGGTATAAAGCAATACATTTTTGTCAACATTAGTAAGTTGTTGACAAATTCTAAGAAACGATAAGAGCCTGCATTAATGTGCTTCATGAAGTGGACCAACTAGTGTTGACTCTTACTTAAACACAAGAATTGAGGTGATTATTGTTGGGTGTTTAAGAAGCCTTGATGTTATAAAGTGTGCTTGTCTTTTTAATAATACTTTATTTCCACTTCAGAAAATAGTTTGTGTTTTGGTGGTGACTGGTGAGCTTTTTGGGGAAGTTACACTCAGCTCCCCTTGTAGCCAACAAGATGTTCTGTTTCCAGCCTACGTGAAAGTTGATAATTTCTAGTAAGCTTCAGAGATTCTTTTTGTTAAATAGAACAGGCTTTGCATGCAAATAAGGCAAAGCAGTAGGTTCATAAATTGGAGATTTGCTTGGGCTTTTTTGCCTCTTTGAGGTTAATAGAGTGACTGGTTTGTTGTGTGGGTTGTTGTGTTTTGGTTTTTTTTCTGAATTTTCTTAGTAAGTCACTGATGGCTTTTATTTAATTGTTTCTCTAATACTTGGTAGTTCTTAATTAAACATTGCTGTGAATTTCTGTAAATGTTTGTATGATTGATATGCATTCTTGTATAACTTAAAAGCAGCAGTAAGAAATGTTATGTAACTTAGCCAGTGTTTGAGCTGCAGGAAGAGAGCACTCGGAGACAACAGATCTTGCCCAAAGCGATGCTTTCCTTCTCAGGCTAGGGCAGGAGCCTTTGAGCTGGTTTGATTTTCGAGTCCTCTACGTTTTTTCTTTCCACTGAGCATGCTAATCATGTACAGTTAACTTTAGCGTTCTAAAAGCAAACTTGCTTTTCAGAGCATGCTTTTCATAGACATCTCAGAAGTGGTTTATTGATTGCAGATATTTGAAGACATCAGGTTGCAGAAAACAAGAGTATTTTGTTGCTTTGGAGTTAAAGTGAAATGCTTTGTTAAAAAGTGTGACAGGAGTCAGATTCCTCTGTTTTGGGCCCATAATGTTTAAAAAATTAGGACCTGTCCTTTATCCTAATCTTCAGCCTTGAAATGTTTTGATGGTGTAATGGGTGGTGTGAAACAGAAAAGATGTGTACTGGTCATATGCAGTAGGCTTCGACAACATTCATGTAACTGCTCATCAGACTTATAACTCCCTGAATATCCATTTTGGGTGCAATTTATTTGCTTTCCAGTGCCATTTGGTCTTGACCAGTTTAGGAACAGCAAGAGGAAACTCCTGCAGCTTTGAGTTATGCAGAAGAGGCATATACAGTAAGAGCAGAATGGCTATTAGAGCCACTTGCTTGCAGTTGAAATAGCAAAGTGAATGTCAGTATTTAAGAAAATTAAGTAGTAAATCAACTTGAATTTTGGAATGCTTGATCCAGCTCCCACTGAAGTCACATGTCGCTGAATCAGCGCTTCAGCTTCCACAATTAAGCAGATGCTGAACTCTTGGTGTGTAGATGGGCTGCTGGTGTGCTAAGGGTAGGTATGTGTTTGAGCACCTCTGTGAACGAGGGCTTTGGTCAGGCTCTGTGAATACCTTGCTGTTCAGCCCAGACTGTGGTTTTGCTTTTGTTCCATTACACAATCTATGCAACTCCCGCACTGACAATCAGGAGGATTTATCTTGTCTCGCCTGCACTGTTTTTGTGGGAGAGGCGAGAGAGATGTGCCGGCCTCTGAATAGTCTGCAGTGAGTCTCCTCAGAGACTCATGGACCAACGACAAGTTGTGGAGGTCAGGCAGGGAATCAGATGTAGCTGCCTTATGGGACAGTTGGAGGATATTGTTTATTCAACTTAATTGCCTGAGTGTGCTGCAGACACTTGAGTTGGCATCATGTCTCTTGTGGCCAGTTCAGCTTGTCAAGCTTGCTTTCAGTTCATTTTCACAGAAGACTCATATGGTTGGAGGATTCCCTTTCAGACTGCTTTCTATGCTGTGCTTGCTGTATTTATGTCAGCCTTGTGTCTACAAGCTACACTTGTAGTCTTGCCAGATGAAATGTGTTTTTTGTTTGCATGTTCTTTCAAGAAGTTAGAATGCTAAACAAGCTAGTGGACAGTGCAGCTTTTTGTCCAGTTGTGTCTGTTTTGTGAGTGATGTTTGTTTTCTGTGAAGCAAGGTCTTGGATTTCTCAGGCAGGGCTGGGACTTGAAATATAGCGTGCCTCTAACAAAGTAGGCTTTAACAGCTTTGACCTACCTTGAGTAATAGATTTCAGGCACTGGACACATTAAAGAGCAGTGATTCTTGCTGCAGCACAAATCTTTTCTGAGAGGTCTTGGGAAGCTGGTGATTGTGGTTAAGTGGCAGGCTCTGAAAACTCAGCTCTTATTTCTCAATCCAGAATGCGTGTGTACGTGTGGGGGAGTTACTTGGGAGAGAAGTGAAGCAGAATAGGCTTCTTAATAATACAGTCTCACTTCTGCTGTGGCTTTCCTTCATTTGAAAGTAAATCTGTTTATGGATGATGTCTTAAATTACCAGTTTGTCTTCAGCCTTGCCCATTGTGGTGTACAGTATGAATAACACTAATTGCGTAAGAGTTACTATGGACTATGTCCTTAACTACTAGTGTGTCTTCAGCCTGTCCCATTGTGGTGTACAGTACAAGTAACACTAATTGCATAAAAGTAATTAAATCGAGTATGTCGTGGGAACTTATGTACATAAAGTAAAAAAACATGAGGAAATAGCACAAGTTGTCTTTTCAATTTTGTCATAGAATTGCAAAGTTAATTCAAATGGTAGCATTAAGTGACCAATGCAGACTTAATCTCTTTTTTGGCTCACATATAAGAATCACATTTTCACAGAGTCCTTGTCAGTATGGCCAGTTTTGCACTCTGGACTTGTGTGATATGTCGTCTTTTTTTATCCCTTTAAGAGTCATATATTTCTGTGCTTTTCTTTAGTGGTTGCTAAACACACATGAGCTCAATAACAAATTTGATTGACACTCCCTATATGTGCTGTGTTTTAAGCCATTAATGTTATTTGAGACAGCTGTTTTGGAAGACTGAGGGGAAAACCTTTCATAAGAGCAGTGGATTAGGGAAGTCTTCCTAAGGCATGAGATGGGGAAAAAATACAACTGACCATCAGGAGTCACATCACTGATTATGTTAGTGTAATTAATTGCACATAAAGCAGATAGAATAAATACTAGAGAATGGTAGACTTGGCTGATTGTGCTAGTTCTTATATGGTGTTTGTCAGAAATATTACTGCCTTGAGGTGGAGTTGAGAACAATTTTAACTATTTCAACTGAAATTTTGTAAATTGTGCATTTTGCTATGGGCTGAAGCTTTTTTTTCTTTACAAAATGTCAGTTGAAAGAGTTCAGCTGCTTCTGATGCTGAGGCAAGAGGAAAACAATAGTTTCTGCTTTGAGTTCTGCCAGCTTCTTTTCTGAGCAACTTTAATACCCTTATGCTTTGGAGCATGCATTTAAACTTTGGCAGATTGTGTCTGCTTTGAAGGGGATGTTTTCTCTGCTGCTGCTTTGAAAGTGATTTTTTTCAAAAGCTTGTAACAACCAAATTTAGGCACACATGGCTGTAACAGAGATGATGCATTTTTTGTCTGCTAAAACTTGCGTATATCTTGTTCTCATGGAACCTCACCTACCCAGAATCTGGCACAGAACCCAGGGCTTCAGGGTGTTGGCCCTTTCCTCTTCTCAGCCAGAAGCACAATAATCTACTGCTACTCATTGAACATTTTGTGAATGTGCATTTTTCAGACTTGTGACAGAAGTGTTTTTCAGAGTTTGTTTTAAAAACTGGAAAATTTCCTCCACAGAAGTTGTAGCAGCATATGAAGACTGCAAAGGCAAAAATTAGCAAGTTGGAAATATTGACATTACAATAACCTGTATGATTTTAAACTTCTTCTGTGCCTGTCAGTTATAGTACAACTATACTCACATGATCACAAAGTGTATATCCATGTAGATAATATAGCTATATAGGCACCTGCACATAAGTATCTGTACACACATACACCCACATGCAGACAGCATATAAAACTGATCCTGCACTGGAGAGAAATGGGTGTTGGATAGCAAATGAAGAAGTTATCTATGGGACTCTTGCTACTTTTGTAGCAGATGTTCGAAGGTGTGAAATGAATGGGGACAGGGAAGCTTGTAAAAAGGTTTCACTGTTAATGTAATTAAATGCTGTCCTAGACAATTGACTTGTGTTACTGTTGCAGAGTTTCAGTGATGTGAGCAAGTTGTTTAGGTCAGGCTTCCCACAGGTGGTCACTAGCTGTGTGTTCCTCATTTACTGGACATGAGACCTTTGGGATCATGTGTTGCAGAAATACTGAGTGCTTGCAGCTGCCAAAGAAGTCAAGGGAACCTGTTCTGTGTATATAATTCTAAATACTCATTAATGTTTCAAATTAGGCACTCAGAATTTGACCTTGTTTCTTAGTTTTGCAATTTGTAAAATGTAATTTCATAGGTGTAATTCCTTGTTTGATTTTCAAAATAGTACGAAATTTTCAGATGCGATAATAGTGAGCATGAAGGAAAAGTTCATCAGAAAGCCAAAGACTTTTGTCTTTAGAACAGTAAAGATCCAGTGGATGACAAACCAGTCTACTGAACGTGTAAGGAATAAATTATTTGGAAGCAAATAGAAAATAACAGGTGGTAGTGTAACAGTATGCATTTGCTATATTAAGACTTCTTTAGTGAGAGTTAAATAGCTGTATAGATGGGAAGATGTACTACACTGTATCAAAGTATAGTAAGATTTTGTTAATTTATTTTTTTTTTAATCAGATCTTCATAAAAAGAACTCATTTATGGTTACTGATGTTTGCTCAGTTTGTTTTAGCAGTTTCAGCCTACATTCCTACCTGCTTGATCTTTGCACACAAACTGTTTTCTAATCCTTTTAGTTCTCTTCATTCTTTCCTCTGATTTCTAGAAGCCTCTCTTCTATGAGTTAATTCCCTGCACAGAATTTTGAATTAGCTTTAGCCATCTGGTCAAGGCAGTGTGTCTGGTCTTGTGGTTTGAAACAGAAATAAGAGATTAAAATTCACCGGCAAGTAAGAGGAGGAGGAGGGACGAATGCTGGAAATATAGTGAAAGTAAGTCTTGAAAATCCAGATGCTTTTTAGTAAGGAAAGTAAGTGATAGTATCATGCTGAGGGGGCTGAAAACCTGCACAGCTGTAGGATGAGGGGTAGACAATGCAACAGTGCTGTATGAAGAGATCTGGTGTTTATCATGGATCACAAACAATGTGATTCAATAGGATCACAGGGGTGCTGGATCTCATGAACACATGAGTTATGGTCTTTGGCATATCCTGTGTAATAACTTGTTCATTCTCTTCAGTGGCAGAAGAGCTGTAACTGGGATGCTGTGTCCAGTATGGTGTTGTGTTCTTCAAGGAAGAGACAGGCTACTGGAGAGAGTTCAGATCATCCAAGTATTTGGGTCACCTAATCTAGCATAAAACATAGTTGGACAGGACTTTATTCAAATATATAAAAGATAAATACAAAGAGAAGCATCATAAACAGCTGTTTATGTTGAGTAAGAAAAGAAGTAAAAGACTTATTGCAGTGAACAAAACAGATTTTCTAACTGCTGGTATTTCTAACAGTGCAGATAATGAAACTCTGAAATAAACGGTTTGAGGCAATAATGTAATCTGTCATCGGAGTTGTAAGAACAGCTTGTATAATGATCTAACAGAAGTGGATTGCAACAGTGATTCCACAATGGTGTAGAAGGATGGAATAGATGATCTCCTGAAATATTTTGCAGATCTGTTTTTGTGAGATTCTACAAATAATATAAATTGTGTGCAAACGTGCAACATTGGGCCCAATATCTGTTAGTTACTGAAAACTTTAGTGTGCTGTTCAAGTGAAGAAACAACCTATGGTTCTATAGTTAAATACTGTGTCATAGTGTTTATGCAAAGAAAAATTGAATTGGGATTTCATAGGTAGCCTTAGTAATGATACTTCCTAACTTTTAAATTACTGATTTTAGGCTTAAATTTTTTACAAGTTCTCAAATAATATTTTATAATCCTTGCTATAGTGACTTTATCCTTAGTCATAACAGGTGGGAGGAATGCACTATTTTTATGTTAATATCTGTGCAAGTTCAGTTTTTAAGCATTTTGTAGTACTGCATAGGTTATCACTGAGAGAACAGGTACAAGTAGATGGGGTAAATGTGATTCTGCATGTCTTGAATATTAGAATTTGTATATTTAACAGGTAGGATGGAAAGAGAGGTAGTATTAATACTCAAAACACACATCATATATCATATTTCTATGAAATGTATAGTTGAGCATCTTGGGGACTTCTGTATCTTAATACATAATTTAGGATTAAACCCTTAGGGAAGAGAGAGGTGATGGAAGGAAGAGGTCCTAAGTGATGCAGGATAGTTGGGTGACTGAGCAAATGCATAACACAGACCAAATCTTTCAGATGCCTGTGGTATATGTACTGCCAGCCAGTGTAGCCCACGTCTGGGGTCTAGGTCTAAGAGGGAATGCAAAGCTGCTGTTGTTCAATAACTGAGGCAGTGGATGCCCCCCATGTGACTGGGAAGTGGCAGAGTTTCCCAACTGGAGTGGCAAGCATGGGGAGGGCAGTTCCATAGGGCATTTTCTAAAGGAGCAGCTTGGTTCAGTTTTAGTGGAAAACACTCAAATGCCTGGTAAGATATATTTGAGAACTGTAAAGGCTCCTGAAAATAAATGGTCACATAGGACAGGTTAGGCAGGTAAAGATGTTTTTTCTTAAGTGGTAGTGAAACAATTTACAGATTCTGTTTTCAGCCTATTTTTTCTTAATTCACATTACTTTGGACTGAATTTCCTATTGAGTGTTTTCATACTGTGTGAGGAAATCAAACTGGTATGATTTCTTACATGAGAAGAAGGCTCTCCTTTTGTTTGCTCCCCAGCCAATAGTGTATGGAACTCATTTGTGGATACTAAGTAAAAGTTCTTCCCTCATTTAAAAGCAACTGTTTGTTACTGCAGAATGATGCAGGGACTGTTTATTTTCCTTCTAGTTGGATGTGAGCTCAACATCAATTAGATGTTGAGATCTCACCCTTTCCTGTGTCCCATAATTCTATTGTAAATAAATTCCACCTCATGTATGCAGGTTGCAGTGAGCACTGATCAGCCACAAAACCACAATGATTTAGTTCAGCATTTTTTGGAGACAAAGCTCTACGCATTTATGTACTAGACCCCTCGGGGCTAATATCAGCTTACTTCTTGAATAGAAGAAAATTGGTCATTTATCAGCTATGCTGGATTCTGATTAGGTAACTTTTCCAGTGCATGTCTGTGTTTAAAACTGGAGCTGCTGCTGAATTGGGACTAACTTGTGTGATATATTGGGATAGAAATTGCATGTCATAGAACAAAATCCTGATCTAGAGGAGAAGTCTGGTTTGAAGATGTTTTCAATTAGAAGCTGACAGTGACCTTACTTCCTGCCCTTATGCGGAAAGATGAAACAAATTTGGGCTTCCAGCCATTGACATTCAATTTTTAGAAGATGTAATTTGTTCCACTCTGAAAGAACAAAAAAAAAAAAAAAAATTCCCTTTGTCTTTCCAGAATGCATGTGCTTTTTATAGTAACTTGGTTAAAAAAAATATGTAAATGCTTATCAACACAGTAATAATGGTTCTGTCAAGAAATATTTTATCCAGTATTAGTACAAGCAAGGAAGTTTCAAGGAAATAAATTGTGTTAGTCTGTTTACTTTCTTTGCTTCTGTGAGTAGTTACTTTTCTGCTTCTACTGCAGCCAGGTTCTTAAAACTGTAAAAATTGTCAGAAGGATTATGATAGCTGAGGAATGTGAGATGAATGTAAATCCACTTTGCTTCTTTTAAAATTGACTGGATTCCAAGTAGACAGTGTCACTTCAAAGTATAATCTTCTTAAAATCCTGGGAGCATTAGAAACTTGCTTAGAAACAAAACCAAACATAGTTTCTGTACTGGAGTATTAATTCTTATGATGCTTTAGTATTTACTGCTGCTATTTACCGTGTGTGCACAGTCTGCCAAGCACTGAGGTCAGGTGAAGATAGTTCCAGAAATCTTGAAGTGTTTCTTTCAGATTTACTGAAACAACACTAAAATGAGTTGGTTTCATGTCTGTCTTGAATGAGCCAAAACCATCATTACAACATGCTACTGGTGTGTGAGGTTGCACTGTCAGTTAAGAGTGAATGTATTATTCTATATTTGGAAATAAAACACACACTTGAAGAACACAGTGCAAGTTTATATTGTATCACGTATTTAGTACAAGCATCCATGTCATTTAGGTAAGATACCTCAGAAATATTCTGTGGTACTTTCCCTCATTCCTGAATAGTATCAGCCTTGGAGGTCACATCTAAAGCTTGTTCTCTGTAAATTTGATGTTAAATAGCTTTCTAGATATTATTAAAAGCAGAAAAATATAGAAATTTTACATCTTCCACATACAGGTACAAGAGTTAATATGTTTTATGAAGACAAGTATTTTGACTTGAGTGAATACTTCAGGCTCCTGCTTCAATATCTCATACATCAGAAGTTGCATTTCTAATGAATTAATGGACTTTGGTTTTATGAAGACATATCTTGAGATTCATTTCTTTTAGTTTTGAGAGAGTTGGGAAAAAAAAGAGAATTTTAACAGTAGAATGAAAGTAATGAATTCATTAAATGATGGCTATTGGAATTCCTCTGCGTGTTTACGATCAATGCCTGTGGATTGAATTATTTGGAGGAGGACAGGTGAAAAGCACAGGTGCATGTTAAATATAGTTTGTTATAGGCAGTCAAAGCAACCACCCAAAACAGCAGGTGTTTATGTGGAACGTTCCTATAAGCTCAGGCATGCAGTACTGGTTTGTGCTCCTAATGCACTAATATGTGTGTGTTTTGGTTTGGTGTCCACACCAAAAGCCCCCCCTCCCCCGCCATGGGAGATGACGGAAAACTTTACATGAGATTTGTTTATTTTCGTGATTGAAGAATGCATAAAGGAAAGGGTTGAAAACTATCTGTGCAGGTTTGGCTGTATGAATTCCTTTGCCTCAAGTTCGGTTTCTGTTGTGCTCACCTTAGGAGCTACATCATACAGTAATTGATACCAGTTTACTCTGGTAATTCTACAATGCTTTTGCTAAGTGTTTATTTTATTGTAATACAAAGGAGCATGAGCACAGGTTGTCAGGAAAGATGTAGAATGTGGAGCTATGTGAAGTTTTTGAGATGGGGAACCCAAATGAACAAAGCTCTCATTAGACTAGCTATCTTAATAACCTACACTATTTTTATTGTGCTGCCTTTCAGAAAGTTTATCTTGCCCGGAAACTTGGCAAGGTCATAAGCTTGTTGATGCTTTCTGAATTGTTGCTGCATCCTTTGTAGCTTTTGGGACTGGATTCCTTGCTGCTTCAAATATGTTGAAGGCAAGCTGTTAAGTCAAGGGAATATTTTCATCTCATGTCTGCAGGTCTGCAATTTAGAGCTTCTAAATTGCAACTCAGTTATGTCAAGCTAAGTGGAAAATATTGAAATAAGAGTTATAAGAGTTTGGTTTGAAACGTGGGTTTTTTTTTTCTTGTGATTTGCTTTAATGAAAGACTATCCAAGACAAGTAAATGAAAACCAATGTTATTAACAATGAAAGTCTTGTAAGTCTCATAATTAAACTCCTTTTCATAGCCTTTTGGGGGAACAGGCTTGTGTTTTCTCAATGTGCAGGATTTTTTGTATTTAAGAAGTTGAACATGGTAGGTGCAAGTTTTTTTTTTTTTTTTTTTTTATTAAACACTTGTGTTCATGCAGAAGTAGTTCAGTTGCTGTGTAATTGAGTTAGAGTGGCATGACTTGTGATGATATAGTCTCTGACAGTCATATTAATAGCCTATTTTCCATCCAAAAAATTCTACAGACCTGCCCATAGCGTTCTCTGGTGTTTATGGAAAATGGCACATTTCTAAATAAAAGTCATGCTTTGGTAGGTAAGGTGTTCATGAAGAAGTCAGTTTCTATTTTAAACAAGTAAACCCACCAGATTTTCCTCTGTTTTTACACATTACAGTAGGTGTTATGTATATTGAACCAGTAGATACAACAATAATAGAGTTAAAGCTAGTCATTTGAGCTCAGCCTTGTTTCATATCAGTGTTTTATGTTGTTTGTCTGGAATGCTGAATTATCATAATACCTAACTCTTCAAATAGAGGAACAAGGCCAAGAGATTTCACTTCAGCAACATGGTAACATATTTTCTTTTATACAATATAGTAAATTTCAAATCCATTTCTTCCTCCTTTTTTTTTTTCTGCCTCCTGGAAGCAAGTACTTTATTGGATTTTTATTTATTTATTTGTTTTTAACAAATGTATCAACATTCTCTTCTGTGCTTTCCCCAGTGCTCCTCTTATTTTCCCTCATATAATCTACCCTCTTTGCTATGTCTCTGTCTTGGAGTGCAACTTGTAGGGAGCTCCATCCTACATCCTATTGAAGACCAGAAAAAAAAAAAACCAAACATGATTCCAGGTTTTGTGGGTTTTGCACTGTGTATACTTCTTTCAAGCTCTTAAGGAGAGTAGAATTTGTTAGGCATGGGTGGAGTTTTTTCTTGTTGGGGAAGGGATGACTTGCAAAAAGGGGAGGAGGAAGAAAGCAGGAGTGTAGTCTTTGCCAGACATGAGCGATTTTACCTCTTATGAAGCTGCGGGTCTATGTTATTCCACGCAGGAGAAAATCCAATTTAAGATGTTTCTGTTATCCTCTCTTAGCTTGCCACTTCAGCTTTTTGCATGTTTGTTGTATAGGCTGTATTTTTAAAACAGTACTTTATTGGGATGGTTTCACTATTTTGGTTTTGATGTGTGTTTTCTCCTTTAAATGGCATAGTTCCTGAAAGCCTAACTTGGAGTACAGTCATGCAAACAATTGAATTGGCACCTCTGGAGCACAGAAATGAGTGTTTGGGGACGTAAGGGAGCGGCAAGAACCTTTCAAAACACAGCTGCCACTGACAGAGTGGCACCCTCTGAAATTAATTTGTTAAGGACCAACTGGATTAGAACTTGCTTGGTCTTAAATACCCTCTACTATTAAGAAAACTTCATTTTAAGAGCAGCTCCTTTCTAATTTGAGCTTGATTACATACTAGTAATTTTTATGACTGTTCTTCTTTCTGGAGTCTTCATCTAATGAAAAGAAAGTGGATCTTTGTATTTTTAAGTAGTTCAACCCACAGTACATAGTAAAATCCTTTTCTTTAAGGAAATATTCATATGAATGGTTGAATTAAAATGTCTTTTTGGTCTTCAACTATATTATACTTTGTGTAGAAAGTTTAAGCTCCGTAATTTTGTCTAGATGAAGAATTTTCACTTTTATAACTGACCGGTTTAGTTGCGGTAGTATTCTTGCTAATGCATTTTAGTAGGGCCCTATATCCTTCTTTACAATTGATACCTTCTGTTTTAGGACTGGCTTCAACTCTTTCCCTATCATCAGAATTACTTACTGTTCAGTCCCCACATGAGGTTCCTTTCTTAGCACCGTTCCCGCTTACACTCTCCCTGTGTAGCCTCGCAGCTCCCCAGCTTTGCAAACACACTTTGCCTTCCTTCGTCTGCCGCTTCCCTGTGTGACAGCTGCTGCTTGCGGTTGTGTCTTGTGCTGCTGCAGGGTGAGTTGGGCTACTGGCTACACTGGTATTGCTGTTGCATTTTTGGCTCTCTTTCTATTTCTGTATGCTGTATCAAATAGAAAACCACCTTGTAGTTATACCTGTGTTACTGTGTGTGCAAATCAGGTTGTTATGATAAATTTGTTCCTGTCTAACAAGCCATGCTTGTCTGTAGGGCAGCAAATGCATCCCTGGGCATTCTGAGGTGAATGCACAAATATATTTTTAGATGTCTCAGAGGTCTTAACTCAGCAAGCTAGGCTGTCCAGGTCTGTGTGAAAAACAAGCAGATTTGGGGAGTTAGAATTTGGGTGGCCCAATGTGAAATGGTACGTGTCTAGCACCTGGCTGAAATCAGGCTATAAAGTATCTGTGATATATCATGCTGTCTGCCTACAGAAGAGCTGCTGCTTTAGATGTTTTCTGCATCATCCAAGAGAACAAGATTCCAATTAATGGGCTTCAGCATTAAGTAGGGAGGGGAAGTGTTTGTTTTCCTACCTGATTCAACATTACCATGTGAGAGAGGATTTGAAAACACTGTCAGCACTAGAGACAAAATATTTTGTATCAAATACACTCATCAATTCCAGCAGACTTTTGCTAAGTTTTATGTGAGCAAACTTGCTGGCGGCTGCTGCTGATGGCAGCTTTCCTGTGAGCAGAAGAGTTAAAGTAATGATGTGGAGCCTGTTGTGTTGCCTTCCAGAGCAGGAGGGGCAGCAGGGATGTTGACAGGTGGCATGGTGGCATGTCAGTTCTCAGCCCCTTCTGAGGCAAACTGGGCAGAGGCAAACCAATGCATTTTACTGTAGAAAATGCAGGAGTCTTCCTGAATGTTGTGGCACTGTGGAGGGTAGGGAGGAGAAAAGAATACTAGAATATTTTGAAGAAAAATGTAAGCCAGAATGTTTTCTTTTATTGCAGAGTAAATGGGTACGTTTTTATTTTTGTCTTGGTGGTCTTTTTAGAGCTAAATGATACTGAACTCAGTATTTTTCTTTTCCTTTTTCTGTTTGCTTAATGATGGAATAGTGTCTTGGGGAGAGGAAGTCCCATCAGGGAGAAACTAGTAATAGTGAGTCATTGAGGCTGTGCATATTGTAGGTCACTTTAGGGAGACTGTGATTTTCCAATCTTGTATGGAACTGGAAGTGTCACCCTTGTGGTTTCCTTAATTATGATTTAAGTATCACATGGATATGAAGCATTAAAAATTCTAAAGTGTCTCTGGGACCGAATTGAGAGGAAAGAAAAATCAGTGTTGCAGTTCTCAGTGGTACTTAAATTGGAGGATTACTTTTTCACCAGAATAGGCTTTCATTGAAAAACAGACTTCCTGGTATGTCCCTGCATTAGAGTTTAAAAGCTTTAGACCTTTTGCTGTTTTACATAGTTAGCTCCGATAAGAAAATTTTGCACTCCCACTGAGAACTGTTGCAGTAAGTTTTTCCAGAATATGTATTTTAACATATAATCTTAGTCATATTTCACTTTATTCACACTGATGATTTTAATGGCTTCTGTTCAGTAATTATTTGAAGATCAGTAATAGGTGTATTTGTCTATCTAGACTGTCTAGCAGTATAATGGTCTTTGAGGTACCTGGAGAAATGTGAAGACTCTCATGATGCTGACTGTAACAGACTTAGGCTCTAATTAGAGCTGGTTTATGTAAACCAGTTTGGGAACTGACGAGTTCTCAGTTTCTAATCCCTTGCAGAGGAAGAAGGAAGAAAAAGAAAACAGGAGGCTCAAGAACAGCATACAAATCTGAATGTGCTGACATTTTAAAGAAAACTACAAGTGTTGGAAACACCAGGTTTCATTAGACTTTCTTGTTAAGTAGTTTTTTTTGGTTTAGATGGATGTTTTAGGTGGACTTTACTGGAGCTTCCTCTACAGAAAACACAAACATGAGTCTTTGCAGTGAAGTAATATTGTATTGAGTACTCCTATTTTTATAGCTTTGTGGGGTTTTTTTGTCCCCTGCATGTTCCCATATTTGTGTTTTACAAGTATTGGTATATGAGTTGCTTCTGAGGAAGATGTAAAGATTTGCGTGCAGGTTTACTATTCTACTGTAACGAAACTGTGGCACAGCCTTGATGTGGTGAAGTGCTTTTCATCAGTCACTGAGTTCTACAGAGCAGGCATGGAACTGAAGATGCTTTGAGATTTCCCAGATGTTTGAAAGAAAAATGGTATCACTAGCTTGTTCTTAAATATATAGTTGTTTTTTTTCTTCCTAGACCAAACTTAAGTCACATATACAGATGCTCATTTTTCAGGTAGAGAATCATCATTCTTAAGTTAACAGCATCATCTTATGGCACCTGTGAGACCAGATGTTGGCACATTACTGTCGTTTGATGACCAGTGACTACTTTTTAGGAATTTCATGTCTTGAGGGCATAATTTTGCTCTGTTAAATGCCAGAGTTTGTTTATTTCACTTTATGTATACTTCAGTTTATGATGAGATTAACACTCCAAGCAATGTAATTGACCTCAAAAAAATGCTTAAAATGAAATAACCTTCAGTACTTTAGCCAATTTAAAGCCTTTGGAAACTCTCTTCTATGCAAAACTCTAGTGTCTTCCAGTGAACTTGTTGGTGGTGTGTTTTTTTTTTTTTTTTTTTTTTTTATATATGATTATACGCTTGTTTTAGGTTGTTTCTTAGAAATTAAATGCTTCTTGATGAAGGAGGGGGAGGAGAGTGTTCCTAAAGTGTTCTGGTTTTGTAAACCTTGCAATAAACTGAATAAGAGGGAAGGGATGACAGAGGAAATAAAACTTATTGTTGATTGGCTTAACATACTAGAAAGCAAGTGGACCATGCTTGAATCTTGGAATTACAGTAGGATAAAAAATGGTAAGAATATAGTTATGGCATGGATATTTTAGGTCCCTAATAACAAAGGAAGGAAGGTTTTTTTTTTTCCCCTTTAAATCCTAATTTAAGTGATTTTTTTTATTCTCCAGTAACTGAAATTGACAGAATAAAATGGTGGTGAGGGGAGGGAAGGAGTCCTGTGCAAGTCTCTGTTAGCATGTTGCCATTATCCAATTTCATATTTGCCATGAGAAAAAAAGTGTTAATATGTTTAGTGAAAGATATAATAAACTTTTCATTTACTAAAACTGTGGATTTAATAGTGAAAAACATTACTGAGTACTTTCTCCTTTTTTTTCTTGAGCTGTGGGGAAAGGAACATTCAGTTTTTAGACTGTAATAACTTCTACACTTTTATAAAAGTTGTTTTAGATCGGCTTTATGAACCAACTATTTAATATTCCAAGTACAACCTCTCATTTTATGACTGTGGAAAGATCTACTGTTGCAGCTCCACCAGATACTACACATGTATTTTCTTTCTACATTAATCCTTGGGTAGCATCTCATGGCCAGTGTTCTGTGCAGTCATTTGTCATTTAAACAGCATTATTGCAGTTCTGATCTGAACTATTACAAATCATCACACCATATACTAAACCAACGCATGATAAATGTAGGATACTATTTGGCAAACATGAGGGGGAAGTTACTGGTTTAGAGTGCATTAAGCGTGTCAGAGATGTTGCTTTGTCTGGAAATGTAAAGAGACATGAAGTGACTTTCTGAATTGCAGGGATGATGTTGGAATTGGGAGTAATGTGCCCCATGGGAGCTGAGTGCTTAAAAGTGTACTCCACAAAGGTATCTGTTGTGATTAGGTGTTGGCTTTTTATTAAAAAGCTAATTAAACCCATTTGTTTAAAGAAACCATAGAACAGTCACTAACAGAGTGTACCAGGCTTTGTTTGCTGATCCGTTGAATAAAATTTTTGTATGGATCTTTGTTTTGTTTTTTGTACAAAAAACATATAGAGGCTAAGCTGATTTGTCTAGAGATAAACAGTGAAGGCTGTATTGATATGGCAAAAACTTCTGAAAAACAGTGATTTGGGGCCGGAGGGGAATGAATTGGCAGGAGGAAGAGTTTGGTGGGCTGTTGAGGAGGAGTTCACTGTGCAGTGATGTGGTTGGGAATAATCTTTAAACATATGAGTGGGAACTGGGAAACTTTCTTACCTGTGTATGTGGGTGTTTCGTGTTGGCTACTAGTGTGACCTGTTCAGGAGGATGTTGCCTAACTGGGGATGGTTTAGAGCGTATCCCCTTGCGGCTTTGGAAAGGATGTTTCCAGGTGAAAATGTCAGAAAGGGCAGCCTAGTTGGCATGTTCTAGAAACAGTGGAGTTGTGACTTGATTTCTGTGTTGTGGTAAACAAATTCTGTAGAGCAAGGGCCTGTGGAAGATTTTCAGTAAAGGGAAATTGAAGCATAAAAACATCAGACTAGGAGTTATGTATAACATTTGTAACAGTGAGGAATAATTAACCATAGGGCAACTTACTGTGTTGGAAACTTAAAAAAGCAAGAGTTAATTTAGGCAAGATTTATGAACTGAATTAGGCCAGAGATGGGACTGGAAGGTTACATTCTTACTTACTGTCCTTAAAAACATCTGGCTATATGCTGTAAAAGAATGACATTATGGAGTCTAATCATGTAGCATGGAGTCTAATTCTCCTTTCCTTTGACTCCAGTCACCTTCTGTTGGAGTGAATGACAAAACCTGCTCTGACTAAGAGGATATGATACTGCTTGGACTTGTTTCTATTGTCTGGGATTTAGGGGCGATTGATATAAAGTTTTACTGTTTTAAAACCAATCATTTATATAAAAAAAAAAAGTCAGGATTTCAAGAATGTAATGAATTTGGGGTGCTGGTGGTATGGCAGTCTCGGCAGTGGCAAGCTGGCAGTGAGCTGAGCTCAGTCAGTACCTCCCAGGCTGGCTGTGCTGTTCCCTTTTTCCTAGCAAGTGCAAAAGCAGAGTAGAGGTGTTGCAAAGCTTGTTGTACACCTGTATGAGGAGAAGTTCTATGGGTGTAGAAGCAGATGATTGTGTTTGAATGATACTCTGAATTCCCATGGAGATGCAAGAAGAAAGAATGGAAGGGAAAGAAGTCTCAGAGTCAACTTTTCCACCAAATTAGAAGTCCCCCAGAGATGTGTGCCGCCACAACTAAGAAGTAGCTCTAGAGATAAAACTGGAAGAGGACCAGAGAATAAGTTGTAGACACCTCTTTCTTCCCTCCCTTATTGACTCTATTATACCAAAGGTTTAATTTCCTTGGAATATCAGGCAGTATTTCATTTTTTTTTCATGGGCATCATGCCAAGGTTCAAATGGTACTGTTCAGTACTACTTGTAGTAGGACTCCCCTTGAGCATATTTCACACACTGGTAACTGTTGGTGTGCACAGAGTGAAGAAGCTGGAGTGAGTTAAACTGACACTTCTGTAGCAATGGAAACTTCTTAATAAATAATTTAATGCAGGACTATAGAAGCTGATATCTGTGGTGACCAATTTCAATCATTTTAATGGTTCTCTCTCACTTCCTTGCCATGTTAGCCATTTACCTGGAGTATTTGTTATTTTAAACTGTTATGGGAAAGGAGGACAGAGGGAGACAGCAATATCTCAGTAGTTTTGTGTGGTTTTCAGCTGAAACTTTTAAGGCCTCCGCTGAGTGAAATGCTGGCGTAGGGTTTTCTCAATGTGATTCTGACGAGAGAACTTACTGATCTTGTAGTTGCTCTGGTGAAGGTGGCATCATCTGAACTGGACCCTTTGGGCCAAAATAATTTACTGTTTGCTATTTGAACTAGTTTGTGTTTGTTCAGTTGTTTGCTGCTGAATTTCTGCCATATTCAGTAATCTTTATAGCTTGTAGAGCAAGAAATTTAATATGCAGCAGAGCTACTACTGTTTTTTAACTTGTAGACCCCTAGTAGCTAGGCAAACTTATTTTTACCTTCTCAGTTTCCTTGTCTGGATATTTTAGAGATAGTATATGGTCTCCCCAGAAAACTGGAAAGCAGAGATAGAAAAATCTTGCTGTAAAGACATTTGAGGGTTCCTCAATCCAAGTTTACACCAGGTTTCAAACTTAGTGCAGTGGTCGACCAAGAAAAGCAATGGGTGGGGAAAAAGACTAGCTGAATGGAAATGAGACAACTGTTTTGTGGCTTTTTCTTAGAGAAATTAATATGGCTTAGGAAGTGTTTTTTGTTGATGTCGCCCTTTATTTTATTCACAGTTGACAGAAAATGTGAAGACTGTGCAAGAAGCTGAGAAGTGCGAGGGCAAAGATGCCTGATGGTGTGATTGAACTGGGGTTGTGTTCTGAGAGGTCAGAGCAGCAAAGGGCAGACTTGAAAAGGGCATGGCAGATAAAGGTGCAACCAGAACAAAAACAGCAACAAAAGAGGGAACAGAGAATGAAAATATGCTTTTCAAAAGCAGCATATCTAGGAAACTATCCTCCCTTGAAACTGAAGTAAATGAAAGTCTCTAGTTCTATAGGTAGTGGTGCATTTTCAGTAAAATTATTCAAGAGCTCCAGTCCCACCATCCAAATACATTAATGTGCAGGAGTTGACTGACAAAAATAGCCATTTAGAGATTTTTGATGTGAAAAACTTCCAGTGTGGAAAAAAACAAGACAAGCCTGCGTCCCTTACATTTCTCTTGAAATGACAAATAACTTGTCAGTTAAAAACCGATGATGGATCTTTAAAGGTATGTGATGTGTTTGTGGCCTGTGTTTTTTGTTTAAAGTGAAGGCTGTAACTCTTGTAATATCACATAATCAGAAGTAATGCAAACTCATGGAATATCTGTCAGAACATGTGAAGGTTCAGAGTGTTGAAATTAATTATGGCACTGCCATGGAAGTTGTGGGACAAGCTTCCAAGCAAGTGTTGAGGTAGAAACCTTAAATAAAAGTTCTTAAACCTTGCATGGGCACGTGAGGAGAAAGGTAACTTCAATCAACTGCAAACTTCTTAATGGAGGGTGGCGATTTCTGTTTGTTGTGGGGTTTATATTCCTGTTACTGTAAATATTCAAATTAATTTCAGCAAATAGGCCTTTGAGGAGTTAACGTTCTACCAGCAAGACTTCAATTCCCAAAGTATGTTTGAAATAAAAGACAATTGTTTTAATGGATAGATTACAAAACATTACCTTATTTATAACATACCCAACAACTTTCATGTCTGGGTCTGTGTTTGGTGTTCTTTATCCACATTGCAGATACTGGAATTTGTTTTTCCTTTATTCTTCTGTCTCTATTTTGCAGCAAAGGTAGAGTTAACTGTAGTTACTCAGAGCTAAGGAAACAGAGCAAGCTTGTAGTATTCATTTACCTGATTTCTTCTAGTTTTCTGCCACTGAATGCAGTATGAATACAGTATTTTTCAGGTATTTGTGTAGGTTTTTTTGATCTATTTATGCTCTTTGGACTCTTAACATCCCATGGCAGTGTGTTCCCCAATTTAATTATGTTTGGGGTGAAAATACTTCTGTTTTGTTTCTATTAAACTTACGCTGAATTTGACTGTTTATTTTGAAATGTCATAATTGTCTTTTAATTAATCACATCTCTCCCACTCATGACTCTAGAAACCTCATTCTGATAGTTTCTCTCCTGTTGTCTCCCCTCCAGTCTGAAGAATCTTGTAACAGAGCCAGTCTGTACCTGTGTTTTATCCTTAATCTTGTCTGTGACACTTCAATTTCTCTATTCTGTTTTGGGAGTGATAATTATAACGATGTAGCACTGAAGATGAGATCACAATGTTTACATATAGTGTGGCATAATAACATGTTTCTGTTCTTGTTCTCTGTTCCTTTCCTACTGGTTTTTACTGTTCTGTTTTGTGTCTTCGATTTCTGCTGAGCACTGAGGTGACACTTTGAAATTGTGGTGGATGGTATGTTACAATCTCTTTTGCCGCGTTAGTTGTAGCTAACTTAGAGCTTATTATTGCTCCTGTAGGTAGGGCTGTTTTACCTCCTTTCTGTACTTCACATTCATCAATCTTGAATTTCACCTAACATGGTGAAAGCTCTTCTGCGTCGGTTTTCAGTTGAGACTTTTCTGAAATGCTGTTGGCAAATGTTGTCAACTTATTTACCCCTCTGTTCCTGTTTGTGTTTTGAGGATATTGACCATTGTAGCTGCACCACTGCTAGAAATCTTTCTGCATTCTGAAGTTTTTAATTGATTCCTGTTGACATCTTGAGCTTAGTTCACAGTAGTTAAATTTAAGAGTTTTGATTAGGAGCCTTGTTAAAGGCTTTGAAAATCCAGTTAAAATTGTTTCAGGTGGATTAATATTGTGTACACACTTTTCTTCACAGAACTGTCGCTGACATGTGACATACGATTTACTTCTACAAAAATTATTTGGGAACCTCTGGGATTACAACCATTAACTCTTTCATAGATCACTCTGCCTAGTCCATCTGTGCAAGGCAATTAGGTTGCAAGTCCAAGACAGAAATGCTGATGGATTAGAGGGAACTCAGTGTTTTCGGAAGGTAGATTTGTGCTCTTGAAAACTATAAGCAACCTGAACAAGAGTAGTCCTTAAGTGACAGAAACTTTGTTCAAAAAGTAGTTGATTTTGGAGGTACTTTCAGAATAAGCTTGAGAAGGAGGTTTATGCTTTTTTCTGCTATGAGTAAAACCCAACTCAACGAAGAGGCTATATGTTGTTGTCATATACCTGGCACTTAGGCGTGAGTGTAAAAGCCACACATTTCATGAGATTTATCTTTAAAGTGTTTGGCAGCTATCAATGGAGAGAAAAATAGAATCTTAATTGCTATTTTTGCTTTCTTGGGGATTAGCAACCATTTGTATTTTATTTCTTGGTTTATACTATATACCTATTCACATTCAGTTTGTAAGCAATCTGGAGTTACTTGTACTGCTAGAAAAGATCTATATGAATGAAAATGTTTTAGTTTGTCTTTCTGCCTGCATGTGTGAGTACATCCATGAAACAAAAGAATTCAAGAAGCATTGTGCTTCTTAATCTAGGGACCGATTAAGCAATCTGGACTCCATAAATCCATGGGTCCAGTTGGGAAGCACCCGTGGCTGCTGAGGGAGCTGGCTGAGGTCATTGCCAGGCCACTCTCCATCATCTTTGCTAAGTTGTGGGAAATGGGAGAGGTGCCTAAGGATTGGAGGAAAGCAAATGTCACTCCAGTCTTCAAAAAGGGCAAGAAGGAGGACCTGGGTAACTATAGACTAGTCAGCCTCACCTCCATCCGTGGGAAGGTGTTAGAACAACTTATCCTTGGTGCCATCTCAAGGCATATCAAAGATAGAGGGTCATTACGGGCAGTCAACATGGCTTCACCAAGGGGAAGTCATGCTTAACCAACTCCATAGCCTTTTATGAGAGCATAACCAGGTGGATAGATGATGGTAAAGCAGTGGATGTGATTTATCTTGATTTCAGTAAAGCATTTGACAGTCTCCCACAGCATCCTCACAGCTAAACTGAGGAAGTGTGGACTGGATGATCAGGTAGTGAGGTGGACTGTGAACTGGCTGAAGGAAAGAAGCCAGAGAGTTGTGGTCAATGAGGCAGAGTCTAGTTGGAGGCCTGTATCTAGTGGAGTGCCTCAAAGGTTGGTACTGGGACCAGTACTATTCAATATATTCATCGATGACTTGGATGAGGGAATAGAGTGCACTATCAGCAAGTTCACTGATGACACCAAGCTGGGAGGAGTGGCTGACACACCAGAAGGCTGTGCTGCCATCCAGCGATACCTGGACAGGCTAGAGAGTTGGGCAGGGGAAAATTTAATGAAATACAACAAGAGCAAGTGTAGAGTCTTAGATTTGGGCAGGAACAACCCCAGGTTTCAGTATAAGTTGGGGAACGACCTGTTAGAGAGCAGCATAGGGGAAAGGGACCTGGGGGTCCTGGTGGACAGCAGGATGACCATGAGCCAGCACTGTGCCCTTGTGGCCAAGAAGGCCAATGGCATCCTGGGGTGTATTAGGAGGAGGGTGGTTAGTAGGTCGAGAGAGGTTCTCCTTCCCCTCTACTCTGCCCTGGGGAGACCACATCTGTAATATTGTGTCCAGTTCTGGGCCCCTCAGTTCAAGGACAGGGAACTGCTGGAGAGAGTCCAGTGCAGGGCAACAAAGATGATTAAGGGAGTGGAGCATCTCCCTTATGAGGAAAGGCTGAGGGAGCTGGGGCTCTTTAGCTTGGAGGAGACTGAGGGGTGACCTTATTAATGTTTACAAATATGTAAAGGGTAAGAGTCATCAGGATGGAGCCAGGCTCTTCTCAGTGACAATCAGTGATAAGACAAGTGACAATGGATACGAACTGGAACACAGGAGATTCCACTTAAATTTGAGAAGAAACTTCTTCTCAGTGAGGTTGCCAGAGCAATGGAACAGGCTGCCCAGGGAGGTTGTGGAGTCTCCTTCTCTGGAGGCATTCAAAACCTGCCTGGACACCTTCCTGTGTAACCTCATCTAGGTGTTCCTGCTCCGTCGGAGGGATTGGACTAGATGATCTTTCCAATCCCTAACATTCTGTGATTCCGTGAATCTAGCTGAAATTATTTAAAGGCGAATAGTTGTGTCTCAGGAGACCATGTATATCAGAGCTCGTTGTATTCTTTAGTTGGTTTTCTCATGTTTCTCTTACATACATACATGTTCATCAATGAACTTAAGAATTTCATGATAGTATTCAAGTTTCTCATACTGATCTTAACACAAATGTATTAATGCACATGTATGGATTTATATGTACATGTAGGTATATTATGTTTATATATACAGGCATGATGCATATGAAAATATGCATGTATTTTGGTAGTATTACTGCCTGATGTGCCACAGTAAATGCTTGGAATATGAACGTATTGCCGAGTGATGCTGTGGAGGAATTTTTAGGCAGACGTATCTGCAAGGAGTGAAGCCATGATATATTGTCTGTTCCAGAATGACATGCACAGCTTTTTTGCATCAGTATTATATATATTATTTTTGGCTATACTTGGTTATCCCATGCTGTGACAGGCTTGCTTGTTCACATGCAGCTGAAGTTAGCAAACAAAAGTTGTATCTGAGAACAAGAGTGCAGGAGGGAAGGCAAGTAGGTACAAGGTATCGTGTCTAAGCAGCTAGAGATGTGCCAGAGATGAAGGCAGTATGCAAAGCTTTTTTTTAAACTATGAAATTCATTGTAAGCATCTTAATTGTGAAGGCACCAGAAGGTTGCTGAAAAAACAACAGATTCATTTTCAAGGCCATTTATTAACAAGGTCATGTAGAATAATCTTAGTTGTCACTTTTATCTGTTCTTGCTTATTAACAGAAAGATTAGGAGAGCAATATAAATGGTGGCCATCTGTGTTCTTAAAATCCACAAAGGGACATTATAATCAGGGACATATCTTTTCCTTACAAACCATACACAACATCCTGACTGATGTTTATAATACTTGTAGATGGCAGCAGTCTGATAAGACATGCAGCTGGCTAAGTAAGGCTTTTATTTCACTTAAGACTTAAATTATATCTGACCATAGAGTTTTGTGGGTTGATACTGGATAACGAGCTAAAATTATGAATTTGCTGTTTTCCTTGGGATGACTTTTTGAGATGACAGACAGTGGCTTTTCCAGTGAGGTCTTTTTATTCTTGGCTTATTTGTACATTAAAAAGTGGTTGTCTAAGATACTTATAGTTCAGCTTCATGCTCCAGAATTCAGGACTGTAAGTATCTGGACTGGAGAGAAATCATCATGGCTTATTTATATCTGTATGACAAAAAGAACTAAGTGATGACTTGGTTTACCTCTTACATTGTGCCACTAGAGTGTCTCCTAAATGAGATTTCCCTGTTAAAATGCATAGAAGATTTTCCATCATGTTGACCACTATTGTTTCTCTTATAACTAGCAGTGTTATCTCATACAGGAACAGCTGAATGTTTGTATATTGTCAGCATCTATGCAATTTTGATCCTTTGTGGTATCAGTAAGGAGATAATGTACATTTTCAAAGTGTTGCAGTTTATCTGTGAGATTAACAACTTTAGGAATACAATTGAAAAGGTACTTCTGAAAATCACAATTAGATTTCAAAACCTTCAGTCCTTCAACTGTGAGAAGATGATCTTTTCAACAATTCTTTTAAAGCTTTGTGCTTAATGCTAATTTCTATGAAGGGGTACTACATGCATGAAAATGCATGATACTGTCAAAGGATTTTCCTATTCCGACTCATACTTGGATAATGGAGATGATTTGGAGTGGAAAACACTTGACACATGAAGTTCATTGCAAATCTTGACTTGCAATACACTGACAATTGTTTTCTGAAAATAATTTGCATGCTGAACACTCTTTTGATTGCAAATTTTGATATTTTTCAGTACCTCGGCATTCACATACAATTTTTTAAGTGACCTTTCTGTATAAACCTCAAATTTTCGTTTCTGGCAACTTATGTAATACGCAAGAGAAAGCAGAATGATCCAGAGAAAATGTCCTCAAACTATCAGAGGTATTCTGTTGTTATGTTGTCAAGACCTCGTTCATACAGAGTTGTGAACTGTGTCAAAGAATATAATCGGTTTACTAGAAGGAAGATTAATTGAGTAGTACAGTTTGTCACTATTTTTTTCCTGTTCCCACAGCAGCCGAATGCAACTTTCAAATTTTGGTGCAAGAAGTCGGTGCCTGAAGATATTTTTCATGGGTGTTCTGACTGAAATAAAAGGGATGTACCTACCTAAACCACATATCCGTGTCCGGATAAAAGCAACATAAAAGAAGTGGCAACAGGTGTATGTACAGGGAGCGAATGGGACAATTTTGCTTTCGGGTCTATCCTGAAGCTTTCGAAAACAGGAACCATATATAAACGTACATGAAATATATAATTCTCTTTTTAATTGACATTTACTTGCAAATTACTTAGTCAGCTGTGTCATTTTAGTCCAATGTTCAGAATTCTCTTCACAGTTAAGCTGGGATCTAAGAACTGCTGTTGGCCTCCTTATCATGTGGTCCCTTGTGGTCTCACTTAAGTTCCTAAATGAGTCACTATATTTAATCTTAAATTTCCAGACTTTTAACAGACCTATTGAAGAAATAGAACATTCTGAATTTTGGAGAATGGTAGTTCATATTGCTTTTTCAAGACATTATGCTACTATTAGGGCAACTTCAAAAAGGACACATTGCTGCAGAGCTGGCAGGTTGTGTTGAAGACCTGGGTACAGCCTGCTTACAGACCTGTGCAGGTCTGGGCCAGTGATGTTATTTTGGTTATCTAATTTTGTAAGTGCTCCACAACCTATGCTCTAAGGAAAAACTGGTTTGCCTAGTGTGCTGAAGTGCTGTGCTGGAAAGCCAACAATTATCAAATTGCATTGAAAGGGAGATGTTACTGGCATGAAGGGCATAAACCCTTCTATTAGCATTTTGTGAAATAAATATAAATATGATGTAAAAGTTGGGGCAGAAAATGCAGGACTCTTTAAATGTATAAAAAGCTAAAAGCAGAAAGAATTATTAAAAGCTGTTCCCTCTGCCTGTCCAGGCTAGGGAGATTGAGAGAGAGAAAAGGCAGTTGGGGTATAGTAGAGCAGCATAAAACACAGAAATATCTTGCTATGGCCTAGGAAGAGAATAGGTTTTTAATTTCACAGTGTAAGATTGAGGTATAGTTAGATTAAATGTGATAATATATTGTACATAAACAATTATATTTGTGTACAGGGGAAGCATTTAGAATCTTTGCTTCCATCTACTTTTTGAAAATGGCTTCCTAGGGTCCTCAAGATTGCTGGGCAGTAAAAATATGCAGTGACAAATGCAGCATAATAAGACTGTTGTAGAGATCCTAAAGACTTCAACACCTGCCCTTACATAGATTAAAAAATCCTAATAGCAGTCTCTAAATTGCATTTTTCTTTAAAAAAGAGACTCGATATTATGTCACTTCAACATGAGTCATCTGCTTAAATCTGAGTTAGTCTATAGAGTTCATGTTGATACAGTGGAGTTTTCGTTTTAGCGTTTCATAGGCTTTTTACAAAGGAGCAATTCAAAGCTGAGCACTGGCTGTCTGCTTTAATGGAATGCATCAGTTAAGGCAATTTCCTGTTGCACGTAGAGAAACCTTAAGTAGATTTACTGAATGTGACAGGAGACATACGCAAAAAGCAAATTATTTAGTAGTTTGGAACAAAACATTATGTTACTTTGGAAGATTTGACTGAGCAACATGTTGCATAACAGGTAATTCTGTGGGGTATTAAATATGTCAGTTTTGGGCATATTGTACACACAAAAGCAGTTTTCTTGTGCCTCTTACAGATGTGATCATCACACATAACAGACAAGACTCTTGACACTGCATTGTCGTGTTCCTGTGCACTTTCTCCTTCTGATGGGAATGGGGAAGCCATGTGCTGTGATAAAGAAAAATGTGCCCAATTTTAGGTAGCACTTTAATATTTGTATCTGCATTCTTTGTGACTTGGCGGCAATAACAGCCTCTTTTAATGGCAGGTCTGTTTACAGCCTCAGCTGTCACAGCACTAGGTTGCTTTTGAACTGTGCTTTTGTTACCTTTTTTTTTTTCTTTTTTTTAATTCACTCCTGTGAAAGGATGTTGCATTAACTTAATTCCAGTGTAGCAGTTTGGGGGCTTTGTTTTTTAAATAAAAAGACTAAAATGCTATGTGTCTGGTTTGCCTTAACAGCATCTAGTAATTTGCAAGAATTGACAAGTTTTAAACACTAGAGTTGTGGAGGGTTTCCTTCACGTACTACTGTCATAAGCCAGAGTTGTTCATTGAAATGGAGAGATGGGGTGGAACAGGGAAAATGTCCTTAGCTTGCAACTGGCCTTGAGGGAATTAGTTCCAGCACAACGGTCCATTTATAAAATTAAAATGAACAAGCAGGCAGTAAAAGATGTGGGGATAAAAGCATCACAGTAACCCACAGTGAAACAGAGTACGTGTACTGGTGGAACGCACAGGATGCAAGACATCTTTTGCCACTTCGTTTGTTTAAACCTTAGGTACGAAGTTAAAGCTCTTTTTGTTTTTGCGTGTCCAAAGATTTGCTAAATGTTAACATTCTGAAGTTAATGGAAAACTTGAGTTTGAGGAAGGATTTGTCAAAAGGTGTTTTCTGTTTTTCTTTTTTTAATAGGAAAAGATTACCTCAGGGGTAAACACTGCTATATTTATTCCTGTTTTTTCATAGAGATCCACTGCAGTGTGACTGCTCAGAGGTAATTTTGTGGTCATCTGTTATAAATCACTTTTGTTGGAGGACTACTTCACTATGTATGTCATGAATTTATTGAATTGAAAAAGTGACCATCTTCATGTTCCCCTTCCTTGTATAACTCGGAGCACTAGCATTGTATTTTGTATAGATGCATGAAAGACGCATACTATAGCAATGTCCTAGTACAACTTTCCTCTTTTCAAGGAAACCTAGTATTTAAAGAAAATTAAAACCACAGTTGTTTGTTCACTGTGAACTATTTTTCTGTCATTATATTTTTTTTACTGTGCAAACACAAAATAGAGGACGCTGCTAGCTTTTGAGATCAAAGGTGGCTGTCAGTCTCCCAGGCTGCATTAGAATGTTGTCAACAAGTCAAGGGAGGTGGTTATCCTTCCCTTTACTCAGCACTTCCCTTCACTGAGAAACACGGGAGTATCCCTCTGAATGTCAGGAAGCACTTTTTTACTGTGGGGGTGTTTGAGTGCTGGCACAGGTCGCTCTGTGGTGTCTCCGTCCTTGGAGATATTCAGAAGCCATCTGGACATGGTCCTGGGCAACCTGCTTGAGTAGGGGTATTGGACAAGATGCCCTCCAGAGGTCCCTTCCAACCTCAAGTATTCTGTGATTTACAGTAGTGCATTTTGGTGTCAGTTAAATAGAGCCATTGGAAGAAGTCTGTAATTCTGTTCGTGTTTGCTTCCATGAAGCAAATATAAGTTTGCAGAAGTGGTGCTTTCCCAAGAAAGATAAGGGAATCACAGAATGTCAGGGATTGGAAGGGACCTCAAAAGATCATCTAGTCCAATCCCCCTGCCGGCGCAGGAACACCTAGGTGAGGTTACACAGGAATGTGTCCAGGCAGGTTTTGAATGTCTCCAGAGAAGGAGACTCCACAGCCCCCTGGGCAGCCTGTTCCCATGTTCTGTTACCCTCACTGAGAAGAAGTTTCTTCTCAAATTTAAGTGGAACCTCTGTGCTCCAGTTTGAACCTGTTACCCCTTGTCCTATCTTTGGTTGTCAGTGAGAAGAGCCTGGCTCCATCCTCGTGACCCTCACCCTTTATATATTTGTAAACGTTAATGAGGCCACCCCAGAGTCTCCTCTTCTCCAAGCTAAAGAGCCCAGGTCCCTCAGCCTTTCCTCTTAAGGGAGATGCTCCACTCCCTTAGTCATCTTTGTTGCCCTGCGCTGGACTCTCTCCAGCAGTTCCCTGTGCTTCTTGAACTGATGGGCCCAGAACTGGACACAATATTCCAGATGTGGTCTCCCCAGGGCAGTGTAGAGGGGAAGGAGAACCTCTATCAACCTCGCTCTTCTTTTTATCCACTTCATTTTTTTAGAAGCTTGAAATGACTTTATTTGGCCTCATCGAAGATTATGGCATGTGAAACGATGTTCCTTTTTAAAACAGGAGTCTTAGTATGTGTTTCGAGTATATAAAAGATTCCCAACTCGTGATCAGAGAGTACCAAAGTAGGCAAAGTAAAACCAAGAGTAGGAGTTTTGAGTATGTGATCTGTAATGTGTGTCCCCTGTTCTTTTAGAGTATTGGCAGGGTAGGGTGGTTGTACTGACAGTCCTACAGGGAGTTATTTAAGAAACCAAAGGATTATATTAGTTAAGAACCTCCTAAAATATTGCAATGTATGGCAGTTGATTGATTTGTTGTTGTTGTTGTTGTTTTTTGTTTTGTTTTCTTGGTCCTTTATTTTCCTGTGAGATGTGCGTTGTAAGCTAAAGCTACTGCTTTGGTTAGAACTGGGGGAGGGAGCATACAAAAGCTTGTTTTTCAGTCTGATCAGCATTATTTTGATTTCAGCTCTCTGGAAAATAATGAGAAATGAACTGCCTGCACTGTTACTTGCTCTGTTGTATGATGATATGCAGAGGGAATTATCATGTTAGTGTTTTGTTTTTTTCTTTTTTTTAAGAAAGGGAAAAGGACTACGGAGATTTTTGAGCTGATTTAATGCATAAAAGTTTGGTTTTGTGGTGTGTAGTGTTGTGGGTTTGTGGTTTTTTTTATTTTTACAGGGGTGGGGGGGACATCTCTGTATCCTCCCCACTTCTTTGCCTGCTTTTCCTCTTAATACAATTCTCTGGCAGTCCAGGAATCTTTTGAAATCTCAACTGCAATGAGTTCTAGTCATTTACTATGTGTAGTTTGAATAAATGCAATCCGTATTTTAGTATTAATAGAGCACAGTGAACAGCACGGTATAGGAAGGACTTCTGAAGCTAACTAGTAGGTTGTGCCTGAAGCAACATGTTTCATCATTCCTGGTGAGAGTTTTGAACAAATTTTGGCTCTGTGGATATACCTGCTGAGTATCTGTTCTGCATCAGGGTGTAACCTTCCTCTGAAAAGTATTTGCTAAAACACTGTCTTATTAACCACATGGGGAAAAATAAAATAATCATGAACCCAAACCCCGGTTAAAAACTTCTGTAGAGAACAACTTTGGAACTAAGGATCCATTCTGTAAATGGGTGAAAATATGTATGTAGCCTTATGACACTTAGCCTTCAGAGACAGCTTTTTCTACATGTGATAATAACTGTTAGTCTTCCTGCAACTGTAATACAGTAACAGTAGAGTCATGCTAAGGCAAATTGTCTTATGGCTTTATATAGCAGCCAGTACTGTAGAAGTTTAAGTTGCTACTGGTCTTGGCTATTGCTTGAGAGGTTGAAATGTTGCTTGACATAACATAAATATTTCAGAGATAGGCAGGGGATTCTTAGTGCTCTCTGTTCAGCTAAAATTCCCAGTAGTGCCTTCTGCATTCTTGTGGCTGTCTAAATTTGTCAGCTCAAATTCTGCCTGAAACTTCAACTAGACAAAAATCACAGCGTTTTTTTTCTTTTGGCATATACCGTTGCTTCTGTAAATTGGTCCAAGTTTTGTTTTTCCTTTGCATTTTCCTTTTTGTAATTATATCACATATTCATGGCTTATGGTAACTCAGTTGGCAAGGAGAAAGAATACTGCTTTTGTGTTGGATCTTTTTGGCCACTTAGTTGTGTAACTTCTAGTTTCTTCTTTCAAGGTCTCCGTCAAATGTCTATTTCCTAGATGTACCATGGCTTTGCCTGTAATCTCTATGTTGAGCATAGGATTCTAACCACACAGATGCCAAAGAGTTAAAGACCTGCAGTTTTCTGTACCTCTGAGGACCTCTGAAGAATTCAGTATCTCTTTTTAAATGCTGTGTTCATGTTTATCACTGTAACGTGAATAAATGCCTTGATCCAGATAGGCAAGTGTGCTTTCCCCCCTCTTCATCCTAGGAGAGCCTTCCTCTCAAGTACTTTTTTGAGTAGGAAAATATATCAACAGCTCTCTACAATACAAGGTTTCTGAGGGAAGAACTGCACTTGTCTTCTCATGATTTTTCTTTGAATGACAACCAATAATAGGACAAGCGGTAACGGGTTCGAAGAGCTTTTGAATGTAAACACTACTGTATTTGAAAATTAAGGATACAGCTTGGGGGAGCACTGTATCTGTCCCCAGTACCTCTTCAGAGACTTTGGATCACACCTAAATCTAGATGATCAATAAGCAGCCTGCTCTTTTTCAGAATCAACCTAAACCTGCATTCAAAATTAAGCACTACATTTTGGTACCAAATTAAGTTATTAAGCTTAGTTAGAAGGGCCTACTACTTGAACTAAAATACTAACTGTGTAGCACATCAATGGTTTTTTTTATCAGGCTGAAGGGCAAGTCCAAGGAAAGCCTTTGTCCACTCTTGAAAGGAACCTTTTTGTTTCCCTGAGCGATGCCTGTGATGCCTCCACACCAACCAGCTGCCTGTGTCGGACACCTGTTGCTTTTTTCTCAGAGAAGTGCTGGTGTGGGATCCTTGAGATGTGTTTTGGAAGAACCACCTGCAGATTCCAAGCTCAAGGACATTTAGAAGTTACAGCTAGCTGTAATTTCTCTGTTGGGGATGGAAGTTTGCCTTGTCTAGCCCTAAGGGTCAATTATTTATTCTGAGATAAGAAATTTCCTTAAATTTTAAACTATTGTGTGGTTTGTGACATGTTCATGGAATTTGGCTCATTTTTTTTTCACTTGGTTCATTCTAGCTACATAGGGAATAGCGGGTAGGTTTGTTTTGGGAGTAGTTTGCTAGATACATCTTCTGTGCTGCCTCAACTAAAGAAGCTTCCAGAAAATACACATGCTTTTTGCTCCTTCCCAGATAGACACAGACTGAGGCATGTTCAATGGTATTGGTGCTTCTGATGTGAGTCCCAAATGAGACCTGATCTTCCTTGCTAATTGTTGTTGTTCCATTGGTATGGGGTTTTGTTTTTGTGGTTCGGCTTGGTTTGGTTTTGTTTTGTTTTGTTTTTTCTCTCCATGAATCCATGTTGTGTGTGTTTTTTTACCTTCCAGCCAATTCATATTTGTACAGCTCCCAGCATTGTGGCTGTGGAGAGTTCCTGGGGGATTGTTGTTAAAACTAGGTAAGCCTATTTATTTCAGAAAAATCTTTAGCCTTGTTTATTTCAAGAGCTGGAGAGAGAGCTCACATGGCTTCTGACACTATTTCAGCTGAAGTGTGTTGTGGTGTTTTGTGACAAACATAGGTAGTTTTGGTATGAGTGTGTAGATAAACAGAAGCTAAGTAAATACCCTTTCTTTAATTATACTTGTGTTAGATTAGATGTCTTAACCAACTTTATATCTTAAACATAGTAATGCTTCTAATGTCGTATAAAACCACAAGATGCTAAAATATTTCTGTTGAATCTTTCATAAAAAAAAATAAACCTGGTTACTGTTTATTTTTATATTTTGACTGAACAGTGATGAGGTAAGACTTGTAGACTTTTCTGTGACAGCCTTATTTGAGCACAAGAGTATTAGATGTAGCAGAAACCTGTTACAGATAGGAGCACCCAGAGCTGAGTCTCTCAAAAGCTTGTGTATCTCCGTAACTTGCTAAAAGCCTTTACATGAATAAGGCATACTTTCATATGTGAGAAGTCTGAAGGCTATATGGCACTAAAAGCATCTGATTTGCCTGGCTGTCACTTTCTTAATTTCACAAATAGCTTCAGCACAGTTGCTTTCCATATTTTACAGTCCTTCAGCCTTTTAATTAAGTATTGATTTGAACTTAGGGCTTTGCCATCTCCTCTTCAGTATATACTTATTTCTGAGAGAAGAGGAAGAAAGCCTAAAGTGCGTAAGCTCTTTCTTGAAGTGGTGAGGGAGAGTAACTTCTAGTTTGCAGTTTATTTCATGTATTTATGGGCTGTCAGTGCATCACAAGGACATGTTTTGTATGATACATAATTTTTTCAGCTTTCTTGTCCCACAGTTCAAACACACATTGGTATTAATTCAGTTCCTAAGTATTTAGGGAGTTTGAGTGTTTCTGCAAGTACAGCACAAGTTTTCTAAGTATTGGAAGTTGAGGTCCATTTTCTCTTTTCACAGCATCTCCACCTCTACATACAGGAGATATCACTTTTCAGAAAAGTCTCGAAATAGTTACATGGACTACTTAATAACAAAGATTTTCACTAATAGGGAGTTATTTACAAATGCGGGAGACTTAGGATAACTTTCTTTTACCATTATTTCCTTGACTTGTTCCATAACTGTCAGGCAAGACCATTTATTCACAATACTGCAAATATGGTCTGTGCCAACAGTGTTTCAAAAAATGGCTGGTCTAATGCCAGAGTTGTTATCCTGTCATTATTCTGAACAATAAAGAAATGCAGATGTTCCCCAGTTCATACTGTCTGAAACACTGAAGAATTAAAAACGACCAAAGCACATGTGATGGGTTTTTGGCACCACCTTATCTTGGGGGAATCTGGAGGGGAGGGCGGGGTTGGGCCAGCTCCCTTTTACATCAGCTATTGTATTCTCAACAATGCTGGCTCATTTGTGTTGGTAATAGAGCTAGTGGCGACAATGGACTTTTGGGTATTTAATTCATAATTTTATGAAAATAATGTTTTATTAAACATCATCTTTTGAAAAGTCTGTATGCTTCTAACTGCACTTCTCCCTAATTGCTAAGCATTACTAGTACACAGGAAACAGCGAGATGTTCTCAGCAGTGGTGGGGGCTTCGACATCTTCGCCCCACTAACCTTTGTTAGCGCTTCAGAGTGTCTGGAAGACTTCATTGCTAGGACTCAGGTTATTCAGGCCCTGCTTTCTGCCTTCCTTCAAGTTGTACCAAAGTTTAATGTAGATAAATGTTCTTGACTTAAACTATGAATCCTGTGAGAGATTCAGCAAGCTGTTCTTTTGCACTATAAAGCTTATTTTAATGCTTGGAATTTCTTGTGGTGGAGGCTACATGCATCCATCTGTCTTTGCTGTTGGGGCAGTGCTGTTCTACATAGTAAGTCACTTCACCTGCTGTGTCTAGTTTGGCCTGTTTGCACATAAAATTCTTTTAGACAGTGGAGTGTTCAAGAGATGTGGGCAATAATTTTGAGCCTTAGTTGGCCAACAGTGAAATTCCGGAGGACCTGAGATAATAAGCATTGGTGTAGACCAGTAAGCATTGGTGTAGACCAGTAAGCATTGATGTAGACCAGTAAGCATTGATGTAGACCAGTAAGCATTGATGTAGACCAGTAAGCATTGATGTAGACCAGTAAGCATTGATGTAGACCAGTAAGCATTGATGTAGACCAATAGCAATTCCCATTAGCAAAAGTAAGGTACGTGAAGTAGGTCTGATGCTGGTGGCACTAAATACGAACTAAACCAGCATGTTCCCAGTGAGGTGGGGCCGAGGCTTTTGTGTGATACTTGACACTGGTGAGAGTCCTGGCTTAGTTGAGGGAAACATTCAGTGCTTCTCAAAAAGCACCTGTCATCATAGTATCTGTTTGCTTATTTTACATCTGGGAAACATGGGCCTGTGAGAGACTCAAATGAAATAAGAAACTTGGGAGAAACTGTAGTTAAGTTTTCACAGCAGTGTGTTTCAGTTAATAGATGTTGCCAGACCTTTAATTCCTGAAAGTGGCTTTACAGAGACACATTTTATACATCTCTCCATGTACCCCCTGATTCATGGCTATTGCTTTAATCATGAGTCAGATCTTCCCAAAGTATCTATTTGGCTGCAAATATTGAATAAATAATAACGGTATTGAAAGAATACATTTGGTGTACTAGCAAGGGAGGAAAAGCTCTCCCCGAAAACGTTTTACTCTTTTAATTAGGCAGAAAATGGATTTTGTACATTGGTTATTCAAAAAGGCTTTTTATTATTGTGATTGTTTTTCCATTAGTAATTCAATTGAGAGAAGATCTCCTGAGTATGCCAAGAAGGAAGAGAATACAGATTTTAATACTTGTGTTTTTGTGTACAAACCATTTGAGCTTTGACCGATGATTTACATGGCATTTTCTTGTTTTTTAAATGCAGTGGAAAGAACCTCTACATTATTTACCTCTTGTTGCAGGGAGGGGCTGGTTGTATAAGTTATCTTACAAATGATTTTCTAGAGCTTTGAATTAGCACTGCAATATCTCCTAACTCATCCTCCTACCGCAGCAGCTTATGTGGTCTGTGCATGGACAAAGAAGAGTTTGACGTACTGACAGAAAAGCATCTATTTGCTGACACGTGATGCAATCTGTCAGCCATAGAATTTATCATTAAGAGAGCATACTGATCCCTAAAGGTATTTTTATATTGGTATTTTAATACGGCATTTTTAATAAGCACAAATACAAAGAACAATAACTTTACAAGGCCAGAGGTGAATTGGACCCCTCTTGAGTATTGTTTGCTTCATTCTCTAATGTTATGGTTTCTGTGAAAGAGTGATTGAATCAAGTATTGTTTCGACTGTGCTTTTCAATTTGGGCCATCACAGTAGTGAGGAAGGAAGAGATGATAAACATTTGATTCATAGAAGTCAGACTTGTCTGTGGCAAGAGCTGGGGCTGCAAGAGGCAGAATGGCTTTTGTAGCAACTGACAGTTTTATTTGCACTGGGAGCTAAATGCTTGGAAATACATTTTACATATGCAGAAAAAACCCTACATGTAAAATAGCAATCTTAAAGTCTTGGAGGAAAAAAGGATTACCTCATAGTTTCTCAATGCTTGTGGCTTATTTTATTTTTTTTTTACTGTTACTAGTTAACGTGATCAAATCTGGGTTTATGCCGTATTGAACAGTTTAAGAAGGAAAAAGTTGAAGACTGGGTGATCATTCAGAAAACTGTTTAGGCACTTGAAGTGCCCCTCTTTTGAAACAGAGACACAGAATGAATGAGGCCTTTCCCCACTGCAAACAGAAACATATTACTGCACTGAACAGAAAAGGCTGATCTTGCCCCTTCCAAAGCTTCTCCTGGTGGGAAATGGTCAGGATTTTCATCTTTTCCACCAAATCACACCTCAGAAATGACGAAGGTCTTTAACTTCAGTGTGAAAATGGCTAGTATTTTAGGAAAAATATTGCTACATCCTCTTTTATTCATTGTTTTAATTGACATGGCTGAGTTAATATGATTTTTAGTATTGTTGAACCTTCAATTCTTCAAAACTCTGGTGTCTTTAACTAACTGGATAAATTTTGCTGTCCTTCAGTGATAAAGTTTTAAAGTGATAAAGTGATGGTAAGTTATTAATATTATGTTTCACTTGTGACACAACCTGCTGATATCAATAATTTAAAAAACAAACAAAAAAAACCACACAAAAACCAAAACAAAAAACCCAACCAACCAAACAAAAACCACAACACTTTTCTGAACAACATCATTCTAGTTTTCAGAGTTCTGATTTCATGGCAGGAAGTCCAGTCTTGTCCAGTTGAACTTTAAAAACCTGTCCTATTTTTTTCTGTTTTCAGTGGGTGGCAGGCCCATATACAGTAGAAAGCAAATCAGCTCACCTATATCTGAGCAGTGTGCTCCACATGTCTGTTGTAGTTCCTAGTTCATAAATAAAACTGAAATACAGTTAGCAAGGATCTAATGACTTTGCCCCCAATCAATACATGTATAAGATGGGATCCCCAAAGTATAAAGGTCATTCTTATTTAAAAAGTTATTCAAGTCTTCCTTATCAATGAAGAAGAAAATTCTGTTTATAAGCTTTATCTACAGTGATGGCTAAATTTTTATGTGTCCAGATGTTTCTCTCTATATATGGAAGTCTAAATATATGTTTAGTAAGTATGTGTATATGGCAAATTTTCATAAATTTAAACATTAATTTATTACCCATTTGAGAAGTTCCTACCTTTAAAACCTTTATTTACCTTGACTATGTAAAAGTAGCCTTAAAAATTTAAAAGATTAGATTCTAGAAGCTACTCAGGCACCCTGCTTTTTGTGTTTCACTTGTTTCTTCTCTCTGGTTGCCTGGAATTCTCTTCCCAGAGCCGCTTTTGCTGTTCCCTCTCCTCTTGTAATACTCTTACCTACACCACTGAAATCTCACAGTAGCTTTCTGTATAGAACACTATGACATTTGTTTTTAAATCTGAAAAAAAAATAGCATTTTTAAACTGTTAAATTTACTAGAACTTTTAAAACTGTGTCTGTCAGCAATTGAGTAAGATTGGAAACAGATTTAGCACTTCTGCAGTGCCATTCCCATCCTCCTCCCCCCAGAAGTTAGAAGCTGTGTTTCCATTTCATTATCTTCTTTTCATTACTCAGAAAATGCTTCAAAATCAACATCACTAAATTTGATTTGAATTGTTTACATGTCAATGTGGATTTCTCTCTCTACTTTCTGTTGAGAGGTAGTGGTTGGAATATTAAATTAATCTTGTAAGTAATGGAGTAGCTAAACATCTAAACAAAACTGCTTCATGAAATTATGTGTTTAACATTGTTTCCTTTTAATAACTTGTAAGCTGTTATTTTGGCAGAAATTTTGACCTTTGCTGAAAATACTTGATGAGGGCAAATATTACAGAGTCTCGGTCTAACCAGTCATTAGTTCGATTGCAGTTAATGATTTGGTATGATCTGTTTGTTAAACACTTTGTGCTGCTTTGCAGATGTTTAAGCTGTGTCCTCTGGAGTTTGTGGTAAGCACCCAGGAAGATGTGTACTGTTTTTATTTTAATAATCAATAGAGGTGCAGTCTGTTCTGTAAGGACTTTCTAAGGCTAATTCCCATTCAGACAGTTGTGTTCCAGGGCCTTGAATTATCTGATTCACTTGCTTCTGTCTCTTGTTCAGTACTTTAAGCATGGCCGTGCTAGATTAGATCAGAAATCCTTCAAGTACAATACTCGATCCCCTTTCAGAGAACAGTGGATTCTGCTGGGACTGTTCTGCTTCATCCTCCTTACTGTTCCTTCTCTTGATGTTAACCCTCACTGTCCTTGAGCTTTTTCATTTGTGTCCAGTTAAATCACTTCATTTCATCTCTTTTTGTCTTTCCCGAGGGGAGGCTTTCACGATGGTTAGAAAGAAGCATCAGTCCATCTCTAAGATGACAAGTAGTAGGAATTGTGGTCATTTAAAAAAAAAAGGGGGGGGGGGGGGGCATTAAGCTGTCTGTAAGCAGTCTGTATGGAGTACCACTTTATGTACCTATTCCCTGTGGTTCTGGTGCAACTTGTGGATATTTCCAGTTGACATGAGATCTTTCTCAGTATCTCTGGACTTTTACCAGGCCCTGGAGGCTCCTCAGCACACAGGTGCCCCACAGCAATGAAGCTGCCTTGTTGAGCCCCTGATGCGATGTGTGCCTGGTGGATGGTCCTACTGCTCATTCCCAAGTCTGCAGACCTCCTGAATCCCTGTTGATGGAGTTGAGGTGTTTACCTTGCTGGATGCACAGGATGCATTGGGTGATCTGCCTGGTTTCCTTCCTCTTTGCTTCAGGGTGGGAGGTAGGCATCTACTGATCCTGCTGAACTGCAGCACATCCCTTCATTCTTTCAGTAATGCTCGTGGAAGTCCCACTGTTCCTATTCCCTTTGTTTCTTAATCTCCATCCTTGCTCCGCTGAGCAGTTTCTACTCCTGGCTCTGGTCAACCCACACATCCACAGTGCTGGAAGGTGGAAGCTTGATCAGAGATTGCTTACAAGTGCACAGCTCTAGCCTGTCCTGTGTGAGCTGGTTCCTCTTTGAATGGTGTTATGGGAATATATTCTTCCGGTGTAGTTGAAATGGATCAGTTTTGATGCTTCTTGGACACCTGTCACTACTGAATTTTGCTGGAAATGGCATATAAACTGACTTCCTTGTAAATCTGGCTATGCATATCTGTGTGGCAGCAAAATGAGGTTACAATGTGTTTTATTTTGCTTATAGGTAATCTTAAGGAACACAACAGCATACCATTTTTCACCAGTTCGGGTTTTTTGCCACTAGCTGCTTGACCACCTTGACTTAAAACTTGAGAACCTCGAACCTGACAAAGTATTTAGCTTTTGAAGTTGGAACAAGGTTTATTTTGAAAAAGTTTGAGCATGTATCAGGTCTCCTCTTGCTTCCTAGAAAAGTAGAAGTAGATCTTAGGAAGCACATGGAAAGTCAAGACTCACTAGTCATTTGCAGCCTGGCTGACTTAAATTTTAATTATGTACTTTCAGAAGAGTACTTAAGAATCTTTAAAAATGAAAATAAAATAATAAGTTGCTTTTAATACTTGTTGGACTTGGAAGAGGTTAGAATTCTACTTTTTTGACACATTTGTTGAATTAACGAACGTTAGCTGCTTTAGGGAGACTGCTTCTAGCTTTGGATGAACTGGTGGCTAAAACCTCTGTCTTGCTCTGTAAATAGAAATGCATATATGTTTCTTTTTTTTCAATATCAGTATCTCTGCATCCTCAGTGTGTTGGCTTTGGATGAGTGAGGCTCTGTAACCACGAACAACGACTAAGTGCAAAGTAGCTACTGACTGCTGATGGCATTCTCAAAACACAGCATGTTCTTAAGAATAGTTTTGTGTAAATTGATGCTGTAATTGTATATTCCAGATATGTGATCAAGCTGTGTTTTTTGAATGGTGAGCAAAATGATGAGCAGAAAATGCAGCTTCATCCAGGCCCAGACACGGGTCTGACTGTGTCTTGGCCTGAGATTGGTATGTAAAAACAGATTATATTGGGAGGAGGGGGGGTTATATCCCGTTCTGTGTTAGAGACATGCACCCTGTTTTCAGCCAGAATGGCTGTCTAGCTCTAGCTGAATTGCAGATTTGCATTAATTAAAAATAAATGACTTGCAGCTTGGTCTAAATGAAACATTTAAAGTTCTCCATTGTGCCTTAATCTTATTGTTATAATAGTTCTAGTGTTTAAAGTTTGTCGTTCATATTGGGTGGCACCTCTCAGAAAATGCTTTATGTTAAGTAGCTTAATTGCCCTGTAAGTTTCTGAATTAAAAGCCTTACTCAAGTAGCTGTTTGCTGATTCTGTAATGTGCAACAGAGATGAGTCAGCTACAGTTTTGCGAAAACTAAATAATCCTTCACAATTTCAGCTGGACAGTACTTGACAGTACTACTTTTGAAATTGTGAGCCATGCCTGTTAGGAGTCTGAAAAGCTTTATTTTTGGAGGAGATAATACTGAATTTAGGGGTAGAAGGGAGTTGAGGTTTAAATTTCTTTTCCTGCTTGTGGAAGGAAGAATGCCTAAGAGCAAAATATTTTTGTACTAAACCATTTCTCTTGATTTAATCTTCTGCCAATAGCAAGAAAGGGAGTTTGTATGTGTTTCTGGGGTCACGAATTAGGTCCTTTGTTAGTTAAGGATGAATTACAAGTTTGGGCTTAGTAAATCAGTGAACTAGCTGAACATGCTTTTGCAGGTGTATTCACTTCTGTTCCTCACAAAAAGATTATGCAGTGACGTGTTCAAATATTCCATCTAGTCTTGCTTGTATCTTTCAAGGTAAGAGAGCTTATCTTTGTATTGTTACTGACTTGTTATTACTGGTATCCACTTTTTGTTCTGTAACCAAAAGAGGGAGATGGTTTGAAAAACAAAAAGCAGGTGATATTTATTCGCTGAAGTCCTCACTGTATGGGTGACATAAATGTAGGATTATTTAAAGGAAGAAGTAGCTCAGTAAGATCTGGGAATAATCTGAGAGATCTAGGTTTTGAGGTGTACCACTGATAACCGATTGAATTCAGTGAGTATTTAATGTACTTTGTTTCTAGCAGAAAGCACTTGACAGCTGGTAGGAGGAAGCTCCATCTTAACTTTTTGTCTAAGTAAAAAGTAAGTATTCTTTAGGTTTTAAGGTCACAGGGAGAAGCATTTGGATAGAAAATATGTTTGACATATTTTGTAGTCAGGTTCATTTGGGAAAGATGTAAGTTTGGTAATGACTATAGAGCTGTGGTATCAGGTTACTAAACTACTGACTTTTCTGACCTTTGCTTTAGTCTCCATAGTTATGCATATTTGTTGTTGCAGTTCCATATGGGACAGCTGTAAAATCCAGTATATAAGAACATCTGGTTATGCAGACTCTTGTTGATGAAGGGAAAGGATGAAAATAAATTTGATGTACTGAAAAACTGCATTCTTGAACAAAAACCTGGCATGTAGAGTTTGAGTATAGCATGAGTTTTGTTTCATTTTTTTTTCCAACTTAAAACATTGCCTGAAATAACATGTGCTTCTCATTGAATAGTTCTCTTGATGTTTCATTCTTTCTTCAACATACATGACTACCTAAAAATCAAGAAATGCATCTCATCCCAATTTTTATTACTTGAATTCTTCTAGAGGGTAGAAGGGCTTGGAGAATGCCATGCTGGTAAGCCTCTAAAAATGTTATACTAGGAACTGTAAATTAAGCCTCTCTATGGAAAGCAAAGTCCTTTGGACTATGTGAATATCAAAGTATGATTGTGGAATCATGAAATAATCATGTAGACAGAGAAAGGCAGTCAGGTTTTACCTTGATTAGCTCGTAGGGAAACTTATTCGCACTCCAGGCAGTGATTAGTATGTCTTCTGGAAGCACAGTGGCACTTGCTCCATCTCTGAACCACTAATAATTGGATCTTTTTGAGTAAAAATTATTGCAGATATCACAAAGTGGTAACAAGCTGTGTGTATGTTATGTTCAGATGTCTCTGTCTTTCCAACCAAATGACTACGAGGAGCCTTTAATTTGAAACAAGTTACCTATTAAGTGAAAGCTGCACTTGATATATTCATTGGAAGTATGTAGATGTTTCATATTTATGTAATACTCAGAATCTTATTTATTGTGGCAAGCAAGGGTATTGGTTTTTTTATTTTGGTCTGTTGCAAGACTCTTCTGGAAGCTCTTAATCAGCTTAAGGGCAACGTAATAGAAGTCCTCTTAATAGATTAAAAAAGTAGATAAAATCATACCCTCTTGTGTTATAAAGCTAACAAGCTGTTGCAAATGAAGTGCTGCATCATTGAATATTTAGATGAATGCGGGTGAGTACATCTAAGCTGTGACTGTCTTGGATTCACAATGGTCTGTGCTTGCCCATGTGGAAGAACATAAAGAGGTAGAGGAGGGAGATAGCAGGTGGATCTCAAGATTTAGGACTGCAGAAAGCAATTTTCTCTCCTTTTTTTCATTTGAACTGTAGTGAGGTGGGAGACTATAAAGGAAAAATCCATAGTAGGTTTTGAGCAGTTTTAGGGATTACATCTTAATGTATCACCAACACAGCTGTTACATTGCAATACTATGTCATGATTACATTTTACAGAAGGAAGAAAAAAGAATTAGATGAAGCGATCCTTTAAGCTCCCAAGGGTTTAACATACTGTTTTAACATGAGTTACAACCTTTTAAAAAATAAAAGAATAGTTGTTTAATATTTACTTTATGGTTTTAATAGGCTAGGGGAATGTGGGGACCCAGAATAAAACGTTAACAATTTACAGAGCATTAAATGTGGAATGTACTGAGGTTAATGTGGAGTTACAGCAGCCTGTATGGCTCTTCTGTCTTGAGAAAGATTTCTCAGCCCTTTTGGGATACTTACAAGCAACTGGACAAAAAAGTCTGTGTTATTTTTTATTATATAGCTCTGTCTTGTTTTCCTGATGTAGTTGCATTAAAGGAAACTCTAGCAGGGCTAGAAAAGAAAATGGTGGTGAGGATGAGTATTTGTAGGAGCTTTGCTTTAAAAAAGCTATAATAATGCTTGCTAGGTCATCAGCTGTTGGGAGAAGCTTCAACAATCTGGCATAATCCAAACTAGCATGTTATTCTTTTTTGAAATTAAGTGGGGGATCAAAGGACACCTCTGAGTTCATAGATGAAAAAAAAGGAAAGCATTCTGAAGAGAGGATAGAGACAAATGGAGAATGTGCAGAGGTGGAAAGGTTGAGGTTTCTTGGTGCTGCCAGAGGTGTAGAGTTCAGGGACCTGGGAGCAATGACAGTTGCAAGTCACAAAACATAGAGATTTTATTCATTACATGCTTTCATTCTAAAGCTTTCATTCTGAGGTGCTGATAATTCTACTAGTTTTAAGTGGTTTGAGTTATTCTACTGAACTTCAAACCGGTATTCCTTTGCAGTCCCAATTGGACTTGATGAATTAGCCAAGAGTAATACCCTGAGGACTGTGTCTCAAATCTTTGCTTAGAAACGAGCAAATGGTACATGATGTGGAGTCTTCATGCCTGATGTGTGAGAGCTGCAGGAAGATACTGTGGTGTAGCTGTGGTGATAACCAGGTCAGCACAGAAGAATGTAGCACTTTGTGGTTTTATTAATGGGCAGAATCTAGTTACAGGTAAAGTATGTCAAGAGTAGAGCTTAATGGGAAGGAAAAGCAAAATCAAAAGACTGCACAATAAATCAAAATACCTTCTAGAAAAATATGCTGCTATCAAAGTGTACCCCACCCCCAATATTGAAAAACAAAACTACATGCTATCCTGTGCAAACCCATGCTCTAGTGGTTTGATGGTAACTCAGTTTCCCTGGTTATTTTCCCCATTCTGAAGGCTGGATGATGTTTTGTTGTGACAAGGGTCCTAATAAATGTCAAGCTGATGTCAGTAATTTGTGTTTAAACAAAATCTCAAAAAAAATCTCCTCTAAAATAAACCACACCCAGTGACTGGGATGTTTGGTTTTACATTGTTAGCGTGTGGAAGAAAGCAAAAGGCAGAACAAATTTAATACTTAATGTACTTTAAAAGCATTCAGCACCACCAATTCAGTATTACTGCTGCTAAGATCAGATATTCTGATGTAAATTTCTCCAGAGGTAGAGCATAGGCTAGACAGACTTTGTCAGCTCAACTACTTAACTGGAGCTGTGCCCCATTTAATTAACTCTTTTATGTTTTTTTCCCTTTTTTTTTTTCTTTTTTTTCCTTTTAGCATTCTGTTGGTGTTTAGGGTGATGAGCTGACTGAACTGTTTGCTGCTGCTGAAACAGGGAGACATCTCACTTGACTTGCTCCTTCCACTGCTCTGGTTGTTGTCCAACTTCTTTTTTTCAGTGGTTCTGGTGCATTTTGAAGTCTTCACTGAGTCACTACATCCCACTAATCAAGCTAAACCATTTTGCTTTTACCAATTCCATACCATTTTGTAGGCTCCTCACCTGTATGGCCCAGCTCTGTCCTTGTACATGCTTACTAGTTTTTAAACAATTTTGCTGAAAAATTTTGCATCCTACTTGTCTTCTATGACATAGCTATTCTTAAGGACAAGGCATTAAAGTCTGTTTTTCAGAGTTTGAAAGTTTGCAGTAGTTAAACTGACTTTGAGGGGCACTGCAGATCACCCAGCATAAGTAGAACTTGCTGTTGAATTGTACTAATTAGTGCACCGGTTTTAGGGTTTTTTTTGTTTGTTTTTTTAAAAAACTGAGCACCAGAAAATGGAAACAGGATTGTAGATCAGGAGTCAACAGTTAAATGTATCCTCAGATTAAATCCCCACATTAGCTCTTTTCTCAGTTTCTCAAATCAAATGCAAAAGAAGCAGATTTGTTGAGATGCTTATAATCAGTAAAGCACCATTTGTGCTTGTCTTGTGTTCATAAGTGAGCTAAGCCAGACTGAGCCTGGTGTCCTCCTTGTTACCGTCATCTGGGATGTTGTGCAGTTTCAAACTTTACATTTATTGTTTTTGCATTGGTTTTTTACATCTGTTCCTGGCACCTCAATATTTTGTGATGTTTCTTCTTCATCTTATCTTCCATGTCTTTTAGACTCTTCTATGTGTAACAAAATACATGAGGTTACATCCAATTTGTCTTTGTTTGCTGTTGTGGGTTATTGGACAAATATGAACCCCAAAATTATACTTACGTTTATCTAGCTATTCAGCTGCATAATTAAATGACAGTAGAGCATGTGTTCAGTCTTGTCCTCTCCTGGGATTTCCTCCTAACACTGTTAAAATGGCATATTTTCCTTGACTTCTCCCTTGTACTGGGTCTCACTCTTCACTCTTGTTCTCTCTTGGGAAATAATTACTGGCTTCATTTTTGGCCACATGTGATTTTAAGCCACTGCAGGTGAGATGTGTAGAGTGTTTTAAGTACTGTGGTCTTTTTCTTCTGTCCCGTTTTAAATGTAAGAACAGTGCTAGTATTAGTTGAAGTTAATAACCTACTTCACAGTCGTTTCTATCACTACTTAAGAGTAGATGCTTCATTCATATATTTAAAAGAAAAAAAATAATTAAACCCTAAATTGATACTAATGCAAAATAGTTTTTTTATTTCAGAAGTTCAACTAGTAGAAAGTTAGAGGTTGTAGATTTTTTCTTTTTCTTTTTTTCTACAACCTCTGACTTTCTACTATTTGACCTACAACCTCTACAACCTCTAACTTTCTACTACTTTCTACTTGTTGCCATAATGTTTAATATAGTTTCCTTTATCATTACACCAAGGTCCAACAAAGTATGTCGGTCCCCTTTTCTTTAGCCTCTTATTCCTTGTCTTCCTCCAACAGCAAAGTCCTTGCACAGATAGGAAGAAACATAAGAAACGTGCATGCACTGAGAATGCGGAAATTAATTCTGTGCAGCTGTTTAGTTCATTAGCCTCTCTAATTCCTTATGGGAGTTAAATTACTGGTGGGGATGAAGGGGATGGAAGGTTCACCACAGCAGGATTCTTAGATGCAGTGCTAATCAAAGTTCACTTAAAGCCGGCATGCAGCTGGTGACTGCTGAATTCTGTAGTTTTTTTCTTTGAGAGACAGAAAAGATCATTACCCTACTTAGTCATAGTACTGCACCAACATAGTTTCTGACTAATCAGATAGTATAGCAGACTGGTTTGGGCTATTTTATATAACTTTTCCTGGTGGTGCCTTTTTTTATATTAAAACTTTTCCCCTCCCCCCCCGCCCCCAACAGATGCTTAACTAAATATTTGGTGTGTTGTTCTTTCCCTTGTCTTAGCACATTCTCTTCAAGGGTTACTTTAGTTTTGTTACTTAGTATGTTGACAGCCTGGCTTCTGACATAACATGGATAAACTGATGAAGATTATTCTCTTCTTATAGCTCCCAAATAAACCTTCTGCATATACAGTGACTTGATTTGGGAAAATAACCCCAAAACCATTTCTATCCGTTTCATTATCTAACCTGCACATCCTGGAGTTCAAGCGATTGAGCCACAATGTAACATATGCAGGAAAGCTGGATGCCATGCCTGTAGGCCAGATCTGGCCTGCTTGATGTATTTATCTAGATCCCATGACAGATTGTGCAGAATTTTGGCTTATGGCTTTGAAACAGAAGTAAAATTTCTGATCCTAAGAGGACTGACTTCCAAATGTGAAATAATACAGTGCTGCTTTAAGTATCCAGAAATGACAACTCTCTGATGAGGACTACTAAGCCTGATTAGAGATTTTCTAACTCAAATCATTAAATAACTTCATGAATTTATGCATAATGTTATTGTGCACATAAATTAAAGAGGTCAAAGAGACTTTGGACAGTAATGAAGATGCGTATCCTAAATACTTTTATTCTGAGTGATGCTGAATACAGTGCTCCAGCTACTGCATAGTGATGCAGGCTGTTCCCAACTGTTACTTAAATCTGATGGTGTCTGTAGGGGACCTGCAGAGAACCGAGAATAACATGTACCTTTTGCTAAGTAACTTGCTTAGACCTTATTGATGTCTACAACTACCTGATAGGAGGTTGTAGCATGGAGGGTGTTGGTCTCTTCTCCCAAGTAGCAAGTGATAGGATGAGAGGAAATGGCCTCAAGTTGCACCAGGGGAGGTTTAGATTGGATATTAGGAAAAATTTCTTCACAGAAGGGGGTGTCAGGCAGTGGAACAGGCTGCCCAGGGAAGTGGTTGAGTCACCATCCCTGGAGGTGTTCAAAAGGCACGTGGATGAGGTTCTTAGGGACATGGTTTAGTGCCAGAGTAGGTAATGGTTGGACTTGATGATGTTGAGGGTCTCATTCAGCCAAAATGATTACACGATTTTCTGACGTGATTAGGTCCAGTGTTTTGTGCAGCCATTTGAGAACTGCTGTCGTGACTAGGTGGATTTTGGGATTTCTGCACAGAACAGAACTAGGTAGTTGGATGGAAGGGCAGCTTGGTCCAAGATCTGTGTCACGATGGGCAGAATTTACAAATCCTAGTGCCTTGACAGTAGTGTTCTGTTTCCCTCTTCTTCCCTCCATCTCTGTCCAAACAGGGCAGAAACAGCAGATCAAGGTCAAAAAGATGGGCAAGAAGTGATATGTTTGGTGCTGTGTCTGGAGCTGTGAACGTTCAAGTTTGCCAGACAGGTGCTTTCAAAAGGCATGTTAAAAGCTCATCTCTGCCTGAGTCTCACTCAGTGAAGGGTAAATGAATGACTAATTTATATCTCCTTCCTCACCTCAGATGCGCACGTTCATGAAATATGAGTGAAACTGATTATTTCTGAATTTCTAGACTTCTGTTGAGTATTTTTTAATTGGCCATTGGATTCAGAAGCTACTGGAGATGTCAGAACATAGTATAGCTTCATCCTCACTTAGGAAATGAGGCTTAGAATAGTGGATTTGGGTTTTTTTTGTTGTTTTTAGATTATGGTCTGTACAGAACAGTGCATCATTGGCAGCTGGTTGGAGCAGGTCTGCAGAGGAGGCTGTTGTAGTGTCTCTCAGAGACTGGGCTGGGAATCATGCTCCTCAAAGTGCCCATTTTTTCTTTGCTGCCTTTTACTGACAGGAAGAACATCATGCTTTGTTTAGATGCCTGCAATAATTTCTGGCTGATTTTCTTGTAGCCTTCGTTAAGGTGATCTTTTCACCTACTATTCCCAAAGACAATTAGAATTTTTAAAGATGGGTCATAATGTTATAAATCTTCACAAAAACATTAAGATCTTCATCCTGGCTTAAGCTTCTGACCAAGAATTGGGGAACTGCAGGGAGAAGAGAGATGGAGATAAGGATTTAAGTCTCCATGAAATCATAGCTGACTTGGAATATAAGCATTTATGTATTTTAATCTGCTGTGTGAAGGCAGTCTAAAGAAGATATTACTGAAATAAGAATTGGGTCTCAGGCTATGAAGTTTGGAAAAATATTACAGCTTTAAGCTCTGCTGGGAGGGGTGTGGGATGGAAGACCCTTAGAACTGATCTAGAACATATGCATGTTCATGTCTTATGTACTGTGTATGTTTGTATTAGATCAAATATATACATATTTGATATATGTGTATATATATGTCTAATGTTCTTGTCACCTGTTTTTTCAGACCTTTAACTGTGTACATTTTGATGGCATAGGACATTTTCCACTTCACTTCATCTTAAGGTAGTTTGTATAATGTGACATTTCAGAGACATGGCACACCTGAAGGCACATCCCATATCTCTGGGCATGGAAACTGCTAAAACTAGAACTGCTGACTGCAGGTGGTGCATTGGATTTTAATACTTTTCTTCTATGCCTTAAAAGGAGAACGGGTCATTTACCACCAAGTGTGGTTATTGGTTTGAGAGTTAGTGCTGCAAGATGTGTAAAAGTGTTGTTTAGTTGGGTTTGTTTGTTTGTTCATTTTTTATTTTTCTTCTATGACTAATGTTAGCAAAGACTTTTGAGCACGTAAGAAGATTACGGGGGTAATTACAGGGATGCCTGGACCTTGAGGGTCTCAAGGAATATTCTAATGGGTGCTCTGGTTACTTAGTTGCCTGTGAAGATAACTGTGTTCTGCCTTTGTGAATATTGATGCTGATATACCTTTTTTTTTTAAAACTTGTTTTTTTCCTTTATTAAGGAGGTTGTAGTTTGACTGAAATGTATACTAGACCTGTCTATATATTTTAAAACAAAGATTTTTTGGATGGGAGCACTGCTGTTTGCATTTCTCAGCTGAGTTTGGTACTGAGTGTTTTGGCCTTTTTTTATGTCATTCATTTGGAGAGATAATAAACAAAATCACATGTGTATTAAATGATTCAGTGGTCCGATGGGCCAAAATGGAAAGTGCTACTGGAAATAATATCAGTGTTACTCTTGAATCTGTAGGAAGCTTAAATGGCTGAATGCTTTTAGCTTTTTTCAAATCCTAATTAATGCAGAATGAATGTATGTGTTTAAATGAAAAAAATCTAATATCATCTCAAGTAGAAGTGCTGCCAGGTAGTTAACTTTGCAGGGAAGGAGAAAAAGGAGCTAGATAAAAAGTCTTTTGGGTGTAGTTTCAGTAATTTAAAAAACACTTAATTTAGAAAATTATGACTGAGGCAAAACTCCTACCAGTACTTACTGCAATTTTCATGGAGCAGGTGTTGCCAAGGCCTGTTGTCTGAATCTCTGCTAGGGACTTTTATGTGGTGCTACAAAACAGCAAGTAACAGCAAGATATCTTTCACCTACTGTAACTAGAAGCATCACCAGGAGTTCCCATTTTAAGTATTTTGTCTTGTGGCAACATATACTAGAGGAGGCAAACCACGCCTTTTTGATCCTAAGATGGCAGTGTTAGAACAGCTCTATCTATAAGGGCAAAGCACATATAGATTTTCTTATAGTTTTACTTCTATATGAAGAACAGCCTCTCTTGCTTTCCTCACTGAGGCTGAAACATCCAGTGCTGCTACAGGCACCAGAATCTTGACCCTGCAGCACAGCAGCGTAGCTGTCTGTACCCATTTCTCATCTGAGCTTTTTCAGGTGGAAGCATCTTATACTATAAGTTTTGGGAAGATTTTTCAGTCCATTGTGCAGTATGTGCTCCTGTCTTTCTCTCACGCAATTGTCAGCAGCGATAGGAATTTAAAGCATTCCTCAGCAGCAGGAACTGTCCTACTTTGCTTTTAATCTCAGTTAGCAGGGCAGCACTAGTCGATAAAAAATTTGTGTAGTTTTGGAGGCCCAAGCAGGTCTTGAAGTGCAGCTGAGGATAACCACAGTTTAGATTGCTGAAGAAACTTCTTTGCTAGCTGTAGGAGTCCAAAGCAGGTCAGAATACATGTTTTATGACTTTGGTTTTATCCTGGATGTAGATATTGTGTGAAGCAGCAGGGTAGGAGAAGAGAGGGTGAAATAGCCTCATGAACTAAAAAGTGGTATGTGTCTGTGATAGGGATAACTTCCTTGACTGTGCAGTATAGATGTTTGTACTTGCACTGCTTTTAAAACGCTTGTGGTTTTAACTAAAACCGGGTATAATTTCTTCTAGTAGGAAGATATGGAAACAGGTTTTGGGGTACTGAACATTGTGTTTCACTTCCAGGTGGCAATATTGTTCTGTTCATTGGAGGCTTTCAGAATGTTTGACTCTTACTCCAGTTGTGATCAAGGACTAAACAGTTTGGCCTTTGAAAGGGAATGGGCAATGCTGGAAGGCAAAAGAAAGAATTTGGAGGCTTGCCTCATTTGAAAAATGTCCTTGAGAGCAGAGCTAAACAAGTTGTGCGTCTGTAATGTGTTCTGAGGTTGAGTAGAGATACTGTAAATAACACATTCACCACAAAGGATGCACAGCTGGTGACAGAGTCAAACACAGACTGCTTTCAAAGTTTGGTCCCTTTTATTGATGGGTCCTCAGTGTTGTGAAGTTTTTTGTATTATACATGCTTTTATTCACCTGAATACAGAGCATGTTGTGTTGCTCTTAGAGAGAGTAGTATGGACTTTGCTTACTACCCACTGGCAAAAAATTGCTAGTTAGGATTAGGGAATTTTGTGTAATCACCGATTACAATCCCTGCTCATCATACCTTTTAAGTGCATTAGTTGACCTGGTCCTTGGCAACCTCATGTTTATGGTGATGATTCACTATACATAAGCTAATGCTTTCAATTTAACAGATCCTGAAGAAATTTCTTTCTTAGGTAGCAGGAAAGTTTGGATACTCATAAGCATGGCTTATTGGTTTATGTCTTTAAACCAGCTTTGCTGTATATGAGAAGCTGCACAGAAAGTTTAGCTCTGCAATTTTTGTTTTTTAAACACATGTGACATTGATTTCCCTCTACAGTGCTTCTGAACAGTCTGGATCAGAGGAAATGGGTCTGAAAGAAGTCTCAAAGCCACAAAGAAAGAATCAAATGTAATTATAATTCCTGATGTGGTTGTTTAAACTGTTCTTAAAGACCTTCAGTGATGGGGACTCCTGGACCATCTGGAGCAATTCTTTCCAATACACAGCAACACTGACCTTTGGAAAACTCATCCTAATGGCTTTTAGCACTGCTAAACTGTCCAGTATGGATGTGGAAAAGAGATTATTCCTCTTTGCTATAGCTTTACATGTGCTTGAAAGCAATTGGCATGTTTTATTATGTACCTTCCTTTCCCCCTGTAATCACTTATCCTTTAGGATCGTTAATCCCAACTTTACCTCAGTTATTTCCTCATTAGAGAACCTCTGCCCATGCCTGTACTCTTCTTCAGATTATTTATAATTAGACCATATTTTTCTTTAAGGACAGCATCCAAACCAGACCCAAGGTCACGTGTAAAGCTCTTTTATTTCCTTTTTTTTTTAATATCACAGCATGAGACAACAGACTTGTGTTCATAAGCCTTCCTGCAGAATCCTGGTTCTGTCAGCTGGGCAAGGAGCTCCGTTCCCTACAGCACTCGAGGTGCTTTGCACAGGCTGTGCTGGAGGAGCTGAGCTTGGTTATACCCCTCTGCTGGGTGACGTATAATGTTGGCACTACGGGAAAAAGTCTGCACAGAAAAGAAAAATCTTACTCCAATGGTTGGGTAAGCCTCAGATCATTGCAAATGGGACTGTTTAAATATAGTACATTTGAGAGCAAAGCTCAAACTATTGTGGTCCCAGTGCGCTTTCTCTTTTCATTTTAATTAACAAATTCTCTACGTACCATGCTCTTTCCTAGATGAGACCATTATTAGTTAATGGACTGAATTCTCTGTGTAGGCTGTTATTTTCTGTGCACTGTGTGCAAACTTTCCCAGGTTAGGATAACAGCACTTTACAGATGTGTGAATACCAGTGTAAGGTTAGAAGCAGAGAGTAATCAAGCTCATATACTCCAAAATCATCTCTTCTTCAGGCATTTTTAAGCCCTGTCTGGTCCACTTCAAAAGAAAATAGAGATTTCTGTGTGTGTCCAGAATGACTTCTAACACTTTTTTGGGGGGGAGAAAAAACCCTTCCTGAAGTGCCTTTTTTTTTCTTTCCCCTTCTATCCAGGAACTGGAGAAATGATGCCTTAGGTCTATGGTAACTGCACTCCTGCCAGTCTCCATCTAGTCGAAGATGTCCCTGCTCGTTGCAGGGGGGTTGGACTAGAGGACCTTTAAAGGTCCCTTGCAACCCAAACTACTCTATGATTGTAGGGTATTAGGTCAGTTTACAGCAAGAATTAGTGGGATAGTAGGAATATCGCAGCTTGATATAAATAGGCTAGAAGTCCTTTTTCAAGTGACTGTTGGAGGGGGGTTTGAAACCACAGGGAGTGAAATAAACTGTAGCTCATAACTTGTATAAGGCTGACCTGCTTTTCTTTTAGCATAAATAAAATTTTTATGCTGGTTTGGCTAGACATGGCAAAGTAGTACAAAGTATCTGTGTTGTGACCTGATCCAGAAACACTGTCCATTTTTGATTGTGGGCATTTAAGCAGTGTGACTTGTGAAAGGTCAAGCTGTTGTAAAGGGAAGAAAATAGCCATGTGCATGATGCAGTTTCTTAAATAATTTAAATAGGCTTGATATAGGAGACTTATCCTCTTTGACTGAGGGCTCTTCTGTAGGAAAGTATTTCTGCCTGAGAGATTTATATTTTTTTTCTTTGTTGAACAGTTCTTCAGGTAGTTGCTTAAAAAATTTTCTTTTGGAGTATCTCATCTTGATAATTCTGTATTCTAAGGTGTGGATGTATAGTTACTATGAACAACTCCTGGGATTAGGATATTAGGAGAAGAATACATCAACAGCCAACCAGGATCTTTAATTCAGCATTTCAACCTAAGAAAGGGGAAGAATCCCAAAATGCAGGAGCTGGGATTGGCTCTTAAGAGTATGTCTGGTTATACCTAATGTGCTGTCCTGTAGTAGCCTCTTTAATAAAGGAAAGGATTTTCCAGCTCTGTATGGGACGTATCAAACAACATTCATGTACACTGTAAATACTCCGTCTCAAGTAACTGATAATTTATTAGGGAAGGTTACTGTATTTCTTTTCCCTTTCTTTTGAACCTGATTTACTTCGGATAGTCTTAAATTTACTGTTCAGAAGAATTCTAACACACTACGGAAGTTATCATATTGGTGTTATTTCTTTATCCAATTATATTGTTTGTTTTATCTGGAATAAAAGTGAAAGCATTTATTAACATGTGGTCACTTTAATTTTTATTGTCTGGAGACACAGTAATGTACATAAGCCAATTTTTTTCAAAATAAGAAGCCTGCAGTTATTTTAAATTGTACTAAGCATGCCATAAAGGAAAATAGTCGTGTGTGGTCAGAAAAGAGCATCTGTTCTTTATTTTGGAAAATTGTATCTATTTATTTGCAATTATTTGCAAATAAAAAATGGGCATCAGCATTGCCTGTATGTACTGTGTGTTTTTATTCTTGAAACTTGTGTCATGATTCCTGAAAAAACTGAACTCTTGCCTACCCACAGTTCTGCTTTTTCACTCTTTAGAGATGTAACTGAATTATTTCCTTCCTCTTGGAATACTTCAGAAAGAGGAGATGCTTCAAATGTCCATACCTTGTGGAGAGCACTGGCAGCCCCATTCACATTGCATAGCCCAAATTTCATAGAATCGCTCTAGTTGGAAGAGACCCTCAATCAAGATCAAGTCCAACCATTACCTACTCTGGCACTAAACCATGTCCCTAAGAACCTCGTCCATGCGCCTTCTAAACACCTCCAGGCGTGGTGACTCCACCACTTCCCTGGGCAGCCTGTTCCAATGACTGACAACCCTTTCTGTGAAGAATTTTTTCCTAATATCCAACCTGAACCTTCCCTGACACAACTCGAGGCCATTTCCTCTCATCCTATCACTTGCTACTTGGGAGAAGAGACCAACACCCTCCATGCTACAACCTCCTTTCAGGTAGCTGTAGACAGCGATAAGGTTTCCTCTCAGCCTCCTTTTCTCCAGGCTAAACAGCCCCAGTTCCCTCAGCTGCTCCTCATCAGACTTGTGCTCCAGACCCTTCACCAGCTTCATTGCCCTTCTCTGAACTCGGTCCAGCACCTCAATGTCTGTCTTGTAGTGAGGGGCCTAAAACTGAACACAGGATTCAAGGTGGGGCCTCACCGGCACCAAGTACAGCAGGATGATCACTTCCCTAGTCCTGCTGGCCCCACTATTCCTGATACAAGCCAGGATGCTGTTGGCCTTTTTGGTAATCTGGGCAAACTGCTGGGTCATATTCAGCCAGCTGTTCATCAAAGCCCCCAGTTTCAGTGCAGTGATATCTTTCAAGCAGGAAGGTTAAAGCTATTCAAGACATCAAAGCTCCAACTTCTGTTTAGGATCCCATGGGTACCTGTTTTGGCTTCGAAACATAGTTTGCTGTCCTGTGGAGTACCACATATGAAAGGAACTTGGTGCTTCAGCAGGTTCAGTGTGTTTTGTTTTGTTTTTTTAAGTAGATAGGATGAAGCTATTGACAACTTCATAAATGAAGAGCCCCACTATTGAGTTCAGGATCTAAGGGGTATCTGTTTCAGCTTCTAAAAATATTGTTTACTGTCCTGAGGAGTCCTGCATAAGGAACTCATCAACACTTCATTGGGTTAAACTTCTAAGTTGTCCTAAAATGTACATCAGATAATCTTAGAACAAATACCAAGGTCTGAATTCAAGAGAAGCCTGTATTCTTCTCCTGAGACCAATGTTTACTGTTCTTGGATATTTATTTATTTATTTATTTATTTATTTAGTTGGTTGGTTGGTTGGTTTACTGTCTTTGTCTTGGAGATTATGCAGCCAGAATGCATCGCAACCCTGTTTCCCAGTGGTCTTCTCCAGTGCGCATGGTTTTAACTGGATGTGGGATTCACCTGAAGAGCCTCTAATCCTAGCCCAGGTGTTTCCATGGGAAAGTACCTGTAACACTGCCATGTCTGGTAGGTGGAGTAGTGCCTATAGGTCTGTGTTTAATGAATATGTGCTGCAATTTATAATGCTGCACTGACTCCTGCATCTGTAGCTTTACAGAACAGTAATGGCAGTAGGTTGGAAAATGATGCAGCCTTACATATTAGAGAACATGGGGAAGTGAAGGGGTGACCCAGGGAGCTTAAGGACCAGGAAAGGTCCTAGTAAGGACTTAGAAGGACCATCTCTTCAGTGTCACCATTCACTTCAGCAATGCTTCACAGCCAAGCTAACATGATGCTGTACCACAGGATCTTGTAAAGTCTAATTGTAATGGGATAGTTTATGGCAGCAAGGTGAGAAGCGTGCAATGATTATTGCAGAATGCGATGGAATTTGGCTATTGTTTGCGTGTACATGATGCCCATTCCCTCCTCATTGCTTTAAGGAAAATATATTTTCTTTCATGCCACTAACAAATGTCAGTTATGTCAGTTATAAAAAAAAGGAAAGGTCTCCTTTAAGGCTGGCATGACTCTGCTGTGGTTGTTCTGTTTCTTTAATGCTCAGTTGTCCTGAAACAGTTTTCAGTTGCTCTTTGCTACCAGTCTTGCTTGGGAAAGCTGCATTAACTGATCCGTTTCCCAGCCAGTTGTTTCTGCTTCTCATTTGTCCCGTGTGTGTTAAATTTCGATAGAAAGAGATTCCTTGCCCCTCTTTTTTATTATTCACTTTGTAGTCTGTTTCCTAATATGTTAATTAGGGAGTTTTACTTTGTGACATTCCTGAAGAGATTGTTCCTATAAAAAATGCTGTGAGCAGACTGCCCCATAAAGTAGGACTATATAACACTTTCCACTCCCATATACTTCTCCATACTTTACAATTGTTTTTTTTTTACCTTTCTTGTTCTCTGTACATATTTGTAGTAAGAGTACTCTCCTTAGATCCTTTTTCTGGATTATCCTTATATTCATTGTGTCCCACAGCAGATCTTATTCTCATTTATTTCTACTACACTTGTTAATATGTTATTTACTCGTTCTTTTATTTCTGTTATTAACTGAAGCTATGAAGTTTCTGGGGCCATGTAGAAACTGCAGTTCTTACTAGAAGATGGTGTTACTTTCAGGACTTAGGGACTCCAGTATCCACAGCTTCTTTCTCATGCGTTTGGAGTGCCACACACATCTTGAGCACCTGAGAGTACTGAGAAATAGAAGACTCACACCTTAGTATCTTGGGTATTATTGTATGGCCAATAACTTCCTCTCTCCCAGCACCAACTTCAGTGCTGGGAAATGACGATGCAACTTTGCTGAAGTTGGTAGAGTGAACTCATTTGCATTGGTCATGAGCTTGGCCCCAGGTCTGAAAGCTTAAGAAGGCAGTAGCTCAGGATAACCTGTTTCCAGTGGAGTGCTCTGACAACGGTGATTAGGCCTGTTGTATTGCATTAGGGACATAAGAAAAGGCTTCAGGCAAGTTTCATTTCTCTTAAGATGCTAGCAACGGTGATTTCTCTACTTGCTATGTTTTGAGGATGTTGCTAAGGAGAAACAGACAAAAAGACCAAAATTAATTGCTAAAGCTTGAGATACTTACACAAGGAAACATTCTACCTGATATCATAATTATTCTTAAAACTAATGCAGTTCCAGCATATCTAGTAAGGATATTTGCATTGAATTTGCAAATATTGTGCAGTAGATGCCTAAGCCTGACAGCCTATAGGGAAGGGGCAGAAAAGTATGGGTTTTTTTTTCATTGGTTTTGTTTTGTTTTTAATTTGAAACCCTATTTGTGTTGCCTTTTTTCTTCTTCCCTAGTAGTTTTGCCAGGGAATTATCATCAGGAAGTTCCAGGGGCATAAGTTGTAACAGAAGCTTAATCTTTCTTAATATGCAGTGATTTTTTTTTCCTTTTTACTACAGCGTTGGTTTAGGAGATTTCTCTTCTTCCAGGTGAAGTCAAGGCCAATAAAATTTGCACAGTGTAAAGAAAAATCTTAGGTAGCTTATTTCAAACCCCTGCTTGAATTTCTCTTCCATCTCTTTGTTATGTCCCATTTCTTTCTGTGTCTTCAGCTCTTGGTAAGCACTTAGTTTCAACCCCAAAGGCTGGGGTAACTGGGACTGTTCTGTTCTCTTTCCCAGCTTTTTTGTGAAATATCCTTTTTCTATGAAAATGCATTGACAGATTCTCTCTCATGTGACTTGATTTGCCAAGTGATACATGCTGCGAGTACTACTAAATGCCTTCATATCCTACTGTGCAAGAGCTTTTCAGTATTATTTGCTTATGCATATGCAACTGTTTGAAAAATTAAGCATGTAGAGGGATATTGTTATGATCTGGCCTTGGAGCAAGGAAGTTGTTTTGTGAGTTCAATACAGAGTGATGGTATTATGCAGGTTGAAAATCTTATATTTTCAGATTTTTCACCATGCTTTGTGTAACAAAAGTCTTGTAAATTAGTTTCTCAAATGAGCTGCTTTTACGTGTTGCAGGTTGGGACTTCATTTACTCCTTGCAGAAACATGAATTTGGAGCAACGAGTCCACTGACCTGAACAACTTAAAGCTCAGTCAAGGGTATTTTCCCTTTGTCAGCACGACACAGTTAAGGATATGTGTCAATGAAGAGAGTCCCTGTGGATAACTGGGTTACTAGGATACAGCATAGGCTGTGTTTTAATTAGGCAGTTACTCTTCAGGCTGTCATTACATTGCTTTGAGAGATTCTGTATTATATAATAGTCATAATGCAATTTAAGAAATAAAAATTGTTTTAAGGATGTATTTTTTTCTCAAGGCATTTGTATGCATTGGAAACAAAATACTACTCAGTGATATGCCATCTGTGCAAAGGAGAGGCTAATATAAATGTAATTGGTCTTTTCAAAAGCTTTTTGGAGGATGCTGCAGTGCTGAGCATAAATAGAAAGCTGCTTAGTAGTCATTTGGTTAGATGAAAACTGACACTGGCACTTCACAGACTAAAAATCAACTTCCTCTGCAGAGAGCAATTACAAAAAAAATAAAAAGGAAAAAAAACCACACAAGGGGGAAAGAAAGCTTTTTGTTTTTAAAAATGTGACCTGGTTATCATGATGAGCAAATCTGATGAGCTTTTCCTAAAACGTTTGTAAAGCCAATTCAAGTTTGTGTGTGCTTTATCCCTAACATATGGCTTCCCACATGATGATGTCATGTACAACTGAATGCCAAAAAAGCATGAGTGCTCTCAGCAAAAGCTACACTTTGAACTAGTATTTGATTTGCAGTTTTCTGTGCGTCTGCGTGTATGGCCAGCCAGCAGTCGCTCCAGAGCACCGAGCTCTGCACAAAGCCCTGGCTTTCCTCAACTGTGGGTGATGGTCTGTAGGAACATGCAGTGGCCATAGAAAGCTTCTGTATGGGAAATAATCTTTCTTCCTCCTGAGATGTTTGAAATGGTGTGAATTGTCATGGCAAATTTGCTTTCTCACCTCTGCATTCGGGTATCTATACAGAGCAGTTCTAGAGTGACTGTTGGTTTGAGGCATCTTGGTGCTGTAAGAGCTTTATGCAGTTCCACAAGTGAGGATTTCTTTATCGTTCGGGTTTGCAGGTGGTGTGTAGGCATGACAAACTGTTCTGTGAACAGGGTTTGTTCCCAACACCACTTGTTGGCAGGCAGAGTTTTTCAAAGGTAATAATGCTGTTTCAGAGATAAAATCTCAGTGTGTGGTGGTGATTATGGCGTGGATTGGGGGGCACGGGGAGGGGTGTTCTCCTTCTGTCCCCATCTGTGTGCTCTCCCGCCTGATCTGGTGGTGGGTGCACTGTTATCTTTTGTGTTGCGAAAAGCTTTGCTTGGGTTGCAAGGTTTTTCCTCTATTGTGCAAAACAGAATCTGTTACCATGCTATTAGATAAAGAGAAGCTGTGTTGTTTTGTTTTTTTTCTTTTAATCTACCAATTACTGTTAACTGCTACAGCATCCTATTCAGCCTCAACAGTGTATATATTTGGAAGATTCCTCGATCAGAACACGGATTGCAAGTTTTCTGATGAGGTGCTGCATCAGCTGTGCAGTGCTAGCTGGGATCCCAGACTGCCTACAGCTCTTTAACATGATGATTACCAGCAAAAGTGTCCTAAAGGAAGTTTTCAGCATTTGTTTTTTGTTGGTGGTTTTGGGAGGAAAAAAAAAAAAAAAAAAAAAAGGAAGAAAATGTAAATGTCTAGTATTATAGGCTCATTGGTATCATGTTGATATCAGTTTGTACTGCAGTTGGTTTTCAAATGCAATAAATACTGGATGAGGAGTGTTGTGATGTATTTTTTTGACTTGGGTTTGAAATGCAGTTAGACCATCTTCTACTAAACCTCTTCCTTTACAAAGACTTCATCAGCTCTGCTGGCAAGCAAGCAGGGGTTTCTCTTGGCCACTTTCCTTTGTGTTTTTGTGCATCTTTTCTCCTCACGCAGAGGTGGAAGCTTGCGCTCATTTGCTGTGTGGGAGGAGGAGTTTCTTGGATACTTGCACCTGGGCAGCAGCTGAGCCACATCTGTTTGCATGTGGATAAAGAATGACTTCAAGATGTTCCTCTTCTTTCTTGGCTCTGTATTGAACCCTGACGTGTGCAGAAGTGAGCATGTGTGTACATAGGCACTGACTTTGCCTGCTTTCCATTAACACTATTCCTTTTTCTCTTAATACAACTTTTGCTATTTGTTATGAAATTTTACCTTCAACTGCACTGCAAAGGAGTGCCAAGACACAGCATAGATCTTGCATTTCTTTACTTTCTTTTTTAGTCTTTAGTTGGTACAAGCAGCTTAATTACTTAAAATATGTAAGTGCATGTGATAAACGATGTCAGACATTTTTGATCTTTTACAATAAGAAAATGAGCATCATTGAGATACAGCTGTTAGGACTCCAGCTGATTTGTGTCTCTTGTACATCCTAAGTGTGCACTACTCCAAGGCAGCGTTGGGCATGGGTGCAGCTTGTGTTCCAGGGAACAGGACCTTCCAAATGCTTCCCGGAGCCCCACAGAGGAGCTGGAGCTCAGGAAGGGAGGGACAGTGCAGGCTCCCATCCCCTCCTCTGCCTGGCTTTTGTGTGCCAGGGGTGATTACTGTCACTGCTCAATCCATGCTTAATGCCTCCTGGAGAAGAAAGCAGACAGCTTTTCAGCTGCACATGCTTCTCTGACTGGTATTTTCCTGCAAGCCAGACACCTAAGAAATTGAGTTAGAGGCTTACACAAGAGAATTGTGTGCATTTTTTGCAATGAGCTAATGCGTACAAGGTCTTCTTGATGGCAGCTGGACTAAATGCATTTAAATAAGCTAGAAAGTTAAGTGTTAAGGCATATGAGGAAGAGTTGTGATTTTTTTCAGATACATTTGCATCTATTATTCTCTCTACCCTCAGGTGATCTCCTCCTATGCTGCATTCAGTTATTTCAATTTCTTACTTTATCGTTCTCAAATAAAAAGTTAAATAGTGGTGAATAGCAAAAATGTTGTTAAAACCTTCCCTGAAATGTGATGTGCTACTCTACCCCCCATAGTCAAGGAGCTGCTTCAGGTCGTGAAAATTCCTCATAAGTTCATAGCTTTAACTTGAATAATTTAGGAACTGTTGTTATCTAGTTAATAAATAGGAATTTTCCCATAATACTTGGAACATATGCAACACTAGTTACCTAAAATGCCACTATTTGAAACAATGGGCAGCAATAAAGAGCAAATTTTCTCAGTGCCTAAAAAACAAAGGTACTAAAATTTAATTTTGTAGATCATTGTGTTAGTACACAGATCACTTTTTTTAAAGTGATATATGTTTTGAATTGCTTTGTTACTAGTCTGCTGGCACTTTCCGATGTTTGCAAACTTTATTGGCTGTTGTTTAGTTTCTCAAAAATAATAGAGAAAAAATTACTATAATAGTTCTATTCTCAAAGCTTGATTTATTACAAGTAAAGACTTCTATGTTGTATTTGTTGTTGTTGTGCCTGTACCTATTGTCTATAGTTCAAAATCTCCATGATGTAGGAAATTACCTACATGTTAGCAGATATTGATAGTTGTGGTAATGTACAATTGCCACGTTTTAATAGCAGAGTGCAGAGGAGCGATGCAGCTGTTTTGAAGTTGCATGAAAGATCAGTGGCAGAGGTGAGATTACATCTTGGATCCTGCATTAAAAAATATATGGAAGTATGGTTATTATAAATGAAATATCAAAGTATGAAAGCATATGATTATATTATTACAATATATATTTGAAAAGTCATCTTTTTCTACTTTGTTATAGAGTATAGAACAGACATTACTTTCCAGCACTGCAGCTACAGGAAAAAACAAAAACTACATCCTTCTGATTGCTTTCTGGAAAAATACCTAGTCTAGTTCCTGGTTTATGAACACGTAGTTTTTTGGCATGGTGTATTTTTGTCACTAAAGATGTCTACAGACTGCAGCAGTCCTTTTCTGTAGTCATGGGGCAGCATTATGCTGGTGTTATGGCCCTTCCCAAATTCACACAAACCTGCGCCAGCATTAAAGATGCCCGGCCATGCTTCTGTAAATACAGATTAGGCAGTTGGAGGGGTCATTGTGTTCAGTGACAGGTTTCATTACTTGTATATTTCGCTCAGGCTCTTACCGGTTTTCGGGGCAGCAGAACCAGCAGAGTTCATCACCCCAAGCTCATCAGCACATTTCCCATGCTATCGCTTCTCCTGAGTCCCAGTGTCATTGTCAGAGCTGAGGCATTGTACTGGTGCCATCTGGGGTGCCCGTGGCTCCTGCCATGAGTTTTTGCCCTTCCTCCCCTTTCCTGTCACTTGGGATCACAGCTTTGCTTCCAAGCTGTCTATTCTTTTCCATAACGTTATCAGCTTAGTGGAGTTTGGCGCGTCTGATTGCCATCCTGCCACCATTGCCCAGCTCAATGGCAGTACAGCTGCTGCACAGCGAAACCGTCACCCAACAGCAACAGCTGTGCAAACAGACACATCAGCATTGATATTCATCAATAGCTTTGTGCGGTTGCGGTGTTGAGATATACCAGAACATGTGCAGTCTGTCTGCTTTCTTTGTCCCGCAGTATAGCCAGATTGGCTGCTCCGCACTGGTGAGGGCGGGATTGTCCCACCGTGATGTGCCCGCGCCTCCTTCCCTTGTTCCTTTGCTTTCCCCTCCTCTTTGTGGGCTGTCTGGCTGCTCTCAGGCACATCTGCCATGCGTCCCATCTGCTCTTCATGAGAGGCGCGCACGGCTCTGACAAGCAGCATTCAAGTAGTGCACTATTCTTCTGGAGATGACAGAAAACAGTAATTTGTATTGTTAGTGGCATGTCACTAATGCACCCCACTTCAAAAACGCGAAGCAAAGTAAATAGCATGGAACACTGGCTTGCGAACTTGCTGGTGAGGTTTTTTTCAAAATCTTATATGCACAAATGAATTTCTCCCACTCCACTTACCTCAAGTAACAATGCTCTTACCTTGTCTTACAGCTTGTAACTTTTTCAAGGCATGATAGGTTTTCCTGAAAAAAAAGAAACATTTTCAGGTGTCGTGTTTTTCCCTTCCTGGCATTAGGTGTATGATAAAATTATTATATACTATGACTTTGTGTTTCAAGGAAAAAACATTAGCAGACTGTAAAGAAAAAGCTAGTTCTAAAGTCAGAATCAATTTAAAGCCAAGATTGCCCTTGCCTCTTAGTCATGTCTATTGGCCAGCCTACAATGTTGCTTCAGAAGATCCTTCTGTGATGGGTATTCACTTCCAGCAGGATCTTGCCTTGTAACAGCTCCCCCTGTAAAACTGAACACAGATAAAGGGAGCTCCCTGTGGGTGAAGGAAGATGATACACAGCGTAGCCGTGTATAGGTAGTAGAACTGTTTTGTTTGTGGTATCACCTCTGGCTTTGGGTCGAAGATTTGTGGAGATCTGTGATTAAAAGCACAGTTACTAATCAGTATGTATTCACCTTTATCAGTCATATAAACTGTAACGTGTAGCAGCTCTGTGTTTAACCCACTGTGTTGAAGCTAATACAGTCGTCCTGTGTTAATGCTGCAGGGATTTACAACATGAAGCCACGATGAAGAAGAAGAACTTATTCTCTTAGCCCATTTGTGTGCAATTTGGAATTCACTGTGAGCGAGCACTGGGTATACAAAGTGCAACCAAAGTACACAGGATTTTACAGGGCTGGCTGAAAGGAACTGTGCATGCATATAGGGAGAGAAGTAATTCATTTGGACAGCGTTTGTTTCATAGCCTTGCAAGTCTTTGCTTTATTAACTCCCTGCTTACTAAAAATGTCACAAAGAAAAATAAAGGCTGGAAGCCCAAGTCAAAGGAAGGAGTGAGGCTAGGGAGACTTTTAGCAAGGAGAAAATGTTGAACAGGTTTTCATTAGCAAATGGGGCTGGCTTCGGTTTTCAGTTCTCTGCTTGCTAGAAACTGCTTTTTCTGGTATTCACGTTAACTGCTTGTGAAAGTTGTTATTCCATGATGGCTGTACTGTGCCATGTTCAAAGAGCTGACCTCCATGCAAGAAGGATGGACTTGTGTTATTTGCCTTACATAGGTTTTACAGGAGTGTACCTGTTGTGTTTTTCTTCTTTTTCTTTTCTTCATTCTCTTTTCTCTTTTTTCTTTTCTCTCTTATTTTCCTCTTCCTCCCTCTTCTTCCTCCCTCTTCTTCCTCCCTTTTCTTCCTCCCTTTTCTTCCTCCCTTTTCTTCCTCCCTCTTCTTCCTCCCTCTTCTTCCTCCCTCTTCTTCCTCCCTCTTCTTCCTCCCTCTTCTTCCTCCCTCTTCTTCCTCCCTCTTCTTCCTCCCTCTTCTTCCTCCCTCTTCTTCCTCCCTCTTCTTCCTCCCTCTTCTTCCTCCCTCTTCTTCCTCCCTCTTCTTCCTCCCTCTTCTTCCTCCCTCTTCTTCCTCCCTCTTCTTCCTCCCTCTTCTTCCTCCCTCTTCTTCCTCCCTCTTCTTCCTCCCTCTTCTTCCTCCCTCTTCTTCCTCTCTCCTTTCTTCTTTTTGTTTCCCTGAGAGCATTGTAAGGCAGTATATTTTATTAGCACACTACATCATAAAGCTGGCAATGCTTACAGCGAGAGGGAAAGATGGATTGGGACTACTTGAGAGAATAGTATCTGTATATGTGATTAAGTGTGATTAGTGGTACCGTGGTATTAGCTCTGTGCATTCATTCTTGTAATTGTGCTTTTCAGATCAACAGATTAAAAACTTACCAAGATATGTCAGCATTTGAAAAGTTGCATCAAGGAATTCAGCAAGCAGACCAGGGAGGAGGGATGAGTACAGTAGTTTATCACCTTTAGAAAGTATCTTTAGACTGATAATAGTGTGTTAACAGATAGGTGAGCTATTCCTGCAAGATCTGCCACAGGTTTACTGAGTTCAAGGCATCCTCTGAAGGGTTACAAAAGTAGTTGCAGTTGAGAGGTGTACTGTATCACTCTCTGGCATTTTATACTGTGTATGGTCATTTTCATTTTCAACTGGTCCCTGGTGGTTTAACTGAGGGGGTGTCCTGGTTTTGTTAAAAAACAAGTTTCTCTTTTAGTGAATTTGCCTGTCAGCTAAAGCCTTCATATTAACTGCATTTTCCTGGAGAACCAGATACATGTTTTGGTAAACATAGCAATGGAATGCTAACTTATCAATAAGGACAGATTCACATCTCACAAGAGGGGCAATGAGAAAACAAGTGACCAAGAAACTGACCAACTGTGTATAACATTCCATTCACATGAATACTTCATATAAAAGTGGGAGATCACGAGGATCTCGTTCCTTTTTCCTTATGGCCGACATTAGGAGAGGACCTTGCTAGTTGTCCCTGCAAACTGAGGCCTAGTGAGAGACTGAATCCAGCTCCGGTTGGCTGCAGAGTCCAATCCAGGACTTTGGGTGCCGGCTCTGCAGTTGCTGAGACTTTCAAGATTGGTGTTGTATATTTTGTATTATTTTCTCTATTCTTATTAGTAGCATTAGTAAAACATTTTTAATTTTTCCAACTCTTCTCTCTCTGTCCTCCTTTTCCTCCCAATCGCCTGTCCCTAGTGGGAATGGGGGAGAGGGAGGGGCAAAAGTGGGAAGTGGGGAGGAGAGGAGGTTAACAATACATCTGCCAGGGTTTTATTGTCACCCCGCAATCTAAACCCTCGACAGTGGGATTCCTGGCCCCTGCTCCATACCCCTCCCCTCGCTTTTTTAATGTGTGTTGTCAGTAAGTTCCAGTAGCACTGTATGGACACTGCCATATCAAAACAGGATGATTAGGTGGGATAGATAATTTAAGAATTAAGCCTTTGTGTATATCCTTGAAAAATACCCTGTAGCAATTTTGTAATTTCCTTCAATATTCATCTCTGAAGGCTACTAATCCAGTCTTGACATTTCAGAAAAGTACTTAAGCAATAATCAACCTTTTCTCTGCAAAATGTTTCCATGGTTGGAAAAGCTTTTATACAGATCTCTGTAACTCAAGAACACTTTTGTTAGAGAGGAGGAATTATAATCAAGTTATGCAAATGATATTCATATGTGATTTTTGCAAGTATTTTATTAAAATATCTGGTGAATTCCTAGCTTTTTCTCCATCATGTTTGAAGCTTACTAATTGAATTCTGCAGACTGGAGCAGTGAAACTTTTATCGCAGGTGGCCCGTAAACAGGTTTCTCTTGCAGCAGTTTGTGAATAAAGATGGCAATTGTATAATGAAGGAATTTGTCACTGACTGCTGAAAGGCCACAAGTTCAATGAATGGCTGACCATGTAAGTGTAATTACTGGACCTGTTGCTTAGCAAAGTGTTATAGTTGATGTCAGGTCCATACTTGCCTTACATAAAGGGAACCCCTCTTCATCTCTCATTAAGTGTCACTCATTTCTGCTACCAGCAGGATCTAGTCCTTGAAACAGAACAGATTTACTAGTGAGCCTAATATTAAGAAATAATAAAACCAGAGGAAATGAAGTGATACTAAAAGAAAGCAGAAGACCTAAAGTTACACAGAATTTTTCCCTGCATTGTTTCTTGTTACCCTTTTTGGTATGTTTACTTCGTGTGACCATTGGCTGCCATGCACTGTAGCTTCATGTGAGTAAGAGGGAGGCACTTTATGTCCTTCCTTGGGGCTCACTGGAGCACTGCTGGAGAGAGAGCCGTAGTTACAAAGTGAGAGGGGCTCGTGTTGTCCTGCTCATTTCCAGGGAACAGAGTGTCATGGGGAGTGTTATTGTTTGTGCTGATTCGCTCATAGAGATTTTTCATATACTGAGAGGTTTTGTCTCAGCCCTTGAATTCTGGGCAGCTGTCTCCAAAAATACTGTGTGTGAGGTTTGCTCATTGCGATCTTACTACTTGTGCTAATCTGATGGGTTTTGTTTTTTCTTTTTCTCTCTCCCTCTTTATATAGGTGAGAGATCCTCGGAGCAGCAAAATTTTACCTTTTTCTCAATGGACTCAAAAGTGCACCAGAGCACATCAGGCAGCAGGACACAAATGGCCTTAGCAAAAAGTACTTTGGAGTCCCAAGAAAGTAATTTCCTTCAAATGGTTTTTTCATCAGTTACCACTCCCTTTGATGTGACTTTATTTAACCAAGGAGAAATCGTCAGGATTTCAGAAGGGAGAAGTACACCGTTGGTAGATGTCTCCATAACAAGCAATGAGGCATTCTTAAGTGACAATGAATTTATTAGCTCATTTCCAAAGGCACAGTGGACTCCTCCACTGAAGTCTTTTGCAGTTTTAACAGATCATCACTCTGTTAATACAGTAGAGCCACCAAGAGAAACGTTAGAAACTGTGTTGCTAACACCTTCATTATCTCTCCTTTTTTCACCATATGATATCTCAAAAGCAGAACAGCAAAAGACTCTGAGTGCTGTCCCTGAAGACAGTAACGCTCTTGCAGAACTGCAGTCTTTTGTACCAGGTAGTGAAGTACTAACTGCAAGCAGAGACTTGCTGTTGTACCCTCCAAATACAGCTATTTATTTCACTTCCATTCCTTCTGAGGCAGGAGTTGCAATGCGGGAAAACATAAATGCAAGTTTAACAGCTCTGCCTTTTGGAGCTGCTTCAGAAGAGTCACCTCTTCATCTCAAGCTGCTGGCTAAAATTACCCCTCTAACCCCAGATGCCACAGCACGAAGTGCAGACTTGAATGGTGATGTTTATGCTGATGCGAGTAGCAGGGCAGCAGAAACTCCCAGTTCATGGACCTACCCCACTCCAAGCATTTTGTGGTCCACGCCGGCTTCAGGAGCTGATGCTGAGCCTGCTCTGTTTCCTATTAGTCTTCCACTCGCCTCTTTCCAGCTTCGCTCAGCTGCCATTTCCTCAGACTCTAATACAGTTCTTAATGCCAGCCTGTTTACACATGAGTTCTCTAGCGCAGCACCAAATCTGCCTGCTGGCTCAGAAATACCAAGTCAATTGGAGCTTGTCAGTGAGCTCACAAGTCCAGTGCCTTTCACAAGATCATACAGTTCTTGTCTGTATTGTGACTCAGTTTCACTGCTGCCAGAAGCAGGCTTTTCCCCAGAACATGATGTGGGCTCAGGCGATTATCTGGAAACTTTGTCCATCAGAGTCTCTGAAGTACAAGGCATAACTCCATTTACAACAATAATTACTGACAGGTATGAATTAGAGGAGTCTACACCTGAGATTTTTGATACTTCTTTTCCATCAAGACCAGTTGTTTCATTTTCTTCAAGATTTGCAGAAATCCCTGATTCAAGCGTGTTTTTACCAAGCACTACAGACACTGACCTTAACACTGAAACACCTATAACAATTTCTCCTTCCTACTATCAGCTCTCTGGAGGAACATCACTGAACATCTCTGCCCAGTTTTCCCTTCCTGTTCTGGAAACAGTTTTGCAGACATCAAGGGCTCATGTAGAACTTCCTGGTGCCACCACCACTGTGCTTGACTCTACGTTGATACTGAGTGAGCCAGTAGCGTCATTTCCAGTCAGCCATACAACTTTGCTGGAGTCTCCAGAATTAATGCCATCAGAATCTGTGGTTTTGCTTGACAGGACATCTGCAAGGGAAGAACTATCTTCAAATTTTTCAGATTTTCCATCCAATCTTTTATCAACACCATATCTTATTGAACCTAGCTACTTGTCTTTATCATCAGCCATGCTGAGTTCTTACTCTGTCATGCAAAGTGATTTATCAACGCTCTTACCTCAGACCTTGTTGACTGGGACATCAGTACTTTCTGAGGATGTTTCCAGCTGGGAGTCAGCTACCACTGTCAGCTCTGCCACTGACGCCGAGGTTTCTCAGTTCCCTCTCAGCCAAACATCATCCTTTTACTCAAATGAATCTTCTGTTCCAGGTGCACATGTTCCTGAAATAACGCCATCATCAGATTTTCACTCTGAGTCGTCTGTGATTCTGGAAGCACCCTCACTTTTGGCAGCGGGCTCTGAAGTTGTGTTTACCTCAGCTGTTACAGGAGCTACCTCTCTGGTGGAGCCTTCACTCTCTGCCTCCCACTCCGTGGTTCCTACCCTGGTGCTGCCTGCATCTGACACCCACTCTGTTACCAGCAGCGTCTTGCTCAGTGAAACAAATCTGATCTCTTTGTTTACTACCTTTCCAGCGACTCCTGTCTTAAATATATCTTCATCTTTACTATCAACTGCTCCAGCTTCTGATGGAGATATTGGTGCTACAATTAATCCCACACTGCTTTTAACTTCTGGCAGCGAGGGCAGTGCCCACACAGCCCTTCCTCCTGTAGACCCCGTGAACCTGACATCACGTGTCGACACCAGCAGTGTGATGCCCTCTCCTACAGCATCTCTGCCTGTGACCACGTCGTTTGCTCCCACACAGTTTCTTCCCACTTCTAGCCCTCCCACTGGCGATGAAGTTCCAGCAGGAAGCAGCATAGCTGCTGGTACTGGTGCATCGGCTGCTCCCACCACTGTCCCCACAACCAGTGCCACCAGTGCCACAGGCAGCGACGGCACGACTGCTTCAGGCAGCCTGGGGACGTTCTCCTCCTCCACTCCACTGGTGACCACTGCTCCATCTGAACCTGTGGTCATAACCTCTGCTGTGACCACTACCAGGCAACCCTACGTCTGCGACATCACGGTTCCCGATGCTTACTTAGTCACTGCAGGTAAGAGATTCCTAACATTTTTATTTTGTTTTTCAGAAGCCACTGTAAGGTAGACCCCCTAGCTAAATTTCAGGTATTGAGTTAGCTAAAGGGAGCCTTCCAAAGAAATATGGTGTAAATTTAGACAAATGGCTGTAAAAGCATTGAGTTATCATTTACTCTTGAAAATAATAGAATTCACTTTAACAAAGTCCATTGTGATAGTGAGTTACGTATGCATTACGCTGCACCAAGAATGAAATTGTCTTCTAAAATTGCTGATGTGTACGTACAAGTATACTGAATTAAAGGTTGCTTTATAATTTCGTGGGTTATAAATGAATGTTATTGTCATGGGACTGTTCTATCAAACTGTAAAATATTCTGACTAAGTTTCTCCTTTCAGTTGTTGCTGCTGTTTGTAAAAAAAAACCTGCATGTGAGGTAATGTTGTGATATGGAAGAAGAGAGTTGGTTTAAAAAATGTTTAGGTTTCGTTACCATTTTTACAATTGTAACGTACTAGCTTATGTTTATACTTTTTCTCCTACTGTGCTTAACTTCAATTGGATTTGGTGTGTTTGTAACCAAAAAAAGTGACATTACTTTGTTTCAAAATTAATTGCCTCAGCATCTGTGTTTGCTTTTGTGGTGTGCTCCTACCTCTTCCTAGCTTGTTAACAAAACAATACTAGCCAACTAATCCAGGGCAGCTGCAGAAGTGCTGCATGTTCTGTGGTAAGCAACACATTTTCCCCTTACTATTTACTTGCAATATGTAAACCAGAATGAGCATAACCTTATTCTTCAGATAGGAAGGTGAGCTGGCTGTGCTCTTGATGAGGAAGTTGTTTTGGTTTTTTTTCTAACCTGTAATTTGAGTAGTTCTGTGGGCAAGTTACTGATGGAAAGTAAATGCAGGATGACAAGGCAACACTTTTTAGTTGTTTCCATGACCGTAGTCACAGTCTCAAGTGTGACTGTAACAGACATGACATCCGTAGGGATGTAGGTTTTTTAAAGCAGTTTCTTAGTTGGTGGATATCCCTTTCAGTAATCAGTGTCAAGTTTGTTTACTTTTTATTTAAAGAGTAAAGTAGATGCATATTTTCTGTGGCTTTTTTCTGACCCTATCTGCATTCCATGTGTTGCCTACAAAGCTTTAACTGCGCTATGACAGCAGGCTCATTGTGCACAGGTCAGACTGAATGTGCTGCAACTTTGAGATCCAATTTGAATGCCCCAGTGGCTCCTTAGGAGATTCTTTTACTAGAATGCTAAAGACATTAGATATGGAAAAACAAAACAAGAGAGAAAGTAAACCTGGGGTTCCTTCAACTGTACGCACAGTCACTTTTTAGGATACAGTCACACCTTTACCTGTTTCCTTGTGCACCATCTTATCCATTTGATGCAGTTGATCTCATTGTCTGCTTTTTCATGCATTGCACAATTGAAAATGCAGCTTTGTATCAAAGCTCAGGAGATGAAGCTAAAATGTATTTATTGACTGACATTAATTTCCAGTGCTGGCCCGAAGAGCTGTTCTACCAAATGTCAGTGAATCCATCAGAGAAGTGCTCAGAGTTCAGTTCAGGCGACCAGTAGAGCTGGAGGTAAGTGGGATGAAGTGTGTGCAAGTACTCTTTGAGCAATATAATACCATAGTCATTTTAGTTCACAGGTTAAAATGGTGATTTAAAAACAGCCCATGTGGGACTATAATATATCAGAGAGCAGTTTATTCTAACTCAAATATTAGTCATGTTTGTGGTTTTTTGTTTGTTTGTTTTTTAATATAACATTAGTATGACATCAGCTTTTTTACTTTTAGAATGTCAGCATTTTCTGATCTTTCTTGATTTTGCCAGAGGTGAGCAAGCAGTGCCCAGCCTCTACTGCTCAGCTCCTTTGGCTGCTGAATTGAAACTGAACTGAAAAGGTTTTACCCTTTGAAATAGCTGTACAAAAGTTTTATTTCTTCTGCTAGCTGATTATATACTTAGCACCTTAAACAAAACAAAACCTTCTGCACAGTGTTGTGATATTTTATGTTATAAGTGAAGCCATCAACACTTGCAGAGGAACTAGTGGAATCCCAAATACAGGATTTGTCAAATGAAAAAGGCAGGGGAAAAAATCAGGTGTGCAATTGTAAGATGTTATTTTTAAGCCTTCAAATAGGTGTGACTCAGGTCCTTCCCGCACTCACAGGGCTAGGAATTGCTGCATTCTTGGTTTGTTTGTTTGGGGTTGTTTGGTTTTTTTTGTTTGTTTGGGTTGTTTTTTTTTTTTGAAAACTTCTTCTGCTTTGATGTTTAAAGACTTACCTTTGAGCAATATTTCAGTATTATTTCCTAACCTCAAAGTGAGACTCTGTTCTTCCCCTCTATCTGAAACCCTCTGTCTGAGAGGAAAAGACTGTAGAGGTAGTTTGGGGGTACCTTTGTTGTATAATCAGATGCTTAACACTGGGGACAAAATGAAATGTTTTAATGGAAGTACTGGTGTAGGTGCAGGTTCAGCTGCACTTGCAACTTTTCATGTCTGCATTCATCAGATGTGATAGCCCAGCACCACATTATCTTACTTTTTTGAGTCTATGATCTCATTTTCATTATGAAGTTAACTCTCATAGTAGTTTGAACGTTTCTGTAGCTTGAGTTTCTCTGTGCACAGGATCCTTTGATGCCTCTAACTTCTGCTTGCCGATCTGTGTGGGGAAATAGTGTTTTGACAGCTCCTGCCATAATCACTGCACTCAGTAATTAAACAACTCCTTTCTGGTATTTGAGATCATCCCTCTCTACTACCTAGTCAAGATAGGAGTGTTATAAATTTCTGCCAAACTTCAGCCACAGTGAGCTGCAGCTATAAATTATGTTCAGTTTAAGTCCATTTAGCAATACCTGCCTATAAGCTTTTTTAGGATTTTTTTGTAAATAACAGATTTTTCTTCTGGTTTGTGAGTTATGCCTTCTGATTGTGCAAACTGGCATAGTCAAGTAAAAGCCAAAAGTTCACCATGATAGAACTACGCTAATTTTCAATGACCTTATATGCCTCAATAATATGGAAGCACTTACCCTCTTAATAATAACAGCATTAAGACAAAATCTATTGCTAAATATTTGAAGGCTGATTAGAACCAACATTTGGTGTCTTGCTTCTTTATATTTTTGCCCTTTAAATTCTTTTCTTTCATGTGCACTATTCCCTTGTAAAGGTCTCAATAGGATATTTTGGCCCTAAGGCTGCGCAGAAGCAACTGTTTTAATAAATAATGCAGTTAGTCCAGCTTCATTCTTTGCAAATTCTTTTTTTATCAAAAGGAGAAAGCATCTCTGTAGAATCAGTTATGCTTATTTTATGCTAGAATGCTGCTATTGTTTGTATTCCCTTTGTGATGCCTTCAGTATGGGTTTTGCACTAAATAAAATCACTAGCAAATGTCTTCACTGATAATGGTGAAATACTAACAAAACTGTTATTTCAAATAAAGAGCTGTCTTATAGTATCAGCATGTTTAACAGTGAGGTAATGCAAAATTTTAAACAGAATTTGTCTATATTGCTAAACTTAATTAATCAAACAGACCTGACTTTTGTTGCTTGAGAGTACCCAGGAACCGTGTGTACATTTTGCAGGTTATGGTAAAGCAGCGCACTTCTCTAAGCTGCCTTTTTACTGTGTCTCCTATTACAGCTTACAGATGTTGTTGCCCTGCTGTGATGTAATGCATCGTAAATCGGGAGACAGTCTTGTTAAATTTAACTCGGTAATAATGTATGCTTTAAAAATAAAATCCATGGCAACAATGGATATAACTACTGCTCACTTTAAGTACAAACCAAGTTTAACACTGAAAGCAGAATTAGAATACTCTTTTCCAAGTTTTTCAGTTGAAACTCTGATCCCTGCTTCTTTATTATTTCATTCTGAGTTGTTGAAGTTGGAAAAAAAAAAAAAAGACAGGCTTGAATTCTGCCTAAAGAAAAAGACTTGTCAGTTTTTTCCTAGCAAAAATCTTTAGAGTAAAGTGAGAATAACCTAAAATTTTGAAGTTCTTTATTTGAAGTTGATCTCAATGTATTGCATCTGCAAAAGTATAAGACTCTATTGTTTGAATAAGAGCAATTTTTGTCAGCTTCCTCTAATGTAAACCTTATGACATCTTGGGTAAGGTCTGTTATACAATGTTCCCTTGACTTAGCTTTGTTGAACTGGGGTGTGAAATAAAATAGTGTTGGCAGTGACTCGCTGCCAGGACCCCTGGTGTATTAAGTTCATGCCAATAGGAAAAAGCTTTTTACCAGCCTCATTTGTGCTTGGAAATTTTATCATGTAGTCTTTGTTGCTGAATTTAATGTGGGGCTTTGGGCCTGACCTTAGCGTATCGGTTTCTATCATCCAAGATTGGTAAACCTCTGCCTTCAAAGTAAGGAGATCATTTCCTTGTCAGGCAGTTAAATACTCCTTTCGAAGGTGCCACCACGTGGACTTGCACCAGCTTCATCCCTTCTCACTGCAGCTGAAATTCTGGTTGGTACCATTTGGGTGTGTGAAATGGGTGAGAAAATTATTGCCTTAGGCTCCTAATGTGCATAGGAGCAGAAGCTTCGTTTCATTTTTAAGACCTGTGAGCCTTTGTAGCCTGTCTTCAAGAAGTTAAACGCTCTCTGCAGGCTCTTTACAGGAAGCTTAATAATGTGGTGGTGAGGAAACGAGTAGTTTATGCTTTCTGCCAGATGTTTACACAGCATAATATGGTGGAGTGTAGGCATGGATTAGATTGTTGCAAAGGTGCATCTGATCAAATATTTTAGCGGACAATAATCAATAACAAATGCTTAGGAAACATCATTAGGGACAGAATAAGCATACAGTGATGTTTTACCCAAATACTCTTCTAGCCTCTAGTAAATCAAGGCTTGAGAACTTTCTATATAAGAAGCGCTCTCTTTTGGGAAGGGAGCTATGAGTGAGACGGGTTGGCCCTGGAAACAGCAGATTGGGATTAGCCATCACACTTTGGAGAGGGGATACCTTCACTTGCGGTAGCGTAAGGGTTCTCTGCTCCTGCGAAATGTTTTGGCTTTTGCTGTGGCAGTGGCTCTGTAGCACACATGGAGTTTTGTGTGCTTCTCCAGCTTTTTGGCCCAAAGTGTTACGATAAGAAATTTGTACTTGTTTAATAAAAGAAATTTGTGCTTGTTTACTTAATAGGTGGCATTCTAAAATGTGGTGGTTCAGCTAACTAATTTATTAGTGTCTAACTATCCTGACAGTAGAGGTGAAAGCTCCAAGAGAGGGCTGGATGGACAACCGTGTTTGTGAACAGCTCTACTGTGCCAGGAGGAACTATTCTCATTCGTGACCTGGGCTCATCTATCCTAGACAACCTTGCAGACTTCTTTGTGAATCAGCTTGTAGACAGCATCTTTCTGGCATGGCTTTATTATTTCTGTTGTCTGAATTAGGTTGTACAGAGCTCTAGACAACACTGCAATATAGTGCTTCTAATCTGCCTACCTCAAAATTACACTTAGAAGTTCTTTTTTTACATTTCCATTCTTGTGGAGTTGCTGTCGCTCTTCTGCTGCAGTGAAGCACAGAATAGAAACAGTGTTAGCTGTTAAGATGAAAAAGCTGATGCAAAATTTTAGGGGGCTGTTTGGGGTAGGCTGCTTTCACTGCATCTGTGGTGCACTGGAACAGGTGAGAGATGGAGACAACCAAGTTAGTTGTCAGAGGCTTGGTTTCTTGTCTGAAATACCTAAATACAGTGCATGCTGGCTACACTAGGCCTTTTTTCCTCAGCGTATATAGTTTTAGAAATCACTAGCAAATTGTCACTGAGATTTGTAATTCTAATTCCTCTTTTTCTTTCCTTTTAAGCAGTCTCCTCTGCAAGTAATGGGCAACTTTCTTTTGGCATGTCTTACCCATTATAACTGCTGTTTCCATTTGACAAACAGAAGCTGCAGAGATCATTTCATACTGAGATAAAAGCATAAAATTTCACATAAGAGGAACTGCAAGGAGCTGTGCATATTATTAATATCAAACAAATTTGAGTTCTGTAGGTCTAAATCCATTTAAAATAAAAACTGGATGCTGCATATATTCGTGGGCTAAGAAGGAAGAAAAGAATAATGGGCAGCATAGGTCATTTTTTTCATTTCCTTCTGCTAGTGAGGTAGTTTCTTCTGCTGAAGATGCTCTCTTTGAAATATGGGGTTTTTTTAGAAGACAGGAGAGAGTTGCTTGCTGTCTCATCTAAACAGCAACTGCCATCACTTTACACAGTTGCAGAAATACTTGTAAGGAATGCGTGGGTCACAATTTAAGTAGCAATGTGCTTTCTATAAGTCTGATCCTCAAGCTGAGGATATCTAAATATCCCTTCACCAGCACAAAACCTGCAAGGTGCTAGCATCCCTTCATCTAACAGGTGCACATTTGTCAAAACCTTGGGGTCCCTGGTTTGTATTATTTATTTATTTGTGAGGCCATAATGTTGGATATCTCAAAATAATTCAGTGTTACTGCCTTAGGCAAATAAAGCAAACTGAGGGAGTAAACCAAAGAGGAAAAAAATACTGGGGAAACAGGTGTCCTTGATATTGAGGAGTTTCTCTGAAGACACTGCAATATGTTTAAATAAATAAAAGCTTTCAGTTTGTTTTTACTTAGGTGACAGAGAAATGGTGGGTAAGATTGTCTGCATGGAAACATTCACCTAGTGTTATGTTTGACTTAAAGTCTGATTTCTCTTACATGATGACTAAGGCTTCTTAGGGTTTTTAAGACGTCTCAAAGTCAGGAAATGAATTGGAAGAGGAAAATTGTAATTGTGGTAACTATGCTGGAATAAGCAGATTGTAGTGTTCTCTGGAAGAAAGTGTTCTTGAGTGTGAAAAGTAAATCCATAAAACACAGGTTATGTGTATTTTGCTTCTTGCATCTCATGTGCAAGTCGTATAGGATGTATTTGCTATGCAGTACGTGACTGAATTGCAGATGCTATGCAAGCGGTTTAGTAAGTAAACAACAATTTTGTATGGGAACTCTTACGTACTTGAGGGCAATGCAGGCGAGGGGAAGTGATACTATGTGGAGATGTGATTGTACTGAAGAGATTCTAGTAGGTGCACCTAGCACGGGCGAGTTGCCTCTGATGCACTGGAGCAGAGGCTGCAAGGCACAGTTCTATCAGAGTGTTTGTGTTTCTCCTCCCTCTTGGGAAAATAAAGATTGCTTTTTACTACCTCTTGATTGCATGGCTTCAGAATGCATGACACTGTGTAGGTCTGAAGTGTTGTCAAATTTCACATTGAAGATATTTTTTTAATTTTCTTTTTTTTTTAGGTTTATAAAATTTCCCCAAAATTTACTTTCTTGGTGACATCAGGTCCTTTTGTTTACACGGCAGTAGCTGTCATAAATGTGCTTGTGAACAGCAGTCTTCTTCGTGGTGACGCCCCCATCATCCTCTCGTTGCATCCTTCTTTCACTGTGCCAGATAACAGATTCCAAGTTCAGACAGGTGAGTTCTTCTTGACACAAAGGGGAGGAGATGTAGGTTTGTATTGATTCACACTTTTTATGATTGAGTATGCAAGGTCAGGTCAAAACCCTGCATTCTACTACTGTGAATCTTAACTTCTTGTTTTTTAGCTAAGTACTCACCATATGCGTGATTGAGACATTATAAATTGTGAACAGTTAACATCATAATTTCATTATTTTTTCAGGATTTTTTTTGGCACATTGCAAAATAGGTGTGCTCTTTTTTCTTGCTTCAAAAGGTGAGAAGAGAAAAAAATCTGTGAAGCATTTATTCATAAAAATGCAGTACAGCTACTTTTTATAATGCGTGAGTCAAGTTTCAAATTCTGATTACCTTAAATACTACTTTTTAGTATTCTCATAGGAGAACTGGTGAGCAGGAGGATTGCTCATGTAGTATCCTTTCCATGGCTGCTGTTTATGTGAAGTCCATGACTACTAATCATCTAAACTAAAATATTACCCATGTAATAGATTTAGAGACTCAGTGATATCATTTAGAATTTTCTTCAGGCTCTGTTTGCGTAACAAAACAACCTGCCTGGTTGACTGACAGCGTAATGAGGTAGTGACAGGGATTAATGAGTAGAGAATTTACTGTACCAACACAAAATATATTTCCACTGTATATTTTCCCCATGTTTCACTGAATATGTCCTGAATTCCATGAAAAAGTAGTAGGCCTGTGGATTCTCTTGTTTGTTTTGTTCTCTCTCGTGGAAGTACTTGTCTGTGAGGATAACGTGTACCCTGTGCCCTCAGTGCTTCAGTTTGTGCCTCGGAACGTGGATATTCGGTTGTGCAACTTTAGCCGGCGCATTGAGAAAGGGCTGACAATGGCTTTCATGGAGGTGAGCAAACGCCAGGAGTTCTACAACTTCTCTGTGCAGGTAAGAAGATTAGCATGTTGTGTATCTGTCCCTTTTTTGCCTCACCTTTGCTTATCCTGTGTTTCATCCAGCTGGTAAAATGAGTTGGGTGTTCACTGGCTACCACTTGCTATCTAGATCATGTAGAACTATGAGGATTTGTTATGATGTCAGGATTTCTTTCCTTTGCAAAATAATATGGTACCACATTGCTCTGGTTTCAAATTTTTTGAAAAAATGATCAAAAATGATGATTTATATATCCAAAAGCATTACTGAGCATAATAGGTTTTATAGTTTTTCAAATAAAGGCTGCCCTAACACTTACCAAAGTCATTCCCATCAGATTTTATTGTTACGGAGTAGAATATGGCTAGAATGTTCTTGTTGGAAGACAGTTTTCAGGTCTCATTGCCACTCAGGGGATCCCGTTAGGGAATGTAGGAGTTATATGTGCTCTGCCACTATGTAAGCAAACATGCTACTTGCTTCTGAGGTCTAGAAATACTTACAGCAACATATGACATCTGTGGCAGCTGCTACTGGAACTCTGCATATGAAATGTATTGCATATGTGCTGGGTACTGAATCACATAGCAGAGCTTAAAACTCACTGGAAAGTCAGTAGTTCAACTTAATGAGACCAACTCCCTCTTCTGTCTGAACTCTTAAATTTAATCTGGCTTTGTTGTAATAGCAAAATTAGTAAACATTTTGTCATGTTATTCAGCTGGCACCATAAATGCCCATCTGTGGTACCCTAAAATAAAATCATAGCAGGAAAAATGACAAACTTTATAGTACCTGAAGTACTATATAGTACATATAATAAAGTGCTCAGAACTGTACAAACGAATGACTCAATGTGACTGGGTAGACTGAAGACAAAACACACAAACTGATTTATTGGACTATCAGCTTAGTAAACTGTTATTTTGAATACTTCCATACTGTCTGGAAGACGTTTGTGTACATTGCTGTGTACATTGGTGCAAAATAAGGGTTCTAACCAGTGGTTAGAACCACCAGTTCTAGGTATGCATGATGCAGGAGGTCTTGACTTAAAGAACATCCATTTTCAGAATGTTTCATTACCATGGTGTCTCTCACACAGTTTGGTATTCATCTGATATTTCTTTATTGGTAGGTTTATTTTGTTGGCTGTTTCTCTAGGTGTTTTTTTCATAGTTTTTCAGACTGTAGCTTTCAGATCATTCCAGATTATGATTGACCTTAAAGGACAACTCTTAGAAGGGGAATTCACATGTAACTTTGCCTCTTCTGAAACTCAGCAGGCTGAAATAACCTAGAATAGGTGTTCCTCTCTTTTGATGTGATCTGCCCTCCCTGCTTTTCATATTACAGCAAAAAAAGTCTGTCAAGGAAGAAATGGAAATGCCAGTGATTTGATTTTTCTGACTGTGCTTCAATCTTGTCTTTTCAGATACTGAATATAACTTTGAGTAGGCCTGGGGTAGCGTTTCGGCAAGGCCCTGTGAGCATTGTTTTTGCCGTCCGAGATAGATACGGTTTTCTAAATGGGTCTGAAGTCAGTGAGCAGCTAAGAAACTTATCTGTGGTGGAATTCAGCTTCTACTTGGGCTTTCCTGTGCAACAAATTGCTGAACGTGAGTACTTACTGTTGGCCAAGACTGCAAAATACTTTTTTTTAGTATCTTTTCCCCTGTATAATTTTAAAGTAATGTTGTGCATAACTGATAATGCAGCTTCAAGTACCTAACCTGTATCGTGAATTCTGCAGAGCAAATCTGTGCCCCTCATATGCCCCTGAATATCAGTATTGCAGCAACTTGTTGCTTTTGTCATCATCCTTCCCTTCTGCACTGGGCCAGTTGTGCTTAGCCTGGCATCATTTTCCCTGCTCGTAGTCCAGATTAAAAAAAAAAACCACAAACAAACCAAAACAAAAAGAAAAAACAAAAAAGTCACTTTGATCAGTATTGCTGAGAAGTGT